>NW_022436966.1:16232385-16427303 GCF_009761245.1 Sapajus apella | reverse complement strand
ATGTGCCACATTTTCCCTATCCAGCCTATCGTCGATGGGCATTTGGGAAAATGTGGCACATATACACCATGGAATATTATGCAGCCATCAAAAACGATGAGTTTGGGTCCTTTATAGGGACATGGATGAACCTGGAAACCATCATTCTCAGCAAACTGACAGAAGAGCAGAAGATCAAACACCGCATGTTCTCACTCATAGGCGGGTGTTGAACAATGAGAACACATGGACACAGGGAGGGGAGCACTACACACTGGGGTCAGTTGGGGGGAAATAGGGGAGGGACAGTGGGGGGTGGGGAGCTGGGGAGAGATAGCAAGGGGAGAAATGCCAGATGTAGGTGATGGGGAGGAAGGCAGCAAATCACACTGCCACGTGTGTTCCTATGCAACAATTTTGCATGTTCTTCACATGTACCCCAAAACCTAAAATGCAATAAAATAAATGGGAAAAAAAATTTTATTTATATATTAATTTCTCAATTTTTAGTTCCCTAAATTTACAAAAGTGAAACCTATGGATATAATGGCTGACCGTATTGCATCATTTTGTATCAAGGGCTTGATGAGCATCTATAGGATTTGGTATCCATGAAAGTCCTGGAACCAATTTCCTGGGGTTACAGAGAGGGCCAAATGTATTTGGCCGATTGTTTCCAAGAAACTTTTCTTATTCTTTGAATATTCCATTTACATAAAATTCTGTTTTTATCTCGTGTGCATAATATCCTTTCCTTTCTGAGGGTATTCTGGATATTTTTATTAAATAAAGTTTTTTTTCTTTTTTTGGTCTTTCCTGGATTACATATATTTTATGCTGACTTCCCTGTTTCTGGTTTGGTCTTTGCTTTTAATTTTGCAGTGTCTTCTCAAGGAGTACCTGTTTGTATTTTAGACTGAAGCATAAAAACTTACCAAAAGTTATATCAACTGGTGAATTGTTTGTGTAGACTGATCAGATGAGAATCAGGGCTTTTCACTGGAGTGGGTCCAAATATCAGTATTTATAAACATTTTCTCTTGGACCATTTTGTTTCTTCAGTGAATAATCTCTTCTGTTCTCCCACCTGGGGAGCTATATACCTGGATGGCAACCCTTTTGGCTCAGAGTCACATGATGGGGCAAGGAGCCTACATACTCAGTAGCAGACTCTCACTCCCTCTGTTTTTAATAGAGCACATCTCCCTCACTCTCCTGCTTCTTGCTCTCCCAGGCTAGCGCCTCTAGGTCAATTTCTCCATAGAAAACATGTATAGTCACCTGGACCAGAGAAGTGGAGGAAAGGATCTGGCTGGTTTAAGATCTCCTTGCCTAGGCTTTATTTACTTCTCTTGTTTTAAGCTCAAAAGCTTATCCTCAAGAGATTCTGCAGCAAGATGTAGCTTGCTTCTGGCTGGATGCCTCCTCAGCAAGCATCTTCGATTTTCTCAGCTCTGCTAAAGCTTCCATCCACCTTTTCCCTGCCTTTTGCTTCTATTTCTTCATCTGTAAAACATGAAAAATAACAGCCATCTGAAACTTTTT
This sequence comes from Sapajus apella, assembly GCF_009761245.1. NCBI lineage: Eukaryota > Metazoa > Chordata > Mammalia > Primates > Cebidae > Sapajus > Sapajus apella. The sequence goes on along the minus strand of NW_022436966.1, from coordinate 16,425,779 downwards.
CCAGCATGATTATGGACATGAAATAAAATCATGGACTTGAAAGCTTCTTCTAACCTGTGCAGCCTGCTTTGTTGCCTTCCTCTCTGTGGTCCAGTTGCTTTCTTTTAATTTATTTAACACTTCATATTACTTTTTGCCTTAGGGGTTGTTTCACATGTTTTTTATTCTGTCTGAAATACTATTTCCTATTTTTTCTTAATTATATCTATATAACATTGGATTCAAACAACATAATATTATTTAAATTCTAGAGACAGTTACATTATGAACTGCAAGTCAGACACACAACCCAGAAAGCAAAACAGTACCATCTACTTCATCTGCTTTGTGTTTGTTCCCCAGGGCAACACTTTATCTTCTTCTGAATTAATCATCCCACATTCAATAACCAAAATTTATTTTCTGTATAGAAACATTCGATCACATATTTGTGTATGAGTAAACATATATCATTTAGTTTGTTTAGTTAGTGCTTTATAAATAGTGTCAGGCTTTATACAGTCTTCTGAACCATGTTGTTCTCTCCCAGTATTATGCTTTTATGCTCTGTTTGTGTTATTGGATAGTTCATTTCTGCTCGTTGCTGTACAATGTTACCCTAATCAAATTTCAAAATTGTTTATCCATTATCCTACTCGTTATTTATATATAATGAACTATGCTACCATCAACATCCTTACACACATATATATTGTATATCTTGATGTACATAGAAAAAAGACAGGATTTTTATTTGAAACAACAGTGTCCCAGCAATCCTTTGGAGTCTTTCTGCAGCTGAAATCACAGAAGATCTGGAATGAGGAATTCTCATTCAACTGAACAGAGCTTAAAAAATTAAAATTTACAATGTGATTTGAGGAAAAACCAACACCTTAAATCTGGTCCACAGAGAATAATCCCTCCACTTCTTCTGATTTTTTTTGTTGTTGTTGTTAATGATATGGCCTATTATGATTTACTATGTTAATAACAATATAGAATGTTTCATATGTATTTGAAATTAGATATGATTTCAAATTTAATTTGAATAAAAATTTAAACGTTATTTCAAGTTTGAAATTCAGAAGTTTTCTTGCTTTTAAGCATTTAAATAAGATATGACTATTAGATGGAAAATAAAGATATCTTTAGGAAGAATAATTCTACAATACTCTTTTCTAGAGAATGAGTGCTTACAATTCCATTTTTTCAACATGTTTAATGCATTTGTGAATGTGGCTCAGAATTGTAACTGTTTGACAATGACAGTAATGCTACTGATTCTCAAATGGCTTGACCTTGTATTTGCAGTGAGCTCTATCCTCTATTCCTACTTGCAGAATGCATGAAGTTAAGTCCATAAAGGTCTTTTCTACTCCCCACCTCAGCCTCAGCACCCTAAGCCATCTACGTTAAAGCTGGAAATGTAGTGTAGCAGTATTTATCATGTCCTTTGACCACCCAGAATATTCTGTTTTTTAACATTTGGATATAGTGCATTAAGAAAAGTATACAGATAATAAGCATATAACTCCATAAATTATTTTGTGAAATACCTGTGTAAGAACTGATGTTGGCAATTAAAGTAAATATAAATAAAACATTCAAGAAGCCCTCACCATCCTGCTTCCAAGTCACCAAAACAACTATTCCGTTAGCAATGTGTGAGATTGTCAGTTGCTCTAGAACTGTGTTGTTGTCGCCTGTGGTGACAACATATATAGACTTGTCAGTTTTTCTCATGTTAGACATTCTAGTGCGTATGTGGAGAAATCACACTGTCACAGGAATTTAGAGAAATTCCATGGCGAAATTTGACCTCATAACCGGCTAGGTGCTCCAAGCCTACTTATTTCACCATCCCTGAGATTTGGAGAGTAATTAAATATATTCTAACATGTTTAATTTCTACTTAAACTATTTAGAGTGGTTTCTGTTGTTTGCAACTAAATCTACCGCTCAGGAGAAATAATATGTAATGTTGGAAAGTAACTGAATAAAAAAGAAAAAAACATGTTTACAGAAAAAATGCCAGAATAACTGGAGGTACACACAGAAATAAACAGTTTTTTATGGGTTATTGGAAATGGATAAGGACAGCTTAGGCAATGATATTATCTGTAAGTAACAGGTGTGTTTTCTAACCCCTAAGTTCCCTTTATAGTGATTCAAATAGAACATTTGCCAGTCTATATGCTAAAATTTTCAGAAAGACATAGGAACCATTTTGGTAAAGTGACTGATGGATACACAGGTTGGTAAATGGGAAGAGTTTGCTCGAAATATAATATTAAAGAGAGATATCACTAAAAAAAAGAGCTGAAATTCTAAGGATAATTTACAAAACTCCACTTTGCATTGTGAAATGTAGGTGCTTCTTGGCACCTTCTATAATCCTTCATATTTTTATAAATAGGGTTCGTATCATCAACCTGCTTCTCTCTCAGTCTTGTGAAAGAAAGTAAGCAATGTTCAAGACCAGGGTTTTTCAAATGTAGTTGATAATCAAAATCACTGATTCTAGTCCTAAATCCATATATAATAAATCAGAATCTCCATAGGTGGGGGTCTGAGAGAAAATTGTTGTTGTTGTTTTTAAAATCTCAGATGGTTTTGGTGATCATACAGATATGAGAACTACTAACATCAACATCAGTTTATCATGTACTTTATTTCATAACTTAGAGTTTGGGCAAGTTTCTTCTTGAAGAGGACAATGAAGAATTTATTCACCCTATCTACAACCAATATCAATCAACCAAATACAACTGGTAAATTTCAGTTTAAGAAGAAAATAAGTCTTTCTTATTGGTCTGCATTGGCAGTAAAGGTGGATTGTTTATTAAAAGAAGAATCGGTGAGAAAAAGAGGAAAGCTTGTTCGAAGAACTGCTTGAAATAATGGCAAACAGTAGAAAGATTTTTCAGTCTCCAACCCTAGGATTCTAGAGCCAAAGTACAGGAGAAAAGTTAGGTTCTGTGAAGGTTCAGTAGGGCTGTGAAAGGTCCTATGGGAGGAGGAAACTTAGAAACTTGGAACAGGATTTAAGTTGGTGGAATGGAGGACAGACTACTGGAAGTCACAAAATCAGTCATGAAATGAGAAATGATTCAATAGGCTTGTCAATTAAAAATATAGGTAAACTAAAAAATGAAGACAAGGTTAGAAGAGATGGAAGGCCTAAATGGAAAGCAGAGATTTATACTTGGTAGGAATGGATGCATTACAGAAGAAGCGTCCAGAAAGAAATTTGGCAGAGATATTGCTTTAGACTGCTGTGTGTTTGTGAGCCACTTACATTTGGCGTAAGGTTTTAATACAGTTTCTAACTGGATTAGGAAAGGGAAAGAAAATGCTATTGAAGTCTGTTCAGTAATCAGCAGGTGTTTATATACATATCATTTTATTCAATCTGTGTCTTTTATTTTAAATGGAGAACCAAAGTTTACAAAGGTTGGGATAAGCACAAGTCTCACCACATTTGTAATAGAGACTCAAATGATCTGACTCCCAGCCTAGTGTAGTTTTATACACTACTCTGTAAGTCACTTAGCTCTTATTGAGAAGGATTCTACCATTCCCCATTTTCTGTTTTAAATGAGATCATGAACTACTTCAATTCCATTTTATTTTATTTTGACAAGTCATGTCTAGACAAAAATACACAAGTCATCTGTACCCACTGTGTAGTTGTATTTATTAAAAAACTAATCTTTCCATCTGTAGTAAAATATTTATTAACAAGCTACTAGAGTCAAAGAAAACTTTGTATATCAGAAAACATGTAGCCATGCGAGATTTATTGCAAAAACAGACATTTCTTAAACTTAATTTTCAAGGCAGGAAAAACTGAAATCATAATGATAACATAGGAAATGTAAGTATTGCCATTTTGACTTCTCACTCTCATGCCAGCAAAAGATTTGACAGTGCTTCTTTCTTATGATAAGAAAGTCTTCTCTGATAGGATTATTAGTGAGCTGACACAGGAAGGGAAAACTTGGCAGAAGATTGGGGAGCACAGAATTTAATTCTTTAAGAACTTAAAAGAGCCAGTCTGGCTAGAGTGCAGAGAATTGAGAAGCCCATGACAAGGTGAGGCATGGTAGGAGCAAGCTTGTGCAGGACCTGGAAGATTTATGCCAAAGATTCTGGTCCTTACCCTAAACTTAGTGGGAAGCCAGTGAAATATTTTAATAAGAAAGTTGTATGGCCTGATAAAGTTAGGTTTTTATTTTTTTGAAGACAGCTGTCTCTATAAATTGAAAAAATATTGGAAGGGGATAAGGGTAGAAATAGGGAATCCAGTTAAAAAGCTGTTAACAGTAGTTTAGAATGAATGCAGTGGTTATTATTAGGGTGGTGTTAGTGGAAGAAGCAGGAAGAAAACAGATATGGGATAAGTTCTGGAGGAAAAGCCTCCTGAATACAGTGTGAAATTGGACTTGAGAAACAAATGGAATCCAGAATGCTGCCAGGATTTCTGACTTGTACAACTGGATAGAAGATTGTGGACCACCCAGATAGTAATCACCAGGAAAGAGAAGAGCAGTTGTTGATATGGGTCATGAAATTAACCCAGTAGATGCTTACTTAGGGATTGAAATTTGTAGTTTTGGTGTTCTTAAGAATTGCCTAGTCTGCTGATAAAATTTTAGTCTTAAGTATATGAGTGATAATCAAAACCTTTGATGCGAAGAAAAATAGTGTGGAGTAGTAAAGAGGATGGCTAAATGTGAGCTGTGACCTACCATGAGAGCTCAGGGGATGGATGAGTCTGTAAAAATGATAAAGCAGAACATAGAATTACCTAAGTCAAAGAAAGAGAATGTTTTAAGGAAGAGTGTTTAGCAGAATAGAACCTTTTGAGAAGTCAAGAAAAATAAAGACTGCAAAATGGCAACTTGCTGTTAATAGTGTGTGAAATGTTAAATAGGCAGCCACAATGATCTTTGTTCATGTCAGAGAGAGTTGTTTGTTCTGTAGTTGCTTAAATGAAGAAGAAAGAGAAAATGTATATTTGTGTGCAGGTTGTTCTGAAGTGTTATTAATTTTCTAGGACAAATGGGATATAGCTGGTGACCCCAGAAAACAATTCTAAGGAAAAGACGCTAAAACCAGTCTTGGGGATACTTACTGGTATGGCTTTAAATTGGATTTCTCCTGCTCTTTCATTCTCAGCATGGTTTTCCATGGCAACCAAGCTTAAATAGTTCTTCTAGGTAAACAGGTCAATACAATTATAGCCATTTGTCTTACGACTCTTATTTGTCATATTAGGAGAAGAATGTTTGTGTTTGGGAGCCCAATAAAGTTTGGTAAAACTGTCATTATTTGTGTTTAAAGATTTTAAAAGTTTTTTCGCAAGCAAGACAAAAAAATTTAAAACTAAGTCTTAGTGAGAAATAATTTTCCTATATAAATTAAGAATCAAATTTTCAAGAGGAGAATATAATAACTTTTAAATATAAAAACCTTATTATGTCTTGGTAGAGAACAAAATTGTTCTAGGTTTTAAACAGCTTTAAAAATCAAATGGTAATGAGAAGTACAATACATGACTTTATGAAGCTTAACATAGTGTTGCATATTTATTTTTGTTGTTGGAGACTATAGATATAAAATAATGAATCATTAAACTAACAATGAGAACACATGGACACAGGGAGGGGAGCACTACACACTGGGGTCAGTTGGGGGGAAATAGGGGAGGGAGGGTGGGGGGTGGGAAGCTGGGGAGAGATAGCAAGGGGAGAAATGCCAGATGTAGGTGATGGGGAGGAAGGCAGCAAATCACACTGCCACGTGTGTTCCTATGCAACAATTTTGCATGTTCTTCACATGTACCCCAAAATGTAAAATGCAATAAAATAAATAAATGGGAAAAAAAAAATAATATAAACACATTTTTTAATTTATGAAGTGTGGTAGTACATTGATTTTAATTTTGATCTGTACTACTCAATGGTGAAAAAAATTATGATGCAATAATATTTTGACTGACAGTGTGAAAGTGATGTTCACAAAGTAGCTTTAAACAATGGAAATGTGAATCTACAAAATGGCCTTAAAACCTGATGCAAGTCTTTCTAGCCTGTATGTATTACTATGTGTCCTGAGAAGTCACAGATTTGTTGCTGTCACTTTTATGTGACAACAATTTTGGCCAAGTATTGAATTGATTTGTCTTTTATTTCACAAAAAAGAAATTCCATAATTGTTAGAGTTAAAAATTAGTTAATTTATAGTTTTAAAAAATGCCTTCATTAGATCTTTCCTTCTAAGTCAAATGCTTTTTTGAAGTGGAACTAAATCAGTTAACATCAATGACTCGATTCAATTGTAATTCTCTTGGAAAATACAGTCTGAGATAGCAAACTTTAGAAATCAAATGCCATTAATTCATCTCAAAAATGAGAAATAAAGCCTAATTATTCATTGAATATTTACTACAGTTCAGGGTTTGGTTTGATTAGCTTATGCTGATTTCCTGGCAAGATAATACAAGTTTGGGTTTATCTGAGTCCTGGTTCACATCTTCGGAGCATCATCTGAATTTGCAAATGTTTAACTGCTCCTCAACTATTTATGACAAAATAAGGTAGAATTGTTCACTCATGGAAGCTAGTAATTTGACACAATATTCTGTTTTAAGCTGACAAATTCCGCTTGGGACAATAATTCTCCAAGTCTCAGAGAGAACAAAACACTTGACTCACAAAAGATGTTAATATTTAAAAATCTTACCAGGCAGAGGTTTCCAGGTTTCTGGAAGATTGTGAAGATGGCCAGTCAGCTTTCACTTCATAGCTACTTTCCCATTTCACTATATTCACCTGTTTCAAATAGTGATAGTAACACAAACAAAAATTTAAATGGAGGAAACGTAGTAAGAGTTTTTGGTTATATTGTCTTCCTCTCTTTCTTTCTCTCTCTCTCTCTCTCTCTCTCTCTCTCTCTCTCTCTCTCTCACACACACACACACACACACACACACACACACACTGTGCTATAGATTCTTTGAAGTTAATTTTACCACCACTTTGGGCATGGTATTTCAATTTTGCCATATCTTCTTATGTATAGAATAAAGAATATGGAAACCTTGGAATTTATAATACAAATTTAGAGAGAAGGGGAACAACCCAGCATATCTTGTTTGTTTTATTTCTGCATGATCTATAAATAGACAAAGCAAAATGAGAAATGTTGGTCCCATAAGTCATTGAATTATGGTTTTTTAAAGCAAGTATGCTCCAGTCCACAAGGAAATGTAATGACATAAATTTTAATAATTCCATTTACATTATGGAACATGAAAATTTGGCTCTTGATAGAGGGTAGATAAGAGAGTTACTCTTTTCTCCTATCAAATACTTTGTGCACATATTCCATAGATTGGTTTTCTATCATGGAGGTTTTCCAAAATGGCTGGCAAACCATTATTTTAATGTCTTTCTTGGATTTTCCCCTTTCTGGATCCAACACTTCACAGGAAGCTTTATGCTTCTGAATACATTTAACAGTAATGTTAATACAGGTCTTAACTGTAACATTGGCAGATGAAGATTTGGAAACCAAAGAAACAGAAGGTGACTTTTGTTACTTGCATGTCTGGAAAACTGACCACCTGTTTGTTTCTACTCTGCTTGTTTATGAACTTTTGGTAGTGTAGGTATTGGTATGGTGTAGGTTAGCATTTGTGAATAATGGAATTGAGACTCACTGTGTCACAAGATATAAAGCACCAATGACAGATATATTACTGAAAGTTGCAAAGCCAAATCAAATTACAGTAACTTATCAGATTATCAATGCAATTATACCATTTTTCCTTGCTTTCACATATCAGTTTTTAGGTATGAAATATAATATTTAAATTATACCATAAATACGAGAAATTGAAGAAATTGGTCACAAACCTGGCTATCAAGAGGCTTCAGAGAACTGCCTTGCTCCCTCCACCATGTGAGGATGAAGCAAGAAGGCATCGTCTATGAACCAGGCAAGAGGCGTTCAGCAGACTTTGAATCTGCTGGTGACTTGATCTTAAATTTCCCAGCCTGCAGAAGTATAATAAATAAATGTATGTTGTTTATGAGCTACTCAATATGTGATATTTTACTATATTTATGAGTACTGATCCTATTCATGACAGCTGCCCTTTTCACCTGATCATATCCTAAAAGTCCCCACTTCCTAATACCATAACCTTGGGGGTTAGGATTCCAACATATGACTTTTGGGTGAGGGGCACAGACATTAAGTTCATAGCATTATATATATAACTACAGATAATATAGATTATATGTGTGTTTGTGTATAGGCTTATCTGTATAAATATATCACAGATAAAACTGACAGAAAAATCAACACTTCTGTCAATCATAATGCCTTCACTATGGACCACATTGTATGTACATCTATTAACCTGATAATCTTCCCATTAATGTAAGTAAACAACTTGAAAGTAAGGGCTATGCGTTGAGCTTTCAGTGATTTATAGAGTGGCTGCCATTTTTCAAGCTCATTTGAATAAATGAATGATAATTTGATACCCAGGTATTTATTTTTCAATATCATATACAGACAAGGAAAATTCTAAGGCTGCCTGTGGTACCACTACTCTATTTGTCCTTCTAAATAGAGTTTTTGCCTATGTTTCAGGAGGCTGAACTCTATGGACTACATAAGCAGGCTTGTTAACATGCCAGCTTCAAGCTGAATTTGGTCTGTGGGGAACTCAAGCAGGGGATCGGTTCAGTGTGCGGGAAAAGAGTGGGGTCAGAAAACTTATTACACTAACTCACTCCAGTAGCTTTGACATCGGTTGCCTGAATTCCTAACTGAAGATCACAGCTTTGTCAGGCAGCTAGCTCCCTCTCTCTCTTTAGCTCTCTCCCGGTCTTCAGGGTCTAGTAACAAGTCTCTATTTCCGAATCATCAGGCCTAAAGACAGAGGTGGTGCTCAGCTGCTTGATGTTATTAGCCTTGTAACCTGCAGTCTCTTGAGCTATCCTTTAAACATGCCCACACTTTTCTAAACGGTTCTTTATTAAATGCTCCTTAAATTATCTAATTTCATCATGCCTTCTGTTTCCTTCCGGTGCTTTACCTGGTATACTAATCTCAGTGGAATAAATTCTGAATATAGAAAATGTTCTTACATTGCCAAATCATGTTGATTTAATTTTTAAACTATTAATTCAATGTTGTTCATGGAAATGTAATTTTAGTTCCAACTAGAGAGTGATGTATTTATAAAAACCAATTCCCTAGTGGCACTTAAAATCAAAGCTCTTTGACAGTTTTCACATTGATTTAAAAAAGCAAATAATATATAATATTCAGCTAAATGGCTACACCATGAAATGATGCTACTAAGGATTTATTGTGAATTTTTACTCTTGGATAAAGCTAATAAAAGTATTTGAGATGAACAAGGTATGACTTCTCTACTTTTCCCAGTTGTGATATTAATGAATTATTCCACTCCTTTACTCACAGTAGTTTCCTGTGGTTGTTTGAACTTGCCAAGCTTATTTTCGACTCAGGGCCTTTATACTTGAATGGACCACCTTCCTCCCAGATCATCCTATATTTTACTCCTTCCCATTAATCAGGTCTTAACTCAAATAGCACCTTTACAGAGGCTGCCTCTATCCTATTGAAAACATCCGTCTGCCCTTTGCCACGCTCTAGAACATTTACCTGAACATGTGTTCTCTAGTATTTTCACTGTCTGAAAATATGTTACGTATGTACGTATTATTGGTATTCATCCTCTCCCCACATAAGGTCCATAGGAACAAGGTCTGCATTTGTCTTCAGGGGCTAGAACAGTCCTTGGTAAGCAATATTTTTAACAGCATTATACACACACATATACATATTGATATTTATATATGTATATATATATGTGTGTGTATATATATATATATGTAATGTACAATCTAATGTGTGCAGTTTAATGCACAGAGTTATGCAACCATCTCTGCATTCAATTTGAGAATATTTTGTTACTTCAGAAAGAAACTTTTACCCATTAGTCATCCCCCACCCCCTACCTCCTCAGTACACCAAACACTGGATAACCACTCATGTTTGTGTCCTAAATGTTTACCTATCCTGATGATTTTACATAAATGGAATTACATAACATATAGTCTTAGTTTTTTTGTGATAAGCTTTTTCTCACTTGTCATGTTTTTAAGATTGATACAAATTGTGGCGTGTATCAGTACTTCATTTCTTTTTATGGCTGAATAATATTCCATTGTTTGAGTATAACGCATTTTATTCATTCATTAGTTGATGGACATTTGTTTATTCTTTACTAGTGTTTGGCTGTATGAAAAACGCTGCTATGAACATATGTGCACAAAATTTTACATGAACCTATGTTTTTATTTGGGTATACAGCTTGCAGTAGAATTATTAGATTATATGGTAGCTCTCTGCTTAATGGTTTGAGGAACTGCCAGATTGTTGTTTTTTTTTTTTTAATTATACTTTAAGTTCTGCAGATCATGCAGGATTGTTACATAGGTATACGCATGCCATGGTGGTTTGCTGCATCCATCCCCTCGTCATCTACATTAGGTATTTCTCCTAATGTTATCCCTCCCTAATCCCCCCACTCCCCTGCTTTCCCTCCCCTAGCCCCCCGACCCCCAACAGGCCCTGGTGTGTGATGTTCCCCTCACTGTGTCCATGTGTTTTTCTTGTTCAAAAACCGCTTATGAGTGAGAACATGCGGTGTTTGGTTTTCTGTTTTTGTGTCAGTTTGCTGAGAATGATGTTTTTCAGCTTCATCCATGTCCCTGCAAAGGACGTGAGCTCATCTTTTTTTATAGCTGCATGGAATTCCATAGTGTATATGTACCACATTTTCTTTATCCAGTCTATCCTTGATGGGCATTTGGGTTAGTTCCAAGTCTTGGCTATTGTAAACAGTACTGCAATGAACATATGTACTGGTACCAAAACAGAGATATAGACTAATGGAACAGAACAGAGGCCTTGGAAGTAATGTCACACATCTACAACCATCCAATCTTTGACAAATCTGGAAAAAACACACAATGAGGAACGGATTCCCTGTTTAATAAATGATGTTGGGAAAACTGACTAGCCATATGTAGAAAGCTGAAACTGGACCCCTTTCCTATATCTTATATAAAAATTACTCGAGGTGGATCAGAGATTTAAGCATAAGACCTACCACCACAAAAACGCTAGAAGAAAACCTTGGCAATACCATTCAGGACATAGGCATATGCAAAGACTTCATGACTAAAATACCAAAATCAATGGCCACAAAAGCAAAAATAGGAAAATGGGATCTAATTAAACTTAAGAGTTTCTGCACAGCCAGAGAAACTATCATTAGAGTGAACCAGCAACCAACAGAATGGGAAAAAATATTTGAAATCTACCTTTCTGACAGACTGCTAATATCCAGAATCTACAAAGAACTTAAACAAATTTACAAGAAAAAAGCAACTCTATCAAAAAGTGGGCTAAGGATATGAACAGATACCTTTCAAAAGAAGACATTTATGCAGCCAAAAACGTATGAAAAAAATATTCATCATCACTGGTCATTAGAGAAATGCAAATCAAAACCACATTGAGATACCATCTCATATCAGTTAGAATGGTGATTACTGAAAAATCTGGAGACAATAGATGCTGGAGAGGATGTGGAGAAATAAGAATGCTTTTACACTGTTGGTGGGAGTGCAAATTAGTTTAACCATTGTGGAAGACAGTGTGGTGATTCCTCAAGGATCTAGAAATAGAAATATCATTTGACCCAGCAATCCATTACTGGGTATATACCCAAAGGAATATAAATAGTTCTATTATAATGCCAGACTGTTTTTCAAAGTGCCACGCCATTTTACATTTCTATCAGCAGGGCATAAGGGGTCCAATTTTTCTAATTTTCAACATGCTCTGTTATCTGTGTTTTTTATTATAGTCATCTTAATATATGTGAAGGCAACTATTATTTTTTATTGTATATACGGCTCAGCATATCCTAATTTAAGTCAAAGTCCTGAATACTAAATATAATCTTGTATTGTTTTACTTGATTTTAAAAGGTAATAGCATGAGCTTTGAGGACTATATTTTTTGTAAATAAATGAGTAAATATGCATTGCTTTATTCTATTACCAGGAATCTTCAGCCAACTACTCTTAGAGGCTTCATGTTTGTGTCCCCCCTCATATTTATATGTTGAAATTCTAATTCTCAATGTGATGATATTTGGAGTTGGGACCCTTAGAGGGTAGGTGGGTCATGAGGGTGCAGCTTTTATGATGGGATTAATGTGCTTGTAAGGACAGACACAAGAGTGCTTGCTTTCCCCCACTCCACACACTCTCTCTCTGACATTTCATGCCATGTGAGGTAAGAAACAGGAGGAAGACCCTCACCAGGCATTGAATGGGTCACCATGTTAGGCATGAACTTTATAGTCTCTAAAACTGTTAGACATATATTTATATTATTTAAGCTACCCAGTCTATGGTATTTTTGTTCCAGAATCTGAACTGATTATGACAACTACAATTATTATTTTCCTAGAAAAACAGCAGTTACAGAATGGTGTTTCTCCAAGTGCTCTCTATAACTTAACAATTGATCTCAATTTAGCAATGGACAAGGGAAATTTTAGAGTCTTCTTATAGTCTAAAAATGCCAGTGGTCTTAAAGATAGTGGAAGAAGTATACTGGGGGGAAAGACTTGTGTGTTTGTATTTCTGCATGACGTGTAGGATGAGTATTTTCTATTGTTAAATTTTCTTCCCCAAAGAAGGAAGAAATAGATCAATTGCAACACATTCTACTTAAAATCTATTTTACCCAATTGAATACATGCTCTTTTAAGGCATGGAGGAGACTCATTTTATAGAGTAATAGATTGCAGATTTGCAACCTAAGAACAACAAATTGTCAAATGAGAAGAGGCATATATATACAAGACAGATTTCAATGCTTTGTGGGTAGACCATAATCCCAAATCTCTTTTAGGGTAATAAAAAAAGAAATTTTGATTCCATTGAATATTAACTGATAATACAAATGATTACAATATTTAAAAAGAAAAAAATTGTAATTTTTAATTTTATCCTTCATATTTACCAAAAAGATGCCATGAATTTTATTATTTTGGCATGGCATAAATCTCAAATGCCAAAGATGGTCCATAAACAATTAAAACAACCAACTGCAGTAAATGAAAATATTTTTGATAGCGTGTACAAGTAATACGTATTTTTTTCCTTTTTTATGTTACTGATCACAAGGTACTTATGAGATAACATGTTTGTGTGATACAACTCTCATAGTAACCAGAAAAATGTGCTTGTCACTGAAGTTCAATACCAATTGATAATAACTAATACCAAAATGACCACAGAAAAATGTTACACATTATTTATTTTACTATCATCTTATTATTTTTATCCATGGTATTTGGATTATACTTGGACATATCAGAATATTTTAATGTAAGATAATATTGCAAATAAAAGAAAAATTCTGCTTTGTGATTTTATTTTATTTATTTTTGAGCTCCTGTTGCCCAGGCTGAAATGCAATATTGGGATCTCAGCTCACCATAACCTCCACCTCCCAGGTTCAAGTAATTCTCCTGCCTCAGCCTCCTGAGTAGCTGGGATTATAGGCATGCACCACCATGCCCAGCTAATTTTGTATTTTTAATAAAGATGGGGTTTCTCCATGTTGGTCAGGCTGGTCTTGAACTCCCAACCTCAGGTGATTTGTCTGCCTTGGCCTCTCAAAGTGCTGGTATTACAGGTTTGAGCCACTGTACCCTGCCTGTTTTGTGATTTTATATGTATATATCAAATCAACTCAGGGCACCTTCTCCAATCCTGTCTTTTCTTTCCTTCCTTCCAGCTCAGCCATCCTTACCTCTGTTGAGCTTATTCTAATGGGTGGGAAAGGCAATTAAATATATAACAAATAAATATGAAACTTGTTGAACCACAAAAGAAAGAGTGATAGGATTGGTGGAGAAGGAGCATGTATCTGAACCAAGAGTTATAGGGGTAAATAAAGGAGGAATGGCTCATGCAGAAGTAACAGCAGATGCAGGAGGCGGGTGTAATCTTGCAACACTTAAGGAGCATAAAGGTGGCCAGGGTGGTTAGAAAGACATAGGTGACGGCAGGTAAAGTCTAGGAGAGTTTGAAGTCTGTGGGAGAGCTTTAATTGATTAATAACCATATCTACTCTGTGTTTCAGCTTTCATCTAGCTGCTGCATTGTACACAGACTGTAGTGGGAATATTTGTGGAAGCAAGATGGGTGGTAGGAGGCCACTGTAGTAATCTAATTGAGATATAATGGTGCCTTGGACTCGAGTATAGGCAGTAGGTCAGAAAAAAGAATATATGGAATAGAATATTTTGGATACAGAATAAGAGAAAAGTTAAGTCAAAAATGTATAGGTGAGTGGTGTGATCTTATGAGTTTTAGTACTGTGGCAAAAAGAAAGAAAAGAAAAATAAAGAAAGAAGGGCAGAAAGAGAGAAAGAGAAAAGAAAAGGAATTCCTAATGTTCTAATGCTTAATCTACTCTGTGGTCAAAGAAAATAACATGGACAGTTTTCCAGTTGTACAAGATAATCACAGAAATTCACGAACATTTTATAAGTGATATCAGGTAATGTTCAGTGGTTGTTTGGTTTTTGTCAAATCACATTAATTTTCATATTTTTCCGTGTTTTCATAACTTTCTATAATAATAATAGAAAACAAAATCTTCAGATTTAGCATTCTTTGGTTAAGCAGGGACTTTGTAGAAATTCCACTTTTTCTCTCTCATGATTGGTATTTCTGTGGTAGAGATTAGAATAACCTGTGCCAAGGCCACAAAGAATCTAACACATCAACGTCAAGGTGAATTAAACTGTTTCATATCCCAAAACATGATTAGTAATCTGGAAACAGAATTGAATCAAAGCAGAGTAAAATGGCATGTGGTTTAACAAAATGGAAAATACGTGCTGTTATGTGTGGCTTTGTTTCTCTTGTCGATTCATAATGTAATGGAATTTTAACTAATCGTTAAACTGTCAAATGTTGAGGCTTTCAAGATTTGCACAAATTCCATTGTTTGTGTTACAGTTTTTGGAGCAGAAAGTTGCTTTACAGGAATATAATAATTAGAAAGTAGTGAAATTGATAGTGCTTTCCTTAAGCAATGTTGCTAAATGTAGCAAAAATTGTATTTTTTTTTTTTTTTTGGCTTCTAGACATTTCCAAAACTTGCTGCTGTCTACTACATTATTTTGAAATAAAAAACTAGACCAAGGATAGAAATAAGCAAGTATAAACTAAAAGTCTCAAGTTATTCTGCCTTGAGGAATCCAGATGACTATGGACTGAGTTAACTGCCTTTTAGTTAGAGTGAAGTCCAGGATTTCTCATGGGTTCCCTCCTGAAATATTCTGATGCTCTTTACACAGTACCCCACATCCATAGATGTTGCTTGCTCTATACCAGGGGACTTGATAAAGTACAGCCAAATGCCTTTTTAAAAGATTACAACAAAGCTATTGATATTCATTTAGAATTGTGACAAAGACCTTATGATTTTCAATGCCAAAAATATTTACAATCTGGCCCTTTACAGAAAAACTTTGCTGACCTTTGCTCTATAGCATGGCTCCAAGCATCCTTCTATGCCTGTCCTTTCACCAGTTCCTCCAGAACCCTGCAGTTGCCTCTGGCCTTCATCTTAATGAATGGCATGAGTGGTTAACTAAGACCTTAAAATTTGCCTAAGACCAAGTAGTGATATTTAACAAAAATTTCATAAGCAAAGTAGGGAAAGACAGTGACTGGAAAGTCATATTTGCTGACCTGGGTTTTGGCTACATTGGCATGTTTAGTTTGTGATAATTCAAGAAACCACATACATATATGCACAGATTACACTTCAATAAAAAGTAAAAGCAATGCATTGAGAGCTTGTGCATAAGGCAAAGGATTATAGAACTGGACAGAAAAATAAATTGGAACAGCGTTCCATTATGCTTTAGCTATGGGCCATGCTTCTCGAAATGGGATACTCTTATTACTTCTCAAATACAGGAAATGTTGAAAACTTGATATGTTCAGAAAAGAAACATTATTAATTTAAATATGCTGTTGCCCACGTAAATATCACCTTAGTCACAGACCATGCTTCCGTCCTTTCATCTTCTTTTTAGCTCAGGGCTGGGAGCACCATTCAGTTGTTTAGAGGCTCCCATGTGTCTTCCCTTTACCCCAATCCAGACTCCTCACTCTCCGCCTTTCCCAAAGAAAGGAGGAGATGTTTTCATTAATACACATCCTTCCCCATTCAACCCCATAATAATACCTACAGTGACACAAGGGTACTCACAATGAACTCAGAATATCATTATTATGCAAATTAACCTGGCTTTTGTTTCTATTTTATGTCCTAAATGTAATTTACTGTGAAATAACCAAAATACTTATAAAGCCCCCCTCTGCACTCCCCTCCACCAACTACAAAAAAAGTAAAAATGACCTTTAGGATGACTTTTCCTCCATGCCCTGAGCATCTAATGCACACTGTTGACAACTTTAAAATTGCAGTTTGCCCACCATGGGAAGCTCATAGACCTGATGGAAAATTATCAGATTTAAGAGTCAACACTGTTTTTTATGGTACGTTGCTTCTTGCTTTATGTGAGAACCTATGCTGTCTAGATACGTTATTGTAGCCAGATACCCACTACAGATATTCTAGAGTACAGTGTCCCCAACAGTCTTTGATAAGAATCACTGTGTTCATGTATAAATTAGTTATTTAAAGCATATACATTAATGAAAACAACATTTGGAAACTTTGCCCACAGTTTAAACACGCAGGGATAGGTTTCTAGCTGCTACCACTATACAACAAAAACTAAAATTGCACTGACAAAAATAATTTGATACATTCAAAATTATATTTAACTGTTTATTCTGAGGTGGTTTTCCTAAGAACTCTTGGTTTCCCCAAACTTAATTCATGGAAATTAAAACATAAACCCTCACTGATCCTTGTGCTCAGAAATTTCTCCAAGCAGTAACCCCCTCAACCCATAACACAAGTCATACACACACTATTGACTAAGAACCTATTATCTCTGACACCCTCCTAACTTTTTCCATCCATGGTCCTGGCTTCGTACCAAGAGTTCTGACTTCATCTGCTTAACCTGGGGTGCCTCTCTGCTATGTTGCTAGAATCTAACAAAGCTATTATTGCATTTGTGAGTGAGTATTCTCCCAGGAAAGTTGTTTAGAAGTAGAATTAATGCTGTTAAAATGGTTTCATATTTATGGTACAATCCTCAAAATCTGAAGAGGGCTGTTCAATGTGAAGAGACTTAGATTTTAGGCATAATCTGCAAATTATTTAGTATTCTGTAATTTAATATAACTGTATTACTGGAGTATCTTCTAATTATTAGTACCTGTGTTAGAAGTGGTGGTGGGGGGAGGGGTATGCAACTGAAAGGATGTCTAAGATACAGTCTCCACTCACAAGAATCTCAGGACAAGATGCTGCCTAGCCAAAATATTAATAGGGCTTGAAGTAGAGCCACAAACCATCCTGATTTCCCAGGACATGAGACTTTCAGTAGTAAATCCAGAAGAATCCCAAACAAAAAAGAATAGTTGATCACTCTCCATGAAAGATTGGTGTATTTTCTTGAAAACCTTCTCCAAAAGAGAAGGTTCAACTAACATTTTCTATAAAGGCTTTGTGGGCTTTATTTATTTTTTTTTTATTGCAACTATGCAGTTCTCTCCCACTGTAGCATGAAAGCACCTGTAGACAATAGGCACATTAATAAGTGTAGTTATGTTCCAGTAAAACTCCATTTACAAAATGAGGTCATGGGCTGGATTTGCCCCATGGGTTGTACTTTGCTGATCCTACAACTGAATCCCTCTTATGTTAAATTTGTCTCCCCTGGTCTCCATTTATGTTCACATATATTTAGACATTAACAAACCTGTGTTACTATTTGATTTACAAGGCTTATTAATATTGTTGCCATCATATGTATTTATAGAAGGAGTGTCACAGAATTTAAAACATCACAAAGAAAACACATGAACACATAGAAAATAGAGTTATTAAATTAAAAACTATTGTCACAGTCTAATCCCTGGTATCACTTTTAGCTTTACCTCTTATAATCTTACACATTTATTTAGGTAGAAGCCTGAAAAGGAATTGGAGGAGGACATATATACTTTATATATGTCCCACTACGTTTCACTGTTTTGATTATACTCTGTAAATTGGGACGCTCTCATCTAAATTGTACCTATATCACATCTTGATAAATATTTTCCAAATTCAAATTCAATGGAAGCAAGCGGCATCTTTTAGAACAATAGCTTGGTTGCACATCCTCTGCCTTCCCTGCTCCGGTAACCCCATTCCATCCCTCCTACCTGCCATGCTCTTTATGTCACCTACTATTGTGCCTACTGCATCCTCACTTGGAATGTCCTTTTTTAATTTTTTTTGGCAAATTAAAACTGACCATTCTTTAAATCTCAGCTCAATGATTGTTTCTTAGGGAAAATTTTCATAATCTCTAGAGTCTTATATAGCAGATGTCCCTTGTTTTTCTTTCGAGCCTTTGTCATAGCTGTAATTTTTGATTTGATGTTTGATATTTAAAATTTTTAGGAATGTCTGTATGCCCCTCTGAATTGTCAACTGTAACAAGATAGTGTCTGGTTTTGCTAACCACTATATTCCCAAAGTGTAGCATGGTACCTGATACGGTGAATGTTTAATCAATACATCGAATAAAGGGATATTTAATGAAGAAATACATGAAATTTTAATTAGACAGAAATAAGAGACCAGATACTTAGGAGATGGGAGAATTTATTTTAGTGCAATCAGTATTGGTATGACTTTTAAAAGAAAAAATCTGACTTGCTATTGCTATGTAATATTTAAAAATGTGTATTGTAGACATCACTGGACGAAAGTCTCCTTGCTTTTTTAATTGTCATACATTAATAGAGAAGCATGCATTAGTATATAAAATGTTTCAGATGCATAATGGGTTTTTATTTTGACAATGTTCAGCAGTGTGAAAAGTTGCTGCCTAATTAAAGTTTATTTTTATAGTCCTGCATTGTTTGCAAATCAAGATATTGACAGCCAGTATCACAATTATAACTTAATTTTGTTTTCCTCTGCTGGGGCAGCTATCAGAATTTTCTTTTTCTTTTCCATTGTGGATGTTACATGATTTCCACTGTGGATGTTGCTTTTGTGTAATGATGGGAAGACTGAAGCTGTTTCTATATTCAATACAGAACTGAAGAAGGGATTCATTATATATTGTTAATCAATCACTGTGTGTGTCAGTTAATGGTAGCTTACATTCAGAATGCTGTGTTTTTCTTTCTCAGACTATAGTGACCTTAGGCCAGCACAACGTGCATTTACCTGAGTAGAAAGATGACAGGGCATGTATGTACCTCATTATAAAAAGCCATCGCAAAATTACTTAAGGAATCTCAATGGAAAATGATTAAAACAGAGGTGAGGGTTTCACTTGATTTTCCTGGGCTGATGTTTTTAGTGATCATGGCATAGGTTTCGATGACTTGGCCACTGAGCTAAAATTTCTTAACTGGGTGTAAATTTTGCTTGTTAAGCTATGAAATGTCAATTTGGCCCACTGGTTCTCAATCTTGGCTGTACATTGTAATCATTTGGGAGCTTCAACAACCACTGATGTCCACATACTACCCCTCACGATTACTATGTAATTGGCTTGGAATGTGACCTGGGCAGTGGGATGTCTGAAAGCTTCCCAGGTGATTCTTATGTGCAGCCAAGTTTAAAAACCACTGATGTAGGCAAATTCAGACCAGGAGAAACTTTAGAGATGTCTAAACAACAGTAACAACAACAAAAATGCCAAGTTCTTCTTTAAGTGACCCTGATTTACCTTTTTATTTCTTTGTAACTGCTACTCAAGGAGTGTTCCCTTGACAAACAGCATCATATCACCTGGGAGGCTGCTAGACATGAAGAATCTGGGTCTCACATGTATGCCAACTGAAATCAAGGCTCTTGGGGCAGAAATAATCTGATAAAGGTTTATTGAAAGCCAAATTTGACTATAAACCCAGGGAGACACAGCGACAAATTTGGGGATGTTCCAAAGTCTATTACAAGTTGGAATATTTTTATAGGAAAGTGGAGGAGAGGGAGGGGTACCCCTCACATTGCAGTTTTTTCATTGGAAGTTACAAAACAGTAATTAGAATCAATGGTACAAATAGAAACATATAGGCTAGGATGTTTTACCTGCAAGTCAATCAATTAAACTTCATGATTCAGAAACAAATTGGTGTCCGTTTTAATGTCAGTAGATTATGTATTAATCACTAGGTGAACCATTTGAGAAACTCCTGATAAGATTTAAGGGACTTACAATAAGATTCTTTACTCAGGAGCCAGACATAAACAATGAATCATAAGGCTTTCCCAGGTGGTTAATTTGTAGGCCTTCCAAATGTGACTTGTAGGTTATCATTTACTAAATAAGAATCTGCATTTTAACATGCATGTTTGAGAAATGTGTGTTTATAGCACATTTATTTTTCTGTTCATTTTATTTATTGCTTCCAAAGTTCTTCCAGTCTGCTTGTCTTGTGCTATCAGACACAAGATATCACTGGAATCAATGGCTAATCCTTTTTCTGAAAATAGACGATCATTTTTTTAAGTCCCCAAGTGTGAAGCTTCTAAGTAAGAAATTGCCCAGTCACATGTACAGTCTAAGTTTCTTTGAATACGGAAATATATTTCTAATTACGAAAAAAAAAAACCCAAAAACTTTTAATGTACAATTTCCAAAAGTACATATTGTTTTTTATGTGGCATATGTCCTATGGTTGTGAGTGTTGGATTATGCTTTTTATTATATACTGCATATATATATATATATATATATATATGCATTTTATTATGTATTTCAAATTCTGATATGTTATATTCCTGGTAAAGTATATTTCAGGAATTCAGTGGCTTTTTGTTCTGAAGACCGATGTTTCAAAGATAAAATGTTTTTAGATTCTTCTAATACTGTAGTTTGTTTTGAACCTTCAACAAAGAACATTTTCTGATATTTCAGTGTTAACTGTAAACAATACCTGGGTGCTTTCATTTACCCTTTCGTTATAGCAAGAGGAGAATTTGCATTAGTCTGTGTGGACAGTTGTATAATATAAGTCAACCCAGTAGTAGAACCATTGTGATACAGCTTTGTCCAGCATTAAAAATTACAGTTTAATGGGCTAGAAATAAATTTTGATTAGTTCTGTCTTTTTGTTCTGGCATTAATTGTAGAGCAGTTTCTTGCATGCTGAATCAGCACTTGCTAGCATTTTTCTCCATTTGAGTTGGCATTTTATCTCCTCCACTCGTCTCCCTTGACATAGTACAACTAGCCTCCATATTGAAATTAATCAGAATAACATAAAAGAAGTTGCCTTGTCTGCTTCAATGACAAAAATTAATTAGTTCATGATTAAGGGTGATGATGTGGCATTGAATTTCCAACTATGTCATTTTCTCACACACCTTGTGACATTTTGCAACAGTTGCCTCATTGCTAGTTATATTTTTATAATGTAGTGCTAGTGGAAATTATTTTCTGTAGTTGAAATTGTTTATGCATGTTAAAGAGACACATGAGCCTTTTGGGAACGGAAAACATTTTGGAAGAAGTAGAGATTTGTTTTGACTTCCACACTAACCTATGTGTTAAATGGAATTGACTAGTCATCATGGACATGGGTGAAAGTGGAGCCCTCTAATTCAAGGAATTTTTCACATAAATGTATAAAGTAGTATCTCACTCCTAAGTCTCATATTATTTAAATTAAAGATATATTCCCTGGCTATGCCAAACAGAGTAAGGATAAAACTGTTACTCCATTTAATGATGTGAAATGCAGTGTTCATGGTGTCCAACTCATTTATTTATTTATGATACAGAAAAATTACTTTTTTGAAGAAATAATGACTGAAAGATTTCCAAGTTTGGTGCAAATCCACAGAACACAAGACTGTAATACAACACAAAACAACACAAGAGAGCAATTGAGTAGTCTCCTTGGGCTTCTTCAAACCTTTGAATAACTTCCTACTTTATAATACCTTGACTCTGAACCTTTACTTTCTTCTGATTTTCATCCATTAAATTATGCCTGAAGTATTGCTTTCTGACTGTTGATTTATTTGGATTGGCTTTTAATTTTGCCAAGCAGTCTACCTAAATCAGCTTCTTTCACTGCAGCGACTAGAACACCCAGGCTGGACTTTCTTGATCCCAGGTTCCTGCTTATCTTACAGAAGGAAATGGTCACAATCTGACCCCTACAAATTTTAAATCTTTTGCTTGTCATGAGTTAATGGCTAAAGCTCAAAAAATGAAGAAATAACGTTCAATGTTTGAATGTTCCCTTCTTTCGAAAAAGCTGGATCAGGAGGTTTAGGGTGCATCTCTTGTCTTACTGAAGTGAAACATGGTGAGGAGAACCACTTTTCAGAGCCTATTTAGGCTTCCTGAAAATGATAAACAATGCATGTGATGAAAAGGTAAGCATGACTGCTGGAGGCTTTAAGTTTCATCACAACAATTAAATGACAAAGTATGTAATATTTCCTGACTTGAATCCCCCAATAACTATTCATTTTCAGAGGGAGATATTTTTCTACTTTCTGTAGGTATTATAGAAGTTCTTTTCTAGCTTCCCAATCCTTGGTTACTTATCCTGTCTCACCTTGCCCCAGCAGTCTTAGAATTAAGGGCAGAGATTCATGTCTGCAATTCCCACTAGTGGGAACCTAGTGGCCCCCAAACTCATATCTAATTTTTGGAAGCCTTCTATAGAAACAGTGGTGAGACAGGGAACTCTTATCAGTCCACTTTTAATTTTGAAGATGCTACCTGAAAAACATTCAGATACCTCGCGAGAGTATGCTTTGGCCTAGAATGATTGTCATGAACTAAAATCTCAGCTCACTTCAGGTCTTGCTATCTAGGCTAAAATCAACAAAAGTGGCTTTATGTGGTTAGGAGGTACATGAATTCTCATGTCTACAGACCTTAACATTCAGGGCATCTGAGGGCAATCCTTTCTTTAAAAAAAAATCTAATATTTAACTGTCCATTTACTATTTGCCAGATACTGTTTTATCTACTTTGCTATGGAATCATGTTTAATCCTTAAAACTGAGTATGAGATTAGGCTTAGATACATTACATAACCAAAGTTCACTTAGGTACTATCTGGTGGAACTAATATTTGACCTAAGAGTTGTCTGACTTCAGAGGCTAGTGTCAACCACGTGCGATTTTGTGCAGCAGGAAGAGCTAAGGAGTCTTCCTCTAAGATGGAATGTAAAAGAAGAACTCACTTGAAAAAGCTTGCATCAGCATATTTCAGTTGTCTGTTACAGCATTTTCAAAACGTTGAAGGCCACCTTCAATAATTTATGATGACTCCAATCCTTCCTATTTACTATCACCTATAGCAATTGATCTTTGGTCACAGTGTCAGGTAACTTGAGAGAAAAAGCTGAATCAAGAGGTTTAGGGTGCATCTCTTGTCTTCCTGAAGTGAAACACAGTGAGGTGAACTACTTTTTAGAGCCTATTTAGGCCTCCTGAAAATGATAAGCAAGGCATATGATGAAAGGTTGCTGCCCATCCTCCTATCCTTTAAATATTCCTGGAATATTATTCATCCAGATCCAATCTTCAAGCTACCCTGCTCAAGTATTGTCAAGACTGTCTTGCTGGTGGTTGGCACCCCATGAATATGGCACATTTTAATTTTTTTGTGCTGACCAACCAAACCCTATTATTCTATATATCATTACGGCCTTTTATTACCCCAAGATTTCAAGACTTCAGATATCCTAGTTCAGCCTTCAGTTGTTATCCTAGTTTTGATATTCTGAGCCCATTATCAGTGATTAGTGACTGGAAGTATATCAACTAAGCTGGAAGGTTGAGAGGGGCCTTGCATAACAGCATGGAGTTCCTACAGTAAGCTTCACTTGTTATTTTTCACAACACCTCCATCCAGAAAACGAACTTTTGCAGCCATTAAAACTTTTATTCTTGATGTTCCTGACTTGATACATCATTAACCTGTTAGTATATGGAGAACTATTGCCTAATAAGACGTTACTTCCAATATGAAAAAAATAGTATATAAGAAGGGGCTAATGGAAAAAAAAACAGACTCATGTTCATGTTTTTTCAGGTGGGATGCTGTGAAGCCAAGTGGAGGGTTTCCCTAGTTTTTATTTAGGCAGAAATACTATTCACCCATATAGAAAGCTGGAGGTTTCTTGGTCTCCATTGTATATTCTCCCTTTGTTTACGTAAGGTATCACAAACACTTGGCATATTTTGTTAAGGGTTAATCTTTTATTTCTGAGAGTGATAGCTGATTAATCATACTGCTGTAATACCTTGCACTTTGCTGTAACCTCCTCACATTCTTTGCCATAATCTAAGCATCTCCTAGCATTATAGGGAATGCCATATGAGATGAAAATTCCTTGCCATTCCTTCCTATTTCACATTGATGGCTGATATAGTTTGGCTCTGTGTCGACATCCAAATCTCATCTTATAGCTCCCAAAATTCCCATGTGTTGTGGGAGGGATCTGGTGGGAGACGATTGAATTATGGGGGCAGGTCTTTCCTGTGCTGTTCTCATGATAGTGAATGGGTCTCACCAGATGGTTTTAAAAATGGGAGTTTCCCTGCCCAAGCTCTCTTTGCCTGCCACCATCCATGTAAGATTTGACTTGCTCCTCCTTGCCTTCTGCCATGATTGTGAGGCCTCCCCAGCCATGTAGAACTGTGAGTCCAATTATACCTCTTTCTTTCGTAAATTGCCCAGTCTTGGGTATGTCTTTATCAGCAGCATGGAAACAGACTAATACAATGACATAGACTTGGCTATTTACCTAGCTTTTTATTTCAGTTTTGTTGTCTCTTGGACTGACTCTGTTTAATATGTTGCAGCTCAGTCTTGTTTCCTTTCCAGACTCCTTTCCAGCCTTCTTCAAGTGTTTCTCGGTGATCATGTACCTCTCTCTCAAGGACTTCGGCTTGTGACTAGAGACCTAGACCCACTTATGTCTACCAGAACAAATAGATTTGATAATGAAATAATAATAATAATAATTATGATCTCATACTGTGAAAGAAACTACTGATAAAATGAAAGAGAAAAGGTAATATTTCATAAATTCTGAATGAAAATGAATGTAAGAGTGAACATCAAAGCTAATCAAGAGACAAAAAGATGGAGGCCAGAGTACAGGAGAAAATGATGAAGGCCATTTCTAATATGTCTTCTTTTCTTCCTTTTATTAATAAGTAATTATTTTATAGTATAATTAATCTCTCACCAAAAATAATCTCCTGTTAGACATTTAAACTTCTTCCCAAGTAGTTCTAGTCTTTCTCCATCTCACTGGAAGAAATGGTAACAAGAGCGAATGTAAAGGCGAAGGTTATAAAAGGATTTCAATTTCCTTTATTAAATGACTTATGATTTCACTAAGCTTCCCTCGAATGAACATACTCAGACATTCTATCCAAGTCTTCTCACTATGCAAGTAGCCGTTCAAATTTCCATCTTGCCTAAATATAACTTTTCAATTTTTCTTGATTTCAGAGATACAAAGAAAATAAAAGGAAATGTTCCGCTGAATTCCTCAACATTTTTATTATAATTGAAAAAAATAACATCTTTCATTTTTATTTTTATTTTATTGCATTTTAGGTTTTGGGGTACATGTGAAGAACATGCAAGATTGTTGCATAGGCACACACGTGGCAGCGTGATCTGCTGCCTTCCACCCCATCACCCACATCTAGCACTTCTCTCCATGCTATCTCTCCCCGACTCCCCTCCCCACGCTGTCCCTCCCCTATTTCCCCCCAACAGACCCCAGTGTGTAGTGCTCCCCTGCCTGTGTCCATGTGTTCTCATTGTTCAACACCCACCTATGAGTGAGAACATGCGTTGTTTGATTTTCTGCTCTTGCTTTAGTTTGCTGAGAATGATGGTTTCCAGGTTCATCCATGTCCCTACAAAGGACAGGAACTCATCATTTTTGATGGCTGCATAATATTCCATGGTGTATATGTGCCACATTTTCCTTGTCCAGTCTATCACCTATGGGCATTTGGATTGTTTTCTGGTCTTTGCTATTGTAAACAGTACTGAAAATGAACATTCGTGTGCACATGTCCTTATAGTGGAACGATTTATAATCCTTTGGATATATACCCAGTAACAGGATCGCTGGGTCAAATGGAATTTCGATTTCTAGGTCCTTGAGGAATCGCCACACTGTCTTCCACAATGGTTGAACTAATTTACACTCCCACCAACAGTGTGAAAGTGTTCCTATTTCTCCACATCCTCTCCAGCATCTGTTGTCTCCAGATTTTTTAATGATCGCCATTCTAACTGGCGTGAGATGGTATCTCAATGTAGTTTTGATTTGCATTTCTCTAATGACCAGTGATGATGAGCATTTTTTCATAATACTATTCATGTCTTAGCTGTTTGGAATGAAAGGTCAAAGAAAAAAAATACTATTTTGTTGTGATCTATCAGAAGTACATATTTTTTATTTTCTTGCAGACTCTTTCAGTTTTAGTACGGATAATTTTGAGGGCGTATGTGTTATTATGCATTGAAACATATTTTTCAAAATTAGTCTCAGAATCAGATGAAGCTGATTAGCTCCTAGAGTTCAGACATAAACATTTCCCTAAAGGAAACACTAAAAAAATGTATGTCACTTTCAAATAGAGTGACTATTAGTTGCATAGACAAACATATTATTTACCAAGTAGAAATTTAGTCTAAAATATTTTTCAGTAAATAATTTTGAAATTAGTATGTATAGCTTATGATTTAGTTTACACAGACTTGAGCCTTTGCTGTTTCATTCTATCATTTTGTTTATAATCTATTAATAAAGACTAATTTGATTTAGATCGATCTCAGGACACTAAGATTGTCAGATAATGATTATTCCTTAATCACCGGATTAAATTGTTAAGGAAACCTGCTGTCTCTTTAATCACAAAAGAGACACATCATTCTTATTAAGAAGCAAGAAAAGACAGAAACAAGATTCGGAAGCAAATTACATTTTCTTGTGGTAATAAGTTTTGGGGGGCTGAAATTGCGTTGTCTAAATTTATCTCTTGTATTTTCACACTGATGTACACTTATCCATCCCTTAGCTACATACAGAGCTCTGCTTGAGCCTATTCAAAAGAACCTTTGTTCTTTGAATTATATTTTATGTGGAAAGGAAGCTAATTGTGAAAGAAGTTAAAAATAATATGATGGCTCTTGCTAACCTAATCTTACCCACTTTTTCTGTTTCCTCTGCCTGTAAGAATTATAATAAAGTTAAAATGTAACAAGTTAAGCAACCAAGGTGTTTTTCAGTAGGTGGATAAACTGTGATACATTCAGAAAAAAGAATATTATTCATTATTAAAGATTAATAAGCTTTCAAGCCATGAAAAGACATGGAGGAAACTTAAATACATATAACTAAGTAAAAGAAACCACCCGAAAAGGCAAAATACTGTGGTATTTCATATATGACATTCTCAAGAAAGCAAAACTATGGAGACAGTGAAAAGACAGTTAGTTGCCAGGGGATGGGGGAAGAAGGGATGAATGGGCAGAGCACAGGGACTTTTAGGAGAGCAAAATTATTCTGTATGATGCTATGATAGTGGATATCTGTCATTATACTTTTAGCAAAACATATAGGAATTACAACACCAAGACTGAACCTTAATGTAACCTATGGACTTTGGTTGATAATTATGTGTCAGTGTAGGTCCATTGATTATAACAAATGCGCTAGTCCGTTGACGGAATGTTGATAGTCGGGGAGGCTGGGCATGTGCGATATCAGAGCATAAATGAAAGCTCTGTGTAGTTTTTATTCAATTTTGCTAAGAACCTAAAAAGTACTCTAAAAAATTTAAATATCTAAAAGAAAAAAATTGTATTGTTATACCTAAGAAGAATAGGCATATTTATGGTGATCTTTTTTTTTTTTTTTTTTTTTTTTTTTTTCTTGAGAAGAAGTCTTGCTCTTATTGCCTAGCCTGGAGTGCAATGGCGCAATCGGCCCACTGCAACTTCTGCCTCTGGGGTTCAAGCAATTCTCTTGCCTCAGTCTCCGGAGTAGCTGGGATTACAGGTGCCCACCATCACTCTCGGCTAGTATTTTGTAGTTTTTAGTAAAGATGAGTTTTCACCATGTTGGCTAGGCTGGTCTCAAACTCCTGACCTCAAGTGATCCACCTGCCTCGGTCCCTCTAAGTTCTGGGATTACAAGCGTGAGCCACTGTGCCTGGCTGGTATCACTTTTTAAGGGACAATTATCTGAACCTGTGGCTTATCAAATATTTATTTTCTCTTTTATGATCTCATTTATGGACAGAGAAGAAACATTGTTATATTATTCCTTAATAAGTTATTTATAAATAAATGGAAAGTATTTTATAAAATAATTATATGTAAAAATCATTTGACACAAAATTTACATTACTTTATAATTCATATGCTATCAATATTGGTATATTATCTTACTATTATCTGAAGAACTCAACTTGCCAAGGATTATTGATGCTTATTTTCTTTAAACTTAACACTTGCATTTCAGTTAGCTAGAGACGCTATGTGATATAATGGACATTGCTTTTTCTGGTTCATCTAAGCTTTTTCAGCTGGTTAAATACAGGCTTCTAATTTCTATGTTTGTACTTAGTAATGAAAGCAAAAAAAAATTTTGTATTCTTTCATGATTAGAAATACCAGGGTAATAGTGAATATTCAAGTACTTTCTTTTATCTTTGAGATGTATTATTTGACTTAATTGGTGACCAAGTATTCATTAAGTCATCTTTAAGTACATTAGGAATCTGTTCATGTGACAATATAGAAATTCACTTTAGAAAATACATGATGTCTTGTTTATATTGTTCCATTAAGAATTTTTGCTTCTCACTCTCTCCAAATCCATTCAGGGTGGGATGATTAATAAACAATCAAGCTTTGCCTCCTAACGATTAATGTGCCCTGATGTATATTCCCTGGGCCTCAGATATTAATAAATATTATGTGGGAACATTTTGTCATCAAATATACCTGGGAAATCCTGAGTTAAGCAGGGTTTTTAATTGTGAGATTTTTCAGACTCTTTAATTTGTTAATGTGAAATATTAATTTCTAACACAGGAAAGTAATGTTTTTCACCATGGGCATATTTTTTTAGAGTATCCTGCAGGGTGAGCATGCCATGGAATGAACTTTGGAAAATGTTGATATGGAATATTCAGGGTATTAATGCATATGTCATTGAACTGTTGCACCATTTGTAAATTGTAAGAAATTATCCTGGAAAATTTTCTTCTTCAGTTCTGAGGGGTAAAATCTCAAAAATATTTTCTTCTTCTAAATTCTCATACATGTGAAAATGTTCCTAAATCACTGTGTTACTAAATTTATTCTGTACCTGTCACATAAATCATGAATTATAATAGAAATCTGACCCATGATACATAACATGCATTATATTTTAATGTTCTCAAAATTTTTCATAAAAATTGACATTCTCAAATGACTAAAGAACTCCCAGAGTGTTTATAGTAAGATATAATGATATAATAGTATATAATATATAATAATGGATAATGCATATAATATAATGTCTGCAATATGTAATAATAACAATACATAATATGCATTATTAGTATTCTACATTATTAGTATTCTCTCAAGAAGAGTCTATCAGTTTCAGAAATGTCAAATTTAACAAAATTGGTTTACCTTGCTCTTTTAATAAAAAAGACATTTTATTATTTTCATCAATACTCTAAAAGCTTGAAAAAGCATGTATATAGCTTGAAAAACCATTTATATAATTTTAACTGGAAGAATAGCAGATGTACTATTAATATTATTACAGGAAACTAATCTTTCCCATGATAAACTTGGGAAAAGGTTTTGATGTTAAACTATTAAAATATACCCAGAAGTGATATAATTAGCTATAGGTGAAAGGGAAATAAAATTTAAACGAGCAACTGACATATCTATAAACTATAGATACCTTTTATCAGCATCAAAACCAAGGTGAATCTCAAACTGTAATCTCTGGCAAGATAGGTTGACATATGATTTAAATTTACTCTGTAGAAGATAGGGAGCTGGCAAGATGGCTAAATAGGAACAGCCCTGATCTGCAGCTCTCAGTGAGACCAATGCAGAAGGCAGGTGATCTCTGCATTTCCAAATGATTTACACAGTTCATTTCACTGGGACTGGTTAGGCAGTGGGTGCAGCCCATGGAGGATGAGGAGAAGCCGGGTTGGACATTGCCTCACCTGGGAAATGCAAGGTGTTGGAGAACCTCCTTCCCTCAGCCAAGGGAAGCCGCAAGGGACTGTGCTATCTGGCCTGGATACTATGCTTTTCCCATCGTTTGTGTAATCTGCAAATCAGGGGATTCCCTCGTGTGCCTATACCACCAATGACCTGGGTTTTAAGCACAAAACTGGGCAGCTGTTTGGGCAGACACTGAGCTAGCTGCAGGAGTATTTTTCCTACCCAAGTGGCTCCTGAACCTCAGCAAGACAGAACTGTTCATTCCCCTGGAAAGGGGATTGAAGCCAGGGAGCTAAGTGTCTTGCTCAGCTGGTCCCACTCCCATGGGTCCCAGCAAGCTAAGAACCACTGGCTTGAAATTCTCACTGCTGGCACAGCAGTCTGAGGTCGACCTGCGATGATCATGCTTGGTGGGGAGGAGCATCTACCATTACTGAAGCTTGAGTAGGCAGTTTTCCCCTTACAGTGCTAAGGAGGCCGGGAGGTTTGGCCTGGGCAGAATTCACCAGAATGCAACAAAGTGGCTGTGGCCAGACTGTCTATCTAGATTCCTTTCCACTGGGCAAGTCATCACTGAAAGAAAGGCAGCAGCCTCAATCAGGGGCTTATAGATAAAACTCCCATCTCCCTGGGACAGATCACCTGGGGGCAGGGTCAGCTATGGGTGCAGCTTCAGAGGACTTAAACCTTTCTTTATGCCAGCTCTGGAGAGAGCAGCTGATCCTGACAAGGAGGACTCTCACAGCACAATGCTCAAGTTCTGCTAAGGGACAGACTGCCTCCTCATGTGGGTCCCCAACCTGCATGCCTCCTGAACTGGGAGAGATCTCCCAACAGAGGTTGACAGACATTTCATACAGGAGAGCTCTAGCTGACATCAAGCCAGTGCCCTGCTGGGACAAAGCTTCTAGAGGAAGGAGCAGGCAGCAGTCTTTGCCATTCTGCAGCCTCTGCCAGTGATACTCAGGTGAACAGGGTCTGGAGTGGACTTCCAGCAAACTGCAGCAGACCTGCAGAAAAGGGCCTGTCAGAAGAAAATCTAATAAACAGAAAGCAACAACATCAACATCAACAAGAAGGACACCCACACAATAATCCCATGCAAAGGTCATCGGCCTCTAAGATCAAAGGTAGATAAATTCATGAAGATAGGGAAAAAATAGCACAAAATTATGAAAATTCCAAAAAACCAGAATGCCTCTTCTCCATAAGATGGCAACCCCTCTCCAGCAAGGGCACAAAACTGGATGGAAAATGAAACTGATGATTGACAGAAGTAGGCTTCAGAAGGTGAATAATAACAAATTCCTCTGAACTAAAGGAGCATGTTCTAACCCAATGCAAGGAAGCTAGAACCTAGATAAAAGGTTATATGAACTGCTAACTAGAATAACCAGTGTAGAGAGAAAAATAAATGACCCGATGGAGCTGAAAAACACAACACTAGAACTCCCCAAAGCATACACAAGTATTGATAGCCAAATTGATGAAGCAGAAGAAAGGATATCAGAGATTGAAGATTAACTTACTGAAATAAAGCATAAAGACAAGATTAGAGAAAAAAGAAAGAAAAGGAATGAACAAAGCCTCCAAGAGATATGGGACTGCGTAAAAAGACCAAACCTATGATTGATTGGTGTCCTTGAAAGTGATGGGGAGAATGGAATCAAGTTGGGAAACATACTTCAGGATATTATCCAGAAGAGTTTCCCCAACCCAGTGAGACAGGTCAACATTCAAATTCAAGAAATACAGAGAACACCACTAAGATAATCCTCAAGAAGAGCAACCCCAAGGCACATAACCATCAGATTCTCCAAGGTTGAAACAAAGGAAAAAATGTTAAGAGCAGCCAAAGAGAAAGGTCAGGTTACCTACAAAGGGAAGACCATCAGACTAACAGTGGATATCTCTGTGTAGAAACCCTACAGGCCCTAAGAGAGTTGGGATCAATATTCAACATTCTTAAAGAAGACAATTTTAAACCCAGAATTTCGTATCCAGCCAAACTAAGCTTCATAAGTGAAGGAAAAATAAAATCCTTTACAGACAAGCAAATGCTGAGGGATTTTGTCACTACCAGGCCTTCCTTAAAAGAGCTCCTGAAGGAAGTACTAAACATGGAAAGGAAAAAACAGTACCAGCCACTGAAAAAACACACCGAAATATAAAGACCAATGCCATTATGAAGAAACTGCTTCAACTAATGTACAAAATAACCTGCTAGCATCATAATGACAGGATCAAATTCACATATAACAATATTAACCTTAAATGTAAATGAGCTAAATGCTCCAATTAAAAAACACAGGCTGGCAAATTGTATAAAGAGTCAAGACCCATTGGTGTGCTGAATTCAGGAGACTCATGTCATGTGCAAAAATTCACATAGGCTCAAAATAAAGGGATGGAGAAATATGTACCAAGCAAACAGAAAAAATAAATAAATAAATAAATAAATAAATAAATAAATAAATAAAGCAGAGGTTATAGTCCTAGCCTCTGGTAAAAGAGGTTTTAAACCAACAAAGATCAAAAAAGACAAAGGAGGACTTTACATAATGGTAAAAGGATCAATGCAACAAGAAGAGCAAACTATCATAACTATATATGCACCCAATACAGGAGCACCCAGATTTATAAAACAAGTTCTTAGAGACCTACAGAGAGACTTATACTCCCACACAATAATAGTGGGAGGCTTTAACACTCCACTATCAATATTAGACAGATCAATTGGACAGAAAATTAACAAGGATGTTCTGGACTTGAATTCATCTCTGGACCAAGTGGACCTAATAGGTATCTACAGAACTCTCCACCCCAAATCAACAGAATTCACATTCTTCTCAGTACCACATAGCACTTATTCTGCAATCGACCACATAATTGCAAGTAAAATGCTCCTTAGCAAATGCAAAAGAATGGAAATCATAACAAACAGTCTCTCAGACCACAGTGCAATCAAATTAGAACTCAGGACTAAGAAACTCACTCAAAACCATACAACTACATGGAAATCAAACAACCTGCTCCTGAATGACTACTGGGAGAAAAAAAGTAAGGCACAAATAACAAAGTTATTTGAAACCAATGAGAACAAAGATACAACATACCAGAATCTCTGGGACACAGCAAGAGGAAAATTTATAGCAGTAAATGCCCACATCAGAAAGCTGGAAGGATATGAAATTGACACCTGAACATCACAATTAAAAGAACTAGAAAAGCAAGGGAAAACAAATTCAAAAGCTAGAAGAAGACAAGAAATAACTAAGATCAGAGCAGAACTGAAAGAGATAGAGACACAAAAAAACCTTCAAAAAATCAATGACTCAAGAAGCATGTATTTTTGAAAAGATTAACAAAATAGACCACTTAGCTAGATTAATAAAGAAGAAAATACAGAAGAATCGAGTAGACATGATAAAAAATGATAAAAGGGATACACCACTGATCCCAGAGAAATGCAAACCATTATCAGAGAGTACTACAAACACCTCTACATAAATAAGCTGAAAACCTAGAAGAAATGAACAAATTCCTAGACACATACACCCTCCCAAGATAAACCAGGAAGACGTTTGTGCTGCGTCCTGCACTGTGCAAGGGTTTAAGGACCTAAGAGGGAATGGCGGGGGATAAAGACACAGACACAGATATACAGAAAGCTGGGCCAGGTGGTCTGGGACTCCTCTGGCTCCAGCCTGTCTCTTATAAAACTTTATTTTATAAGTTCATAAAGGCACCTAGCAGAGGGAGGATGCAGTTACCTAGAACAGCCTTTGGTTATTATTCTCATACTTCAGTTAAAAAACTATCTTGCAGCAAGTTCAGCAAAAGCTGGTTATCTCTCTAGGCTCAACTGTTTTTTCCGGGACATACACATCCTCCTACTGTGGTTTCACCTCCCTGAAGTTCAACCAAAGTTCATGGCAGCCCTGCTGCTAATCACTGCAGAGTATGTGTGTTGTTCCAGCTCCCTACCAAAGTTAAATCCCTGAATAGACCAGTAACAAGTTCCGAAATTGAGGCAGTAATTAATAGACTACCAACCAAAAAAAGCCCAGGACCAGACGAATTCACAGTGAAATTCTACCAGAGGTATGAAGAGGAGCTGGTATCATTCTTTCTGAAACTATTCCAAACAATAGAAAAATAGAGATTCCTCTCTAACTTATTTTATGAGGCCAGAATCATCCTGATACCAAAACCTAGCAAAGACACAGCAAAAAACTAAAATTTCAAGTCAATATTTGTGATGAACATCAATGTTCATCACAATTTTTTCCAAATTAATTTGGAAAAAATCCAAAATAAATTACTGGCAAAACAAATCAAACAGCACATGAAAAAGTTTGGCCACTACAATCAAGTCGGCTTCATCCCTGGGATGCAAGCCTGGTTCAACATACACAAATCAATAAACATAATCCATCACATAAAAAGAACTAATAACAAAAACCACATGATTATCTCAATAGATACAGAAAAGGCCTTTGATAAAATTCAACATCCCTTTATGATAAATGCTCTCTCAATAAATGTGGTATCAATGGAACATATCTCAAAATAATAAGTACTATTTATAACAAACCCATAGCCAATATCATACTGAATGGGCAAAAGCTAAAAGCATTTCCTTTTAAAACCAGCACAAGACAAGGATGTCCTCTCTCACCACTCTATTCAACATAGCACTGAAAGTTCTGGCCGGGGCAATCAAGCAAGAGAAAGAAATAAAGATTATTCCAATAGAAAAAGAGGAAGGCAAATTGTCTCTGTTTGCAGACGACATGAATGTATATTTAGAAAACCCATCATCTCAGCCCAAAATCTTAAGCTGATAAGCAACTTCAGCAAAAGTCTCAGGATACAAAATCAATGTGCCAAAATTACAAGCATTCTTATACGCCAATAGTAGACAAGCAGAGAGCCAAATAATGAGTGAACTCCCATTTACGATTGCCACAAAAAGAATAAAGTACCTAGAAATACAACTTACAAGGGATGTGAAGGACCTCTTGAAAAAGAACTAGAAACCACTGCTCAAAGAAATGAAAGAGGACAGAAACAAATGGAAAAAAAAAATCCATGCTCATGGATTGAAAGAGTCAGTATCATGAAAATGGTCATATTACCCAAAGTAATTTATAGATTCAATGCCATGCCCATTAAGTTACCATTGATTTTCTTCAGATAATTTTAAAATGCTACTTTAAATTTAATATGGAACCAAAAAAGAGCCCATGTAGTCAAGACAACCCTAAGCAAAAAGAACAAAGCTGAAGGCATCATACTACCTGACTTCAAACCATACTATAAGGCTACAGTATCCAAAACAGCATGGTACTGGTACCAAAACAGATATATAGACCAAGGGAATGGAACACAAACTCTGGGAATAACACCACACATCTACAACCATCTGATCTTTGACAAACCTGACAAAAACAAGCAACAGGGAGAAGATTCTCTATTTAATAAGTGGTGCTGGGAAAACTGGCTAGCCATGTGCAAAAAACAAAAACTCGACCCCTTTCTGACACCTTCTACAAAAATTAACTCCAGATGGATTAAAGACTTAAATGTAAAACCTAAAACTATAAAAACCCTAGAAGAAAACCTAGGTAATACCATTCAGGACATAGGCATGGGCAAAAATTTCATGACTAAAACACCGAAAGCAATGGCAACAAAAGCCAAATTTGACAAATCAGATCGAATTAAACTAAAGAGCTTCTTCACAGCAAAAGAAACTATCGTCAGAGTAAACAGGCAACCTACGGAAGGGGAGAACATTTTTACAATCTATCCATCTTATCAAGGTCTAATATCCAAAATCTACAAGAAACAAATTTACAAGAAAAAAACAACCCCATCAAAAAGTGGGCAAAGGATACAAACAGATACTTCTCAAAAGAAGACATTTATGCAGCCAACAAACATGAAAAAAACCTCATCATCACTGGTCATTAGAGAAATGCAAATCAAAACTGCAATGATATACCATCTCATGCCTGTTAGAATGGCGATCATTAAAAAGTCGGGAAACAGCAGATGCTGGTGAGGCTGTGGAGAAATAGGAATGTTTTTACATTTTTGGTGGGAGTGTAAATTAGTTTAATCATTATGGAAGGCAGTGTGGCAGTTCCTCAAGGATCTAGAACCAGAAAAACCATTTGACCCAACAATCCCATTGCTGATTATATAGCCAAGGGATTATAAATCATTCTACTATAAAGACACATGCACACATATGTTTTTTTTTTTTTTTTTTTGGAGACGGAGTTTCGCTCTTGTTACCCAGGCTGGAGTGCAATGGCGCGATCTCGGCTCACCGCAACCTCCGCCTCCTGGGTTCAGGCAATTCTCCTGCCTCAGCCTCCTGAGTAGCTGGGATTACAGGCACACGCCACCATGCCCAGCTAATTTTTTTGTAGTTTTAGTAGAGACGGGGTTTCACCATGTTGACCAGGATGGTCTCGATCTCTTGACCTCGTGATCCACCCGCCTCGGCCTCCCAAAGTGCTGGGATTACAGGCTTGAGCCACCGCGCCCGGCCACATATGTTTATTGTAACACTATTTACTATAGCAAAGACTGGTAACCAACCCAAATGCCATCAATGATAGATTGGGTAAAGAAAATGTGGCACATATACACCATGGAGTACTATGCAGCCATTAAAAGAATGGATTCATGTCCTTTTCAGGGACATGGATGAAGCTGGAAACCATCATTCTCAGCAAACTAACACAGGAATAAAGCAAACACCACATGTTCTCACTTACAAGTGGGAGTTGAACAATGAGAACACATGAACACAGGGAGGGAACATCACACACCAGGGCTTGTTGGGGTGTGGAGGACAAGGGGAGGGAGAGCATTAGGACCAATACCTAATGCATTTGGGGCTGAAAACCTAGGTGACAGATTGACAGGTGCAGCAAACTACTATGGCACATGTATACCTATGTAACAAACCTGCAAGTTCTGCACATGTGTCCCACAACATAAAAAAAAAAAAAAAAAAAAAGTGAAAAGGTTTTCCCCCTTATAAAACCATAAAAAAAGAGCAAGGCAGATAGCCTTATT
This sequence comes from Sapajus apella, assembly GCF_009761245.1. Lineage (NCBI taxonomy): Eukaryota > Metazoa > Chordata > Mammalia > Primates > Cebidae > Sapajus > Sapajus apella. The sequence goes on along the minus strand of NW_022436966.1, from coordinate 16,388,136 downwards.
TGTAACTTTCCAAGTGATTAGCCATTTATTTCAATATCATTTATATTCACGTTTTTCTTCTCACTTGAAGTGATAATTGCTTGTGCAGTAGAGAGGATATGTATATCACAGTTATCCACATCTTAATCCACAAGACTGTAAATATCTTAGGTCACAAGGCAAAGGAAAATTAAGGTTGCTAATTAGGTGAACCTGTGATGTGGCTCGTACTGCCTGGATTTTCCAGGTGGGCCCAATTGTAATCACGAGAGAACTTGTAAATGGAAGAGGAAGGCGGAAGGGTTCGAGTCAGAGAAAGAGTTGAGAGTGCTATGCTGCTTGCTTTGAATATGGTGGCAGAGACCATGAGACAAGCAAAGAAAGCAGCCTCTAGAAGCTGGAAAAGGCAAGAAAATAGATTCTCCCCAGAGCCTCCTAAAGTCATGCAGGACGGCCAACACCTTGATTTCAGCCCAGAGAGACCCAGTTTGGACTCCTAATTTCCAACTGTAAGGTAAGAAATTTGTATTGTTTTAAAAAAAATTACCATGTAGAAAGCTATCCAATTACATTTTACTCTCTGGTGAAAACCTGTATGTTTGTAATTGGGTTTTATTCTGGAGAGTCACCCAAAGTGAATTGCTTTTCGGAGTGCTCTGGGGAAATTCTGAAAAAAAAAAAAAAAAAAAAAAAAATTCACTTCTCCACATTTGGAGATTCTGATTGAGTAGGTACAGGATGGGGGCCCCTAGATTTATATTTTTAAACAAATCTTAGTGGATTATTATGCACCCAATCTGGTGCTTTTTTGGTCAGCCTGCTTTTGGGATCCACTGTTACAGAGCTATGAAAACTCAAAGAGCCAGAAGCAAGAAACATCAATCAGTAACTAGAGAGGAGACCAGGAATCTGGTGGGCATGAATGTAGTCAAAAGATAGTTTTAATCTGTGTGGATCAGGTGTAATTAATCAAGTTACCAGTGTTCTTATCACTCTTTGCCTATATTCCAGCCTTCAGTTTACTAATTCAAATAATGAATTATAAATTGCACGAACATTTTGTCATGGTTGTCACATGAGTACTGCAGTTAAATGAAAGTCATATTATTGATAGTAAAATAATAAACTTGATTAACCTGATTCAATAAACTTGATTAACCTGATGCATCAACCCTAGGCCTTTCAACAACAAAAACTATATAAACCCAGAGAGCCTAACTCTTGGTAATAACAAGTCCATCATGAAAATGCCACTTGAGGGGCCACTCTGGAGGCAGACATTGGATTTTCTCCTGCTCAGTCCTGAAGGGGAGGAGGAATTTCAGGTCCCTCACTGTATCCCTATCCCAGGTCTCTCACCCTCCTAGGTATACTATCACAGGTCGGGTTCTCTGAAAATAAGAATAAGAGATAAATAAATTGAAAAACTAACACTAATTAGTAAATTATTTCTATTACATGGACAATTTTATGATGATGATTACTACAGATTGTTCCAATTGTTGGTTGGGCACAACTTGCCTACTTTGCTCTTCATTGCCATACATAAGCACCAGAGGACTATGAAATACAGTAAAAAGTGGCATATTTGATCAGTTTTGCCATTTACTTTCTGTATTAGCTACAGGACCAGGCTATTAATCTTAAGTAACAAAACAAATTAATTTGCTCTGACAGGTATACTGTGCATCCAGGTATAGTGGAATGTTTTGCAACCAGAAAGAAAATGGTATCATGTTTTCTGCAGGAACATAGCTGGAGCTGGAGACCATTAACCTTAGAAAACTAACACAGGAACAGAAAACCAATACTGCATGTTTTCACTTATAAGTGGAAGCTAAATGATGAGAACACATAGAAGGGAACAGCAGACACTGGGGCTGGCTGGAGGACGGAGGGTGGGAGGAGGGAGAGGGTCATGAAAAATAACTAAAGGGTTCTAGGCTTAGTGCCTGGGTGATGAAATCATCTGTACAAGAAACCCCCATGATACAAGTTTGCCTATGTTACAAGCCTGCACTTGTACCCCTAAACTTAGAACAGAGTTTAAAAGAACCTTCTTTGGCAATGCTTCATATTTCCTGTGGACACATTGCACAGCAATGATGGGCTTCCAAAATCCTAGTGCAATTTTGTGCTCATTTTTCTTCACTTTTTTCTCTTTCTTGACATCACTATGAAGTCTCATTTCCCCTGCTTATTGACACAGATTGCTTTTCTGTAATGAAGCTCTGCTTTAGAAATGTCAAATATAATGAGAAAAGGTGGAGAAAACGTAGCGAAGTTGGCCACTGAAATTCCTGAGGATCCCACACTTATAAAGCACACAGGTTTTGCAAATTCATCAACTAAACTTTGAAATAAATGTACAATATTTTGCTCTTTTCCTTGGGCAACTTTAAGTCTTAGTTTTCTACTCTTTACTACATTAAGATCATATCACTATAAAATGTACAAATGAACATTTGGAGAGTTTAGCTAACATATGTCTATAGACCAAACTTAATCCAAATCAAGTTCTAACTTTAAAAATTTTAGCTAGACAGTAGAAAATGAATCATTAGTGTACATAAATATTTTGTTTGTATTGCATTATTATAAAATTTCCAGGAAAAGATTTTACCTCATAAAAAGTTGGCTAACTATCCTGAGTGCCTACCTATTTGTCTCTTATCAAAATTTGAATGGAATAAACATTTAAGTACTTAATCGGATAATTCATCTAAATTTTACTTTGGCTCCAATTCTATCTTATCAGAAGGTTAAAATGAATAATATTCTTAGTTCCAGACTTTGCCTGAGGACCAAATAAACAGAGATAGAATATATATAATACAACAAAGTTTAATGATGATAATTTGAAGGGAAGTGTTCTGTTACTGTGCAATTTTAGCCATGCATAAAGACAGTCTCTTTCCATCTTCTGTTTTTCAGAAACACTAGAAAACAAAACCAAAACCAGAATAAACAACAACAAAAAATTCCGAGTGATTTTGTAGCTTGTAAATGACTTGAGAAAAACACAGTGTTTTCTACTTAAATATAAATTTAAATACACTCTAACCACCTGCTTGTGTGAGTTACTAGATTTTCAAATATATATATATGTTAACCAATATAATCCTTTGCTAAGTGAATGGTTATAATCTTCCTTTTAAAGATGACACCCTGTAGATAAGAGATACTCAATAAATTTCCCTTTCTTATGCAGCTGAGCCCCATACCCAGAAATGTTTGTTTCCATAATTTAGCTGTTTTCTTTATATCACAGTACTTTTCAATTAGATTGTAATTTTTTGTGTGTGTGAAAAGGAAAATAATTCACTTATTAATCAACCATTTATTATTCTCCAAAACCTAACTCCATGCTGGGTAATTTTGGGGAATTACAAGTGAAGATGATGAAGAATCATCACTAATCTACTGACAAAATAGGATAAATGAACTTTCAGTAAACAGGTGCCTGTTCTACTTCCAGTAGTGCCTAACTGCCTTTGACATCTTCCTGGTGATCATTTCCCAGAATATTGTTAGAAAGACCCATCCTACCTCTCTTCACTTGTTCTTTATTTTTGCACCTTTAGTGGCAATAGCAATCTACAATACTCAATGAGTCAGGGTGACTAATGGTTGTAGCAAATAACTCCAAACTCTTTTGACTTAGCACAACACAACACAACACAAGAGCATTGTTTACTCATGGTAGTGTGAAAGTTGGACCTACCCTACTGAGAGAGAGGAGTGTGGAAGGCACTCTGCTTCAATCATTCAGGGATTCAGTTTTTCTATTCATTTGTAGTATTATCATCTCCACAATATCTGCAAGATTGCCCCTGAATTAGAAGAATAAAGATGCAGAACAGATTTTATGGAGCTCATTTTCATCCACACACCATTGGTTAGAATGTAATTGCTTGGCCCGCCTCAGAATGGGCAGGTGTTGGAAAATGTGACTTAGCTGCATTCCCAGTAGGAATGTAATTCTGTGAACATAAACACTGTCTTTGGCACTGCAAGTATAAAAATAAGCTGGACATGATGATGGGCACCTGTAATCCCAGCTATTGGGAGGCTGAGACAGGATAATCGCTTGAATTCTGGAGGAGGATGTTGCAGCGAGCAGAGATGGCACCATTGTACTCCAGCCTGGACCACAGAGCAAGACTCTGTCTCAAAAGAAAAAAAAAGTTTTCTATAATTAGGATTCTTGATGTTATAAATAACAGAAAATCCAGTTCAAAATGACATAAACAATAAGTTATTGGCTTATATAATTAAACCATTCAGAGGTGAAACAAAGTTTGATTTGTTCAGTGTATTTTGAAGTCTGAGGCCCCATTTCTCTATGTCCTTTCTTCTGAGGAGTGCTGGCTTTTTCCTATGGAGAGTTTTCTCTCAAAGTAGCAAGATGACTACTCATAGGGTAATATGTTTTTGTGTTCACATTCACTTGGAGGGAAAGGGGGTTTCTTTTCCCTTCAACCATAATTGGAATCATATTTTGTTGTGTTTGGACAAAATTAAGAAACTGACATGAATTTAGGCTTGGATGGACTGTTCATTCCTGAGCTATTACAGGAAGTATGGTTGGGCGTGGTGGCTCATGCCAGTAACCCCAGCACTTTCGGAGGCTGAGGAGGACAAATCACCTGAGGTCAGGAGTTTGACACCAGCCTGGCCAACATGGTGAGAACCCGTCTTTACTAAAAATACAAAAATCAGCTGGATGTTGTGGAGCACATCTGTAATCCTAGCTATTTGGGAGGCTGAGGCAGGAGACTCCCTTGAACTCGGAAGGTGAGAGTTGCAGTGAGTAGACATTGAGCCACTGCACTTCAACCTGGGAGACAGAGTGAGACTCGAAGAAACAAAAAAGAAGTATTGAGTTACTCAGGTCATCTTGAGTACTGGGTGGGTATGTAGACAATTTTTACACATATAAAGTCGGGAAGATATCAAAGATGAAAACACTGTCTAATGAGTAGTCCTTTTTCTGGCTAGTCTTGAACTTCATTCATTCTGTTCTTAACATACCATTGCTAGAACTCTGCCATAATCTCAAAAATAATTTTACTATAAATCCTAAGCTGGACAGAGAGTAAAAAATAATCTGGTATCCACTAACTTTACTATCCTTACTAGTTTGCAAAGTACACAGTTTGTTTAGTTTCCAGATTGAAGAATGAGATAATACCAAAAACAAACATTTATTCATAATAAAGTAAGAACAATTTTTTAAAAAAATAAGGCCTTAAATGAGATTGGAAGACTATTAAAAATAAATATTCTTCCTCTCCAGGAAATGAGATGGGAGGAGCCAGGAGAATCTGATTATTGGAAACTAAGGCTATTTTTGTATTAATGTGGTATAACATTCCTTCCCATTGTGTTGTTTACAGTTGCTTTTATCTTGCCTTGAAAAATATAAGCTCTTTGTTATGCGTATGTACTTTTAAAGTTTTATGTTATAGTTTTGTCAGAAACAAAACTTCAATGGCATTTAAATTCAAATTCACTAGAGTTTATGAAAAACGATTAAAATTATAGAGTTTAATTCTATTTAAGATTCTACAACACAGTGAGAACAGGAGATGTGAAACAAAAGTGTATCTTCCGGCAAACAAAATGGGGAACCATAATAATTATGAAGAAACCATTAGTGGGCTGTTGCTATATAGATCATGGACATTTCTAAAATAGTAACCGTTTAAAAGAATTCTATGAAAATCCAGAGAAGCAAATGTTCCCTGGCGCACAGTTAATCAAATATGACATGACTTTTTTCTTGTGGTCTCAAAGGCACACAGTGAGATTAAAATTCCCATTTCTCTCATTCTTATCATGTAGGTAGATATAAAACATTCCTACTCAATGTGTTCAGGGGAGTAGGAAACATGCATTATTATAAATTGTTAGTTAGAGTATAACTTGATACAAGTTTTCTTAGAAATAATTGCTATTCATGTACAAGTTTTAAAATGTATGTGCCCTGCAATTTTACATCTATAGATAACACTCTGAAGTGATAATTGAGCAAAATAAGTATGAAAAATAGAGGAAAGGGGTTCAACAAAGCATGACTTACAAGCATAAAGAAATGAAACCAACCCATGCAATAAAGTATTTGTAACACTTGGATGATGATACAGGTCAATATATTTACTGGAACATAAAGGTGCTCAATATTTTTCTTAATTGATGAATAAATATAATACATAATCTCTAACCAAAAACACCAGCAACAGAGAAAAATTTAAGTTGAGTTGCAAAAATTTGGAGAAAGAAAAATAGAGAATATTAATTTTGCCACACATAAATACAGAAAAATAATGGGAGAGAGAGGAGAGGGAGGGTAGGAAAGAAAGTGTGGGAGAAAAGGAAGGAAGGGAAGGGAAGGGGAAGGAAAGAAATAGTATGGGGAGGGAGGGAATGAAAGAAAGCAGAGACATTGAGGAAATTTTTTGGCAACAATATCAATTTTCTGTTGGTATATTTCTTTCTTTGCTATATCTATTTCTAGTAACAAACCACCCTAAGAATTTGAGGCTTAAATTCATAATAATGTATTATAGCTCTTGAATCATGATGATAGGGTTGGCTGGACTTGGCTAATCTCAGCTGGTTTCTCTCAGGAATCTGAGAGTTAGCTAGTTCTAAGATTATGTAGACTGATCTCAGCTGTGGCAAGTGAAGTAGCTTGAGCCTGTTCTTCCTGACTCTTCTCCACTTTCTGGGACTAGTGGGCTAGCCTGGGTATGTCCTTGGGGCAACAACAGAGTACAACAAAACAGCAGAAACACAGAAATTCTTTTGATTCCTAGACTCAGAATTGATACACAAGACTTCTGCTACTTAATAATATTAACCAAAGCAAGTCATAAAGACTGCTTGGATTTTAGGAATGAGAAAACAGTGATCAGAACTACAGAGTTACAAGTCATGGGGCATGGATATAGGAACAAAAAACTAGGACCATTAATACAACCTATAAAAACACTCATGTACAGAGTAGATATTTTTGTGATACTTCAAGAGTTCTTAGACATCAAAGATTAATTAAGTCAAAAAAAGATGCAAATAATAAAAACTACAGTTCCCAGAAAAATAAATAAATTAATAAAAGGCTTATAAAAATAAAAATCTCATTTATAAACTTTAATTTTATTTAAAATTAAAATAATGCATTTAACATATGTTTTATTATACTTTAAGTTCTAGGGTACATGTGCAGAATGTGCAGATTTGTCACACAGGTATAAATGTGCCATGGTGGTTTGCTCCATCAACCTGTTATCTGCATCAGGTATTTTTCCTAATGCTTTCCCTCCCCGACCCCAAGACAGGCCCCAGTGTGTGATGTTCCCCTCCCTGTGACCATGTGTTCTCATTGTTCAACTCCCAATTATGAGTGAGAACATGAGGTGTTTGGTTTTCTGTTCTTGTGTTAGTTTGCTGAGAATTATGGCTTTCAGCTTCATCCATGTCCCTGCAAAGGACATGAACTCATCTTTTTTTATGGCTGCATAGTATTCAGTGGTGTGTATGTGCCACATTTTCTTTATCTGGTCTACCGTTGATGAACATTTGAGTTGGTTCTAAGTCTTTGCTATTGTGTACAGTGCTGCAGTAAACTTATGTGTGCAGGTGTCTTTATAGTAAAGTGATTTATAATCCTTTGGGTATATGCCCAATAATAGGATTGCTGGGTCAAATGATATTTCTAGTTCTAGATCCTTGAGGAATCACCATACTCTCTTCCATAATGGTTGAACTAATTTACACTCCCACCAACAGTGTAAAAGTGTTTCTGTTTCTCCACATCCTCTCCAGCATTTGTTGTCTCGGACTTTTTAATGAATGCCGTTCTAACTGGTATGAGATGGTATCTCATTGCGGTTTTGATTTGCATTTCTCTAATGACCAGTGATGATGAGCATTTCTTCCTATGTTTGTTGGCTGCATAAATGTCTTCTTTTGAGAAATGTCTGTTCATATCCTTCACCCACTTTTTGATGGGGTTGTTTGTTTTTTTCTTGTAAATTTGTTTGTTTCTTAGAGATTTTGGATATTAGCCCTTTGTCGGATGGATAGATTGCAAAACACTTTCCCATTCTGAAAATTGCCTGTTAACTCTGATGACAGTTTCCTTTGCTGTGGAGAAGCTCCTTAGTTTAGTTTGGTCCCATTTGTCTGTTTTGACTTTTTTGCCATTGCTTTTGGTATTTTAGTCGTGAAGATTTTGTCCCTGCCTATGTCCTGAATGGTATTGCATAGGTTTTCTTTTAGGGTTTTTATGGTTTTAGGTCTTATGTTTAAGTCTTTAATCCATCATGAGTTAATTTTTGTATAAGGTATAAGGAGATTCAGTTTCAGCTTTCTGCATATGGCTAGCCAGTTTTCCCAACACCACTTATTAAGTAGGGAATCCTTTCCCTTTGCTTGTTTTTGTCAGTTTTGTCAAAATAGGACAGTTGTAGAAATGTGATGTTACTTCTGAGTCCTCTGTTATGTTCTATTGGTCTATATATATTTTTTGGTACTAGTATCATGCTGTTTTTGTTACTCTATGTAGCCTTATAGTATAGTTTGAAGTTAGGTAGCATGATACTTCCCGCTTTGTTCCTTTTTGCTTAAGATTGTCTTGTCTATGCAGGCTCTTTTTTGGCTCTAGATAAAACTTAAAGTAATTTTTCCAATTCTATGAAGAAAATCAGTGGTAGTTTATGGGGATAGCATTGAATCTATATTACTTTGGTCAGTATGGCCATTTTCATGATAATGATTTTTTCCTATCCATGAGCATGGAATGTTTTTCTATTTGTTTGTGTCCTCTCTTATTTCCTTGAGCAGTACTTTGCAGTTCTCCTTGAAGAGGTCCTTCACATCCCTTCTAGGTTGTATTCTAGGTATTTTATTCTTTGCTGAAATTGTGAATGAGAGTTCACTCATGATTTGGCTCTCTGTTTGTCTGTTGTATAAGAATGCTTGTGCTTTTGGCCTATTGATTTTGACCTGAGACTTTGATATAGTTACTTATCATCTTGAGGAGATTTTGGGCTGAGATGGTGAGGTTTTCTAAATATACAATCATGTCATCTGCAAACAGAGACAATTTGACTTCTTCTTTTCCTAACTGAATACCCTTTATTTCTTTCTCTAGCCTGATTGCCCTGGCCAGAAATTCCAATGCTATGTTGAATAGGAGTGGTGAAAGAGGGCATCCTTGTCTTGTGCCAGTTTTCAAAGGAAATGCTTCCAGTTTTTGCCCATTCAGTACAATATTGGCTGTTGGTTTGTCATAAATAGCCTTATTGAGATACGTTCCATCAATACCTTGTTTATTGAGAGTTTTTAGCCCTTTGTGCTGATAATACATATTATAATAATTATATACTTTTTATTACATCCATGAGACTGAAGAAGTCTAAAATGGTGGTAGTACTTTATGTTTGCCAGAGTGTGAAGGAAAAGAAACATTCCTGTTCTTTCTTTGTAGAAACCTAATTATTGAGATGTCTTCAGAAGATAATTTTATAATATCCATCATAATTTGTAATGTATATTTTTAAAAAACAATGGTTTTACTTCTAGTAATTTATCCTATGATATATATGCATGTCCTAAATGAAGAGATAAATGGAGAGGAATGTTTATTGTTTATAATAACAAAATGTGCTAAACAACTCAAATTTTCATCAGTATGGATATGCTTACACAAATTATGATGGTTTTCATTTTGTAAAATGCCTCGCAAACATTGAAAAGTGAAGGAAATTTTTGTCTTATGTAGGTTGTGTTTTTAAAAATAATTCACACCTGAATGGAATAGAAAAATATTACAACATTCTGCAGAACCTAGAATTCTTCCTGGTACAGAAAAAGGTGTTTTGCTCACTCATTACTTCACTAAGTAATATGTTTTATACATTTTATTTCTTGTTGGTCATCCTGAATTATACATGCTAAAATAATTAGCAGTACAAATATTTATTTAAAAACTGAAAAATTGACCAGATGTGATGGCTTATGCCTATAATCCCTGCACTTTGGGAGGCTAAGACAGGCAGATCACTTGAGGTCAGGAGTTTGAGACCAGCCTGGCCTATATGGCAAAATACTATCTCTTCAAAACAAACAAACAAATGAAAACACAAAACAAAAAAACAAAAAATTATATGGGGAATGGTGGCCAGCTCCTGTAGTCCCAGCTACTCCAAAGGCCTGGGCACTAGAATTGCTTGAACCCAGGAGGAGGTTGCAGTGAACTGAGATTGCACCATTGCACTCCAGTGTGGGTGACAAAGTGAGACTCTGTCTCAAAAAAATAAAAATAAAAAAGTAAGAAACTACTTTTAGTAACATCTTCTTAATTCAAATCTACAAATGAGGATCTTTGAATATGTTCCTTTAAACATTAATTAATACATTTCGAGTGTCAAAGTCTGTACTAGATGTTCTGGGTGTTACAATTGCAGCATCCAGTCTAAGGGGCTTAAGAGTCTAGTAAGGGGGAGAGATAATGAAAATCAAATAAGCAAATGGATGAGTAATATAACTTCATATAGTGATAAATAAATTCTTTAAGAAACCACGAGTTTGATTCCTGCAGACAAATCTCTGCTTCTTTAAAGTATTTGCACATACTTCTCCTATTTATTGAATATCTACTTTATAAAAAGAACAGTGCTAGCTGCTCTGGATATGATAGTAAATAAAATATCTCTTACTCCATGGTTTTACAATCCTTGATGTAGCAGTGGTTCTCAAATTGGAGGAATAGGGGTGTGTAAGCATAATCTGAAATTTTTGTCAAAGTACGCATAGCCACCTTATATCCCCTTATTTAACTGTGCTGGACCCACATCATTCTTTTGGGTCTTTATGGTGCAGAATGTGTGAGTGGCACATGGGCTTTGAATACTCTTTAGATTGTGATATACTACCCAGAAAATAAAAAAAGGAAGTATAAAATTTATCTATGTCTCTGTTGTATAATAAATAATCCTGTGAAAATACTAGTTAGAATTACTCCCCCAAGAATTATCTGGCACAATTCTTTATGTTCAGAAATGATGATACTGACTACTAGAAGCAAATATGACTTCAAAGTCAGTGAGCAAAGGTGACATAAATATCTCCCCACATATAAAACACAGTGCCAAACAAGAGTCAGAAGAGTCAATTGGAAGATGAGTCAGCTTCATCATTTGTGTCACGAAGAAAGAGCCACCAGTTGATTTATTGGTTTGCTGTTTTACACACAGTTTTGGCAACACATGAAGTCAGCTTTGGAGTTCGGTTTTCCAGAGACAGTCTGAAAGGAAGGGATAAAGAGAGACAGAGATGAACTAAATGCATTTATGGGTTACTTTCCTCTTTCTAATTTCATGGGGTATCTCAGTCTATCTTTAAAACTGAGTATCTACTTTGTATCCAAGGTTGAACTCAGTCTTTTGTCCCTTTTTCTTTGACCTTCCTCCATCCTGCCATCTGTCCCTGCAGCATCTTAGACTCAGAGTTCCAGGGCATGCAGAGGGCAGGAGAGTGGTTACCTGAAAAATCCCTGGCACCCTGACAACTCTATAATTTGAGAATATCCATAATCAGACTTTTATCAAAGAGAAAAATTTATTTCTATTTGTTAATTTAGTGTTATTCCGCTCTCCCTCTTATGTATGAACATACCAGATCCTCACCTATAGATATGATCATATATCTACATAAAGACAATATCAGACAATTTCTGTGTTGTAAATATAATGAGTATTTTTATAGGAACTTATTATCCAACAGAGACATTCAAATCTTACAGTTAAATTTTTTTTAAGAAACCCACACGTCAATACACATATTCAGCAATCACTAAAACAATAATAAAATATTTGTGTGTGGAAATGAGGTTAAAGAGATGAAATTTGAGAAATAGAAAGTTCTAAAACTTTATTATGTAGTAACAAAATACATAACTCCTTCCAAGATTATCTACAAATTAGTGGACATTTTTGTTCTAAAAGAATCTCTTTTGAGAGAAGTCTTAACAACCGAGATCTACATTTTACACAGGAATCAAAGTCCCAAATGAAGCCAGAGTACTATATAGAATGAAAAGCAAATGAGGATATATTTCTATCAGATATCAGTAATTAGCATAAATGGTGCAGCATGGATGCAAGGATTGACCAATGGAAAAGAAATAAAAGTCCAGAAGCAAACCCACATATATACAGAAAACATAACTTATAAGTAATGTATCATTTTAGATTATGGATTCAAGGATGTACTGTTACTATTTATCAGTATTTAGAGTTAATGTGAGCAAACAGGATAGTAGTAAAATACCTTTTTTCTGTAGTTCCATCAAGATCAATATTTTTGGGAAGCTACATAAAATAGGCCTGAATGAAATACAAATGATGGATTATGAGCAAAGTTAGACTTTTCATAGAATAACGTCATTGTTGTGATAAGCATCACCAATGACATTTGCTGAAAGTATTGATAATCCATCCAAAATTAAGATGGGTCGTTTGTGAAAACCACTGACTGTGCTCTAAAATCAATCAGCTATACATCATAGCCCATTAATTAAACTGCCTCCCTCTTGTCAAGGACTCTAGGCCATACCTTAGCATCTTCTTCAAAACACTTCGGTAGAAGAGTCCTGCATCAAATTAACAAACAAAATAACAAACACCTCTGTGTCTGACCAGCAACCTCACATCTCTGCAGAATCTCATGCCATCTTAAGGAATCTTTTTTTTTTTTTTTAAACTCTTTATACTTCTATGTCAAAGCAAATGAATCACAACACATTAAGTTGCCCAGTAGGCTGTTAGATTCCGCTAGAAAGCTGACAAATTAATAGTTACCTAGGGGTGACAAATAACATTAGTTGAAAATATTTTTTCTTTAATCCACCACCAAAATTACTCACAAATTAAATGTATCAACCTGTCATAATTCTGTTGTTGCAGTCAATCATATGATTATTTAAATATTTTAATACCCAACTAAATACTGCTAAGTTTTCATTAGAATTTCCATTTATACTTTTGTTATTATATAATAAAGTGTTGTAGTTTAATTTTTACATTTCATAATTTTATGTACATGGAATCATAGAATATGTGCTTTTTTTGACTGGCATATTTTACTCAGCATACTTACATTGTGATACACCATGTCAATTTGTCTACCACAAATTTATTATTTTTTATTGCTGAGTAGAATTCCATTGTATTGATATGCCACAGTTTATTTAACCATTCATCTGTTGATGTACCCTTGGGTTATTTCCAGTTTTGGGTTGTAAATAAAGTTCCTGTGAAAATTAGGATACAAGTAATTTTATGGAAATACATCTATAAATATTTATCTTGTGAAAATATCTAAGAGTGAAATGACTGCAGTTTCTTTTTTAATTCACTCACGAGTTTAAGTAGCTTTTTGTGTAATCCAGAAGTAGGCAAAGTTTCTTTGTTGAGTGTGCCGACGATAACTATTTTAGGCTTTGTAGGAAACAAAATCTCTATCTCCTCTTCTTTTCCTCCTCCTCCTCCTTTTTCTTCTCATCTTTTTAGCTTAAGCATCATACAATGCATAGGAAATAGGCCACATTTAATCAATGGGTGGTAGTTTACCTGTCCTCGCTGGATTTCCTACTTAGATAACTATATTATTTAACACTAAAATAATTATACTTTCTGTATTAGTCCATTTTCACACTGCCATAAAGGTACTACCTGAATTAAACTAAAAAGCTTCTGAATAGCAAAAGAAACAATCAGAAGAGTAAACAGGCAACCCACAAGGTGGGAGAAAATATTCACAATATATATACCCAACAAAAGACTAATATTCAGAATCTACAGGGGACTCAGATCAGTAAGGAAAAAACAATCCCATCAAAAAAGGGGTTAAGGACATGAACAGAAAATTCTCAAAAGAAGATATACAAATGGCAACAAACATAGGGAAAAAATGCTCAACATCACTAATGATCAGGGAAATGCAAATCAAAACCACAATGTGATACCACCTTACTCCTGCAAGAATGGTCATAATCAAAAAAATCCAAAATAATAGATGTTTAAGTAGATATGGATGTGGTGAAAAGGAAATACTTTTACACTGCTTGTCAGAATATAAACTAGTACAACTGCTATAAAAATGTGGAGATTCCTTAAAGGACTAAAAGTAAAACCACTATTTAATCCATCAATCCCACTACCGAGTATTTACCCATTAGAAAAGAAATCATCACACAGAAAATACTCTTGCACACATATGTTTATAGCAGCACAATTTGCAATTGCAAAAATATGAAACTAACCCAAATGCCCATCAATTAATGAGTGGATAAAGAAATTGTGAGATAGACACACATGCACTCACACTCACACCCACACCCACACCCACACACCCACCCACCATGGAATACTACTCAGCCATCAAAAGGAGTGAAATAATGGCATTCACAGCAACTTAGATGGAATTGCAGATTATTATTCTAAGCGAAATAACTCAGGAATGGAAAACCAAACATCGCATGTTCTCACTCATAAGCAGGAGCTAAGCTATGAGTATGCAAAGGCATACAAATGATACAATGGACTTTGGGGACACAGGATAAGGTGGAAGAGGGATGAGGGATAAAAGACTACACATCAGTACACAGTGTGTACTGCTCAGTTGATGGGTATGCTAAAATATCAGGAATCACCATAAATAACTTATTCATGTAACAAAACACCCCTTGTTCCCCCCAAACCTATTGGAATAATAAAAAGAGATACTACCTGAGACTAGGTAATTTAGAAAGAAAAGAGATTTTATTGACTTATAGTTCTGCATAGCTGTGGAGGCCTCAGGAGACTTATAATCACGGTGGAAGGCAGAGGAGAAGCAAGCACTTTCTTATCAAGATGTCAGGAAAGAGAGAGAGCATGGGGGGGGGGAACTGCCAAACACTTTAAAAAACAACAGCTCTCGTGAGAACTCATTCACTGTCAGAAAACAGCATGGAGGAACTACCCCTATGATCCAGCCACCTCTCACCAGGTCCCTCCCTTGGCACCTGGGAATTACAATTCGAGATGAGATTTGCGTGGGGACAGAGAGCCAAACCATGTCACTTTCTTTCCAATTTGGACCCCGTCTACTTGTTTTCCTTTTCTAATTCCACTGTTTAGAGTCCGCAGTACAATGTGGGATACAAGTGGTGAACGGTGGACAGCCTTGTTTTGTTCCCGGCCTTAGTGACAAAGCATTTAGTGTTTTTCATCAATACCTTGTATCATGTTGAAAATATTTTTTCCAAAAGCAACTTACAAAGACAAAAATTAATGTAACTGTTAACTTTTCTTACAATTTCTCAGTAAATTTTGTTTCACACACAAAAATACTTTGTCTTAATAAATGATTTTCAATAAAATTTAACCATTTCATTTCTAAAGATGTGTATTTTTTGCCAGTTTTATTTTCAATTGTATTTATATGGATTGCTAAAATTTTCTATCACAAATATAGAGATATATAATTTTTAATTTGGTTTTGTATTCAAAATTTATCTCTTATTGTTTTTAATAACATATCTACAAAATTTGTGGGGCTAGCTATGCAGAGGAAGAGTTACTAACTCCAGCCTGTGTACCAAATCCAACAGGCTCTTTGTTTTTATAAATATTGAAACACAACCACAATCATTTTAATGAATTGTTTCTTGTTACATTTATGTTACAGGCTTAAATATTTTCAAAGGGGACCACATGGCCTCCCAAAATCTAAACTATCTACTATATTGCTCTTTACATAATGTTTGTCAGACTCTGATGTGGATAATCATATGTACAAAAAACAAGATAAAATACCCTACAATATTTTCCTTTCAATTGTCACACCTTCCAATTATCATTCTTAATATATTGGTTAGGGCATTCAATATAACATTGAAATAAAGGTATTCATATTGGGTTACTTTGCCTTGTTCCTATGCCATACCGAATTGCTCTCAACAATATCTCAAAGTAAGATTGATTATAATTAGTTAAAATCAGCTCAATTTTGATCTTTCTTTTCCATTTTACTAGTTTGGCTGTCACAGACTCTTTCTTTTCATCTAGTGTTCACATTAGAGGAAATTTGCAACATGCATAATTTGTTTCTCAAATCTAATATCATTTGATCATTGTTACTGTAATCCTCCTCATGGAAAATGCAGAGGCCTTAGATAATTTAATTATTTTTAAACTTTTGCTTTCTTATGTGCTTTGTTTTTGTTCATTCATACATGCAAATGTATCTGCAGATATGCATATGTACTCCCAAACATTGTTTTATACAATAAAGGTTCATTTATATTTATCTATATATTTAAAATTAAGTTATTTCTCCATGTTGCTTTGTGAAACTTCTATTTGATATCATATTCCCTGCAACCTAAAGTACTTATTTTAGAATTTCCCTTAGTGCAAGTCTGCTTATTACAATTTCTCCTAGCTTTTGTGGCTTTATTTACTTTTATCCTTTAAAAATATTTTTGAGAATTATAAAATTATAGTTTGACAGCTACTTTTTTTTCAAACCATTTAGGATGCCATTTCACTATCTACTACCTTCGATTACTGTAGTTAAGAAATCTGCTGTCAATAAATCTTTCACTCTTTTGATTGATTTTTCTTTCATTCTTTTTTTCTTTTAGATTTCTTATAATGTTTGTAGGAGTGGATTCTTTTTTTATTAAAACTTACTTGGATGTTGAATATGTGAATTGGTATATTTTATTTGTTTTGGAATTTTTTTAGACATGATCTCTTTAAGTAATGACTCTGCTTCATTTTTTTTCTCCTTATCTTCAGTTAAATAAATGTTAGATATTCTCACTTCATCCTCTCTGTCGCCTATTCTCTCTTTTTTAATTTTCAAATTTAATTGTTCCATTCTTCAATGTGTATAGCTTTTTCTGATCTATTTCTCAGTTTACCACTTTTGTTTCAGCTGTATTTAATAGACTAATTTGTCTATGAAATTTTGCTCATATTTTCCAAATTTATTTCTATTTTTTTAAAGTTGGATACATTGTATATTAATTTCTCTTCAAATTTGCTGATCCCATCCTCTCATCTTCACTCTATTATTGTAGCAAACCGGATTTTGTTATTATATTTTTAGGTTCCAAAAATTGTTTGGTTCTTTTTTAAAAGTAAAGCTTGTATTTTAGAGTGAATTTATATTTACAAGAAAGATACAAAAATAACACAGATTCCATATATCACACACTCATTTTTCCTTATTAATATCATACATTGGCATGGTCCATTAAAAAAGATAGACTAATATTGTTACAGTGTTATTAACTAAGCTCCATACCATACTGAGAATTTCTTAGTTTTCATTTAATTTCCTTTTTCTGTTTCAGAATCCTGTTTAGGATACTGCTCTATTGCTCAACTGTGTTTTTGCTTTGCACATTGGGAGCTCTGTTTTTTCCTACGTCCCATTGACATAGTGCCATCACCATAGGGTTATCTCGAATACTTTAATGTTTTGTGATAATTAGCTCTGTGCTTAGATCTGCCAGATATCACCTAGCAGGTATCTCCATGTTGACAGACATCACTTAGCAAGTGGCTCCATGCGTGGCCCTAGTGAAATCATGGCAGAGTGTATATGTATGTATGTGTGTGTGTTTGTGTATGTGTGTGTGTGCATGTACATTCAGTTTGTTTATGGGTGTTTCACTGGAGTAAAGCTGGAATTGCTTACAAACAAAAAAATGCTTTTGTTAGACATTGTTTTCTCAGTTCTTAACTAAAGAGGACAGGCTTTTAATGGAATTTTATTTGTCTGTGCCTGTCATTCTGGATCAGAGGCCTTTGTATTTCCCTGTGTAGGATATATGGGGATCAATAAGGAAATCCAGGGAACTCATCTCTCTGATGTTTCTCAAGTCCTAAGGTTCCTAGGCATCCCATCTTTTTCTACATTTAAGAGACTCCCTGTGCTTGTGTGTTCTGTTTTCTCAAAGAAAGTAGGACCTGGGAGAAAGGGGGCCACTCTATGTTGTCTGAACCAGAGCTTCTTTATAGCGTTTTAAGTTGTGATTATTATAGTTTTTGATGTATAATTTCTGGACGATTTTTCAAGACTCCTGTGTCATATTTAAGAGCTTCTAGTTTGGCATCACAGTTTTCAAATTGGCTTTTGTCTCTATGAGCTTAGGTAATGTAGTCATATTACAGAATGTTTTGACAATTTCATTATTTGAAGGGCTGTGGTTTGTTTTCGGTGTCTATTGCTTTTGCTACTTCTGAATCATAGTGTCTTCTCATATGTCTTTTTGATTTTGCACTGCTTATTAAAATTTTAAAATATTATTTGTTAAAATATTTTGAGGATTAGGATGATGTTATATTCCTCCAGATGGTTTTATTCTGCTCTTTCCAAATACTTCATACAGGTATTCTAGGATCATATTACCAATTGTTTAAACCTCAGGGTTTTCTGAGACCAAGATTGACTTCTACTTCTAATTTACTCATAGAGTGCAACTCTATAGGATCACAGCTGAGGACTGATGGTGGTCCTTTCAGGATTCTTAACCCAGGTTTTGTCAGTGCTGAAAAGCCATATAAAGAACAATTAATATTAAGCTTCTCAGCTGCTTCCTTAAGTTTGGCACATTCTCTTAAGATCAAAAGATCTATGTGTGGGCTTACCCTACTGGGCTCTTGTCCATTCCTGGAGCTTGTTGCACTATTTTGGTAGATCTTAAATGCTTTTGAGTAAATCAACTTTTTTCAATATTTGCCGCACCTTTTGTAAAAATAATCTAGCGACTTAATTTTCCTTAGGAGAAGCAATAGTTTAAATTGGTTTTTCATCATAATGCTTTTATTCCAGCTGTTATTGAAAAAGCTTTTTCTTTTATTTTTTTTTTCTTTTTTGTTAAATTAAATTTAATTTTTTATTGCATTTTAGGTTTTGGGGTACATGTGAAGAACATGCAAGATTGTTGCATAGGTACACATATGGCAGTGTGATTTGCTGCTTTCCTCCCCATCACCTATATCTGGCATTTTTCCCCATGCTGTCTCTCCCCAACTCCCCACCCTCCACTGACCCTCCCCTATTTCCCCCCTAACAGACCTCAGCATGTGATGCTACCCTCCCTGTGTCCATGTGTCCTCATTGTTCAACACCCACCTATGAGTGAGAACATGCGTTGTTCGATTTTCTGTTCTTGTGTCAGATTGCTGAGAATGATGGTTTCCAGGTTCATCCATGTCCCTACAAAGGACACAAACTCATCGTTTTTAATGGCTGCATAATATTCCATGGTGTATATGTGCCACATTTTCCCTGTCCAGTCTATCATTGATGGGCATTTGGGTTGTTTCCAGGTCTTTGCTATTGTAAACAGTGCCACAATGAACATTTGTGTGCATGTGTCCTTGTAGTAGAACGATTTATAATCCTTTGGATATATACCCAGTAATGGGATTGCTGGGTCAAATGGAATTTCTATTTCTAGGTCCTTGAGGAATTGCCACACTGCCTTCCATAATGGTTGAACCAATTTACACTCCCACCAATAGTGTAAAAGTGTTTCTATTTCTCCACATCCTCTCCAGCATCTGTTGTCTCCAGATTTTTTAATGATCACCATTCTAACTGGTGTGAGATGGTATCTCAATATAGTTTTGATTTGCATTTCTCTAATGGCCAATGATAATGAGCATTTTTTCATGTTTGTTGGCCTCATGTATGTCTCCTTTTGTAAAGTGTCTGTTCATATCCTTCACCCACTTTTGAATGGGTTTGTTTGTTTTGTTTTCTTGTAAATCTGTTTTAGTTCTTTGTAGATTCTGGATATCAGTCCTTTGTCAGATGGGTAGACTGCAAAAATTTTTTCCCATTCTGTTGGTTGCTGATTCACTCTAATGGCTGTTTCTTTTGCTGTGCAGAAGCTTTGGAGCTTGATTAGGTCCCATTTGTCTATTATGGCTTTTGTTGCCAATGCTTTTGGTGTTTTGGTCATGAAGTCCTTGCCTACCCCTATGTACTGAATGGTTTTGCCTCAATTTTCTTCTAGGGTTTTTATGGTGTTAGGTCTTGCATAGAGTTTTTAAGTTGTGTTTTTATTATTAAACTTTAATATATTTATATAATGACAAACAAAACTTTGTAAATGTTTTGAAATTGTTGAAACTTTATTTCTTGGCCCAGTTTATGATTAATTTTGATGAATGTTCAGATGTGCCTGAAAAGAAAAAATTGTTGGTTGAAATATTCTATAAAAGATCATTAGATAAAATTTCTTCCTAATTTGACTCCTGTCTGTTTGCTTTCCCTAATTTCGAAATTGGCTATGCATATTCCAATCTTATTTTTTTGTTTGCAACAGAAGGCAGGTCCTGTTGGTCAGCTAAGACTTAATACACTGATTTTTAATTTTTGATTTCAGTAAAGGTTTAATTGATTATTGTATATAGTGGATTGATACTCCAAATTTCTACAAAAGAATAAAACTTCACTTTTACTATTAATTACAATATATCTGTGCTGCTTTTGTTGATACACTTTGGAAATTACCACCAAAGAAGATGATGTCATTGAACCAGTATAAACATAATTCAAAGGGAATAATCTGAGATAAAAAAAATAAAGCAATTTGTTGAAGTACATGCTGATACCGTTCCACTGATACAGGCTCTTGGTCACAATTATAAGCAACTTTGACAGGCAAGACTCAGGATCTTTAATTCACCTCATCTGTGAAAAGCCTTCATCTTCATTGTCCAAGCAGTTAGTTATAGAGAAAAGTGTTTAATTACACAAGACACTGGACTTTGTTTTTAGTGAAATTTGATGATTTCACTGAGAAAAATATGCTTGGCGAAATTTATATGCTAAAGAATGCTGTAGATCTTTAGAAATAAAAATAAAAAATGCTAAAAAAATTAAAGAATCTTAACTTTATGCAGATTCATGACATATGTATTGGATAAAATTGAATGTCTAAGTAAAATAAACTTGAAGTTTCAAAGGACAGATTCCAGTATGACTTTTCATGTTTTGAACAGTTTGAGCAAAAACCTTGCTATAGATAATGTGAATTGGTGCTAAAAATAAGTTGTCTAATTTTTACCTTATGAAGCTCAGAAAAATACATTATTTCTTCCCAATTTATTTCACAGGAAAAATTAAATACCATGTTCTTTTGCAGAACATGAAGTTAAAATTTAGTTTCTTGAGCTCATATTTGAAAAATATTGTTAGAAGCGTGGAAGAAATATTTTTAGATGGTATTTATTTGCAAAAAGATGCTCAAGAGACATTTGGAATTCAAATGTAACTCAGTTGCCAAACACAACTTGCTAAATATATTATTTCATTATCATAAAGTGCATTCCTATGTATTCCCAATAGATAGACGAGGCTTTTTGTTTTGTTTTGATTATTGGCCATTGTGCCCCATGACACTCCTTTTATGTTAACATAAAAAATCAGTGCTGATCTTCTTTTATAGAATCCTCACTTTGAAGTTAAAGTGTATTTACAAGAGGAACACATTGGAATAAGTCAAAAATGACCCCATTTAATAAGCAACTAGGAGGGAAAACTTAAGCCACAAAAGTATCCTCCGTGTTCATATTGTTTTCATATGAAGGATATTTAACTAAAACTACTTATAATATGAAAATGGCCATTTCAGTTCATATTTACTGTTTTTATTTATATTTAATCACAATGTTTTATTCATTTTGAAATGATTTTAAATGGGATTAGGATGGTTTTCCAAAGGAGGCACAAGCTCTAAAATCTTGTTTTAGTAAAACTTTTCTAATTTAAAGTTTAATAGCTTTTACTCAATCCCAAGGCAATTTAATACTTTTACAATCTTATTGATAAAATAAAGAAAAAAATAACTCAATAAAGTAAAGATGCGATAAAATATAAAACAAGTATCTCTGAGGTTAGCTGGGAATTATGATTTACATATTAAGCATATACTAGCAAATTAAAGTATAAAAACCGTAGAGTTCCTAGATAAGTCTATGAGCTAAATTTTTTGAAGATAATAATTTTGACAGTATATAGGTAGCCTGGTCAAGGAAAAAATACAAAATATCTAGAACATAGACAGGTAGAAATTACTATGGTAGAGGAAGCAATAAAAAGCATTATAATGGAAACTTTAAGTTGTTTACAAGTAAACTTAAACTTTCTATGTAGTCAATAATAATCAGTTTTACTGGCTCATAATAAAGCAAGGTATTGTTGGAATAAAGTGATGTACCGAAATTACAGCATATCTTAATTTTTAATAATTAAGAATTTAAAAGTAAAAAAACACAAACCAATAAACACAAAACTTGAAAACCAAAAGCCAGCAGAAATGTTAATAAAAAAGGTGAATAATTAATCTAAATTTTAGAGACTAAAGATCTACATGGTATTTAAAACCATGAAATTCGATGAGGCTGTCTAGTGGAAAAGTTTAGGGTTAAAAAAAAAAAAAAAGATTCCAAGATTAAATTCTGAAAACCCTAGTATTTACAGAGAATTATAAAACATTAACCCCTATGGGTAGTGTTAATATTATATTAATACTATAATCAATATTGTAATCAGTACTGTAATTATTTTTGTAATATTAATATCATAATAACTTTCTAAGATAAGGTTCATAGCTATAGTATTTTCAGAATCAATGTTCATATGTTCAAATCTTTGCACAGATTAGAAAAAATGGTTGAGATCAATTGGACTGAGTGTCTAGCCAGGCTAGTGTGATGAATAGAGAGAGAAGCCAAAAATTAAGGATTTTTGCAAGTTGAGGATATTTGCAGGAAAGACTGCCAGTTTCAAGACAGACCAAGAAATTTAAGTTAGATGTGAAGGAAGGCAGAATAAGGTGGACAGATACCGAGAAACAAGTGTGATTAATTCCTTCCCTAATTCGACTAATAGAATTTTTATTATGGCTCAATGTTAGAAAAATCATTCATTTTAGATGCTAAAGTCCACAAGAAAGATTTAAAAAAAGGAAAAAAAATGGAAATCTATAAACCAGAAGCCAAGTCTTCAATAAAGGAGATTTCACCTATGGGTAAAATGATAATAAAGAAAGGAGTAGTTAATATAGCAAAATTCTTTGCATATCAAAAGAGAAGTACATTTTCCAAGAGACAAGTGGAGAATGCATTGGAATAAGCAACAGGGACCAAAGAGAATATCCACAATACCTCTGGAGCCTGGGATGTTTTAGGATGAGAGAGAAAAATAATCCTGCAGCTGAGAAGTCTGTCAGGGATAAAACAGAGAACCTTGTTTGACTTGAGACAAGAAGAAAAGAGAGTTTTTGAATTTTAGATTTGAAATAAGAGAGTTTTAAATCATGTGTATAGATGATTACCGTTTACAGGATGAAGGCTCCAGAGACCAGAATGAAAGGTGTAAAATAGAGGTAGAAAAATTGAAGAAGATAAAAAGAAATGAGAGAAAGAGAATACAAAGTTGCGGATTGTCAGGATAGCTTGAGATTCTGTAGATTAGCTGAGGGGAATAAGGATATTAGGCTTAATGAAAAGTAATTTGATAGTCTTTGAAAGGACAATAAAAAATTTGTGCAGTGTTTCCCAGTGCTTCGTTCAGGGACGTGTGAATGCTGGGTTCACTTTGGAGTGCACCTCTGCAGCATGCAGTGATTTACCTGGTAACTCCTAGGCTTTCTTTCCTGTAGACAGCCATTTCACCTTGGTATATAAACATTAGGCACTCAGTGATCTTGTTAAAAGATGCACCCTAGGCTCTAAAAATAAGAATGTCTGGAAAGTTTTACCTTTTTTTCCCCCAGTTTCAATGAGCATTGTTAAGAGAATGTGTGTGGTAAGAGCAGAAAGACTGAGCTGGCTTTGGAAAAATAGTATTTTTGGCCAGTTTTTAAAAGTTTGGTTTCTGAATATTGGTCAATTAGAAGGAATGTCAGTGTCCTGGAGGCTTAATAATTGCCTCTTACGTGACCTTCATTGGAACTGAAAGTACATATTTGCTCACCTTTCCAATTTAGGGCTTAACAAGAGTGGCAAGTGGCAAGTTTCAGATGTTGGTTTGAATGAGATTAGACTTCTGAATATAAATGATTTGGGGCTTGTAGGTGAAACAGTTGTATTTTATGTGGTGTCTGATCATTTATGGTATGTCCTAATTATCATTGAAAGTGGTCTGTCATCACATATCAGTTTTAGTTGCTAGAGTTGGTAACTGTTTTCTGGTTTGATCAACTTTATTTCTTGTTTAATGATAAGAAGGAAAGAGCTTAGTTTTTGTTTTTAATGAGGACCTAATTTTTTATTCCATGTGCTTTTGAACAAGTTTGTTTAGCATCACTGTAACTTAGGTAATTCATCTCTAAAAAGGAGATAATTTTTTTCTCAAATTTTCTTTTGAAGTGTTTTATTTATTAAATATAAATCATCTAGGAAGGTTGCTGGCTTATATGAAAGACTCATTCAGTGTTAGTTTTTCTAACACAAATACTTCTGAAACACTTCCATAGTTTTAATATTACAAGAGCTACCCCTATATCTTAACTTATATAATAAAGC
Organism: Sapajus apella; assembly: GCF_009761245.1. Taxonomy (NCBI): domain Eukaryota; kingdom Metazoa; phylum Chordata; class Mammalia; order Primates; family Cebidae; genus Sapajus; species Sapajus apella. The sequence continues at coordinate 16,363,546 of NW_022436966.1, read as the reverse complement.
AACAGATAATTACATGGCCTTATTTCACATGAATTATTCCTTTCCCATACACAAACATTCTTATTTTGACCATTCAGTAACAATATTGTAATAATATTCAAATTTTAGAATATGTAGAAAGAGAGTACAATAATGATTATGCATTTCTCAGACTGTAGTAATCAATAATTATGTTTGTACAATTAGTTTAATTAGAAATCAAAATCTTTGACAAAAATTAGTAGTATTACTTATTGTCATTGCCAATATAAAAATTAGATACTAGAAATTCTTATAGTTTGGTGTAGAAGTTTGTAGCAGTGGTTAGCAATGAAAAATCATTCAGTGTAAGTATTACTGTTACTTCTACAGTAGTTAAACTCAAAAGGACCAAAGCTCCTTTTAATATGCATAAATAGCAGAAATATTAGAGTGATAAACAAATTTAAATGTCTTATTCATTACAGTACATATTGTGAGTTGGAAATGTCAAAGGTAAAAATGTTATGGAATTTCAACTGTTAATACAATCATCTTTATACCAGATAATAGAGATTTTAATTTCACACATAAACTCAGTATTTTAAATAATTTTATAGGCAAGTTTTTTAAATGCATGGACCTTTTTATGATATGGACACTGAAAGTAAAGCAAGTAGTGGAAAAACTGGCAAACAGAATTATTGAAACACATGTAGGTATTTTATTCTTTTTGTGGCTATTGTGAATGGGATTGTGAATGGGATTGTGCTCTTGATTTGACTCTCACCTTGGACATTATTGCTGTATAGAAATGCTATTGATTTCTGTATATTAATTATTTTTCCTAAAGCTTTGTTGAAGTTGTTTATCAGACCTAGGCATCTTTGAGTAAGGACTATGGGGCTTTCTCAGTACAGAATCACATTGTCAGTAAAGAGAGATAGTTTAAATTCCTTTCTGTTTGGATTCTTTCCATTTCTTTCTCTTGCCTGATGCTGTGTCTGGGACTTCCAGAACTACATTGAAAAGAAGTCAAGAGAGTGGGCATCCTTTTCTTGTTTCTGTTCTCAAGGGCAATGCTTCTAGCTTTTGCCTGTTCAGGATGACATTGGCTGTGGGTTTATCATAGATGGCTCTTATTATTTTGAAGTATGTTCCTCTGAAACCTACTTTGTTGAGGGTTTTTAACATGAAGAGATTTGAATTTTATCAAAAGCATTTGTGAGTCTAATGAGATGACTTTGTGTGTTTTTTGCTGTTATGTTTTTGCAATGACTTACATTTATTAATTTATGTATGTAAACCAACCTTGCATTCCAGGAATAAAGCCTACTTGATCATGGTGGTTTTGCTTTTTGTCGTGCTGCTGGATTTGTTCAGTAGTATTACACTGAGGATTTTTGCATCTATGTTCATCAGGAATATTGGCCTGATGTTTTCTTTTTTTGTTGTTTTTGTTTTGTATCTGCCAGGTTTTGGTATCAGAATGATGCTGGCTTCATAAAATGAGTTGGGGAGGAGTTTTTCCCTCAATATTTTGGCATATTTTCAGTATAATTAGTACTATCTCTTCTTTATGTTGCTTAGAGATTTTGTCTGTGAATTCTGTCAGAGCTGAGGCTTTTTATGCTTGGTAGGTTTTATTTACTGATTCAGTTTCAGAACTCATTATCGGTCTGTTCAGGGTTTTAATTTCTTCCTGGTTCAATCTTGGAAGATTGTATCTTTCTAGGAATTCATCCATTTCACCTAGATTTTCTAACATGTATTCATAGGGGTGTTTGTAATAGTCTTTGGTTTTTGTATGTCTATAAGGTTGGTAATAATGTCTCCTTTGTCATTTCTGATTATGTTTATTTGGATTTTTCTCTTTTTTTCTTTATTAGTCTAGCTAGTAGTCTATCAACCTGATTTACTCTTTCCAAGAACCAACTTTGGCTGTCATTGATTTTTGTATGGCTTTTTATGTTTCATGTTTGTTCAGTTCAGCTCTGTTTTTCTTTCTTTTCCTTCTGCTAGTGCTGTTGCTCTTCTTTTTCTAGTTCCTCTAGGTGTGAGTTAAGTTGATAGTTTGGGATCTTTGTAACTTTTTGATGTGGTTGTTTAGTGCTGTAAACTTTCCACTTAACACTGCCTTAGCTGTGTTCTAGAAATTCTGATATGTTGTATTTTTGTTTTCATTAGTTTCAAAGAATTTCTTGATTTCTGCCTTTATTTCATTGTTTACCTAAAAGCCGTTTAGGAGCGGTCTGTTTAATTTCCATATACTGGTATGGTTTTGAGAGATGTTTTCAGTGTTGATTTCTATTTTTATTGTGCTGTGGGGAGTGTGGATGGCATGATCCTTCTGTGTGTTCATTTATTTATTTTTTAAAGACAGGATTTGTTTCTGTTGCCCAGACTGGTGTGCAGTGGGATGATTATAGCACACAGCAGCCTTGAGCTCTTAGTCTCTAATAATCCTCCCATCTCAACTTCCTGAGTAGGTGGGACTACAGGCACATGCCAGCATACATTGCTAATTTTTAAATTATTTGTAAAGACAGGATCTCATACTGTTTTCCAGTTGGCCTTGAACTCCTTGCCTCAAGCAATCCTCCTATCTTGGTTTCCCAACATGCAGGGATTATAGGCGTGAACTAACAACATGCTGCTGATGCTACTTTTTAAAAATTTGTTGAGAATTTCTTTATGGCTGAGCATGTGGTCTATTTTAGAGTATGTGGCATGTACAGATGATAAAAATGTACATTTTTTTGTTGTTATTGGGTGGAATATCCCTTAGATGTCTATTTGGTACATTTGGTCAAGTGTTGAGTTTAGGTCTTTAATATCTTTATTAGTGTTCTGCCTCAATGATCTCTCTACAACTGTCAGTGGGGTTTCCACTATTATTGTGTGATTATCAAAGTCTCTTGGTAGGTTCAAAGAGCTTATTTTGTGAATCTGGGTGCTCCAGTGTTGAGTGCATATATATATTTAGGTTAGTTAAGACTTCTTATTTAATTCAACCATTTATCATTATATAATTGTCTTTCTTTGTCTCTTTGACTGTTTTTTGTGTGTTTCTTTGCTGATGTTGCTTTTGTTTTGAAACACTTTCTGGCTCTTTCACCCAGGTTAGAGTACAGAAATGCAATCTCAGCTCACTGCAACCTCCACCTCCTGGGCTCAAGCCATCCTTTCACTTAGCCTTCCTAATAACTAGGGCCACAGGTGCACACCACCAAACTTGACTATTTTATGTAGAGACTGGATTTCACCATGTTGCCCAGGCTGGTCTTGAACTCCTGAGATCAGGTGATCTGCCTGCCTAAGCCTCCCAAAGTGCTGGGACTGTAGGCATGAGCCATCGTACCTGGCCTGTTGGTTTATAGTCTGTTTTGTCTGAACTGAAAATTAGTACCACATGCCTTGTTTTGTTTTTCGCTTGCTTGGTAAATGTATCTGTATCCTTTTACTTTTCACCTAAACATGTAATTGCATGTGAAATGGGTCTCTTGAAGATTGCATATACTTTAGTGCTGCTTCTTTATCCAACCTGCCATTTTGTGGCTTTTAACTGGAGTGTTTAGCTCATTTACATTCCAGGTTATTTTGCTATGTACAGATTTGATCCTGTTATTGTGTTGTTTTTGTTAAGCAGGCCGGATTGTGTAGTGGCTTTATAGTGTTACTGGGCTATGTACTTGTGTGTTTTTGTGATTGCAGGTACTGGTTTTTCACTTTCATGTTTTGCCCTCCCTTAAGGATCTCTTGGAAGGCAGTTTTGATGGTAACACATTTTCTTAGCATTTGTTTGTGTCTGAAAAGGAACTTATTTCTCTTTTTTTGTGATGCTTAGTTTGGCTGTATATGAAATCCTTTGTTAGAATTTCTTTTGTTTAAGGGTGCTGAATACAGGCCCAAGCTCTTCTGGCTTGCAGGATTTCCATGGATTGGGTCTGCTGTTAGCCTGATGGTTTCTATTGATGGGTCTGCACCTTCCTTTGTAGGTGGCCTGCCCCTTCCCTCTAGCTGCCTTTAATATTTTTTTCTTTCACATTGATTTTGGTGAATCTGATGATTATGTCTATTGGGAATGGTCATCTTATATAATAAATTGCAGGATTCTCTGAGTTTCCTGAATTTGAATGTCAATCTCTCTAGCAAGAGAAGGGAAATTTTTGTGGACAATATCTGGAAATATGTGTTGCAAGCGGCTTGTTATCTCTCCCTCTCTTTCAGGGATACCTGAAATAATCTCATATTTCTCAGAAGTTTTGTTTACTCTTTAAAATTCTTTGTTCTTTATTTTTGTCTCACTGGGTTGATTCAAAAACTATATTCAAGCTTTGAGATTCTTTCCTCAGCTTGGTCTATTCTTCTGTTAATACTTTCAATTTCATAATAAGAATTATGAAATTCTTATAGTGAGCTTTTCAGCTCTATCAAATTAATTCGGTTCTTTCTCTAAAATGTTATTTTGCCTTTAGGTTTTTAAATTGTTTTACTGGATTCCTTAAATTCCTTGGATTGGATTTTGACATTCTCTTGAATCTCAGTGGTCTTCTTTCCCATCTGGACTCTGCATTCTATGTCTGTCATTTCAGCCATTTAAGTCTGTTTAAGGGCCATGGCTGGGTAGCTATCACGGTCATTTGGAGGTAAAAAAACACTCTGGGTTTTAGAGGTACCCAAGTTCTTTTTTTTCTCATCTCTGTGAGCTGATGTTCTTTTAATCTTTGAAGTTGCTGTCTTTTAATTGGGGCTTTTTGATTATATATATAATATATATGTATGTATATATATACACACACACACACACACACACACATACACACATATATATATTTATATATATGTATATATATACACATATAATATATAATCAAAAAGCCCTAATACTATATATATATTATATATTATAATCAAAAAGCCCATATATATTATATATATATGTGTGTGTGTTTATATATATAATATATATATGTGTATATATATGTATAATCAAAAAGCCCTAATTAAAGTATAAATAAATTTATATATAAATATATATATATAAATTTATTATACTTTGAGTTCTGGGGTACATGTGTAGATCATGCAGGTTTGTTACACAGGTATACATGTGTCATGGTGGTGGTTTGCTGCATCCATCTCCCCAACATCTACGTTAGGTATTTCTCCTAATGCTATCCCTCTCCAATGCCCCTACCCCCTGCTACTCCTCCCCTAGACCCCTACCCCCCACGCTCCTGTGTGATGTTCCCCTCGCTGTGTCCATGTGTTCTCATTGTTCAGCATCCACTTATGAGTGAGAACATGCAGTGTTTGGTTTTATGTTCTTGTGTCAGTTTGCTGAGAATGATGGTTTCCAGCTTCATCCATGTCCCTGCAAAGGACATGAGTTCATCCTTTTTATGGCTGCATAGTATTCTATGGTGTATATGTGCCACATTTTCTTTATCCTGTCTATCATTGATGGGCATTTTGGTTGGTTCCAAGTCTTTGGTATTGTGAACAGTGCTGCAATAAAACGTGTGCATATGTCTTTATAGTAGAATATTGTATGATCCTTTTGGTATATACCCAGTAATAGAATTGCTGGGTCAAGTGGTATTTCTATTTCTAGATCCTTGAGGAATCGCCATACTGTCTTCCACAATGGTTGAATTAATTTACACTCTCAAAACCACATTGAGACACCACCTCATGCCAGTTAGAGTGGCGATTGTTAAGAAAATTGGGAGACAACAGATGCTGGAGAGGATGTGGAGAAATAGGAATGCTTTTACACTGTTGGTGGGATTTCATGTTTTTTGATGTCCTGGATTGACTTTGGTATAAGATGTGTTTAGCCATCTGGCTATATTTCTGAATGATTTGAGTGGACCAAGGCTCACCTCAGAAATCCTGAGCTCTGCTATAATCCTTGGGCCTGAGAGTAGGCCCATGGCATTGTTTTCTAGCTCCTTGAGGTTAACCACCTGCTATGCTAGAGGGACTGAGGTGTTACCAGTCCATTGTCAACAACACTCTGCTGGAGGGTACTGGTAAAAATGCTTCACTAGGGTGGTGACAGTGGGGTTTTGACTTGTGTGCATGCTCTGGTAATGACATGATGGCAGCCACCATGCATGTATGTGCACTGGTTGGGGCAGAGCAGCTGTGTGGTGACTTATGCTTGCATGCCAAAAAAGCAATGGAGGGAGGCTGTGGTCAAGTACATGTTGGTGAGGCATGTCTGCAAAAGCTCTCTGATGGTTACAGTGAGGTCTGCTGTTGAAAGAAGTATGGCAGTGGCCACTGAAACATGGTCTGATTGAGTATCTGAGGCTATACTGCAAGCGGGTGTGACCAGGCAGGGACCATGGGAGAGACTGGCAGGCAGGGGAAGCACTCGTGTAAGACTATCCCCATCCCACATGTAAGATAGCCCTGTTCTGTTCAGGTTCAACAGTCAATAAAGCTCAAAGCCACCCATGGAAGCATACTAAGCCTTGGGGAATGGGCATACCTGGCCATGCTCCACTACAGCCATTCTCACATCAAACTCTCTAGGCTCTGTGCAAATTAGTGTCCTCTTCCTTCCAACTCTCCGAGCAGCTCTCCCAACAAGCCCAAATGTCTGTGTGGGTGGTAGGGACTCCTTCAGTAAAGATTCCAGAAGTCCTTGGTAACAATGGGCTGCTCTATGCTATTTAGCTCATTCTTTCCCGGGAGTTACTTGGGCACAAGAAGGAGTCCTGATGCTCAGCATCCCTGTGCAGGGTTCCCAGCTTCCTCCTTTTTCAGCCCAGGGTCTACTTCTGTTTACTCTCACTTCTTTCCTTTTGAAGAGCTTCTTGGAGTATGTCAGTCTTCTTGATGAAAAGCTCATTGAAAAGCTGCACCTAGTCAGCCATCTTGAATCCCTTCTTTAAAAAATAATTTTTATAAACAGTATAAACTAAGTGTACAGTATTTGTAAAGTCTACAGTAGCGTGTACTAAAGTCCTAGGCCTTTACATTAACTCACCACTCACTGATTAACCCAGAGCAACTTCCAGTCCTACAAGCTTCATTCATGATAAAGTCTCTACAGAGGTGCACCATTTTTTATCTTCAACCATATTTTTACTGTACCTTTTCCATGTTTAGAATTACCAACAGTATTCAGGATAGTAACAACTTTCTGTGCAGGTCTGTAGCTTAGGAACAATAGGCTGTGCCACATGGCCTATGTGTATAGTAGGGTATACCACGTACATTATGTAAGTACAATCTCTGATGTTCACACAATGATAAAATTACCTAATGGCATTTTTCTCAGAACTTATCACTGTCATTGACACATTGCTGTAATTGTTTTAGATATACCATATTGGTCTTTGCTTTCCAACTTTACCATCTACTCTTAGATCATTTTTGCTCCTTTCTGTCTTCCTTAAGATTGATTGGATATTTGTTATGATTTTGCTTTGTCTTTTTGCTGATTTATTAAAGCCCTGTATGGGGCTTTAATTTCTTAATGACAATTTTATGAGTCTAGTTTCTAGTGTTGTCATAGTACTTCACCTATATTTTAACTGTTTACTTTATTTCTCATCAAACTATGCCCACTATTATTTTATTTCAGTTTTAATCAATTTAAAGGCATTTAAATATTAATCAAAAAGTATTTTATATTTACCCTCATAGTTATGTCTTTCTGTTGCTCTGTATTCTGCTATATGAATAAAAACTTACATATTCTATTATTATCCTGTCTAAAGAACTTGCTTTAATATCTTCTATAGATTTGCTGATGATAAATTGTTTAGCTTTTTTATATTAAAATTTTTTACTCCAGCCTCATTTTTGAGAGATAGAGTTGTATGTTATATAGAATTCTAGTTTAATAGATTTTTTTGTTTCTTTGTATGCATGTGTGTATGTGTGTGCTTGGTTGTTACTTTAAAATGTTTGTCTTCTCCCTTGCCTTGTGTCTTATGAGAAATCTCCTTTCATTTTTATCTTATTTCCTTTATACATAAGGTGTCTGCTTTTTCTGACTGTTTTTAGATTTTCTCTTTACCACTGTTCTGAAGTAATTTGATTGCTTGTAGTTTCTTCATGTTTCTTTACTGTTGTCTTACTGAACATCTTGAAACTGTGGTTTTATAGTTTTCATCAATTTGAAAATATTCAGGCACAAATTCATTAAACATTTCGCTGCCTGTCCCAATTTGGAAACATATGTAGGTTGCCTGAAGTTGTCTTAGAGACCAGTGATGCTCTGTGAATATTTTTCTCTTTTGTCTCTGTATTCCACTTTGGGTAGACTGCACTGCAAATCTTTAAGTTCACTAACCTGCAATGTCTAATTTGCAGTTACTGTTTTTTAGTGTTTTTTTTTTTAACTCAAACATTTTCGTTTCCCTATAAAAATTGAATATCCACATTAAAGAAAATCCTCTATGTCTCTATTTACATGCTTGATATTTTTGTAACTTTTTAAACATAAGTAATACAGTTATTGAAATGTTTTATTGTTCTTGATCACTAATTCCTTCATCTGTATATTATCTAGATAAAGTCCAATTGATTGACTTTTTCGTCCTGTTTATATTAACATTTCTTAATTTTGTGTTTGGTAAATTTTTGTTAGACACCAGTCATTGTGAAATGAATCATTTTATATGCTGCCTATTTTTGTATTCCTATATATATTCTTAAGCTTTGTACAGCAGTGTAGTTAAGTCACACTGAAACAGTTCGATACACTCAGGTCTTGTTTTAAAGCTTTGTTAGAAAAGACCGTGGCAGCTTTAATAAAAATCGAGCCTGTAAACAGAGTCAAAATATTGCTGAGTACTCTATCCAATGCCTAGGAAAGTTTTTCATTTTGGTTGGTGGGAATAGCTATTCTGGACCTGTGTGAGTTCTAGAGAGTCTCCTCATAAGCTTTTAGATGTTTCTTTTCCACAACCTTTGTATATGCATGTATCAGCACTCTTCAGAAAAAATTTTAAAAGGCCCTCTGCAGAGCATAACTTTTTCTCTGTGCAGCTGTGTCCTCTGAGGTATCTTTTCCTGGGTACTCTGGCAAGTGTGGCTTGAGATGTTCAGTTCTATCTCCTCAACCCAGGGAGACCAACAGGCTCGGCCAGGTTCTTGCTCCCTGCTCCTAGAAGTACTCTGAGGTAATTATAGGGCTCACTTCATGAGTTTCTTGTCTCTCAAGGATTTTATCAATTTTTATTGCTTGATCTCTAATGCCTTGAAAGCTGTTTTATCAATTTTTGTTTCAAGAGGAAGAGTACATCTGGTGCCTCTTACTCTGTCTTGCCCAAAGTGCAGGCTGTTGATTTTTTTGTTTGCTTTTGACAAAAGTTTGTACAGTGACTATGCATGCCATGTGAAACAATGAAAGGTTTATCCTGAAGATTAATGAAGAGCTTTCCATGTTCACTTGTCGAAATCTATTTCTTTATAGATTGGTTTAAGGTGAAAACCTAAAGAAAAATTGACTATGCCCATAAGTATCATTCCTGGAAAGAACCATTCTTTTAGTATAATTGACAATATATATAAATAAGTAAAAATATACATTTGGAGAACAGCTTAAATTGGATATAACTTTATGAATTTTTTATTGCATTTTAGGCTTTGGGGTACATGTGAAGAACATGCAAGATTGTTGCATAGGTACACACGTGGCAGTGTAATTATAATGTAAATTTTAATGTTTTGTGAAAGAGGTAATACTTATATTTTTATGAAGCCTGCAGACTTCATAAAAATGACATTATGTACTATTTGTATAACCTTTGTTGCCTTAGTGATGTCATGCATTTTCCAACTCATAAAAGCTTGATTGGTAGTTTCTATTTCAAACCCCTTTAAAATCCATTCTGCGCAATAAAATAAATGCTCTGTGTAATCACAATGAGGTAAAAACTTGATGCAATTAACAAGGAAAATCAAATATTTTTTTCATTTTTATTTAGCTATTTCTGTAGTTTTATAAGAAAAAACTTTCGTTCATTTATTTTGTATTTTTTGCCATTAATTTTAAACTATCAAGTTTTAAAAAATTACTAATCTTTTGGCATTCATAGTACCAAATGATGTTAAATAGCTTCTCACTCTGCCTGTATCTGCTAAATTCTTTATACTTTGACCAATTAATTGGCTCTTTCTGTATTGTTCATATTTATTTTCATAGCAAGCATTTCTCTGCTTAACAAAAAAGAAAGCTGACATTTTTATACAGCAGTTAATAGAGAAGTATATTATCAATAATAATAAATACTTGTATAGACTAGAAACCCATAATATACTTTTTTGTATATTCATATATGACCCTCCCTCAATACTTCCAAGTTAGGTGTAGCGATCACAGCTCTATGTGAGAGAATAGAGACTACAAGAAGGAAAATAATCTGATGAGTTTATGGCCCTGGGAAAATGAGAGATATGTCTCTATATTGGTCAGTTCTTGCATCACTATAAATACCTGAGGCAGGGTAATTTATAAAGAAAAGAGATTTAATTGGCTTTCTGTCTTAAAGGCTTTACAGGAAAATGGTACCAGTGTATGCTTCTGGGGAGGCCTCAGGAAGCTTTCAATCATGGCAGAAGGTGACGAGGAGCCAGCATGTCACAAGGCAAGAGCAGGAGTTAGACAAAGAGAAGGGGGAGATCCTAGGCTCTTTAAAACAGCCAGATCTCATTTTAACTAACTGAGCTAGATCTCATTTATCACTATGAGGATGGTGTTAAACAATTTATGAGGTATCCGTCCCCACGATCTAATCACCTCCCACCAGGCCCCACCTCCAACATTGGGAATCACATTTCATCATGAGATTTGGAAGGGACAGACATCCAACTTGTATCGGTTTCATATATGAGGCTTCTTATTTATAGTATAAAGTTCATGCTTTAAAAAAATATTTCAGAACAATTTTGTCTAAGTGCCGTTTATAGCAGGTATTTTGTGAACAGATGTTTAGTGTTTGACCCACTACAGTGTTCATACACACACATATATATATGCTTTAATTTGGCTTCACTTTGCTCTACATTTCCAAAATCGGTTCTCATTTTACATAAAAATATTTTCATATACATATTTGCCTAATATGAGATTGTTTTTTCAATAAAATTTGACTTTCTCCAAACGCTTTCACCTATTTTTTTAAAAAAATCATGTTAGGGAACTGTGACAAATGCAGCATGGCTTAAATAGCAGTGTAACTGAAAGAAAACTGTTGTATTAAATTTTAAAATAAAGATTAAATGGTCAAGTATTATAGACCAGGAATAATCTTACAGCATCAAATTTTGCTTCTACTTACTATAAAATCTATCTCAACTTTCTTCCTAAAATAACACATAAAAATTATATTTTTCCAAAAACTGAAATTTAAACAAAATCACTAACAAAGAATAACATCAAATGTATCCGAAATTTTTCATAAAATCATAAAAATAATCTCAGTAACTTCACAGAAAACTATAACTGAGGATTATATCCTTTAGCAAAACTAATATTAAATGACATAAAGATATCTTTGATGTCCTAAAGATAAATTACTTTTGTAGTTAATATCTATCTAGGGGACATTTATGATACTGTAGATGAAATTTTGTAACTTAAAAAATCATGACATACATTGCTATTGAATATTTTAATATATGCTCATTTAAATTAACTTTATCCATTCTGTATTTTTTTAAAAACATCAATTAATATACTTTAAAGTCAGCCTAGAATTTGTTGCTGACCCTTTGGTCTCAGATTAATTTGGAGAAGACTTTATAAATAAGTTATATGTCAAATTCCCCTATAATATGAGAGGTGGAGATGTTAGAATTTCTTAAGTAAATGGCAAGAACAAAAAAAAAAGAGAAACTGAGTTAAAGTATATGTAGTTCACACTACTTTACACTAGTTTTGATCTGAGGAGGATCTACTTTTTCTAAAGTAAATGATGTTTGAAATCACAGGAATTAACTTGGCATTTTTAAAGTAGTAGATCCAGAAAGAAGAATAAAGTTAATAACATAAGGGTTTATGCAAAAAACCCTTAAACATAATTTAATGATGAGCAACAAAGAAAATTTTAGAGCTATCATGTCATGACATAACACTTATCTGCATGAAACAAGTCCCATTTATATGGATGGATAAAAATGCTGAAATTAATTTTGCTGTATACTTAAGATTTATCATCATATAAAATTTTACTTCATTTTAAAAATAAGAAAAAGGTAATTTAATTAGTTAGACAAAAACAGAAGAATTCAGGTTGATGTATAAGGAATAGCAGATGTAAAAGATAAATACTACATGAAAACAAGACAAATACAAAATAGATACATTTAAAAGTAGATTTTAAGGAAAAAGCAGCAATATTGATACTGCTGAAAATGAAATCCATAATGTAGATAGTAAACTTGGAAATTACTGGTAGAAATTGAGATAAAATATTAGGAAGCCATGGGAAAGAACATGAAAAAATACTGAACAACAGAAATTTATAGTCTCAGCTCTGGAGGAGAGAAATAGGAAATCAAGATGTAAGCTGTGTAGGATACTTTAGAGTGTGTAAAGTATAGTCAGTTCCATGTCTCTTTTCTAGCTTCTGGTAATTTGCTAGCAATCCTGGGTTTTCATTAACTTCTAAATGCATCACTCCAATCTCTGCCATTTCCACATGGAGTTCTCCCTGTGTTTTCACACCGTCTTTCCTTCATCCATGTCTGTAACTGTGTCCAAATTTCCACTTTTTATAAGGATACCAGTTATATTGGCTTGGGCCCAAACTAATGACCTCATTTTAAGTTGATTACCTCTATAAAGATCCAGCTTTGGAACAAGATCACGTTTTAAGGCAATGGGGATTAGACACAATTGAACCCATAATATTAAGTACTACAAAATCTGGTTCTTTGGGGAGTAAAGTAAAAGGGAAGACATGAATAGTTTAATAAACAAAACTATAAAATAATTATTTTAAAATATAATACAAATGTGATTATTAATGGGATACTCTCATGTATAATTGATTAAAATTTATATATACAATTTAACTTATAAGGAAAAATAAAACTTGTAAGAAAAAAATTACAACATTCAGAAATATAAGTGCAAACACATTTATTAGAACTGAAGTCTAAGATGATGTATAAAATCTAGCAGTCATAATCATTATATAATCATGAAAAAGACATCATGTTTTATCCCGAACAAAAGACAATAGATTCAGATAGTGACAGGATTAGTTCCTTCTCAGTAATTTTTCAATTATTTTTGTGTCTTCATAGCAACTATATTTGCAGTACATTCCTGTCAGTGCTATCTCTTAAAGTATTCAGTAATTCACAATAAAGTATGGGACGTATGTTTTAACTAAGAAGTGAGGAACTTCTGACAAAGTACTCCCCAAACACATATACATACTCATTGAATATTTCTATTTTAAATTATCAGCCTATTTACATTTCCAAATAAAATGAGGAAAACTTTCCATTCTTAAGGCTGTTGCATAGTATTAATAGTGAAAACTGAGAAAGTTAATTACAGCAGATACAACACAAGTTTATGTATGTGTGTTCAATTTCTCAAAGGCAGATGCAGAAAACCTAAGTAAAATGTTACCTGAATTCTGGTTTATATTAAGAAATAAAAGTGGTACCATATTAGTAGTTGCATTCATATGATTTTAAGATAAAAAACAAAAGTAATTGCACCTGCATCATCACATAGCCTTAAGATACAAAAACATAAAATAAAACTTTATCATCTATTTAGATGTTTAAATGAAACTTGTAAAATTCAACATCTGTTGTCAGTAAAATAACCTTTTTAAATGATAAATCTCATTTATGTGGAATAATAACAACCATCCTATTAAACATGGCATGTTAGAGACCTTCATATTAATGTCAGAAACAAAGTAACCACAGCACTAGATAAGAGAAGAGGAAGCTAGTTATCTTGATAAGCAAGCTCATTATATGATCATCTACCTACTAAACCTACAAGATGAACAGAAAAACTAAGATGAATTCTAAGAGAGCCTATTAAGTTAGCTGGATGCAAAATAAACAAAATGATAAGGCTTTTCTGCATGTCACTAATGATCAATTAAAATTCTAATATCAATGAAAGGATTTCAATAGATTTAATTTAAAAAGTGGGATAAACTCTAAGAGACAACTTTACTTAATAAGACTATTTTTCAATGATGAATTTTTATTTGTTTCAAATGGCATTTTAATCACTGTCTATTTGACATGTTATATAAATAGTTTCAGGAGCTTGGAATTATAAAATATGTTTCTGTAGGGTAAATTTTGAGAAAATAAAACATTTTGAAACTTAAAATATTCTAGAGTAATTATAATTTTTTTATGAAAAGGTAACTAAAAATAAATAAAAGCAATCACAGTGCCAAGATGGATTCGTCAAAAAGCAAGTAAAGTTTAAATTAAGATCACATTAGACGCAAAATAGGATCAAGAAATATAGTGAATCCCAACTTCCAGATAGATTATTTTGTAGTAATTTAATGAAAGACCCAAAAATAGCAGAAAAAATAGCAGATATTTGTATATATGGATATGAAACAGGAATTATCCAAAGACCATGTTCCCTTGGTCTATCTCTGAGTCAGCTTATAGTCAGAGATAACATCTTAGTGAGATTTCCATTTTCCCACAGCGAAAGGACTTACTAGTCCAGAATGATCATGTAAACTTGCAAGAGCCCTGGTATTCCCAGAGCAGTTCCTGGAATACAGAAACTGATATTTAAACCACCACAAGAACTCCAGGGAATAAATTTTTTGTGTCTTTTTTTGCTTATTTCTTTATTTATGACAGCGTTTTGCTCTTGTTGCCCATGCTGGAGTGCAATGGTGCAATCTCAGCTTGCTACAACCTCTGCCTCCCGGGTTCAAGAGATTCTCCTGCCTCAGCCTCCCGAGTAGCTGGGACCAAAGGCATGCACCACTACGTCCGACTAATTTTGTATTTTTAGTAGAGATGGGGTTTCTCTATGTTGGTCAGGCTGGTCTCGAACTCCCAACCTCAGGTGATCTGCACCCCTTGGCCTACCAAAGTGCTGGGATTGCAGATGTGAACCACCCTGCTCAGCCCTTTTTGCCTTCGTCTTATTTCATGGTAGTTACTTCAAGTGCTAGTTAAGGGAAAGACTTATATCTCTAGGACAATTTGAGAGCCATACTTTTGGATGTATGTATGATATCCAAAGTAGACATACTTCTCAGCAGGTATTAACAGAACACAAAACTGCTTTCTTTGTGGTAGAGGAATGAATTTAGTAGTGAAAACTACAATTATTTCAGTAAGAAACATACTTTAATAAATTGAAAAATGTGTATCAATTATTCTTCCACTTTTTTTTCCCTAAAATTATTTTATGAAATATGGAAAGGAACATCTTCAAATTAGGTTAATTGTTCCTAGGGGAAAAATATAACTTCCTACAATATAAACTTTTTAAAACATTTCATTGTTTTTGAGGCTGACAATTACGGATTGACAGTCTGGGATAGTCAGCAAGCAAGGACTTAGTCCACTATCTATTGTGGTGAGGAGTGGTGAGAGATGGGCAGTGGGGGCAGAAGGTTGAAGCTGAAGAGACAGATTTAGAATAAGATGAGTAGAAAATGACATTTTGACTAATCTTCATGGAGAGGTGGATTATAAAAGTCAATTTCCATGACTATTTTTTTCTTTTCTAAGAAATACTGGAAAAGTTTTTCCAAGAAATAAAAAGATAACTTCTAAAGATACAAACTTTTTTGAAATGGGATTAATAGTTGCTTAATTTGGCTTTAAGCCTTAATTGGATAATATAAAATAATCCAATAAAAATATTCTTAACTATTTCAAGTCTTCCTTATAAGATAAAAGAAGATAAATAGATTATCTAAAACAAATTTCAGACTCTCAAGATGGTTGAGTAGATACAGCCAGGAGGAACACCTGTTATGGAGGGACTGGGGCATCAGCAAGACTTGTGCACCCTGTCCAGATCTTTGGAGTGAGGGTATTGAGAGTGGATGGAGGGAAGACACAGGTGATGGGCTGAAGTGAGAGGAAGCTGGGAATCCTGCATAGGAATAATTGTGGACATGCACTGGGACTCATTCCAGGCTCTGAACCACTCCTGAGGACTGGGTGAGTTGTGTACAGAAGAAACAAACTGCTCTCCACAGGAACCGCTGGAATCCTGGCAGCAGGACACTTGAGCTGGCAGTGAGAGCTGCTTAGAGAAGTAATAGGGACAGAACTCCAGCTGCTGTGGAGCTCAGAGGGTTTAGTGTGGGAGTGTCTATAGTGGAGCATAGCCAGGGATGCCCATCCTTCAAGGCTTGCCTTGCTCCTCTGGGAGACTTAGATTGTCAGAACTGAACAGAAGAGGGTGGTCTTGTCTGTGAGATGGAGCTGGTCCAACCTGAGCAACCACTCACCTGCTGGACTCTCCAGAGGCCCAAGCCTGTCCATGCCTGCTTGCAGTGCAGCCTCGGATACTCAGCTGGGGTGCCTCCCTGGGGACCACATCATAGCTCTTGCACTGGCCTATGGCGCATGCCAGAGAGCTCCAGCAGGGTAGCCCTAGTGACACATACCAGCTTACCCATGCCCTCCCCCGGCTGCAACTTCCCCTACCCCTTTGCCGGTACACAGTTGTCCATGGCCACTGCTTACTTATTTTGTGTGTGCATGTGTGCATGGGTGGATATCACTGCACCTTCCCTGACAGTGAGCATGTGTGTGTGCACCCTACCATGCCACTGCTGCCTGCATGAGTGTACCCTGCCTCCAATGTTGTACCACCATTGCCAACATGAAGGCATGACAAGGAGACTAGTGCTCCCACCTCACCCAGGACCACCATAGCCGCTAGTGCTTTGGTGCCCATGAATATTGTCAGCCCTGCACCTGCTAGAGCTTCACCCCCACACTGACAATACTCCGGGCATGAACCTACCCACAAAGACCAGCATCCTTGCCCCCTTCCCTGCATGGCCACTGCTGCCTACATAAACACATGTACACAGGGTGCCAGCCAGCACTCTGCCTGCCAGCCCTGCTCCTGTGCTGACATTGCCACTGGTGCAAGCACATGCACAAATGAGGGCAGGCCCTCCTCCACCCACCTCATGCCATGCTGCCAGTGCTGCACACACTTGCATAGAAGCCAGCATCCCTGAACCTGCTGGCACGCCAACACAACTCGCAACAGTGCATTCCACAACACTGCCACTGCTGTTGGCAAGTGCGAATCAGCTAGGACCCTGATGCCACTGCCTGCTGAAGTGCTCTGGCTGGCACCGTCCATTAGAGCTCTGTGACCAGCGGTCTAGGCACAACTAGGCCCCTCCAGCGCAGCAGATTCCTAACTGGGAGAGGCGAGGTAATGAAGTCAGAAGCCTGACACCAGCCCCCCACAGTAAAAGCATGCAGTCCAGGAGTCCTGAGCTGAGCCTTGTACCCCTAAAATCTTCCAGAAATGAAGCTAGTCAACTGAAGATACCTTATAGTACAATCACCCAAGGAGATCAAAGAGAATAAAATTAAAAAAAAAAAAAATCAAAGAGACAGCAACTTCAAAGATTACAGGAACATCAGGCCCATAGATGAGAAAGAACCAGTGCAAGAACACTGAAAATTCTAAAACCAGAGTATCTTCTTACCTTCAAATAATCACACTAGTGCCCTGACAATGGCTCTTAAGCAGACTGAAATGTTTGAAATGGCACACAAAGAATCAAAATATGATTATAAATAAAATTCACTGACGTTCAGGAGAAAGTCAGAACCCAATCCAGAGAATCTAAGGATTTCAATAAAAGGATATAGGAGCTGATCGACAAATTGGCTATTATGAGAAAGAAACAAAGTGATTTGATAGAGCTGAAAAACATACTATAAGAATTTCATAATGCAGTAGCAAGTGTTAGCAATAGAATCGATCAAGCAAGCTGAGAAAAGAATCTCAGAGCTCAAAGACCAGTACTCTGAAATTAGACAAAAATAAAGAAAACTTTAACTTCAGTTTTCTAAAGAAATACGGGATTATGTATAGAGACCTCATCTATGACTCACTGGCATTCCTGAGAGGGAGATAACCAAGCAATATGGAACACGTATTTCAGAATATTGCCCACAAAAACATTCTCCACCTCACTAGAGAGGCCAGCATTCAAATTCAGGAAAAGTGGTAAACCCCTGCAAAATGCTACACCTGAAGAGCATTCCGACACACATAGTCATCAGAGTCTCCAAGGTTGAAACGGAAGAAAAATTATTAAAAGTACCTAGAGAGAAGGGGAAGTTCACCTACAAAGGGAATCCCATCAGGCTAACAGCAGACTTGTCAGCAGAAAAACTACAAGCCATAAGGGATCGGAAGAGTACATTCAGCATTCTTAAAGCTAAGACTTTTCCACCAAAAAATTTATAGCCAGCCAAATTAAAATTCTTAAGTCGAAATAAGACCCTTTTCAGAAAAGTGGTATAGAAGGAATTAATTACTACCAGACCACACAATAACACACACACATAGATGTTTTAAACTTTGTCACCCTAGAATTTAATCTCTTCTAAAGTCACACAATTTCATAAAATATGTAGACCATTAAAAAATTATTAACAATATATCTTCACCACTGGATAAAATAGGATTGTTCATCTGTAAAGCAGCATACTATTTTAATCTCTAGATATGCAAAATTTATTTAAAAATTTATCGCTGCCTCCATGCAATATCCTGTACTCACCATTAACTGGGGCATCAAATTGAGTACATATTTCAAACAGTGAAAGAAATCTTGTCAAGGTATGTGCACTGTAATTGGCACAAAAGAATATTCAAAGGAGCAAAAATATATACAGAATTATACTAAAATTATAGGCTACATTACTCTAAGACATCTCTACTACCCACATGGACAATAATCATTAAGGAATCAATAGGCTGTGATTTCAGGCATACATATAATTTTTGAAAACAAACCTATAAATATGACCATATAGCACTAACAAACAAGTTTACATCCTACTATGCTTTGTCAAATAATCTTGCACCTGGATTTTTCTATGAATTGTGAAGGCTCTCAATACTATTTAAGGCTCAGATAAATTTCAGAAGACAGAAAAAGTCTTCATATAAATTTCACATATAAAAAGAAAAACTATATTTAAAATTATCAGTGTTAGCAAAAGATATGACATTTGTTCAAATTTTTGGAAAACAAAAATTGAAAAATGTTTATTTAAATATTTTGATTTTTTAAATGGTAACTAGTCACTTCATGTCTACTTAGACAATAAAGCACTTGAATTAACAAATTGTCTAGTGAATTTATAATCACAGACAAATAACAGTATTTTATGTGACAATTTTGAGACTAGACATACAAGTGGACAATAGGCAGATAGTATGTAAAAATAGAAAGCTGGCTCATAATTGTTAGCATCAGTCTAGGAAACTAACTTATTATGTAAAGTAGCCAGCCCGGGAAGCTAGCCTGTTGTCTCTAAGTCAATCTTGTTAAAAGACTACCAATTCTAGCAATAATCCAGGAAGCTAAACAATAACCCTTGTAACAATCAACCTAAAAATCTTTGGCTTGATCAATAACTGAAAGTTTTTCTAATTATTATTTCTATCATTCATTTAGGACCCACCAGAAAGAGCCAAATATACACCCTTAACCAATCACACAGGATTTCTTACTTAAAATTATTCCACCTATACCTTCCTCACACCAACAGTCCACTCAGAGTATACCTGAATTCTTCCCTTTTTCTTCTATCATACAAACTTTCTCACTCTGCCTTCTTTTGAGCCTCTGCTTATCCTCACACAGCCTCAGGACACTGCTCCTTGTATCCAGGCCATTCCAGCTCCAGCCTGGGCTCAAAGGGCACCACATACAGCTAGGGCCACTGCTCCAGAGGGACACGTGTAAGACTTGGCAGCTTCCACGTGGTATTAAGCCTGTGGGCTCACAGAGCGCAAGAATGAAGGAGGCTTGGCAGCCTCCAGCCTCTGCCTAGATTTTAGAGGCTGTATGAGAAAGCATGGGTGCCCAGACAGAATCCTGCTGGAGCAGAGCCCTCCAGAAAGCCTTTACTAGTGTAGTACAGAAGGGAAATGTGGGGTTGGAGGCCCCACACAGAGTCCGCACTGGGGCACTGCCTAATGGAGCTGTGGGAAAGAGGTCACCATCCTATAGACCCAAGAATGGTAGATGTGCTGGCAACTTTCATCCTGTGCCTGGAAAAGCCACAGACATTCAACTCCAGTGCAAACAGCCATGTGTGTGGCACTCATGGAAATCACTGGAGTAGGGCTACCCAAGGCCTTGGGAGCTCACCCCTCACAAACGTATGCAAGATATGGAGTCCGAGGAGATTATTTTGGAGCTTTAAGATATAATGACTGTCCTGCTGGGTTTCAGACTTGCAGGGGAACTGTAGCCCCTGTCTTGCGGCCTATTTCTCCCTTTCGGAATGGAATTGTCTACCTAGTGCCTGTATCTCCATTGTATCTTAGAAATAAATAACTTGTTTTGATTTTACAAGCTCATAGGTGGAAGGAGATGAGTCTCAGATATAACTTAGGCCTTTGGACTTGATGTTGTGACACATTAGGACTTAGGGGGACTGTTGGGAAGGCATGATTGTATTTTGCAATGTGAGAAGAACACGAAATTTTAGGAGCTGGATAATGAATGAATGAGTTTTGATGCTGTCCCCTCTAAATGTTAAGTTGAATTGTAATCTTCTCCAATGCTGGAGGTGGGGCCTGGTGGGATGTGATTAGATCATAGGGGCAGATTTCCCGTGAATGGCTTAGTGCCATTCTCTTGGTGTTGTCCTTGCCATGAGTGAGTTCTCATGAGATCTGGTAGTTTAAAATGGTGTGATACCTCCTCCCCTTCTCTCTCTTGCTCTTGCTCTCAACATGTGACATGCCTGTTCCCAGGTTACCTTCTGCCATGAGTAAAAACTTGCTGAGGCCTCTTCAGAAGCCGAACAGATGGTGGTGTCATGCTTTTTACAGCCTGCAGAACTGTGAGCCAGTTAATTACTTTTTTCTTTATAAATTACCCAGTCTCATTTATTTATAGCAATGCAAGAAAGGCCTAACGTACTTTGATAGAATAGACTTTTCTTGTTTTCATTTGGTTGGTTTACATTTATTTCCACAGTGTAATGTTTCTATTTGTTTTGATTTGTGAAAGAATTTGAGTTATGTATAGGTCTGCTTTACTGAAGGTATATATGAATTAGTTATTGGGAATATCATTCTTAATCCATATGGTTATGAATGTAATTTACTGGTTTAAATATTTTAAACAAGGCTTTTATTCTTGAATCTAGGTTTTCTTTAGTAATGGCTGGAGATGGAGCTCCAAACTCACACAAAGGATTGCCTTGTAAAATCAGATTCACATGAATCGGAGACCTTATTAAATATCAATCTTTGACAAGTATCAAAGATAATTATCATCCATCTTTCATAATGATTTCAAGGTTCTAAGCATTTGTGGGAAACAGTAGAGCAGGGAGTTATCTGGAACCCCTGACCACTGAAAGTTGTGTGTCTTCTCGGGTGCTGCTTTCCACGTTGGACATGCACTTCATGTCCCAGAAAAATACATGAAGTCTCTAAGTTCTATGGGTCCATTTAACCAGTGGGAAATATTTTAGTTTATTAAATGTTCCTATTTTATGCCCCTAGGATTTTCACAGCTTATATGACATTTTCTCTGTTTCTCTTTCTCTCTCTTCTCTTTTCTCTTTTTATTGAGACAGAATTACACTCTTGTTGTCCAGGCTGAAGTTCAATGGTACGATCTTGCCTCAACGCAACCTCTACCTCCCGGGTTCAAGTGATTCTCCTGTCTCAGCCTACCGAGTAGCTGGGATTACAGGCATCCACCACCATAGCCGGCTAATTTTGTATTTTTAGTAGAGACGGGATTTCTCATGTTGGTCAGGCTGGTCACGAACTCCTGACCTCAGGTGATCCACCCATCTCAGCCTCCCAAAGTGCTAGGATTACAGGCGTGAGCCACCACATCTGGCCAATACCACATAAATCCATAGATTATAGGTTTGTTTGTCATAGGAAATCTAAACTAGGGCCATCCTTCTCACAATATTTTGTATATGAGAAATCTCATCCTCACAAATATTAGCCTATTTAACAGGAAGTTAGTTATCAACAACTTACAAGGCAATTAGATTGAATTGACTCCTCTGTTTTTTTTTTTGTTTTTTTTTTTTTTTTTTCCTGTGAAAGCACCAACTAGTAATAAGCAGACAGATGAATCACAGAACACCTGCTTTGGCTCCTTTCTCTTAAGCTGTTATCCAATCCAGGACATATTTAAAATAGTTTAAAATAGGACATATTTTATTTAAAATGTTTTTGGTTGTTGTTTTGTAATAAAAACACTTGGCTAGGTAAATTTAGTATGTTTTAATAAGTTGAACAATTTTATATTTATTGCATATATTGTTTATTTGGGGCTTTTGTCACTCTTTTTACAATGTAGATAGAGAGAAATCAGCACCCCAAATAAGATGTGCTGTTATTTGGTGAGTCAATACATTTTAGGGCACTAAATCACCACCTTTTACTTTGCAATAAAAGTAACTTTAAAATATGCAAATTAATGTCTAACAGCTTTTGATCAGCAAATTTGGACTTTAATAATTTAACAATTCTCTATGTTTTCAAGTATACTTTGCTTTTCAGGCAAAGAAAAAATTTAAAAACACATAAGAAATGTGAAAGGCATACTTTCCCAAATAAAATTTATATATTTTTTAGCATATGTACTCTAACTTAAACATAGAGTGTATTCACTAGCATGAGATGAAGGGAAAATTCTTTGAAAACATGTCTTATTAACAAAGTTAGATTTTACTTACATTTTGTATACAATTTAAGGGTTTCATACACTAAGAAATTTTTTAAATGACTATAACTTCTGACTTTACTTTTACAATATTGTTGGGCAATTACTGCAGGATACAAAATACTAGATGATAAAATACAATTTGAATCTGACGTTGTCTCTCTTATTCTCTTTGAGGCATCTTATTTTCTAAAACCTTTCCTGTGTGGTCATTTGTGGACTTACAACTGTGGCTATTTTCTTAAATCTACAAACTATCCTTTATCAACTGCTTAAGACAAATCTTTTACTTCCTTCTGATTGGCAGATTTTAGAGTGCTATACTGTTTTCTACTTTGCTTTTTTTAATAGATTTACTGAGATCTAACTAACAAAATTGTTATGGTGTATGATGTGGTAATTTGATACATACGTATAGAAATGATCACCATAATTAAGTTAATTAAGACATCTACTCCCTTACCTAGTTACTATTTTTTTTGTTGTGTGTTTTATGGTGCGAACATTTAAAATCTTCTCTTAGGAAATTTCAAGTATACAATGCTGTATTGTTAACTATAGTTACCTTGCTGTACATTAGATCCTCCCAGAACTTATTCATCTTAAAATTGAAAGTTTGCGTTGTTTAAAAAATATGTCCCCAGTTTGCCCATTCCCAGGCCCTGGAAACCCCCAGAACTCTGTTTTTATGAGTTTCACTTTTACTTTTTCTTTCTTTTTTTCTTTTTTTTTTTTTTTTTGAGACAGAGTTTTGCTCTAGTTACCCAGGCTGGAGTGCAGTGGCGCGATCTCGGCTCACTGCAACCTCCGCCTCCTGGGTTCAGGCAATTCTCCTGCCTCAGCCTCCTGAGTAGCTGGGATGAGTTTCACGTTTTTAGGTTCCACATATGAAAACATAACTTACTTATCTGTCCTTTATGTCTGACTCATTTCATTTAGCATATTGACTTCCAGATTCATTCATGTCTCATTAATTGGCAGGATTTTCTTTATTTAAATACAACTTCATTATCCCGTTACCTCCATTGATGGACACACTTAAGTTGTTTCCATGTTTAAGCTATTGTAAATAATGTAATGAACATGAGAGTTCAGTAATCTCCAAAATGATATATATATATATATATATATATATATATATACTTAAATGCATATATCTCTATATATATATACTTATATACATATATGTATATATATGTATCTTTATATTCTTGATGTCCTTGTCAAATATTAACTTATCATTATACTTACTCTCACGATAAAAACTGTCACCAAAAAAGGTATACAGAGAATGTATCTCAACATAAGCAAACCCATATATGACAAGCTCAGAGCAACATCATGTTCAACATATATATATGACTTGATATATATATTATGTGTATATATATGTGGGATTAATTCTTAAAATATATATATGTGGAATTGCTAGATCATATGGTAGTTCTATTTTTAATTTTTTGAAGAAGTTTTATACTGTTTTCCATAATGGCTGTACTAACTTGTTTTCCCAAGAAAAGTGTACAAGTGTTCCCTTTTCTCTACGTTTTCACCAATACTTGCTACTTGTTGCCTTTTTGATAATAGCCATCCTATCAAGTGTGAGGTTATAACTCACTATAGTTTGCATTTGCATTTCCCTGTTGACTTTTGATGTTGACCACCTTTTCATGTTTCTATTAGCCTATTGTATGATTTCTTTGAGGAAATATCTATTTAGGTCATTTGACCATGTTTTTAAATAAAATTATGATTTTTTTTTCTGCTATTGAATTGTATTAGCCTCTCATATTTTTGAAACTCTCTATCAGATGTATACCATAGTTTGCAAATATTTCCCCCTATTTAGTAGGTTGTCCTTTTATTGTATGGATTTTTGTGGTTGTTATTTTGCAGAAACTTTGAAGTTTGATGTAGTTCCACTTATTTTTGCTCTTGTTGCTTGTGCTTTTGGTGTTATATCCAAAAAATCATTCCCAAGACCCATGTCACCGAGCTTATTACCTATGTTTACTTTTGGAAGCTTTATGGCTGTAGATCCTAATATTTAAGTCTCATACTTTGAATTAATTTTTTGTGATTGGTATAAGAAAATTGTTCAGTTTCATTTTTTTGCATGTGAACATTGAATTTTCCCAATGATATTTATTGACATGATCATTCTCTACTCATTGTATGTTTTTGATGTCCCTGTCAAATATTAGCTTACTATTATATATACTTTCATGATAAAAACTCTCACCACGGTAGGTATACAAAGAATGTACCTCAACATAATCAGAGCCATATATGACAAGCTCAGAGTAACATCATGTTCAACAGTGAAAAGCTGAAACATTTTCCTCTAAGATCAGGAGTTACACAGAGATACTCACTCTTAATACTTCTATCCAGCATAGTGCAGGAATTCCTAACTACAGACATTAGGCAAGAGAAAGAAATAAACAGCATCCAAACTGTAAAGGAAGAAGTTAAATTGTCTTTCTTCAAAGACAATCTCATATATGGAAATCTTTTATTTGTAACTCTTACATAAGGAAAACCCTAGCAACTCATCTTAAAAAACTATTAGAACTAATAAACAAATTCAGTAAAGCTACAGATTACAAAATCAACATACAAAAATTAGGTGCATCTCTACACACAATACAATAAACTGTCTGAAAAAGAAATTTTTAAAAATTGCATGTTTAATAACATCAGAAAGAATAAAATATTTAGGGATAAATTTAACCAAGGAAGTGAAAGTTCTGTATAACACACTGAAAGCCATAAAGCACTGATGCAAGAAATTGAAGAAAACACAAATAAATGGAAAATATAGCTCATGTTCATGGATTGAAAGAATTAATATTTTAAAATGTCTATACTAATCAAAGAGACTTGCACATTCAGTGCAATCTCTATCAAAATCCCAATGACATTTTTCACAGAAAATTTGCATGGAACTGCAAAAGATTTGCATGGAACCACAAAAGACTGAATAACTAAAGCAAACTTAAGGACACAGATGCTTCCATCTTAAGCTTACTTTAAAATACCTGTGGAAGCATCAAATTTACTGATTTCAAACTATGTTTCAAAGTTATAGTAATCAAAACTTTATGACACTGGCATAAAAATAGACATATAGACCAATGGAATAGAATCTATCTTGTTCTTTTCAAAGAACATTTAGCAAAGTACTTCGTCTTTTTGATCCCATGATAAGTAACTTATACTTTCTGTTTAGGCTAGTTTCTATGCAGATATTATGCCTTTCTGAATTTCTGTAT
The DNA here is from genome assembly GCF_009761245.1 of Sapajus apella. NCBI lineage: Eukaryota > Metazoa > Chordata > Mammalia > Primates > Cebidae > Sapajus > Sapajus apella. Next base: position 16,337,385 of record NW_022436966.1, on the reverse strand, counting down.
TGTATTTTAAATTACCTAAAAGTGTTAAGAGTAGAAATGACTAAATGTTTCTCTTTAAAATTCAACATTGTGATAACAGAGGTCCCTCAAAGTGCCCCAGTCATCAGAAGGAATCTAGACCTAGGACAACACTATCTAAAGCAAGTAAGAATTGAAGCTTCTTTTTTTTTTTTTATCCACAAAAGATATTATTGATAGAAAGTCGAATCAAAATCTCTAATCTTGGGAGAAAGTAAATAAAGGTTCAGAAAGATTTCACAGTTATACAACAAAATGGGCTTATAGACTTCAGCCTGAAACTACTGCTCTATATAGTGAAGGCATTTAGTAAACAATTTGCTCTAGTAGACACAGATCCTTTGTCTTCCTAGTCCAAATAAATGTGGACATTTCCAGGGAAACTAGAATATTTCAAATGATCTTTAATTAGCTGCCTCTGCATACCCAAGTTAGTGTCACAGTGCAACATTTCCCAGGCAAGATGCCAGTTTCAGAGATATAAAGCAGTGTCTTTATAACATATGACAGTGAACAATAAAAGTAAAAATGACAGACTGAAAAGAGTAAGTACCTGCATACATAGAAGTAATGGCATAAAATACCTTGAACATGATGTTCTGTTTCATTTGTTTTTTTTTAAAGTTCATTTCAAACATTTTCTTTTCAAAGTGGTATTTTGTCCTTTCTTCCTTAAAAAAGATATGTAATTCTGAGTGGCAATAGAAAGGTTTATGCCATTTTGTAATTGTTAATGAAAACTTTATTTTCTACCCAATGAAGGATAATTCTAGATAATTATCAGTTTTATTGCACAGATGTATTACTACATTAGAAAAAAATAGACATTTTATTGAAATCAAACATCAGGGGCTATTTGAATGCTAACATAAGGAAAAGTTATACATGACAGGAAATACTAGAAATGTGACAATCTTAAAAATAATTCATTATAGTTATATTTTATTTTTTCCCATAGTTCAGCTTGACTTATGAATAAACCACAAGACTGAATATTGTTAGAGATAAAATTTTTAATTAAATCAAAGATTAAAATGACAATACTAATAAGCATACATGCAAGAGTACAATGTAAAGAAGCCCTCTTCAATTATAACTTTGGAGATTATGCTTTTTGCCACATGAAGAAAAATAGCTATTCCTTTATTTGACAAGTATAAAATCTCCTTAAAGCATGGTACATAAACTGAAACAAATAATTGGCCAATTATTTTTAACCTTCACATATAGAAGATATAGTTATTTTGTATCTTTATTTCTCCCAAATCATAAGATGCTTGTATATAATGATCAAACATTTTAAAAAGAAGACATGGTTCTTTCTCACCCAATAATTTATAGTTCCCTTAAGTCCTCTACTCTACTCTGAAACTATTGTATTATCATAAATGAAAACAGTAAAATTATGTAAATCTCAAAAGTAGCTCATTGGTATCCCTATTTGTTTCATGATTTCATCATTGGGATGTGGATGCATTTAACAGCTGTAATATGCAGTACATATACATGTTTAGTACACTATATTCACTACTATTTCTTTCCGTATACATGAAAAAGTCATTTTTTTCTCTATACCTAGTTTAAGTTTTTTAATAAATATTGTGCAAAAATAATTTTGAGTGTCTGAGTATGGTTTCCATGGCTATATAAGGCACTTTACTGGTATAGATTTACCATCATCTAGAACAATTCAGTTGCTTTGTAAAACTATGTACAAGATTTATTTGACTTGAATTACCAATAACTACACTCTTAAGGTTTAGCAGGACATAGTTTAACAAGTACGTACGTTGTATCTCTTTTGATAACTTAAAATCTATAAAATATTTATCTTTCTATTTCCTCTCTCTCTCTCTTTCTCTCTCTCTTACTCTCATGGGATAAATTGTGAAATGTAATTGAAAGTTAGGCATTATATGCTGGGTTTCTAGAAATGATGTCTTTTGAAAATGTGGCAACTGTGTTTCTATTATAGATCTTGTCTATTTATTGTAGAACCACTTAGCAGTTGTGTATGAAAAATCTCCGTTGTACTCTGAGATCAGTTCCACTCTCCTCTTTTGCCTATATATTCAGAGATTTGTACAGATATGGTTGAAGAAAGGAAAAAGAACACCTGAATTAATACAGAATCAATAGTGTTTTACTGTTTTCAGTGCCTTAGGAGGTAAGTGACTGTCTGATACTCTAGGTCAAGTTAAGGAAAGAGCAAAAACAGAAGCTCATTTTTATACTTTTATTTTGTTGAATATGTCAAGAAATCAAACTAGGAAAAAAAAAACTTTCTTGGCTGGGACATGGTGTGTGGAGAGGGTAAGAGGGCTGCCTTTGGTAGGATGTACTACACTGCTGTACCTAGGCAAACTACTTGGTCTCCAGGGATTCTGTTTCTGTTAGTGTTTAAGATATTGAGAAAATAAAAACCACTTTCATGCACAGTTAAGAAGAGTGGCATTTGAATGTGAAGAATAATCCTGTAACCAGAGAAGCTGAGGACTTCAGTAAAGAAGAGATCTGAGAATATCCTATTATTGCTTCATAGAGAGAAAATGAAAGTAGAAAAGTCTAAGGCAATGATTCCCTGATATGGCTACTCATTACCATCACTTGGAAAGTTTCAACTGTAATACCTATCCCCAAGACAAACACAAGACCAGTTAGGTGTTATGATTTCTGGCGTGAGTGCTTGGAACCAAATAGTCTATTTGAATGACTGCAATGTGTAGATAAAGCTAAAGTCAGCTTTGAGACTACTGGCCAAAATTAAGATCATACTATTTCAAGAGATAGGGTGTACACGTTTGTTGTAAGTAAACTTAGCATTACTTACTAGTCAATTCCATTTGGTTTGCTTTGATGTGTTTTGTTTCTTCAAGTTGTTTTTTTTTTTTTTTAGACACCTGAATAAATAAGGGTATATTTAACTCTAGGTAACCAAACTTTATATAATAATTTGACTTTGTTGTCCTACTATGACAATTATATTTAATTGAAGTCATAGGAATTTGATGACATCTTACAGCTATCATATATTTGAATTTCCCCCAAATTCTTCTTGTTATAATGCATGGAGTCCAGCAAAACAGCCTATTCAGAATACAATGTAGTTTCTGCCATTGAATAATTCAGTACCTCTTTATGGGTACACCATGAAAAGGTTATAGCTGTGCCGTAAGACATCGATTCCCTTAAGACTCTTAGAGACAAGATAGAGTCTAGATAGCTTTATCTTGATATCTTTGTCTGTAAACAATATTATGTAAGACTCTTTCAAGGACAGCATGATTAGAAGAGTCTGAAAACAAAACTCATGACCAATAGGCGGTAAGCACTAGGAGCAACATCTTGCATTTTCTACCTTCCTATACAATTAGCAAAGCCAAACAGGGACTCTTCAATCTGAAAAGGGGCTCTTAATCTACCTTAGCTGAGGCTATGCAGAGCCCAGCTACCCAGTGTGTACAATAGGCCTGATGAGACGCTGGGAGAGTAAAAAAGGTATACAAGAAGCATAGTGTGCAGGCAGAAGTGAGAAGGTTAAGGAGGTGGCAAAGTGGCAAATACAAAATTTAGCAAGACCCAACTTTAATTTTACTTCACATGTATTAAATATGTGTGCGTGTGTGTGTGTGTGTGTGTGTGTGTGTGTTTGTGTGTGTATACAGATACATGAAAGAAAATGTCCCTCAAGTTTATATGAGTATGCTGTAGGAATGTTATCTTCTGTGTGCCCTTTAATGAAAAAATGCAGAAGCACTAATAGAGTTTAATTTTGAATATATCAGATGCACTATAAACAGCACAAACTGGCACACAGTCAAGGTGACAGGGCTATGATATGCTTTAACTTAATTCCACAGCATCTATTTCTAACAGTTCATTCTCTCTCTACCACGATGATGCTGTTCAGGTTCTTTTCTTTGAGTTTTGTAGGACCAGTAGATCCAGCACCTCACAGATTCTTGGTTTTTAAGTGGCATCCAGTGTAAAGGGAGCTTATCAATTGAATTTAGGGATACATGGAATTTAACTATTATATGGTAGCACATCATATTTATAGACATATGAAACAATATAAGTAAATAAAATTAAGCATATGGTAAATTTGGAAGAATATTCTGCAGTGACTAGATATTTGTAGGCAAAACAATAAGTAACACTACCAGTTTCAATGCCATTTGTGAATTTATTCTCAATGTCACATAATTTTTGCTGGCAAGTATAGAAAATTTTATGAAACCAATTTGAGGCAGACTAGTAAATAAATGTTAAGTCCTGAAATATTTTTATAATTATCTTTAAAAAACTGTTAAAAAATAAAAAGAACTCCATTCACCTAAACCATTTAATCTAAGTCAATTCAACAGATATTGAGTATCTATTAAAAGAACAGAATACAGAATGTTCGAAATCCCTGATAATGTCATTTGCCAAACACAGAATAAATTGGATTGTATAAGGAGTTAAAGAAGATAGGACAATGACTTGTTTTGCCCAGACACATTCTACTTGACAGGCAGAAAGAAGTCTTAGAATAAAGTCAAAACCAGATAAAACCTTTAGTTGTCTCTTAAATATCTTATTATTTGCATTTTATTTCTCTAGAGTAATTGGCCCGTTATTGTAGACATAATCTAAGGTTTTCTCAATTATATCAACTAAGCTCTAGCCCTCCACAAAATAAACAGATGTTCAAGTTAGGATTTGTGCCTTATCTTTTGGTGCCTAATTTTCTTCCTCTGTGACTCCTCCAATTAGGACCCAGTTATCTAGGAGGCCTTTCCTAACAAAACCAACTCAGAGATAAGGACCCAACAATATTAGTTAAGAAAACCTTAGTTAAGACAGCATGCTAGTTTTACCACTGACATTTATATTTGAAAAACTACCTTTAAAAATGAAAAAGTCCAGGCACAATGGCTCATGCCTATAATCCCAGCATTTTGGAAGGCCAAGGCAGGCGAATCACATGAGTTCTGGAGTTCCAGACCAGCCTGGCCAACATGGTGAAATCCCATCTCTACTGAAAATACAAACATTAGCTGGGGATGGTGACAGGTGCCTATAATATTGGCTACTCAGGAGGCTGAGGCAGGAAAATCACTTGAACTATGGAGACAGAGGTTGCAGTGAGCCATGACTATGCTACTGTACTCCAGCCTGGATGACAGAGAGAGAGTCTGCCTTAACAAAAAAAAAACAACAACAACAACAAAAAAAGAAGCGCTCCGCAAAGGGATTCACACTTAAGTAAAAATTGTTATTGAAAAAACTTCTATAAAGGGCTTTCTTTCAATTTAAATTACATGGATATCTTGGCTCAAAAATTCAACGAAACAGAAAAGTACACATTCACTCAAGAAACATCTGTCAGAGCTTATAAGAATAAAGTATCAGAATCTACAAGTCTAAACATTATTAAATGCAACCTATAATCAATTTAAATATACACATATAAATCAATATTTTGACATTTTCACAATTATTGCAAATGAATAATTGATTTTATAACAAGTAAAACATATCGCTCATGTAAAAATTCTACAAACCACTTTCCTGGCCAAAAATTATTTCCAAACAAGAACTGTCTGTTTTTGAACTACTTTAGAATGTTCAACATATTTTGCTAACATAAGGAAAATAATTCTTCCAGTAAGTGGTTTTTGATGAGACAGAAACCAGATGTAGGCATTATTTCCTAAACAATGTATTTCCTGATTCTTAAAAAGATCCATGAATTCTTGATACAGAGTAAGCTAGCTGTTTGCACTAACTACTTAACAATATAAAGTACTTAATAATTTTTGGCTTCAAAAATATTAACTTACTAACAGTTACCTACTAATCATTTTGTTTTCACAACAGAATCTTATACCATAAATATAAGTTAGTTGTGTCATGCTGTTTTGCAGGACAAACAAAAGATAAAATTAGAGAATGTAAAAATTAGCAGCACTATCATTCTATTAGTTTGATATTTAAAAAATAAAATACAAAATAAATCTTGAGTATTACTGAAGTCTCAGAGGCTAGCTTTGATGGTGTATTTTTTGTCTGTCTTTATGAAGATTATAAATCTAGTGATCTTTTAAATTCATGTACAGTTGAGCCAGTCTGTCAATTCTCCTCAGATAGCTGGAAAATAACATTATTCACTGATCAAAGATATTTTTCCTTCTCAGCAAATCTTAACAGCATGTCAGCTACTCAACAATTGATTTCATCAATTGCTTTTCGGTTGAAGAAAAATGTGCATTCCTTATGCATTAATCATCCAGTTAAGAAAGCATTTTTAAAATTTCATTTTTAACACTTGATTCTAAATATGACATATATGGTTCAGTCATCAAAGGTATTTTGCCTTTTCAATGCACTGGATGTAATAATATTTAATTATTTATAAATACTTTATCTAGATTTCAAAATGATTTTTATAATAAATCCTTAAGAAAATATTCATTAAAATGTAATTCTTCCTAAGAATTTTTTGAAAATATTCATTTTAACATGGTGGAGGTCTTAGAAAATTGTCCATGTGATTAAAATATTTAGAGCATTTTTTATCTGGATAATTGAAGCCAAAGTACTATTTGACCTAAATCATCTAGAAAATGATCTTAACTTTTTATTCTTATCTACCTATAGTTGACTTACATGATGGGGATAAGTTTACTGTTGCACAGATGAACATGTGCATATTTTGCTATATAGTTTATTTAAATCTAACAGATAATACCATGATCCTTCTCTTCATATAAGGCAAACACATCTAGAAAAATGCATGTAGTTTCCCAAACCAGTATTTAAATTATCATTTTATTTCTGTAACAGTATAGGCTAGATATGTAGACTGATGATGCTTTACGCAATATAAATACGTACAGATAATATCAATGTGCAGCAGATTCAGAAATACAAGTTCTGTGTCTTATGCTTTCTTTCCAAGAGATCGTGTACTCAACTACATTTGTTCAAATATGATTTATATATTTCTGTTACCATTTCAGTGCCTCAGTGAGTTAACTTCATCTTGATTGGCATTATGAAATTAAAGAAGAGTGTCACAGAACAGTGATATATGGATTAAAAAATGTCTAATTATTTGATCAGATATTTCTTTCAGAATTTAAGGTGATAGTTAAACCACTAATGGCTCCCTTATAATCCAGAATCTATCTGTCCTAAATATCTGAAATCTGTTTTGCTCTGGATCATCTATTCAATTAAATTCTATAAAAGCGACAAGTTAACACCTGAATATGTGCCAGGTTCTGTGAATTTGCTGGAGTCTTTGGCCTCAAAGTATAATTGACTGAAAGAGATGTAAAATTTCCTAGCTAATTTTAATTTATTTAGCAATTATATCTATGGCACACACCTATGTGGTTTGATAATACTAACTAATTTACCCTTCAAAATGTTAGCCTTCATAATTAGCCTTATCTGTGAGGAAGGTAAGATTGCTATAATTTTATAGATAATTTTTGGTAACTTGTTCAAACTGAAGGGACTGGAAAGTAGCAGAACTGAAATGTGAACCCAGGTTGCATTGATTACACAGGCCAGCTCCTATCCATTGCACTCTGCTGCCTTACTGATGTATACCAAATGTGAAATAAACCCTAGGAGTCCATATGGAGCAACTTATTTTAACTTGAATTGCCACGTAAGAGGTGAACATTTTCTTCACTGAGGATGCTGGCTTTCTCCTACTCACTGTAAACACTTAGGAAGATCTTTCATCAGGAGAGTGGAAGACAGAGTAAAAATAAAAATTGTAAGGGATTATTATCATGAGGCATTTATTTCCAATACAGAGGCTATTTACTTACGTGAAGTGTATTCTGGTTGGTATGCAGGCACAAGCCAAATCCTGACTACGTGTGTGTTGTGGCCATATTCTGTATGACACTAGCTGGTAATATTGGGTGAGCCTGAACAGATGGTGAGAACTGTGTTCTTCATTTGGGAAAAGAGTGAGCCAGAAAGGACATATAAAGTAGTAAAAAATAAAATACAGCATGTCTGTATAGCACAGATATAATAAAGGTATAGTTGTATCCATCAATGTGACATGTAATCACAGTGTAGTTTAATTACCAAACTAGGAATAGAATTCATGTATCTAGGACTAAAATGCCTCAGGTCCTAGTACAAATCTTTCAAACTCTTTTCCATCTATAAAATCTAAATACACTATATAGCTATCTATTTTATATAGATTCTGAGGAAATTAAATGAGACTTCAAGATTAAGATAAGGTTATCTATGCATCTGATGTGCCTGCTCACAGTTAATTTCTATACCTTTAGACAAAAGACAAAAAGACAAGTTACTTTCCAAATAGTAGAGGAAGTCTGATTCTAGGAAAACTGGATTTCTAAATACAAACATAAACATTTAAAGGAAGAAAAAAACATTGCGAGGGGTGCCAACTGTACGTTAGTCTGTTCATGATAGAAAAACTGCAATTTTTTACATGGATATTGTTTCCAAAAAGTTTGTAATTTATCTTCAGTCATAAGTTTTGAAAAATTTGTGAATGTATTTTTGACTAGAGTGGTTCATACTTACAGGAAATGTCCAAACTTTCATTTATTTTTAGGACCATAATCACACATAGTGGGAATGTTATTTTGATATTTATTTTTTCCTGATCTTCGACTATCCAAGCTTCTCCATAACAGAAGCCAGGGAAAGTGTCAGTTTTGGTACACACACACACACACACACACACACACGCTCGGAGAGAGAGATTTTTTACCACCTACAGGTACAAAAATTAACAGAACATTATATTGCAAAACTAGGGAAAGTTTTCTTTAACAACAGATTTCTGCTGGGCATGGTGTCTCACGCTTGTAATCCCAGCACTTTGGGAGGTGGAGGTGGGTGAATCACCTGAGGTTGGGAGTTCAAGACCAGCCTGACCAACATGGAGAAAATGGTCTCTAGTAAAAATACAAAATTAGCCAGGTGTGGTGCCATATGCCTGTAATCCCAGTTACTTGGGAGACTGAGGCAAGAGAATTGCTTGAACCCAGAAGGTGGAGGTTGCAGTGAGCTAAGATTGCACCTTTGCACTCCAGCCTGAACAAGAAGAGTGAAACTCCATTTCAAAAAACAAAAACAAAAACCAAACGAACAGAAAAACAAATCTCCAGTTATAGGATAAGTAGAAAATTTTGATCTTCCCCAATATCTGCTCATTTGATGGTGTATTTAACCGGCCCTGATGAGAAATCCAAAACCAGTTGTATCAGCCAGGGTACTGGCCAGTTAGAACGGATGACACAAACTGTGTAAGTGAGGAGAATTTAATAAAGGGTCTGTTTATAAAGTTGTGTTGGTAGGGTTCTGGTAAACAGCAAAAGATAGCACAGTACCCCAGAGTAAGCAATGGTTGGGAGCCATTATCACCTTTATTCTGAAAGTGCAAGCAGAAGGAGGGATATGGAAACTCCAAAAGTCTGAGAAGGTTCCATAGGAGGAGCTATGGCTTTTAGTACAAAGATGCACCAATTCATGGGAACTCAGAAAGAGGGAGTCAGGAATAAATGCTTCAGCCTTCTTCTCCTTCACCTTCTGATTGCATTCTGGTACTTTCCATTGGCCAAACCAATAGGAAGGCAGAAGAAAAGGAAGCCATTCAGATTCTCTTCCTGGATCATAGAAAAGGGTGAATAAGGCTGCAGAGTGGCTCTGGAGTATTGTTGAATGTCTAGTACCTACTTTCTGTTGCTCATAATATAATTACCATACATTTAGTGCCTTCAAACAACACATTTATTATCTCACAGTTCTGTAGCTCAGAAGCTTGGGCAGGCTTGAGTGGGTCCTCTGCTTGCTTAAAGACTTAAAAGGCTAAAATCAAGGTGTCAGCAAGGCTGGATAGAGATTATGGGAAAAGTAAGTCTGCTTCTAAACCTATTCAGGTTGTTGGCAGAATTCAGCTGTTTTAGTTTGTAGTATGAAGATCCCTATTTCCTCAGCTCGTGGCTCCCTTCATCTTCAAGCCAACAATGGTGGCTATTTTTTAGGCTTCAAATCTCTGATTTTCCATTCCATCCTGTCTTTTTAGAAAGTCTTGAAATCAGCAGCTGTGAGTCACACAACTTTGTTCTTATTTTTCTAGATTATTTTGACTATTCTGGGTCCTTTGGAATTCTATATAAATTTCAGAATGAGTTTTCTCATTTCTGTAAAAAATGTTTTAATTTTGATAAGGATTGTATTGAATCTGTATGTTACTTTTGGTAGTATTGTCATTAAACAATATTGTCTTCCAATGTCTGAATATGACTTATCTTTCATTTTATTTAGGTCTCATTTAATTTCTTTTAGGATCATTTTCTCATTGCCAGTGTATAAGCCTTGTGCTCCTTGGTTAAGTTATTTCAAATTATTTTATTCTTTGGATGCTTTGTAAATTAAATTGTTTTATTAATTTACTTTCGGATTGTCCATTGCTAGTGTATAAAATGCAACTGATTTTTGAATATTGGTGTTGTATCCTGCAACATGAATGAATTTTTTAGCTCTAAAATTTTATTTTTGTAGATTCTTTAGGATTTTCTAGGTATAAGATCATCTGTGAATAGCAATAGTCTTGTTTTCTTTTTTCTTTATTTGAAAGCTTTTTATTTCCTTTCCTTACCTCATTGCTCTGGCTGGGATTTCCGGTATTATGTTGAATAGAAGATGTGAAAGTGGGTATAATTGTGTTGTTCCTTATTTTAGGGGAAAAAATTTTTTTAATGTAATGTTAGCTGTGGGTGTTTTGTATATGGCCTTTATCATGTTGAGGACATTTCCTGGGATTTCTAGTTTATTATGTTTTGTCATGAAAGAGTACTAGATTTTTCTAAATGCTTTTTCTGTACTACTTGAGATAATTATATGCATTTTCCACCTCTATTCTATTAATGTGATGTATTATTTTATTGAATTTATATGTCGAACAACTCTTGCATTCCTGGGATAAATCCCACTTGGCCATGGTGTGTAATCCTCTTTTTATGTTGTTTGGTGTGGTTTGCCAGTATTTGGTTGTATGTATATTCATAAGGAGTAATGTTCTCCAGTTTTATTTTCTTATAGTGTCTTTGTCCAGTTTTGGTGTCAGGCAGGCTAGTGCTGGCCTCACAGGATGAATTATCAAGTGTTCCTTCCTCTTATTTTTTGAGTGAGTTTGATAAACATTGGTGTTAATTTTCCTTTAAACATTTGGTAGAGTTTACTAATGAAGTTATCTGGTCCTAGATTTTCCTTTGTCAGTAGGTTTTTGATTACTGATTCAAACATTTTTCTTATTGTAAGTCTGTGCAGATTTTGTATGCATTTGTGTTGTTATTTTTTTTTGTTGTTGTTTTTTGAGCCAGTTAAAATAATTTGTGTGTTTCTGGGATCATTTCCAGTCTATCAATGTTATTTAATTTGTTGGCATACAGTCATTCTATTGCCTGTTCAAATATGATGTTGAACTCTCTAGTGAGTTTCTCATTTCAATTACAGTTGTCCTTTGGTATCCTTGGAATATTGGTTTCAGGACCCCTGCAGATATAAAAATCTATAATGTTCAAGTCCCTTACATAAAATAGCACAGTGTTTGCATATAATCTATGTACGTTACCCATATACTTTAAATTATCTCTAGACTAAAAGGTCTAATTTAATATAAATTTTATTTAAATCGTTGCTATAACATTTTGCACTTATTTACTTTTATTGCTGGGATGTTATTTTCTATTATTTTTAAAAATATTTTTCATCTACAGTTGGTTGCATCTGCAGATGTGTAACCCTTGTATATGAAGGGCCAATGGTATAATACTTTTCAGCTCCCGTATTTCTATTTGGTTTCTTTTCTATAATTCTCTTTATTGATACCCTTAGCTTCTCATCCATTATTTTATTGGTTTCTTTTTGTTCTCTTTTCATGATTTTCTTCAGCTTTTTGAACATATTTTATATTTAAGAGAGTTGACTTAAAGACTTTAGTCATATATATGGTTAATCATAATCTTATGCTTGAAAATTGCTAAGAGAGTAGATCTTAAACATTGTCATCACACACATACAAAAATTAGATTTTCTTCTTCCTGAGGGTTTGCTATACGTGACTGTTGAGTGTTTAGCCTGTATTCTGCCATTGTTTGAATAGGATTTCCTTGAGTTTCAGGGATCTTCAACAACAATGGCAATAATAACAACTAAGCCACCTTTTCCAGGCTTCGTGGATTGGATCTGAGCTGGGCACTCCTTTAACATTTAGACAACTCATTTACAATTCTTCCATATCTTTCCCTTCTTACTTGCACTGTATCTATAGATCAGTCAGTGCTGAAAGCTTAGGGTCTTCTCATCTGTGTTTCTGAACGTGTACCATGTCCTGGGCATGCAATGTGGCTTTCTAAATTTTCCAGTAATATACAAGCACTTTGAATGTCCTAATTTCCTAAAGAAACTCTCTCCCCTGCTCTTCCTCCCAGGACTTTGGAGAGCTAGTGTATGCCTCAATATAATCTTTTGTCTCCAAAAGCAAATGAAGACTTTTCCACGTCTTACAATGTTTTCAAAGCAATTCTCACATCATTTCTCCTGTAAGTGGGTCCTGGAATATGTGAAACAGAGAGGAGGAACTAATATTAGTCCTTCAGGTTGTCCCTAGGCAGTTTAAAACAAACACAATAATTTGTGAATAAGGTCTGTTTTGCTCCTTTCAGATCCGGGTTCCAGCATTATATTAGCAGCAAGGGCTGCTGTCTTGAAGACTCCTTGCTAGTTCAGGAGCGGATGGGGAAAGCAAAGGTAAAAATGTCTTTTTATTTTCCATAAAATTTTCACAAACATTTTCTATAATTTTAAAATTTGATTTTAAAAATTCAGGGTCCAACACTGAATTATTGTAAAGCTTGATTGTTTTCTACAGTTAGGACAACATTGGTTGTCTTGTTTCTTATTTTGGGGAAAAAAATTTAACTTTCCCCATTGCATGTGAGGTGAGCTAGGGGTTTTTCATATATGGTCTGTATCATGTTGAGGAAGTTCCCTTGTATTTCTAATTTATTATGTATTTTTATCATAAAACGTACTGGATTTTGCTAAATTGTTTTTTCTGCACGACTTAAGATAATATGCTTTCCTCCTTCATTCTATTAATGTGGTGTATTATTGAATTTATATATTGAGCAAGTCTTGCATTCTTTTATCTATAGTTTTGATATCTAGAATTTTGACAAAGCTGTCAGTCAATTTCTGGTTGTCTTCTTGCTGTTTCTGTGAAATGAAAATGAGAGTTTAGGACTCACTACTCTGCCTTTTGCTGGCATTTATCATCATTATTTTCACCATCACTTCAGTGAAAATAATCTCCATGGGTTTTTCTGTTCATGGATACCTCATTTTATGCCTATGCAGTGTCTTTGTTTCCATCACTACCCAGATTAGGCTCTACATAGCATCATTTTTCTACAATATTCTGAATTCTCTTTCTTTACTTTTTCTATTATATACTTTTATCCTTATAGCTTTGACGAATGCCTAATTATCGATGAAACTAGGTAATTGCTTTGTCTTTTCCACTTGTGGACTTCTGATTCTGACTGGAATACCACCTATTTGTTTGGAATTGCTATTAATTCCTGGTCAGTAACCTAAGCAGGGTTTTCAACATTGTTCTGTTAATTTTACTTTTCTATATTTCTCTAGTCACGTTGTGTTCTCATTCTTAATCTTTTACATGCTTTTTAACGTATTCCCATCTTCTACCTTGTTATCATCAGATTACTTTTTCTTTTTTACCTCACAGAATAAACAGATGCTATCAGATTATAAATCATTAACTTTTGGACATTAAATCCATAAACCAAACTAAATTTGCACTCATCATGTACTTCTTCCTGTTAATGAAATCACAGAAGTTTTCCTTATCTCATCCAAGACTGAATTCCCTACATATGCATCCCTTCTTCTTACAGCATCTTAGTGACTTTGACTCTAGGGTATTAATGATCTACTTGATGTGTCGAGGCCATCTTGTTCTAGCTGGCAAGAACTGATTGATTATTTTTAAGAAATTTTAAGATGGTTGATGTCAAACTGATCAGTGGAGATTGATCATGGTAGAAATATCTACCCAATGTAAATCATCAGAAAAATCATCAAATGTGTGTGTGTGTGTGTGTGTGTGTGTAACTTTTAGATAGCTGAATATTAAACATTTGTCAACACATTACTGCTTGTTTTCTACTGCTCTATTAAGTTTAATTCCAATTGTCATTTAAAAATATTGGTTTGCTCCAACTTAAAAAGAGAAATAGAATATTAGCAAATTTTCGTATCCCTTTAAACTATTGTTATATTTATGTCCTCCCATTTGCAGTCAAGAGTCTAAATTAAAATATATTCTTAACTTTCAACACCACATATAACATAGTGAAGGTGATAAATATTTTTGAATCAATATTTTTTGGGCAAGTGAGCTAGATATTTTCATTTACTACTGATTAAAGTGTAACTTTACTTGGCAATAAGGATTAAAGGCCTTATAGATACCACTATTCTTTGATTTATTAGTGGTACTTCGATAAATCTATAATTAAAAATAATCCACATGAAACCAACATTTTACTCACATTATTTTTAGTATGAAACATTGGAAATAGTATAAAGATTCAACAACAGGGAAATTATTAAATAAAAAGTGATGCATTAATGCAACATGTGCCTATATAGACAGTGAGAATTAATTGGTCATAACTTTAGGTACAAGCTCTAAGAGAAAAAAAAAAGGACTGGAATTAAATTTGCTACCGTATTAGAAGGAAGGAAGGAAAGCCCTAAAGAGGTAAGTCAATATGAAATTTATATGAGCGGTAAAATCTCATAATGATTCTAACACTGCAAAGGGATAATGTTATATATTCAATTGATATAGCTTTATTAAGCTGCCTCATGGGTTTCTGTGGGGTGAAAGTAGTATAAGTAACAATGTCACAGGGGAATTAATCAGACTATTATTTTTAGTGAATTAACATTTTGTTTTTTCTGGTAATGCTGCTGTCAACTTGGCTGAGAAAATAAATTGCAAAATATTCTATAGCAAAGTTTATAATAATATCAATAATTGATGCTAAGTACATTTTTAAAATTAAGTATAAAATCTAATTAATTTGCAATTTGGGACATGATATAGAAATGAGCTTCTGCTTGGTAACTAAATTTATTTATCTTAGTACTGTATTTGCAATTACTTTTGTGTAACTATGTTATTTGTTTTCATTAACTAAAATGAATCAGTAAATATAATGTTAGCACTTTCACTAGGAAAATCTCTAAATATATGAAAGAAATGGAAGGGTAATTTGATGGAAGCATTGCAAAAAGCATTTAGTATTTTCACGTTACCCTTGTTAAAGATGACATTCAAATTAATTTATTGTATTACAAAGAAAAGGATAATGTATTGAAAGACTAATTCAGCAGTTAGCTATTTCATTTTAACTTTTAAATAGTATCATTAAAATTACTTAGAAGCTTGTCTCAAATGTTATTCAAGATGCTATACATGTTTCTAACAGCTTAATGAAATGGAGAAGTAGCTACTAATTTTCATTCCAAATAGATAAAATACAGTATTCCAGCTGTCTCACACATTTATGACTTAATAAATGACTTTCAATATTAGAAAAATATGTTTTGTTTCTAACTCCAAGGAAATATATATATATATTTGGACTAGAAAGAGGTATGACTCTATATCTATAACTCTATATATCAATTTCTGTCTATATATAAAACTAGCTTCCAAAAATAATATCCTGGATGTATTCTGGATCTATGGTGTACTGCAACTGCCTTGGAAACTAGAATACACATTGAGGTAAAAATCACCCAATATCCATCAATTTTTCTTCCTTAGTAATAAAATGTGATCTTTTAAAATATAGCAGTGTCCACTTAAAAATCATCATTTCTCAAGCTCCCTTGCAGCTAAATGTAATGTATTAACTCCAAGGGAACATTATTATGTGAGACTTTAGAAAAACCAGAATGGGCTGGGCACAGTGGCTCACGCCTGTAATCTCAGCACTTTGGGAGGCCGAGGTGGGAGGATCACCAGGTCAGGGATTCGAGACCAGCCTGGCCAACGTGGGGACACCCTGTCTACCAAAGATACAAAAAATTAGCTGGACATCGTGGCGTGTGCACCTGTAATCCCAGCTACTTTGGAGGCAGAGGCAGGAGAATGCTTGAACCCAGGAAGTGGAGTTTGCAGTGGGCACTGAAGTTTGTGCCATTGCATTCCAGCCTGGATGACAAGGTGAGACTCTCTCAAGAAAATGAAAAAAGAAAAAGTATAGTATTTTCAAGTTTTTCGTACTGTGCACATTTCTTAAAACACATGATACCAGCAGCAAACTGAAAATGAATGCCAAATTTGGTACTCATGTGTTACCTACCTCAAAAGGTAACATAAGTATGTGGCAAAACATATACCACCTATAGTGCTTCACAATATGCACTTCTATTTAGCTAGTGTTTATTGTAGTAAACTATTTTTAATAAGATTCATTCACTATTTATAAATGTTCTGGTATGCATTCTTTATAGTCAAGTGTTAATATATCACATCTTATTTATTTTAGCAAATCAGCATATTTTCTGTATTTAATTATAAAAATTAACTTAGTTTGTAAGATATATTTGCAAATACACTTTTTTCCATTTGACACTATGGTTTGTTGCCTACCTAGCTGAATCTATGTCAGCTTATCTCAAGGCTGTCCAGGTACTTAATTTACTTAAGTGTCATTTTAAGTAACGTGCTCACTGTGCATAGGAATTTGTATTTTGGAGTTGCTTAATCTTCTACAAAGACAAATTAATTAGGAATTACTTTATTATAAATGCTCCTAGAAGTTTTAATTGTGTTTATTAGAAAAAAAAAAAAGAATGTTGGGCTTGTGTGCATGGAAATAATTAAGGCACATCATTATTATAGTTTAAAAGTTGTACGTGATAAGATATATTTTTTTTTTACTGTATGTTTTTACTGAATGATTTATTCCCCTATCCCAAGGCAAGCATGAACAAAATTAGGTTAAACATAAAAAAAGTAAAAAAAAAAAAAATTTAAAAAGAAAGAAATTAAAAGAAAAACCAGAATGGGCTGGGCGCAGTGGCTCATGCCTGTAATCTCAGCACTTTGGGAGGCCCAGGCGGGCAGATCACGAGGGTTGGGAGATCAAGACCATCCTGGCCAACATGGTGAAACCCCATCTCTACTAAAAATACAAAAAATTAGCAGGGTGGGCCGGTACAGCACCTGTAGTCCCAGCTACTCAGGAGGCTGAGGCAGGAGAATCACTTGAAGCCAGGAGGAGGAGGTTGCAGTCAGCCAAGATTGCACCATTGCACTCCAGCCTGGTGACAGAGTAAGACTCTGTAAAAAAAAAAAAACAAGAAAAAAAGAAAAAGAGAAAAGAAAGAAAAACCAGAATGATGGAGATAGAATGATTAAAAGAGTCTGAGTGGCTAAAGAAGATGGTGCTGCCATTCTCACTCTGTTTTGTCTATGTGTGGCTATTTTTTTACGTAAAAAAAAATATATTACATTTACGCCATTATTTTGAGGATCTCTCTCTTTGTACTTGAATGAAATTTAGAATATATCAAGTCACACTATATAACCTCCCGATTCCCATTATTATTAGACCTACTGTTTAAAGGATGTGCCATTTATGCACTTATAAGTGGTGTAGTTAGATTATAAATGTCTCTAAATAGCACAGAACAATTGGAAAAAATGTAAAAAAAACTTAAAGTGGTAGAGTGAAAAAATATTTGATGAACTCTATTCTTTTTCTATGGTAGCACATTTTCTTTTTTCCCCTCAGCTTTTGAAGATCTGTTTCCATCTCATTCAAACACCTCCAATTAGTAGGTGCTGTCATCTTAAGTGACTCCTGATTAGTCCAGGCAGGTAGCAGAAAGCCACAACCAGAAGTCTGAGTTTTTCCTCAGGTTTATGTTTAATGTGTGCTAAGATGAAAGGACTTTCTACTAGGTTGGAGCAAAGGGAATTAAAAATAATGGCAGAAACCTCAATTCCTCTTGCACCAACCTAACTGAATTGAAGTTTGGAAAACATAGGCTAAGAATATGTAGCAGCTGTGACCGTAATATTTAAACAAAAACTAGAGTACGAAAACGAACAGGCACAGGGAGAAGCAAAGCCGATGGAATGACTCGTAATGGAAGCGCAAATAGCTTTTGGGTCACAAGAACCAATTATCCCTATAGGACAATTATTATTTAAGTAAGTGAGTCAATAATTCTCCTTATCGGACTAATTTTGTCTCATTTTATTTTCCAATATTTCTTACCAGAAGTTTTGACCTACAAGCAGAAAAATGGATATATGTATTTTTATTAAAATAGTTCAATGGTTCTAACACTTAGGCAGCCAAAATATATAGTATTCTGGGATGACTGCCCCATTGATCTTTTATAGCCAGTTTTTGCTGACTTATAAGACAAGCTTGAGACCTATATAATATAAACTTGAAAAATAAATAAATTATATTCATTTCAGAGTTTTCAACATTTGAAAAATAATTTATGCCTTGTTATTGGATGAGTATAAGTAACACACAGCCTCTTATTTGAATGAAATAAATATTTGAACTATCTACTCTGTCAACAAATTTAAATGTAGTAAGAAACAAGTCAGTACATCATCTTAAGAAGGAAAAGAAACCTCAGAATTACCAGGATTTAGACTTTTTCCTCTTCAATCTCTGTTTCTGGCTTCTTTCTGAAAGTTAAAGATTTGGTATGAACAGCATATCGATTACTCTTAAAATGTCAGAGAACAATCTGTCTTCTTCCAGACTCTGTGTTTAGGGACTGAGAAAAGACCGATCTCTTTCTTCATATAAGTAATTTTTCAGAAGCATAATCCCATTAGATAAAATTTTCCAGAATCAAAAATTGGGAGTGGGGTGGAAGTTGGGTTACTGTCTCCCTCCAACAGTGCATATGTCATTTCTTTTAACTTTTAATCAATATACTGAATAAAATCCCTTCATGATGAGATATTTTAAGCGTTTTTTTGGTACATGTATCCATCCAAAAGCAGCAAAAATTGTGTGGGTTTTCAGTGTTTTGATAGACGAAGAATCTATGTTTACTTTAAATTAAATACTTTTAATCTTTTTGTTTATATACTGTTTTACTTATACTTTTTAATTATAAAAATAAACATAAATGACATAAAATGTATAAAATATAGCAACATAAAGTAAATTTAAATAAGAGAAAGGAAGAAAGCATCAATTACATTAAGCAAGTGCACTAGAACCAGATGAGCACTAGTTCCCAGCATCCGTGCCATTAACCTGAATGCATTTACAAGGAGCAGCTCATGTATTTGACCTCAAATTCTTGAGTGTCCAATACAAAGAAAGGAAAAATAATTCCTTATGAAATTTTTAGTGTCTATATCCATACTGTCCAGTATACTATCCACTAACCCTCTAGGCACTTGAAATATGTCTGGTCCAAATTGAAGATTGCGAAGTGTAAAATGCACTTTAAATTTTCAAGACTTAAAACTTTTAAAAATGTATATATCTCAGTGATCATTTTATATAGATATATAT
Source organism: Sapajus apella (assembly GCF_009761245.1). Taxonomy (NCBI): domain Eukaryota; kingdom Metazoa; phylum Chordata; class Mammalia; order Primates; family Cebidae; genus Sapajus; species Sapajus apella. Next base: position 16,317,700 of record NW_022436966.1, on the reverse strand, counting down.
TCAAATATATTTAAATAACATTTTAAATTTATTGGGTTAAACAAAATATTAAATATAGTTCACCTAGTTCTTTTTACTTTTCTTAGAGTAATAGCTAGAATATTTAAAATTACATATATAGCTTGCAATTGTGGTCTTTATTATATTTATATTAAACACCACTGGTCTGTATAGTAAAACAATTTTATTGCTCTAAGAAAGCACCACAATTCCCAATACAAGCAGTCCTCAGCATGATTCCTGATATGCACATATTTCAGTTTCCTTGGTTTATTCAAATAATACTAAGCACCCAACAAAGAAATTCAAATTTTAGTTACCATGGTATTATTGTGAATTATTATAAAAAGTGCAAATTTCAGTGCTAGCTCTTTATTCCACAAAGAGCTATGTAAATAACAGATGTACATCATGATCAGTGGTCAGTCACGTCACTTCTTGCACAGTCTTTTGTTGAGTGGTTAATCCACATCTGTTATGCTGTTGCAAACATGTAGTTCTGTTTTCTTTTTGTCTCTGAATGATAACCTGGATGATATAAGACAAAAATGAAAAATTGAAAGAAAAAAATAGGCAAGCAACAATGAAACTACAGTAAATAAATAACAGTTGATGATTTTGGAAGTGAAATTTGAGTCGAGTGTACATGAAGTCATAAGAAATTGCTAATCATGGACATTTTGGCCTTGCTATCACTTGAAAAATCTAGCTGTGTAGTCAGAGTAATGTAGTGAAAGTGGACTTATACACATAAATGAGGACAGTGATTATGGCAAAAAATAATGCAGAGGAAGTGATGCTGTCAAAAACTTGACATGAATAAAAATATCTGAGATTTGACAACACTAAAAGTACAAAGAGAACACAATGATGGAAGCCTGTGTAAACTTAGGAACATGACAACTCACCAAGGCGTACAAGTGATGCTTATTCCCTGTCCTAAGTTATAAGATGAAGGAAGTCAAGCACTGATCAAACTACTCTTGATAAGTTTTGCAAATAAATAAAACACATTTATTCTCAATGTTTCTAATGCTTTGAACTATCATGTTTAATAAATATTAGCTTTATCATTTTAATTTCTCTATGCATTTATGGCAAAGAGTAAATTTTTTAATGTTTTGGAAAAATTTTAAATTGCATAGAACAAAAAAGACATTTTCCATTGATTGCTAGCACAGCTTTGCACAGCTCTACCTTGATTGGTTATTTTTACAGAACAACCAAGTAAGGCAGAATGAGGACTACTTGGTTTTTTGAAAAGATTAACAAAATGGATACACCACTAGCCAGACTAATAAAGAATAAAAGTAGAATCAAACAAAAAATGATAAAGGGGATATCATCACCGATTCCACAGAAATACAAACTGCATCAGAGAATACTATAACCACCTCTATGAAAATAAACTGGAAAATATAGATGAAATAGATACATCCCTTGACACATACACTCTTCCAACACTAAACCAGAAGAAGTCAAATCCCTGAATAGACCAATACCAAGTTCTGACATTGAGACAGTAATTAATAGCCTACCAACCAAAAAAAAAAAAAAAAAAAAAATTAGCCCAGACCCAGATGGATTCACCACTGAATTCTACCAGAGGTACAAAGAGGGGCTGGTACTATCACTTCTGAAATTATTTCAAAGAATAGAAAAAGAGGGACTCTTCCATAGCTCATTTTATGAGGCCAGCATCATCCTGATAGCAAAACCTGGCAGAGACACACACACAAAATAGTAAAATTTCGGGTCAATATCCTTGATGAACATCAATGCAAAAATCCTCAGTAAAACACTGGCAAACCTGCTCCAGCAGCACATCAAAAAGCTTATCCACCAAGACCAACTTGACTTCATCCCTGGGACGCAAGACTGGTTCAACATATGCAAATCAATAAATATAATCCATCACATAAACAGAACCAATGACAAAAACCACATGATTACCTCAATAGATGCAGAAAAGGCCTTCAATAAAATTCAACACCTCTTCATGCTAAAAACTCTCAGTAAACTAGGTAGTGATGTAACATATCTGAAAATAATAAGAGCTACTGATAAGAAAATCACAGACAATATCATATTGAATGGGCAAAAGCGGAAGCATTCCCTTAGAAACCCAGCACAAGACAAGGATGCCCTCTCTCTACTCCTATTTAACGCAGTATTAGAAGTTCTGGATGAGGCAATCAGGCAAGATAAAGAAATAAAAGGTATTTCAATAGGAAGATAGAAAGTCAAATTGTCTCTGTTTGCAGATGACATGTTCGTATATTTAGAAAAGTTCATTGTATCACCCCAAAATCTCCTTAAGCTGATAAACAACTTCAGCAAAGTCTCAGGATACATTAGGGATAGCATTAGGAGACATATGTAATGTAGACCAAGGTTTGATGGGTGCAGCAAACCACTATGGCATGTGCATACCTATGTAACAAACCTGCATGTTCTGCATATGTATCCCAGAACTTAAAGTAAAATTTTAAAAAAGTATTGATTTCTTTAAAAAAGTAAATATATTTTGAGAGGTACTTTTTATTTTGATTTTTCTTTCTTGATTTGAGATTCTGAGACAAATTATGATTCTGTATCAAGACCAAATTTAGATGTCTGGGCATTGCTTCACTTTGTTTCTCCTTTCTTTCAAACCCCTGTGAGGATCAGTTTGGGTAAAACAGAATTGTCTGGAGTATTTGCTGCTTTTAATCTACCTTTTTCCCATAGATAATTATTATGCCACTGCAGATATTAGATCATATCTGAAAGTTTTCTGCTTTTATCTTCTCATTAATTCTTACCTTTATCTTCTCTTATGTTATCTATGGCAAGTTTTCAATTTTAAATAATTTGGCATTGATTTGCTCACAAGGGCAATATGTGAGAGAGTAGGTGTTATTTTTCTTTGGCAAGTAAAATAAAACCCCAATGAGTTGGATAACTTGCCGAAATTTACACATATACTCTAAACTTTATGTATTTTTCCATATCTCTATGTGTGAAGTCCATGAGGGTACAACTAGGAAGCTGCCAACTACTGGGAGCATAATTGACTAAGAGACTCAGCAGCTGCCTCAGGAGTACTAAGGAAGGCTCATTCCCAGGAAACATGAAACTCATCAGAATAGCTAACTTTGGTTTGAGGACGCCCAATGAGCTGTGTTTACTCTTCCTTGGAATGCCCAGCAGTCTAGCAGGCTTTCATCCACCTTTCCTTCCATTCCTAATCTGGTCACGCTTGCATTGAGGGTTGAGGGCATTTCCAGTCTTTCCAGCCTCAGATCTATTTTCTTTCTTAAAGGCATTTCCGGAGAGCTATGGCTGACTTTCAGTGAACTATTGCTGACTCTCAGAAAGACAGAAAATTTGGACAAAAAAACTTGATGTTGATGATTACAGCTTCCTGTATCAGCAAAATATAACATTTGTAGAAGCTCACAGAGAAGCCATTGCAATTCTGACACACTCTACCCCCACATCTAACTGCTAACACTAGTGGGAGAGATAGAACACCCTATCTTCCTCTCTTGCAATTTTCAAATGTCTTCAGAGTTTCTCTCATTGGTGTAACGACATGAGAACCCTGCAGCCAAAAAGGCCTGGGAAATGAGGACCAGTCCCTGCCATGTAGGGAAGTGAGTAGAAATGGGAGGTTGGTCTAAGGTACGTGTGATGTGCTCAGTGATTGTCACTAATCATTGCAAGGAAGAAGTGTTGTTTAAGACAAAGTTTCTTACCTAGCCATTTACTGACACAGTTAATTTCTTCCTTGCTATTTTTATTACAGATTTTAGATTTGACTAAGGATCAGAAACTGAAATTCTTTAAAATGAGATAAATTAAATGTCCAGGATCACTTCTTGTATTACCCATATGTTTATTGTGATATTGTAATCTAATATGAAACACTCATTTGGTCTCTGCCCCAAGTTCCTAGACAGAGCTTTCATCCTGATCAGAGTTAGCACACAATTAGCCTAGTGGTGCTAACTCTGATCCTGGGGGCCTGAAGGTTTCACAGTGATTCAGTGGCCAATTAAGTGTTTGTAAACTCATGGTTTAAGGCTTTTAAAAACCAAGAATCATGCCCATATATTCAACACACACAGGCAGATGTAAGGGAGAGGGGGAATGAATCCCAGAGAGTGGCTCAGAAGACCAGCATGCTGACCGAATAACAGGGCGAGTCCACATTTCCCTTGAAACTGACCAACATTGGTGGAGGGTTGCCGGCCTTCTCCCAGCAGAACTTCCAGGGATGAAAAAGAGGCCTGAGGGTTCTCATGCGCAGACCTACAGGCATCTTGGTCATGGTTAGTTTCTTTGCTGTTTTTGCCATCCTTCAAAGGAATGTCCATGGGGTTATCTCAGCCATCCTTTGGCTTCCTTTTTCTGTCAGATTTCAGGAATGCCTGGCCACAGCAGGCGTTTCCTGTTACCTGAGTTCATCATACATATGCTTATCACTTTGAGGGATCAGCAGTGTCATTATAGGCTGAGTCATTTGTCATAGTGACTCCAGTTTCAGACATTTAGAATCATACAACATTATTATACGTCAGGTTCTGAAAGCCTTGTGGATAGGGATGCTAGGAGAATCTTTTCTTCTATTTTTTATCTTTGACCTTGGTTCTGGACAGAGTTTCTAAGGACTTTGTGATTTCATGAGTGATAGGAGCAACTGACACAGAGTTCCTACATCCCTTGGAATTTCCCGAGTGGTAGAGGCATCTTTTGTCCTAATGAGGCCACTCTTGCTGGGCTCCTGGAGAGTCTCAGGATGTGGGTTGGTTGCCAGGGAAACTAGCCCTGGCAAATAGAGGGCTGGAACTTGCAGCCCCACCCTGAAAACTGGGGAAGGGATGGGGCTGAAGGTTGAGTTGCGTACGAGTGTCCAGCGAGGTAATCAATCCTACCTACAAAATCAAGCTTCAGTGAAAACCAGGAAGGGCACTGTTTGGTAAATTTCCAGATTGCTGAGTGTAACATGTGGAGGTTCCTGGAGAGTGGCATGCCCACAGAGGGCAGGGGAGCTCTGTGCTTCTTCCCACATACTTTGCCTTATGTGTCTCTTCCATCTGGTTGTTCATCTATATCTTTGATAAGATCCATTATAATAAATGGATAAATGTAAGTAGTGTTTCTCTGAGTTCTGTGAGCCCCTCTAGTGAATTAATCAAATTTTAGAGTTAAGGGCTCATGGAAACCCTGATATATAACTGAGTGGTCACAACCTGGGGTTTGTTGGCACTTGAATTTGGGGCTGTTTTGTGGAACTGAGCCTTTAACTTCTGGGATCCGACACTATCTCCAAATTGAAAGTGTGAAAATTAAGTTGAATTATAAGGATTTACCTGGCATTTGCTGAAGAATTGGTTAGGGTGTGGAGGGAAAAAACCCACACATCTGGTGTTGCGTTGAGTGTTGTGTTGGCTATAGGAAAGAAAAAAAGTATATCTCTTTTATCAATTTCAAAGCAAGAGATCTTTATTTTTCTAACTCAATTTTGTATTTTGGTAACCTTTTTCTGGGGTATGAAATGGTGGTAATGAATACTTAAATATTTAATCTCTTACTGAAAGCTTGGTTAACTTCTTCAAGGAGAAAAAATATAAATGTGGTCCTTACCTTTAAAGCCAAGATATTTTGCATTTTCTCTTTTGATAAAATCCTCAATATGACTCTCCAATTGAGAGATGCATTTAATTATTAAACATGTACCTCCTTTAAGTAATTTGTTATTTGAGACTTTGGAAATGTGGTGGTGAATAAGGCAAAAACGTCCCCTGCCTTTAAACCACTTTCATTTCTGGAGGCAAGAATCATCAATAAATGGTTAAATTGATTAAATGAAAAAAAAAAAGGAATATGATTATAGACAACAGTAAAATCTATGAATAAAATAAAGTAATGCAACATTAAAAGGACAATAACTAGTTGTGGGAACAACAGCATTAGGAATGCCTAGCTCAGGAGTTACATTGATTTGGGAGATAAAAGAAAATAAATTTCCAGCTAATAGGAGTAGAACATTTGAGGCAAAAACAGCAGCAGATGCAAACATCTTAATACACATGTCCTGACAAAGAGGAGAATGACCTGTTTCAGGAATATGAAACGTCATTATGGCTGTATCATGAAGAAACAAGGGAAAGTTAAAAGAGTTAAGAAAGATGAATTTGGAAAAACAACCCAGAATCTGTAGAGTTCTGTAGCCACGTTGAGTTTGTGAGTTTGCATTTTATTCCAAGGCCAAGTGTATATCATTATGGCACTAAAAACACAAAGTTACATGCTCTGCTTTGCATTTTTAAATAATGGAACCAAAATAGTTTTTTATCAAGCTTTTGTTCAGCATAATTGCTATTTTGAAAGACATTAATTTGTCATTATCCTTAAGGTAATATAATGAGCATTTTACAATGGGTTTTCATTGTGTTACTTTTTACCAATGCATACAATAATTTCACACACAAGTATGTTAAACATCTTTCCACAACAGTGTGCCCAAATTAGAAAATTGTAATAACACAGAGAGTTTAAGAGTTGCTTTCAAACTGCTTAAATATTAAAGATTTATTGATTCTTCGTTCTATAAATCTCTAAAGAGAATCAGACTGAGAAGAGCCCTGTATGATTAATCTTGGTAAAAAAAAAAAAAAAAAGATTGCAAAGTAATAATAGAGAAAGAAGAAAGTGTAATAGTGGTGAAGGAAGGCAGTAAGTATTATGTGAAGAAATCTGTCAGATAACATTACAGAATTCAAAGCCAGAAATTGCTTGTGTTCGCTTGCAGGAGCTTTCTGTTTGAGAAAGGACTGTCACCTTTATTTTCAACCTGACAATTCTCATAATGAAAGGGCCAGTCCTTCCTCACAAAACGAACTCCAGCCTAGAGTATGAGGAACTCTACTGAAAGCCTCTACGCCAGTAATTAGAGCAAAGGACTGCAGGTCACAAACATTGGTCCCCTCCCCCTCTGCTACTGGGACAGCATTCTCCTCTCAACCGCAAGCAGAATAATCCATCTCACCATACTTAACGTCCACTCAGCAGTACAATTTCTGTAACGAAAGAACTGCTTTCTAGCACATTGTACAGAACAAATATTCAACACATAAAAATCTTTGAGCTCCTCCATGGAAAGATAAATAACAACAAATATCAAAATCAGAAAATTATCCCTTTTTCCAGACTTGGGTTTTAGAAACAAGACTGACAGGCAGACATCTGCGAGGCCATGTCTACAGAAGCACTCTCTACCTCCGCTGAATAAAACTTCCATCTAATGGCTTTGTTTTCTCTCCTCCTTTTCCTGTACTCGTTTAGAAGCATATTTTAATTCATTCAGTCAGTCAGAATTGTTGAATATCTACTTTATGTAAGGCATTTTATTTTTAGCACTGAGTTTCGTATAGAGTCAAAGTTAAGCGCTATGGTTTTGTGGGTGTGTGATTGTCAGTATATTTAGTATCAAGGTAATCCATTTACTAAGTTATCATTTTCTCTCCTATGATAACTTTTTTTTCTCTTCTACAGCAATTTCCTTTAAAAAACAGGTGGAATATTGCCTAATAGAGATATTTTTATTAGAAATAGTACATAGCTTATACAAATTGCATTTTGATTTCAAACAAATGAAATTCTACTTGAATAGTTTTATTTTATTTAAAAATAATGATTATGCAGATGGCATAAGCTACCTTTACTACTTAGCATTTTATTAAACGTAAATGCAAATTATTATTTTTTAAATGTGTAATTGCCCATTCAAGTAGCACATTTTAACTCATTGAACACCAACAAGATAAATAAAGGTTATTTACCACTGATTATAATAATAGAGGTAACATATATACAATTGGATAGAAATCTCAAATCATGAAAGCATTTTTACTGAAAGCACAACTTAAAACACTTAAAACACTGCTTATAGACCCTAAAAGTCTATGTGATGATCTTGCTTTCCTTTTATTTTTCCATATTTAAACAGGATTCTTTTCTGCCTTTGAGATATAATTGCTCAGACCTGATATTTGAATTTCTATGTCAATCTTGCTTTTTTCTTTAAGATAGACATAATAATGCTTGCCATGAATCTTTCCTAAACTATATAGAGTGCTTCCTTATAAGAAAGGATTAAGGTTATGCTTCTCTTTGGAGATCATAGAGATTCCTATACTTTTTTACCCTGTACCATACTCCAACATGGCTTCTGATCCCATGTTTCCAACACAATTATGCTTGCTAAATATGCCTATGGCCTTTATGTTATAGAAATAGTTCAGTCTTCATCTGAAGGCTGCATAGACCAGCCCACCAACCAGGAGGGCTGGGAGAAGTCAGCTCAGCTGCATATACATGGGATTGATACCATTCCAAATCCTCTGAATACAGTCACTCCCCTCAGGAAGAAGTTCCTGCCTTCCAAATATTAAATGCCTAAATAATGGGAATCATCATTAAGTCACATAGGTCTCAAAGGTCATATGATTTGGTACTACATGCTCATGACTTCCCATGATCTCTTCCCTCTCAACTTATTCAGACACTCAATTTTGGGCTTCTTGCATGTATTTCATCTTGGGGTAAAATTTATATATAAATCTGTATAGTCCACTGCATCATCCAATTGTTTTTTCAGATGAGATCTAGTAACTCTACTTCAGATTGTTTTCTTCCTACTTAAGATAAAAGTTGGAATTCACTTACAATATAAAACTTCTAAAAATTGGCAGGGCTTATTAAGGCAAACAGAAAATTTAAGCAGTCAGAACTTTTGATGGCTGGCATTGGTGTTTGAGATTTATTTCAAAAGATGAATCAGACTGAGCTTAAAAGCATCTCTCATAAAATGGTGGATTGAAAGGTGCAATCTGGAGGAAAATATTGACAACATTTTAATGATGGCTTTAAAAAAGAAGCACAACAAATTATTTCTTACCGAAACTTAGGATTCTTGTTTCTCACATAGAAGCAGGATTTCAAGAATTTGTTGTGTGTGTATGTAAAACACACAGAAATATTATTTAATATTTTTAATTATGGAAAATATGGTTGTCAAACTTTAACAAACATCATACAGGTGTCATTAAAAGCACTGCAGAAGTAGAGTGGGAAGAAAATTCTTCTATTGCACCTGCATTTGATTAATGTTAAATACCATATGTCATTGAATTGATTTATGAAGAATAAGTATGGGATGTTAATGGGGGGCTGTTCAGCATGGCACAGTAAGTTTATCTTTGATGCTATACCCTCTTAGATTCAAAGGAAACTTACATAGAATTTATGGGGAAATCAGGAAGTCATAGCTGGGCTCAAAACCAAGATAAACATCTCTAGAGATCAGTAATGGAAAAGAGACAAAAGTAGCAGGTAATACTGAAGCCACACCCAGATGGTAACGAGGGCTGAAAGTCCTGCAGGTCAAGCTGGATGTTGGACTGAACTCCTTGCTTGTAGCCAGAGCTAAGATAGATTTCACAGATGTATAACAGAATAAAAATGATAAAGTGATGTTTTTCACTGAGAGTCCTGAATCTACAACTTTATAGGAAGCAGTGAACCTCGGAAAGTGAAGGATAAAGACACGGTTCTCCTGATGAGGAACAAAATCAAGCTACCATCTGGCTCAGTAAATTTACCTCTGATTTCTTCAATCAAACAACAAAGAAGGGGCTTTGAAATACCATTATACAAAATGGTTATTGAAAGGGGACTTTTGACACTGAATATAGCTAACTATAGTTACTAGATAATGATAAGTGAACAGAGAGGAAGAAAGTAAGGTAGCTGAGAGTGAGGGAGAAAGAGAGAAAGGGCATAAACCTTATTACTCAGAGTGAACTTGCACACCAAGATTCAAACCAATTTAAAAATATTTTAAAAATTAGATTTTAAAATAGAAGAACCCAACAGAATCAACACTCTGAACTTAAATTTACTCACAATTAAATTATGAGACACTATGTAAAAACTATTATTAAGTAATGTACTTAAAATGTTCATATCTGAAGAAAACTCTATATGAGTTCATATATATATCAATCAAAGTAAGAAAGGTAATAAAAATAGAAAAATCATGTCAGCCACAGTTAAAGAATGAATAAATTAGAAGTTGATATTCAGTAAATAACAGAATGAAGAAAAGAAATATAGAAATATTCAAGAGCAGTTAAGAGATATACTAAGTGTCACTAGAAGCAGAATGAAATAGAGAAAAATTAATATTTGAGCAATAGCAGAAGGGCTTAGAGAAATAAATACTGAAATCAATTTGAAGTACTGTTGAAATAGTGGCAATTGAAGAAAAAATACAAACTTTATTTACAAGTATGCACTTAAGAATATTAAGTGAACTAATAAGTTGAATTCAGCAATATATCAAATTAATAATAGTTTATTTCTTCACATCAGAAACACAAATATTGGTCAATAACATAAAATTAATGAAATTCACAAATATGATTGAACAGTTCACAAAAATGGAAATCTGAATGAATGATAAATGTAAAATGATGCTCAACTTTACTGATAATTTTACAATTAGATTGGCCAAAACTAAATTATTTCAAAGTGTTTTAACAATAGAGAGAAATGGAGACTCATCTGTTTTTTGGTGAAAAATACATGAATCTTATAAACGTAATTTTAGGGTAAACAGAGGTTAGGATAGACAATTTATTGCATAATATAATTTATTTTAAAATTGAAAAATACATATTCACTATACTATATAGTATAGACATATCTTTTAATAACAAAATATCATGCATATGAAGGAAGCCAAAAAGTAGAATAAGAGAGGGGCATTAACTATATAATGTTTTATTTATTTAAAAATGATGAGAACAAAGTGACATCAGCAAGTTAATGACTGAGAGTTTCCAGTTCTCATTGCCTCATAGATGTATCAGTTTGAACAACCGTCCCTCCAAAAAATACCTTCATGAGTGTTAAGGAATTCATGTGAGAGACTACAGTATATGAATGGAGCACAGAAATAAGAAAAGGCACATTTGAAGAGAGTAGAAAGGACAGTATCACATGACCTTCATTCCCTTTGCCAAGTCTGGACATCACAGCACAGAGTGGGATAACCTCTGCATGGAGGAAAGAGAAGGAAGTGAACCCAACTTTGTCAAAGACTCCAGCACTAGGCCCACCCCAATAAACCCTGAGACAAGGCTAGACCCTGTGGGCCCAGGTACTAGGCCAGACAACTTACTAACCCAGGCCAGTCTGCCTGAGGACTCAAGCAGTAAGCCTGCCAGGGGACGTTACTGGCCAGCCCACCCAGACATCAACACTGGCACCCCAAATAATCAAGAAACGTAACGCCACAAAGGAAACACTAGTAACTGACCCTAAAGAAGTATACATCTATGAACTGGCTAACAATTTAAAAATCTTAAAGAAGCTCAGTGAGCTACAAGAGAACACAGGCAATAATGCAGGAAAACAATACATGAAAAAAATGAAAAATTCAACAAAGAGCTAGAAACAATATAAAAGAACCAAATAGAAATTTTGGAGATGAAGGATATAATGACTGAAGTGAAAAATTTTATGGGAGTTCAACAATAAGCTCAATCAGGCAGAAGAATTAGCAAGATCAAAGACAGATCTTTTAAAAATTATCAAGTCATAGGAATGACAGGAAAAATAATAAGTGAAAAATATCTACATGATTTATGAGACAACATCAAGTGAGCCAATATACATGTTATTAGAATTGCAGAAGAAATAGAGGGAAAAAAAGATTAGAAAATTTAATGAAAAAAATGATGTCAGAAAATTCCCCAGATCTGGAGAGAGAAACATACATGTCCATGAAGCCTAAAGAGCCCCAGATAGACTAAACATGAAGAAATCTTCAGTTAAACACATTACAATCAAATTCTCAAACGCCAAAGGCACAGAGAGAATAATTTTGAAGGAAGCAAGAAAAAAGTACCCTGCCGCATAAAAGAAGCTGCCAGAAAAGAGTAAGATAATATATGCAAATATATACTCAAAGAGGAATGAATACTAATTTAAAACCTGTAGACAAAAATGCTTAACTAAACTACATGTTATTAAGTAAAACTCCGCAAGAAGCTGTATTATTGGTGAAAATTTCAGAACCCAGCCACGAAAAGTTAGTAATAGGACAAAAATACTTTGTTTTCCGTATAATGAGATAAGAGAAAATTTAATAATTCATGAACTGATGAAAAGACATAAGTAGAGACAGTACCAGTATAGAGAGAAGTGGTTGAGTGAATATATAAAAAGTTGAGAGAGGGAAATCAGGAAACAACAACATTTTTGGACTAGAAAATGAGGCAAGAGATAGAGTGAGAATTTCCTCAGAATGGGCTTATGAATATATTCTTTTGAATTTCATATTGTTTCCTGGCTATCCTTCCACCCATTTTCCCTTTCCCTCAGTCCCCATTGCCTTCAATCTGCACTGAATGACTGACTGTCTCCAAATGGTTGCATTTTTTTTTTCTCTACTACATTAAGACAGTGGTTTTAAAACATTTCATAGAAGAGCTCTAGAAATTGTCTTCAGGGCCATAAATGGTGAGTACATGCAGTAAAAGAAATAGATGGTGAGCACCACACCATTCTGCCAGAGCAAGCCTGCTTCTATCATTTTATTTGTTTATGCTTCTAGGCATAATTTTTTTAGTAAAAACATAAAGTTTGAGACCAACGTGTTGGGAAATGCCTAGATTCTTGGTTGTAATATTAGAAACTGTATCAACATGCTTTGCTATAAAGAAATATATCTATCTTATATCTTGCTGGAACCCATGTAGAAAAATGAAAACCCACATTCTAAAATGTGAGTAGAAAGGTTATAAGTAAGTTGCTAAAAGCAAATCTCAGGCCTGAAGATTTTGAATATAGAATTTGTATTTCTTGATAGCTTCTCAGTTTTTATTGAACTAATAGAAAAGTAAATAAATAATATATAAATTAGAAAAGTAATAGAAAAGTAAATAAATACTAATTAAATAGTAAAGTAAATAAATACTAATAGAAAAGTAAATAGAAACGTAAATACTAATAGAAAAGTAAATAAATAATAATAAATTCTATATAGCATTTAATAAACCCTCATTCTACCCAAGACCCATACTGAAATAGTATTTGTTCTTTGGTACCAATATAATAGTGACAATTAATATTGTTTTAAGCATATTTAAAATGAGGTACTCCTTTTTACTTTATTCTTGTATATGAATGCGAAGATTCCATCAGGGCAAACTATCTGTAACAGGGTTGTTCTCCATGATTAATGCTTTGCATTTAGTAAAAGGAGCTTGAAATTTTGGATACATCATGAAAGACTGGTACATTCTATTGATTTTTCAAGTGATATATTCAAGATGATGAAAGGGAAGGACTGTTTTTAGATTAAAGGAATCATAGTCCCATTCTGTTCTAAGCTAGTCAGACACTACTGAAATATTTTGATTTTGATGACATAACTTAAGAATATTGCCAAAGTGGTGGAGGAGCAGAGATTTCCAAGTTTATAAAGGAACTGAGTTTGACAAAATTTGATGTTATCTGATGGGCACTTGCTAAGTTTCTGTGGAGAGTTTAGTGCAGAGAAGCCTTGAAAGTTGGTAATAGAAATTTTAATTTTCTTCAGTCAAAATAGATGATTAGAAGATAACTGTATCTTATTAGCCAGAAAGCAAAAGACTGACAATTATATATTATAATGAGGCAAATTATATGAATGGAAACCCAAATTATGAATGTATACATGTTAAAAAATACAATGTGCTCCCTTCTGAAGTTCCATACTTTTTAGTACCTCCCACCCCTACAGTACAAGTAAAATCTTGGATTGCACTTGTCCAAATGTTAAAGAGATATCCTTTGGATTATTTTTAGGTAAACTCAAAATTTTTTCTAGCTTTTGGTTTATACAAAAGGCCACTATCATCCTTTGAGAGACGCTCTTCGAATATTTTAGGCCTTTTTACATCTCAAGTATTTAAAAAGCCTCTGCCATGTTTCAAGAATTAAGTAAACATTTTATGTACATTATCTCATGTCATGGCATCCATTTGCTAATTCATTGAACAAATATTTCTTGAATATTATTTGTCTGATAACTATGCTAGGCAGTAAGCTGAGAGTTTGTGTCACTTATCTGAAAAATATTTACCAGGGAAAAGGAATGCTGGACTAAGGAAGAGTGAAATAAATGAAGGATAAGTCTACTTAGCACACACAGGAGTCAACACTCCAGGTAGTCTTTTCTTTAGGCAGCTGGAACTTGAGCTCACTGGGTCCTTCTGAGAATACACTTCAGAGTCACTTGTCTAAGAGATAGAAGAGTGAAGACTTAATTTGCTTTCATATGGCCATATGTTCCACTGGTTAAGACATCCTCCATGGCACATTTACCATCATGCATATCTTAAGCATGTTTTCATGAGGACATTGGAAGTTTTTATAAGCATTTTAGCCATAGAGCAGAGAAACCTTAGAGCACAAAGCAAAAGCTTTTACAGCGCAGCTGATGGGAGGTGATGTCAGATACAACGTACATGAAGCTGGCTGCTGTGGCCATGGCTGGATAAAATGTTGTTCAAGATTAGACACTGGCTTACGGGAATGTTTTGGCTAGTTTGTACTTTTATTCAGATGACTCAGACTTTCTCCAATCATCATTAAGGCTTACTATGGTCTGACTCTGTGTCCCCACCCAAATCTCATGTCCAGTTGTAATTCCCAGTGTTGGAGGAGAGGCCTGGTGGGAGCAGACTTCCCTCTTGCTGTTCTCATGATAGAGTTTTCAAGAGATCTGGTGTTTGAAAATGTATAGCACCTCCCCACCACTCTCTCTCTCTCCTGCTGGTCATGTGAATACATGCCTACCTCCCCTTAGCCTCCCACGATGGTTGTAATTTTCCTGAGGTCTCCCCAGTGGAAGAAGCCTGCATAGCCCACAGAACCAGGAGCTGATAAAGCCTCTTTTACTTATAAATTACCAAGTTTCAGATATGTCTTTATAGCAGTGTGAGAACAGACTAATACAAAGCTGTTCGGCTTTCTTATCATATATATGCTTTCCAGAGTAGCATTTTATTTTCATTCAAAAACTTTTTTTCTTTTTTATTTCTTTTTTTTTTTTTTTTTTTTTGAGATGGAGTTTCTTGTTTCCCAGGCTGGAGAGCCATGACATGATCTCTGCTCACCACAACCTCCCCCTCCTGGGTTCAAGCAATTCTCCTGTCTCACACCTCACCCTCCAGAGTAGCAGAGATTACAGGCATGCACCACAATGCCCAGCTAATTTTTGTATTTTAAGTAGAGATGAGATTTCTCCATGTTGGTCAGGCTGGTCTCAAACTCCTGACCTCAGGTGATCCACCTGCCTCAGCCTCCCAAAGTGCTGGGATTACAGGCGTGAGCCACTGCTCCTGGCCTCAAAAACTTTTCTATTGTATTTGCAGCTTAGCCAACTGTTTGGTGCAAGAGGACTACATTTTGGTGTGTCTCAGCTTTTGACATGTCCTTCTCATTAAGCTTAATCATATTTAGCTTTTGAAGTGAGAGATGTAGGATTCTACATTTCATTTAACATTTAGAGGCCATTGTAGGGTTATTAATGGCCTACTTTCCTACTTTTGGTATTGCTGTGTCTCAGATAACAGGGAGGTGTGCAGGGAGGGAGAGAAATGGGGCAATGAGTGGTCAGTGAGGCAGTCAAAAACAGGCAAAACGTTTATTGACTAAGTTCACTGTCTTATATGGGTGAGGTTTGTGGCATCAAAAAAGAAAATAGCAATATCAAATATTTATCATGAATCACTATAACAGATAATAATAGTGGAAAAATTTGAAATATTGGTAGATTAGCAGAATGTGACACAGAGACAAGAAGTGAGAACATGCTATTATAAAAATGACACTAATTATGGCCAGGCATGGTGGCTCACACCTGTAATCCTAGAAAATTGAGAGGCTGAGGCAGGCGGATTTTTGAGGCCAGGCGTTCAAGACCAGCCCGGGCAACATGACAAAACCCCCTTGCTGGCAAAAATACAAAAAATATTAATAGCCAGGTATTGTGGCACACACCTGTGTTCCCAGCTACTCAGGCGGCTGAGGCACAAAAATTGTTTGAGCCTGGGAGACAGAGATTGCAGTGAGTTGAGACAGTGCCACTGCACTCCAGCCTGGGTGACAGAGTGAGATCCTGTTTCAAAAAAAAAAAAAAAAAAATGGCACTAATAGACTTGCTTGATGCAGGGTTGTCACAATGCTTCAGTTTGTAGAAAACACACTATCTGAAAAGCATAGTAAAGTGAGGTACAATAAAATGAGATATGCCTGTACTATAAACTGATAGAAAAAAAGATGATTTGACATTATAGATTTTTTTTTCTTTTTTTTTTTTGAGACGGAGTTTCCCTCTTGTTACCCAGGCTGGAGTGTAATGGTGTGATTTCTGCTCACCGCAACCTCCGCCTCCTGGATTCAGGCAATTCTCCTGCCTCAGCCTCCTGAGTAGCTGGGATTACAGGCACACGCCACCATGCCCAGCTAATTTTTGTATTTTTAGTAGAGACGAGGTTTCACCATGTTGACCAGGATGGTCTCGATCTCTTGACCTCGTGATCCACCCACCTCAGCCTCCCAGTGCTGGGATTATAGGCGTGAGCCACCGCGCCTGGCAGACATTATAGATTTCATATGGATCAGCTCTTTGGATATATTGACAGAAAATAGACATTTTTAGAGACGTAAGCACAACCAGAAATTTCTACTCCTCTTTCTGCACCATTGGAATGTTACATTTCCAAATGTGACACTTAAAATATAAATAAACTTTGTCTTTTTTCTATCTTGGTTGAAGAAGAGTTTAGATGTATCTTAAGAAAGCAATATGTGAATTCTGAGGAAAAAATTGTATACCCATTTATCCTATATTTTGTAGTTTGAAATAGAATCGTTCTGTTTGGCTGGCATACTATTTAATTTTTAATTGAAAGCAAATGCTTTTTGACTGGCTGTGAACTCCCTAGTTTTCCATAGTGGTCACCATTCCTAATACTGCCCAGCCTACTTCATGCATTTTTATACCTTGCCTTGTCCCTGGAAGCATTTGAGTTTGATAGCCTTGACACAGAGATCAAATTACGTGAAACACTTAGTTAGGTCTGGAATGTGGAAGGAGAAGTGGTTGGGAACCAAAGCCATCACAGAGGCGCTTGAGCTAGAAATGGCAGCACAAGAACAGAAATTATGTTAAGAAGTTAACAGCAGAGAAAACCACAGCCTGCTAAGAGCTCAGGCAATTTGGTGCTGGTTCTGGTAACCGGTGGCTTTTAGAGCTTCATGCAGGAGACCTTGACTTACTTACCTTCCTTCTCTTTGCTGTCTGGGAGGAAGAGGAGCATAATAGTACTTTTGTCAGTAGCCTATGTGAGATGGAAGAAGGCAAGCCATAAATGTTTTTATCTTATGCTTATGTGGCCTGAGATATCTTATGTATAAAATATAAAACACATGGTATTTGTAGTAAATTTTCCTTATGTTATGCTGGCAATTCTGTTATATACTATGTTAAACATTTCATAGATAGCTATAACTTATGATACACTTTGAACATTATTTTTGCTGTGAATTTTTATCTCTATGTTTTGTTTCTTTGGCATAATTTATTAAAGTAAAAAATTGCAGTTGTTAGAATTTAATTTGATTTTCAGACTATGCTATTCCTTATCTATACAAATGTTTCAAAACAAGCAATATTTTTGAAATGAGAATCCCAAACATATTTCTCTGGGAAGAAAAAAATCTATATTAATAGTTTTTTTCTACATCTTACCAAGTTAGCAGATGCAACCCGTCTCCTGGGGGGTAATATTAGTTTGAGGAGAATAGAAAATATAACTAAAGAGGCAAATTTTATTTAATTTGTAAAGTATAGAATTAGCATAGCTAAGACTTCCAGAGAGCTTAAATACCTGTCACTCTCTAACTCTTTGCATGGTACACAGTATATATTTTTGTCCTTTATTGCTTACTTACTCTGTTAGACCATTCTTGCATTGCTATAAGGAAATACCAGAGATTGGGTAATTTATTTTTAAAAAAGAAGAGGTTTAATTGGCTCATGGTTCTGTACTATGAAGCATGGTACCATCATGTGCTTAGCTTCTGGGGAGGCTTCAGGGAGCTTTTACTCATGGCGAAAACCAGTGGGTGCAGGAACATCACATGGTGAGAACTGGAGCAAGAAAGGGTATGGAAGGGAGGTGCCACACACTTAAACCACTAGATCTTGTGGGTACTCACTTATTATTGCAAGAACAGCACAAAGCCATGCAGGATCCTGTCCCCATGGCCCAGTCACCTCCTGCCAGGTCCCATCCCCAATACAGGGGATTACATTTCAACATGAGATTCAGGTCTGGGAAAATATCCAAACCATATCCTTTACCTTTCCAGTTTTGTCTTTTCACAGTACCCTCCCACTCTCACCCCCACTTCTACTTTATGGAAAAATTTATAGTCTACAATGTTCCAGCTGTCTCTTTGATCAGTTGCCAGTTTTAATTGACTTGGTTCCTCAACACTATTCCTGTTTCCTCAAATTCCTCCTCACTCTTGAGCAAATTCTTTAAGTTAGAAAACTATTTGTGAGTTTGTTAATGTAACAAATGCAGACATTTGTTTTTTTGTGGAGAATGGGTAGTAGAGCATTTGGGGTAATGGTAGTACTGAGTGTTGCTGTATAAATGTTATTTTTACCATTAATATTTTTTAAAAATCAAGAGCTTTAATAACTCAATAGATATAATGCATATTAAGTGTATTGATAACATCAAAACCAGGTAGAAAAGTCTTAGGTCCTGGAGTGAAATAAATTAAGACATTTAATTGACATTGGCAAAAGTACGTGAAGAAGTTATTGTTAAATAGGAAAAAAAGCATAGGGGGAGTGTCACTGTTTGGCTGAAAAATTAACAAATACAAAATGAAAAATAATTCCTACAACCTGGTACAACAAGAACAGTGTCTACAGAAATAGAACAAAAAGTGATTCCATCACAAATGCAAAGCCTTTTTCTCCACGATAATTAAAGAGAGGACAGAAACCCATTTGACCTGCTAAATTAAATAACTTTAAATATTCTCATCTTCACAGTGGTCAGAGTGATGCATTGAATGACTCAAATTCTATCTACAGAACTTAAAGTCTTTACATCATGGCATGCCCTGCAAAGCCCTACATGATCTGGTTCTGGTAGCTTCCAATAAACACACCTTTCACCTTCCTTGCTTACAGAGCTCCAGTTTCACCAGCCTTATGTCTATTTTACAAACATGGCATTTTCTGTCTTAGGGCTTCTTAATACTTTCTCTACTTGATCAGCTCTTTTTCTGGATTTTTGCGTAAAGGGCCCCTTCTCTTCATTCAGATCTGTGCTGAAATGTCACCTTCTTTAGAAGCCTGTCTTAACCACAAGCTTAATGACCTTCACTTCTACTCTGTCCTACCCTCTACCTATTACTGTTTTATTTTCTTCATTACATGCATTAGTGATAGCTAAAGTTATATTAATTTCTTTATATCAGTGTTTATTTCTTGAACTTCCAGATAGAATGTAAACTCCATAAGCATCCAGAATTTTTCTCTCCTGATCTCTCTTTTCCTATTGTCAACAATGTGACTAACATTAGAGAAGACAAAATAAAAAATTTGTTCAAGGAATGACCAAACTAGCCATTTGGGAAAAAGAAAATCTTAGGAAGACAATTCTTCCTTCTCTCTGAAGAAACTCAGTGTTAAGAGTTTAAGTGTATTGAAATGTATTGCTGGGACACATTAGGGAAACAATGAATACTCAGTTTATGATGGTTTATTCAATGAAAGTGTGTAGATTAGATGCCTTCTTCTTATAGTCATTTAGATTTATTATGTGTTTGTTTTCTCAGTAGCCACCCTTCCATTTTTCCCCCGATAAAATCTCTAGTTATTGTTATTATTTCTCTCTGAACCCCATTTAAAATGTCCAAGGATTATAGTCATAACTGGCTTTTTCTCAATTAAAAAAAATTTTATGAAATTATTTCAGAGTAAAGCATAAAATGTTGAAGTCATTTTGTGACATTTCAGCTTAATACCAAAACACTTTTTTCCTTAATACTGTATGCTAAAAGACATTATTTTTAATATACTCTTACAGATATTAAACAGTAAAAGCATAAGAACGTTATGAACACCAGATCTGATTAAATAACTCATGAAGATGTTTTATTTTAAAATAATTTTTTATGAATTTGAAGCAACATATTTAAGATATATAAACTGTTCATTTAGTAAATTGGAAAAGACTTCTGTTCAGTATCAGAATGCCAAGAATTCTAACTCTCTATGTATTTCACTATTTGTTGGAAAATGACACATAGAAAAATAACAGTGCATTCCCTATGCCATTCTAGTATAGTAAATTTCACGATTCTTGGAATGCTATGATTTGTTAAAGCTAACTAAGTGCAGACTGTATTCTGCTTGAGATCAAATTATGTCTTCTACTGGTAGAATCTACATACAATTCAGTAAATCTATTCCCTAATTTATTTTTGTCAGGGCATGTATTTCAAGATTTTTGTTGCCTAAAAATCTAGTAAACCTTCCTTAAATGGAATTTATATCTGGATTAAACTCGGTAGCACCTATAGTTGCAACCTATACTACTAGTAAAAGAGAACATAAGTAACATATCATAGTTCATTTTAGTATGGTAATAATTTACACTTCAATTCTCACTAGGCATACATGTAACAACCACCAAGGACATTTAAAATAATGAGAGATTCAGTGAAATCACATGCAAAGAATTGTTATTGAAGAACCTGGAAATGCTTTTCATTTTTAGTCAGTGCTGTGTAAAGGAGATGTCTGCTGCCTTTTACTGTTTGTAAGTGGAATCTTTCAGCTAATGTCTCCCATCCTTTTAGGCCTTACAATCTTCATACATTCATTTTCTCAAGTTTTGTATGAACATAAACCACCTCTTCCATAATACATGGTTTTAGTACCATTTGACTTTAGCTTCTGAACCGATTTTTTTTTTCTTTCATTTTAGTGACGAAAGACCTTCAAAAGCAACAAAAATTCCTTGATTATTTCTAGCTATGTAGTTCTTGCAGCGATCATGCAGATTTCTTTGGTCACACACTGAGAAAACCCCATAATTACAAGGATATTTATGATAGCAGCACTGCTATTTCAGGGAATTACATTAGAGTTCACACTAAAAATAAAAGGGCAACACATTTTACATGCTGGTAGCTGGTTTCCCTTGATAGATGCGCTTGCTTTTTCTACAGACTTAAATTTATCCTTCACCATCTGCTCTTCAAGTACTCCAGCAAATACAATATTGCTACTGAATTCCCTTGAAAGTAAGTTACTCATCCTCCCTACAGACTTCCTTGTCAGATTCATACACTCTCTTCGTTGGATTCATAGTCTTACCTGCATACAAATGCGCAGTATTTGGATAGCTCTGGTAATTTTGTACTTTGATTTAGAAAATACTTAGAGGAACAGCCAGGTAATCGCTCCTATAGTGTTTTGGGCATGACTGGGGAGATCACATAGGCAATTGTGTTATTAAAATGATTGAAAAATGTTGTTGCTCAAGCAGTTATATTTTTGTTTTTTTTCTTTATTTAGTCATTCTTTCCACAAAAATTCATTGAAATATTTAAACCCTTTTGCAAATAATTGTACCAACCTTACTTTAAACTCTTTAAGCACTTTTGGAATAATTTTCAACACTTTAAACACTTTTGGAAATAACTGTACCAACCATACTTAACGTAGAACAAATCATCATCCTGTTGCATTATTGTCATGGTAGTTAAAAGACACTTAGCCACTCTCTGCCTAAAACAATCTCCCAGTCTAGGTGGCACCAACTAAAATTTGTTCACAGATACTTCGTCCTTTAGTTTCTCTTGAAAGTATCTTTAAAATACATCCTCCAAATAGCCATGCTAATCGTTGTTATAAATTAATTTCCTAAGCAACAGAGTTTCAGGGCAATTATAACATATTTATCATGGAGAAAAAGGAAAGAAGCAGGAAAATTTTTAAAGGAAGATTTTGAATACTGGGAGGTCTACTGAATCATATACTGTCTGTATAGTTCATAGATACTGTTTTTAATAAATATGAAAAGGGGAATAGAAAATGTTAAAATAAAGCTTCCCTGCTGTAAGATAGTGCCTGGACAGTCCTTCTAGGCATTTTGACTTTGCATTTGGCCTCCAAATTAATTTAAACTTCTACTTCATTTCAGTCACTGCACTCTATTTCCACCCCCTATAGAGAAAGAAGGTACATTGCCTGCATTTGATATTGATAATTTACCAAGTTATCAAAACATTAAAATAAAAAATTTTGATGTGAGACTAAGGAATTCCTCATGTATGTTTAATCAGTTTTAAAACTGATTGCTACAGAGTTGGTGAAAACAGAGAAGGTATCTAGCCTCCTTTATTTTAGAAAAATCTTTCCACATTCAAAGCAACCCAAAGGTGTCTGCAAAGTGTGTAGACACTTAGAAATGGTGCAATTGGCAAATAGATGAGAAGGTGAAGGTGTTTCTTCCAGTGTACGCTTGGGCAGCGTGCCTAGGGATCAGATGAACCTCGTTCAAACTTCTGTGATTGGGCCAGGCACAGTGGCTGACACCTGTAATCCCAGCACTTTGGGAGGCTGAGGTGGGTGGATCACAAGGTCAAGAGATTGAGATCATCCTGGCCAACATGGTGAAACTCCTTCTCTACTAAAAATACAAAAATTAGCTGGGCATGGTACCACATGCCTGTAGTCCTAGCTACCTAGGAGGCTGAGGCAGGAGAATTACTTGAACCCGGGAAGCAGAGGTTGCAGTGAGCCAAAATCGCACCACTGCAATTCAGCCTGGTGACAGAGCGAGACTCCATCTCAAAAAACAAAACAAAAGTTCTATGATTGTTTGTTTGTGAAATAGCAAAGTCAGACTTAATGTTGCTTGGGGTCACCTTTTGTGCCATGACTTTAATTGCAGCCCTCTTTTCTGTAGGCCTAGAACATGCAGGTATTCAGTGCTAGAAGAGGAGGAGGATGCAAAAGCTCCCCATCACAGCTTCTGGTCATCTGAGAAAGATTCCAACATATGACCCCCAAACTGACCACACTTCCCTTCAAGTATACCACAGAGAGAAAATTTACTTTATCAAAGACATTTTTTTAGGCAGAAATAATAGCCATACTTGACACGGTGTTTTATTTATCCCTGTTTTTGTGTAGCAAATTGGAAAGAAAATGCACTACAATATTTTCACATTATTTTTAAAGGGCTGTATCTAGAATCATATAATTTTAAGACTGAATGAAACCTCAAAAGCAATCTAGTCTTGTTCTAATGCATAAATCCTTTTATAACACCCACTAACATGATTTATCAGCTCAAGTCCTTTAGGTGATTGGAACTCATTGCCTCACCAGACAACCCATTTTACTTTAGCAGTTTTGAGTGTTAAAATTTTTTTTCTTATATTGATTTAAAATCTGTAGCCCTTTCTTATCTATAACCCGAATGCATTTATCCTGATTTTGCATCCCAGAAGAATGCAGAAAAAGATAAGCTCTCATTTACTTGATGTTTCATTTTTAAGCCACATATGGCCTAAGCCATTCATATGCTCTTTTTGATTTTTAAAAATAACAAATTATTTCAAATATCTTCAGCCCCTTTCTAAAAATTCACAGATACATAGATTTTTATAAAAACACAGCTCTATAAAATCCTAATTCTAGTGATGAGAATAGTAAAAAAAAAAAAAAAAAAAATCACCGTAAGATACTAATCTGGTTCAGTCTCTGTATGAGTTCGTTCTTACATTGCTATAAAGAAATACCTGAGACTGAGTAATTTGCAAGAAAAGAGATTTAATTGGCTCACAGTTCTGCTGGCTGTACAGGAAGCATAGCAGTATCTGCTCCCGGGGAGGCTTTCAGAAGCTTCCAATCATGATGAAAGGCAGAGAGGGAGCAGTCATGTCACATGGTGAAAACAGAAGCAAGAGAGGGAGCAGAGAGGTGCCACAAACTTAAATGACCAGATCTCAGGAGAACTCGCTCACTGTCATGAGGACAGTACCAAGAGTGATGGTACTAAATCACTCATGAGAAATCCACCCCACTGAGCAAATCACTTCTTAACAGGCCTCACCTCCAACATTGGGGATTGCATTTCAATATGAAATTTGAGGCAGGGACGCACATCCAAACTGTATCAGTCTCCTTATTCCTGTGATTCTTGAACTGGAATACTCCTCCTGGAGTTAGGTGAGAAGAGTTATAGGTAAACCTGGTGGTTCTTTTTTTTTTTTAACATTAACTTTCTCTAAAGATTTTCTCAAAGAAGCCTCATGATTTTTATATTAGATAAAAACTTTGACATAAGAATTCAAATAAAAGTTTGGCGTTAAATATGAGATTTAAAATACTTTGTAAATTTCAGAGTGCTGCTTTAGTCTAGTCCAGTTGTTCTCAGCCATGGGTGATTTTGTTTGCTGAGGACATTTGGCCATATCTGAAAACATTCTGGATTATCACATCTTGAGGAGTGCTACTAGAATCAAGTAAGTAGGAGCCAGGGTATGCTGGTAAGTCTGCAATGCACATGAAAGACATCCACAGCAAAGAATTATTTGAACCAAAATTGTCAATAGTTTGGGGTTGAGAAAGCCTAAATTTCTCAATCCTGGTTACCATTAGGGGTATCCCAATGGAATGTTTATTATTCATTATTATTATTATTATTATTATTTTGAGATGGAGTCTCGCTCTGTTGCCCAGGCTGGAGTGCAGTGGTGTGACCTTGACTCACTGCAACCTCCACCTCCCAGGTTCAAGTGATTCTCCTGTCTCAGCCTCCTGAGTAGCTGGGACTATAGGTACATGCCATCACACCAAGCTAATTTTTTGTATTTTTTGTAGAGATGGGGTTTCACCATGTTAGCCAGGATGGTCTCGATTTCCTGACCTCGTGATCTGCCCGCCTCAGCCTCCCAAAGTGTTGAGATTACAAGCATGAGCCGTTGCCCCAGCCTATTCATCATTATTTATTACTCATCTTTTAAGTCCAGGATATGAAGTAGTATCATGACGGTATAAACTAAAAAGTATCTGAGACAGTTCTCAGTGAATTTAAAGATTTATTTTGCCAAGGTTAAGGACATGTCTGGGTAAAAGTAACACAAAATCACAGAAACAATCTGTGAGCTATGCCTTTTTCCAAAGATAATTTTGAAGACTTTAATATTTTAGGGGAAAAATAAGCTGGAAGGGGAAAAAGAGAGAATATGATATGTTCACATTACTGAATCCACATATTGCAAGAGAGGAATCGTTAATTATGTATTCGTCTCATGCTCTGTAAATCAGCACTTTACATAAGTAGCTACCTGTGGAGAGATCAGGTCTTTTAGCTGTGGCTATCTACTTAGGAACAAAAAGAAAGGCAGTTTTGCTTCTTGTATTACTCAGCTTTCAGCTTTTTTTTTTTTTTTTTTTCCTTTTGGCATAGTGAAATGTGGTCCTGAGGTTTTATTTTCCTTTCACAAAAAGAAAGGTTTTCTTTTTTTTTTTTTTTTTTAATAAAGGAAGCTAGATGCCTTTTCTGTTGTCACCAACTCTGGAGCAATCTGAATGATCTCCAATGATATCTTTTGTTATGGTCTTCTCTGTAGTCCCTTGAAGAAGTTGGCCCCCTCCTATATTACATAACTGCACATAGGGCCTTAACCCTGAGACTGGGTTTCATAGAGTCCTATGTGTGTCAGGATTCTCCAGACAAACAGAATCAAGAGAATGTGCATATATAGAGAAACAGATTATTTTAAGGAATTGGCTCACATGATTATGGAGGCTGGCAAGTCCAAAATCTGCAGAGCGGGTTGGCAGGCTGGAGACCCAGGAAACAGCTGAGGCTGCAGTTCAAGTCCAGGCACCATGTGCGGCAGATTCCTTCTTGTCCAGGGTAGAAAAGTCTTTTGTACTTTTCATGTCTTCAGGTGATCGAATGAGACCCATACACATTATGGAGGGCAATTTGCTTTACTGAAAGTCTATTGATTTAAATATCAATCTTTCCCAAAACACTCTGGCAGAAATATCCAGAATACTTTTGACCAAATATCCAGGCACAATAGTCTAGCTAAGTTGACATACAAAATTAACCATCACAATGCTTTTT
The DNA here is from genome assembly GCF_009761245.1 of Sapajus apella. Classification (NCBI taxonomy): domain Eukaryota; kingdom Metazoa; phylum Chordata; class Mammalia; order Primates; family Cebidae; genus Sapajus; species Sapajus apella. Next base: position 16,291,406 of record NW_022436966.1, on the reverse strand, counting down.
TCCTAATGTTTCACAAAGAGCCTTTATCACCAGGCTCTCCTCAGCTCAACAGGCAATCATAGCAATTTTGGTTTGGTCCATGTGCTGCATGATTCATGTTTTACTTTGAATTTATTTTTAACCTACTTGTGTCATCAAATTAGGGAAGATAACAGAGCAGGCCGACCTCTGCTAGAATGTTCCTCCTAAGTCAGGTGGACCTCTGCAGTTTTCAGGTAACTCCAATTACTCTTTGAGTTCTTCTTTGAGCTTAAGTGAGCCTCTTCCAGAGGGCAGGGATTTGGAATGGGAGATATCTACGCATGGTAGCAGTAAGGACATGTCTTACTTGCACCCTTCTAGACAATAATGTTTCACTTTATCTTTTAGAGAGGTTTTACTTGAATGTATCAAGAGGCCTTTAATGTTTTCCTCAGGTTGGCTAAACTTTAGATAGTTTTCTTCCTGAGTATAGGTCCCTGACTTATCTTTTCTTAGAACACTTACTTAGAAAATCTGCAATTGTAAACTTTTCTTCTGTCTATTTGAAATTTATGTAAATCTTCTTCTAGCCTCTTGTCAGTTTTAGAACCCAGGAAATGGCTCTCTGGAGGTCCTGGAAATTATCTTTGTGAAATGTAATCAAGGAAGAGGGCACCCCATTTCCCAGCATCTATGGATAGCTGGGAGCCTACCTTAGATGGGCACTAATTATCAAACACAGATGGCCTAATCAAAGAGAAAAACGGTTTGCAAACTCAGCAATAACTTAATGTACTCAATACATTTTATTTCAGCAAAGTGGATTTCAGTCTTTTTTTCACTATCACAAAAGGCTGAATATTCTTCCCTGGCTGTTTAACTTTGTCTGGTGCATATTTTACTTAGACAGTATTTTTAAAGTAACTCTCAACTTTTAATAATGTAAGGATAAGTAATGATGTTAATTTCAGGTACCATGATGGGTCAGAAATCACAGGATAAGCAGCTTTCTGTGACAGGCAAGTTTTACTGAGTTTTTCTAGTTTTTCAAGGAAAAACCGGATAGCTATTATCTTTGAGGGGTGATATGTAGTAAAAAGGAAACTCTCCATGTTTTCAACTGTAGATGATTTTAAAACTGTCTTATCCTCGAACACCTCAAGGCATTATCCTGAAAATTTTAACTTTAAAATAATTTCAATACTGTTCAAATGTCAAAAATATAAGTAATAGTAAGGATAGAGAGAAGAAAGCCAAAAGAAGCAAAAGCTGTGTAAATATATTTAGAAAGAATGTAAGAAGCCATTTAAGTTTTATTCTTTAAATTTGGAAAGACATCCATAGACCAAAGAAATAGAAAGATACATAACTTTTGCTTGTAACATCTTATATTATTACTTAGTGTATTTTTATTTAGACCTATGGCCCACCACTTCTCTTCCTTTGAAACCTAAGATGCTAATACTATCAAATAAAGATCAAGAAACAAATTTTAGATTTTAACAACCCAACCCCACTGTATCACGTTTTTTTAATCTAAAATTTTCTCCCAGGTTTCTCTTTAAAAAAAAAAATTGTGGTATATAATAGGTGTATATATTTATGGGGAACATGAAATGTTTTGATAAAGGCCTGCAATGTGTTTTAATACAGCCATGTAATTCCCACCAGTAGTGTACAAGGGTTTCTTTTTCTCAACATCCTCCTCAGTATTTGTCCTTGACTGTCTTTTGTATATAAGTCATTTTAACTGGGGTCAGATGATATCTAATTGTAGTTTTGATTTGTGCTTCTCTGATGATTAATGATGTTGAACACCTTTTCATATGCCTGTTTGTCATTTGAATGTTTTCGTTTGAACGACATCTATTCAAATCTTTTACCCATTTTTTTGATCAAATTTTTAGATTTTTTTTCTTTTACAGTTTGAGCTTCTTATTGATAGTTTGCAAAGATTTTCTCCCATTTTATGGTTATCATTTCACTTTGTGGATTGTATCCTTTGCTTTGCAGAAGCTTAATAAGTTGATGTTATCCCATTTGTCCATTGTTGCTGTGGTGGTCTGTGCTTGTGAGGTATTACTAAAAAAATGTTTGCCGAGACCAATGTCCTAGAGATTTTCCCCAATATTTTCTTGTAGTTTCATAGTTTGAGGAGTTAGATTTAAGTTTTTTATGCATTTTGATTTGATTTCTGTATATGGTGAGACACAAGGATCTACTTTCATTCATCTGTGTGTGTGTATATATATATATCCAGTCTTCCCTGCAAAATTTATTGAAGAGACTGTCTTTTCCACAGTGTGTGTTCTTGGCATCTATGTCAAAAATGAGTTCACTGTAGGCATGTGGATTTCTTTTGGGTTCTCTCTTCTGTTCCATTGGTCTATATGTCTGTTTTTATGCCAGTGCCATCCTGTTTTGGTTACTATAGCTTATGGTATAACTTGTAGTCAGGTAATGTGATTCCTCTGGTTTTGTTCTTTTTTGCTTTGGAAAGCTTTGGGTATTTTTGGTCTTTTGTGGTTCCATATAAACTTTAGGATTGCTTTTTTCTGTTTCTGTGAAGAATGCCATTTGTATTTTGTAGGGATTGCATTGAATCTGTAGATTGCTTTGGGTAGTATAAACATTTTAACAACATTGATTTTTCTGAATATGGAATATTTTTCAATGTTTTTGTGTTTTCCTTGATTTCTACCATCAGTGTTTTATAATTTTTATTATAGAGATCTTTCCCTTCCTGGATTAATTCCTATATATTTAATTTCATGTGTGGCTATTGCAAATGGAATTAATTTTAAAATTTCTTTTCCACATTGTTCACTGTTGGAGTATAGAGATGCTACTGATTTTTTGTGTATTAATTTTGTATCCTAAACCTTTAGTGACTTTGCTTATAGTTCTAATAATTTTATGTGGAGTCTTGAGGCATTTCCAAATTAAAATCATATCATCTGCAAACAAGGATAATTTGATTCATTTGTTTTTTAATTTTGATGCCCTTTATATCTTTCTCTTGTTTGATTGCCCTTGCTAGGACTTCTAATACTATGTTGAGTAACAGTGGTCACAGTCAACATCCCTCTGGTGTTCCAGATCTTAGAGAAAAGACTTTCAGTTTTTCCCCCATTCAGTTTGATACTAACTGTGAGTCTGTTATATATGGCTTTTATTATGTTGAAGTATATTTCATCTATCTCCAGTTTTTTTGGGGGGGGGTTGTCATTAAAAGATGTTGAATATTATCAAATGCCTTTTCAGCATTAATTTTGAATGATCTTCTGGTTTTTATCCTTGATTCTGTTGATATGATGTATCACATTGATTAATTTATGTATGTTGAACCATACTTGCATCTCAGGGATAAATACCACTTGGTCAAGGTCAATAATCTTTCTAAAGCATTGTTGAATTTGATTTGCTAGTATTTTGTTGAGGATTTTTACATCACTATTTATCAGCAATATTGGTACTGGTTTTATTTTGTTTTGATGTATCTTTGAGGGTAATATTAACCTCATAGAATGAATTTGAAAACATTCCCTTCTCTTTTATTTTTGCAATAGTTTGACAGGATGGGTACTAGTTCTTCTTAAAATGTCTGGTATAATTCAGCAGTAAACCCTTACAGTCCTGTGTTTTCTTTACTAAGAACATTTGTATTATAGCTTTGATCTCAGTTTTTGTTATTGGTCTGTTCAGATTTTAGATTTCTCCTGGTTCAAACCTGGTGGGTTGTGTATATCTAGGCATTTCTTCTAGATATTTCCAATTTGTTGGTATGTAGTTGCTCATAGTAGCCACAAATAATCCTTTAAATTTCTTCAGTGTTAGTTGTAATATCTCCTTTTTCATTTCTGATTTTACTTTCTTTTTTTTCTTAATTTGCCTAAAGGTTTGTCAATTTTGTTCAACTTTTAAATAAACCACCTTTTTTGTTTCATTGATCTTTTTTTCATTTTCATTTCAATTTCATTGATATTTGCCCTGGTTTTTATTACTTCTACTGATTTGGAGTTTGGTTCACTCATGCTCTTTTAGTTCAGCAAGATGTATTGTTAGATTGTTCATTTGAAGTTTTTATTCTTTTTTGATGTAGGCATTTATAGCTATAAACTTCCCTCTTACTATTACTTTTGCTTTATCATATAGGTTTTAGTATGTTGTGTTTCCATTATAATTTTTAAAGAATTTTTTTACTGTACTTCTTAATTTCTTTATTGACTCACAGACCATTCAGGAGTATATTTCTTAATTGCTATGTATTTTATAGTTTCAAAAATCCTCTTATTATTAATTTCTAGTTTTATTCCATTGTGGTCAGAAAGGATGCTTGATATTATTTCTTTTTTTTTTTGCATTTTAAGAGTTTTTTTGTGGCCTAACATATGGTCTATTCTTGAGAATGACCCATGTGCTGAGGAAAATAACGTATATTTTGCAGCTCTTGGATGAAATGTTCTGTAAATATCTATAGATTTTTCAGTTCATAGCGCAGATTAAATCTGATGTTTCTTTGTTGATTTTCTGTCTGGAAGATCTATCTAATACCAAATGCGGCGTGTTGATGTCTCCAGCTATTATTGTATTAGGGCCTAACTCTCTCTTTTGACCTAAAAATATTTCCTTTACATATCTGAATGCTCCAGGGTTGAGTGCATATATATTTAAAATTGTTATACCCTCTTGCTGAATTCACCTATCACTATATAGTGACCTTCTTTGTCTCTTAAAGTTTTTGGCTTGAAATCTATTTTCTATAAATATAGCAACTCCTGCTCTAATTTAGTTTCCATTGGCATGGAATATCTTTTTCCATCCCTTTATTTTTAGTCTGTGTGTGTCTTTATAAGTGAAGTGTGTTTCTTGTAGACAAAAGATTATTCAGTCTTGTTTTTTCTTCCAGTAAGCCTCTATTATCTTTATATTGGAGGGTCTATTTCATTTTCACTCAGTGCTATTCATGAGTAAGGACTGACTTCTATCACTTTGTTTTCTGATCTTCTCTTCCATCTTTCTTTTCTTTCTCTCTTTCTCTAGTAAAGGTGATTTTTCTCTGGTCTTAGGATTATTTTCTTGCTTTGTGTGTGTGTGTATCAGTTGTATGTTTTGTAGGCTTTTGTTGTTATTGTTTTGGTTTGAGGTTAACATGTGGCTTCCAAATGCTATCTCATAATTCCTTATTTTAACCTGATGACAACTTAACACTATTTACCTAAACAAGGAGAAAGAAAACTAATGAGAACTCTACACATTAACTTCATCTCCCTACTTTTTAATATTTTGTTGTTTCTATTTATATCTTATTGTACTATGTCTTGAAAAGTTATTGTAGTTAAAGACTTTAGTTTTGCACCTGACAGTGACATTCACAATGCTATAATTAATTATAAATTGACATTGTTTCAAATTTATTGTATGTAATAATGAAAAGATAGCATCTTTCAAAAATGTAAAATAAATCTATTATATATTTTTTTTATTTTAAACCTAAATTATTATGGTTTTAACATGCTCCAATGGTAAAAGCCATTTATTTCAATAAATGTAACAAAAATAGCCCTTACATAAAAATTGGATTCTCTCCTGAGCTTGGAACTGGATGCCTTCCAAGCCCAGCTTAACAAAAATCAAAACTGCTTTGGTTTAGTCTTTGTGTAAATTAAAAAGAAAATAAAAGATCAAAACAATTTTAGGAACTTCCAAGCACCAAAGGCATGAAAATTGTTTAACAGTCCAAAAATTAGGAGTCCTAAAGCAGATGAATTCCTTTTCAAACAGAATATCATTTTCTCTTGAGTATCATTTGCATTGTATCCAAGCTTGGTGCTATGTGACTATTAGTTTTGCAAATTTACCAAAATTCTGAGGGTATTTCAGTTAACTTTTAATTAATTTTTAAACAATTTTTTCCCTTAAATTTCTTCTGTATTCAAGAAAGTCTCAGAAGTCTATCTTAAGAAGTCTTAAGTATGCATTATTTACTGCTCATATTATTATTGGAATCCTTTTTTTCTCCTGACTAATTGGCCATTAAAAAGATTAGGGTTTGAATAACGTGCATAAAGAATACTGAAATTTTTAAGAAATTATATGAGTATTTCTTGTTTAATGCATTTGCTATTGATATTATAAAAATACTTGCTTACTGCAAGGCTATTTATGTCGGGAGGCATCTATTTATTAGAGAAGTCACACACGGCCAGCAAAATAACACAAGATCAGAAAACCAAACACCACATGTTCTTATAAGTGGGTGTTGAACAATGAGAACACATGGACACAGGGAGGAGAACATCACACAATGGGGCCTGTCGGGGGGTGGGGAGTGTAGGGGAATTGGGGAGAGCTAACATTTGGAGAAATGCCTAATGTCAACGACAGGGGGATGGATGCAGCAAATTACCATGGCACGTGTATACCTATGTAACAAACCTGCACATTCTGTACATGTACCCCAGAACTTAAAGTATAATAAAAAAATGTTTAAAAGAGGCAGAAGTTACACATGGCCTTAGTACTTCACCCTTTCTCTCACTTCCTTCTTCTTAACCCCACAGGAGATATTATTCTCTTCTAATGTTTGGGTACAGCATTTATATACATCAGTTGCCTTTCACTGGAAGGTAATCTGCCCTATTGTATACCATCACAAGACCTTCATAATTTATAAATCCATGCTGAAGATAGACAGTTCTTTATCTGCGCTTGGTGAGTCATCTACAGTTTACTTTTGGTTGTCCTAATTAGAAAGTTCGTTTGTCCTTTCATTCTAACGTTACAGGATCAATGAGTTAGTTGACCTGTGTTCCAGTTCAATGAAATATGTTGAGGCACAGTTTATTTTCTCAGTGTACAAAGGACTACTTTTTTTTTTTATCACCTTTCAAACTGAGAAAAATCGTAAAGATATTTTTGAAATGGATGCAAAATTGTTCTTAGTGATTGCAATCTGGATATCTTTAAAGCTAATAAATAGATTCTAACTTACTATGACTTTAATTGTAAACCAAAGTAATCCCTCAAACACATATGTAGCATCTTATATGATACCAGTTATTATAAAAAACCAAAATGATTAAAATGTAAGCCTGCTTTCAAGAAACTTACATTCTAGTTGTCCAAAGGTAATATATGAATAGATGATCACAATTCAACGCAGTGTCTGAAATGTATTATGGCGGGGACAGACTGTATTAACACAGTTCATTTTTGGCTCTTTGTTGGTATGGCTTGAGGAGTAATGGAAAAATTTAAGAAACAGGGTAGGTTTTGCTTTAGAGATAGTTGGTAGAGACAAATGCATTTTCAGGACCACAGCTATTCTTTTTAAAGGCAGCAACTTGCTCAGGCAAATCTTCATTGATTTATTCAGAATTTACATTGTTCCATTGTTCATTGAAATGTTGAACATATCTGAGTTCAGGGGCATTCTAGCCAGACCAAGTCTTCATTCTGAGAGCATTGATTTTAGGCCTGTAATCTAAGATGTTTTTGTTCTGCAGAGGATTACAAATTTTACCAATTCCACACTCCACGTATTTTATTTTATTTTAATTTTTGGCAACAGGAATGGGTATGTGTGTTGCAGAGGGTGGTGAGATTGGAGCAAGGGATAGGAAATTAGAGATCAATGCAAAAGTGACATGTTTTGGAGGTAGAACTCTGAGATATTTATCAGCCTGAGCAGCAGCTTGTTCTATAAAGTGGAAGCAGCTACACCAACAGCTAAATACTTCATGATTCTAAAGAAAGACAAGATTGGTCATTCTTGCATTCTACATAGCTACATACCTTAAATAGAGAAATGCCAAATTGAAACACAATCTGAGAAGAGACACGGCATACATGCCTTGAGAATACAAAGGACAGACTGTAAAATCCTAGATGGTTCTGTTATTTTTTTAATAAAATATTTTGAAATAATTTTAGACTTACAAAAACTTTGCAAAAATAATACAAAGTAATCATGTATACTGTTCATCTAGTTTTCCCTAATGTTAACAATGTATATAACCACAATAGAAATTTTATAATATGAGGCAAATAACATTGATCCAATATCATTAAAGAATATATTAGCATTTCACTAGTTTTACAGTGTAATGCCATTTTTCTGTTCTAAGGTTCAATACAGAGTCCTGCATTGCATTCAGGCGTGTCCCTTAAGTCTCCATAAGTCTGTGTTGTTCTTCAGGTTTTCTTTGCCTTCTGTAACTTTGATGTTTCTGTGAGTACTAGTCAGTTACTTTGTGGAATAATGTGAGATTATTATTCAATTTAGCATTGTCTCATATTTTCTCATGGTTAAATTGATGTTAGCATTTTCGGTAGGAATACCACAGAAGTGATATTATATCCTCCTCAGTAAATAAATTTAGGGAGTATATGATGTCAATATGCCATATTACTGGTGATGTTAACAATAAACATTTGATTAGGATGATATGTGCCAGATTTCCTCTTGTAAAGTCATGCTATTTTTCCCTTTATAACCAATAAATGTCTTGAAGGAGATATTTTGAAGCTGTGCAAAAATCCTATTTTTCTACAAATTTTTGTCCACTGAATTTAGCATCAATCATGCCTATAATGATTAAAGTTAAAAAATAGTTTGACATACAAACTGTTTCCCCAAAAAATTACAATCCCAGTTAAATTTTATATATGGAGTAGTTGGAAAAATACTGCTTTGAAAGAATCGTTGCTACCTGAATGTACTAAATCTTAAAGTATAATTTTTGTAATTCCTTCATAACTGGCTCTGAACTTCACAATTTCATAGTAACTAAAACTATAGGTAATGGCTGTAGGAAGGAATTTTATTTCTGTAAAATATCTAAAATTCTTTTACAAATAGCGTTCATTGTTTTTTATAAATAATTTATGTTAGGCTTTTTACTGGCTTCATAATGTTTGTTTATTACTAGTTTATCTTATTCTTTTGTTTTTATCTTTAATTGATTTTGTAGGGACATGAATGAATCTGGAAAGCATCATTCTCAGCAAACTGACACAAGAACAGAAAATCAAATACTGCATGTTCTCACTCATAGGTGGGTGTTGAACAATGAGAACACATGGATACAAGGAGGGGAGCATCACACACTGGGGTGTCTTGTTGGGGTAGGGGAGGGACAGCGGGGGGTGGGGAGGTTGGGGAGAGATAACATGGGGAGAAATGCCAGATATAGGTGACGGGGGTTGAAGGCAGCAAACCACCTTGCCATGTATGTACCTATGCAACAATCTTGCATGATCTGCACATGTACCCCAGAACCCAAAGTACAATTTTAAAAAATTATTTTAGATTAATGGGCACATGTGTAGTTTTGTTATATAGGTAAACTCCTGTCATGGGAGTTTGTTATACAGATTATTTTATCACCTATGTGCTAAGTCTATTACCCAATAGTTATTTTTTTGGAATCCTTTCCCTCCTCTCACCCTTCACCTCCCAGTTAAGCCCAGGTCTCTGTTTCTTTCTTTGTGTCCATAAGTTCTCATCATTTAACTATCACTTATATGTGAGAACAAGTGGCATTCGGTTTTCTGTTCCTGTATTAGTTTGCTAAGAATAATGGCATCTGGTTCCATCCATGTTCCTGCAAAAGGCATGATCATGTTTCTTTTTATGGTTGCATAGTATTTTATGGTGTATATGTACTCCTTTTTCTTTGTTTAATTTGTCATTGATGTGCATTTAGGTTGACTCCATGTCTTGGCCATTGTGAATAATGCTGCAAAAAACATACATGTGCATGTGTCCTTCTGGCAGAATGATTTTTATTCCTTTGGGTATATACCCCGTAATGAGATTGCTGGGTCAAATTATAGTTGAGATTTTAGCTCTTTGAGGAATTGCCACACTGCTTTCCCCAACGGTTAAACTAATTTACACTCCCACCAACAGTGTATGTGTTCTCTTTTCTCTGCAATCTTGCCAGCAACTTTTTTTTTTTTTTGACTTTTTAATAACATCCATTCTGGCTGATCTGAGATGTTATCTCTTTGCAGTTTTGATTTTCATTAACCTAATGATCAGCGATACTGAGATTTTTTTCATATGTTTGTTGGCTGCATGTATGTCTTCTTTTGAAATGTGTCAGTCTGTATATTTTGCCCACTTTTTAATGGAGTTGTTAAATAAGGAGACACCTGCAAATCCAATAAAGAGTTAGAAGAGCTTTAAATGGCCAAGGGAAGGATTGTATCTGTGATTATCAGAGGGAAAGAGCCTGGATGGGCTTCAGCCGAGTGCTCGTGTATACCTGCTGCTTTACTCATGTTTGAAACACAGTAGGTTATCTAGCACTTGCTGTGTGCCTGGCACAGAGTGTTCCATAAGCCTTAGCTCATCATATCAACAGACACCCCTGTGATAGACACCGCTTTTACCTTCATATACAAATGAGGAAATGCAGCTTGGGGATGATGAGTCATTCAATCAAAGTCCCTTAGGTGGTAAGTGGCAGAGCAGTGATTTAATCTGAGGTCTGCCTGACTCAAAGCCCATTCTTATCATCATTAGGCCATATTCATTCATTCAACAAATATTTCTGCATGCCTACTATGTGCCAGGACCTGTTCTAGGTGCTGGGGTTATAGCCATGAAGAAAATGGCTAAAGATTTATCTCCCATGAAGCATTCATTCTGGCAAGGGAGGACCAGCAATAAACAAGATAATTTCAGATGGTAAAATGAGTTATGAAAAAACAAAAGCAGGTGGGTAAATTTCTTTTAAGTTCCTTATAGATTCTGAGTATTAGACCTTCATTGGAGACATAATTTGCAAATGTATTCTCCAAAATATATTCTCATATTCTGTAGATTGTCTGTTTACTCTGTGGATAGCTTCTTTTACTGTTCAGAAACTCTAAAGTTTAATTAGATCCCATTCGTCAATTTTTGCTTTGTTTTGCAATTGCTTTTGATGTCTTTCTCATAAAATCTTTGCCTGGTCCTCTGACCAGAATGGTATTGACTAGATTGTCTTCAAGGGTTTTTGTAGTTTTTGGTTTTACATTTAAGTTTTTAATCCATCTCGAGTTGATTTTTGTATATAGTGTAAGAAGAGTATCCAGTTTCAACCTTCTGATTATGGGTGGTCAGTTTCCCAGAACTATTTATTGGATAGGGAGTCCTTTCCCTATTGCTTGTTTGTGTCTGCTCTTGTGAAGATTCAATGGTTGTAGTTGTACAGCTTTATTTCTAGGCTCTCGACTCTGTTCCATTGGTATAGTATGTGTCTATTTTTATACCAGAATGCTACTGTTTTGGTTACTGTAGCCCTGTAATATACTTTGAAGTCAAGTAACATACACTCTCCTGCTTTGTTCTTTTTGCTTAGAATTGCCTTGGCTATTCTGGCTCTTTATTGCTTCAATAAATTTTAAAATAGTTTCTCAAGTTCTATGAAGAAAGACATTGGTAGTTTGATAGCAATTGCATTGAATCTGTAAATTGCTTTGGGCAGTATGGCGATTGTAATGAGACTGATTCTATCCATGAGAATGGAATATTTTTCCATTTGTTTGTGTCATCTCTGATTTCTTTGAGCAGTGTTTTGTAATTATCATTGTAGAGATCTTTCACCTCCCTGGTAAACTGTATTTCTAGGCATTTTCTTCACTTTGTGGCAATTGCAAAGTTGTGAATGGGATTGTATCCCTAATCTGGCTTTCAGGTTTGCTATTTTTGGAGTATAGGAATGCTCGTGATTTTTGTATATTGATTTTTGTATCCTGAGGCTTTGCTGAAGTTGTTTTATCAGCTGAAGAAACTTTTGAACTGAGATTGTGGGGTTTCTTGAAGAAGATTTTGAGCCAAGATTATGGGGTTTCCTAGATTATGGGGTATGTATCATAACATCTGCAAACAGGAATAGATTGACTTTCTCTCTTCCTATTTGGGTGCCCTTTATTTATTTCCCTTGCCTGATCACTCTGGCCAGACCTCCAATATTATGTTGAATAGGAATGCTGAGAGAGGGCAGTTTTCAAGAGGAATGCTTCCAGCTTTTACCCATTCAGTAAAATGTTGGCTTTGGGTCAGCCATAGATGGGTCCTATTATTTTGAGGTGTTTCTTTAATATCGAGTTTATTTAGAGTTGTTTTTTTTTTTTAACACAAAGAGATGTTTAATATTATCAAAACGCTTTTCTGTACCTATTGAGATAATCATGTGATTATTATCTTTAGTTATGTTTATGTGATGAATCATATTTATAGATTTGTATATGTTTAATCAACCTTACATTTCAGGGATGAAGCCTACTTGATTGTAGTGGATTAGCTTTTCAATGTGCTGCTGGTTTCAGTTTGCATGTATTTTGTTGAGGACTTTTGCCTCAGTTGTCATCAAGGTTATTGGCCTAAAGTTTTTTTTTTAATGTTTGTGTATCTTTGCCAGGTTTGGGTATCAGGATTATGCTGGTCTCGTAGGATAAGCTGGGGAGGAGTTCCCCCTTCTCACTTTTTGGCAATAGTTTTGGTAGGAATGGTACCAGCTCTTCTCTGTACATCTGGTAGAATTTGGCTTTGCATCTGTCTTGTCGTGGGCTTTTTTGGTTGGTAGGCTATTTATTACTGATGTAACTTTGAAGCTCATTGTCAGTCTTTTCAGAGAATCAATTCTTTCTTGTTCAGTCTTGGGAGGATGTACGTTTCCAGGAATTTATCTATTTTTCTTCTTGGTTTTCTAGTTTGTGTGCTTGTAGGTGTTTATGGTAGTTTCTGATGGTTATTTTTATTTCTGTGGTAACTTTACATTTGTCAATTTTAATTGTGTTTATTTTGATCTTCTCTCTTTTCTTTATTAGTCTAGCCAGTAGCTCAGCAGCCACCAACCTATTTGGCACCAGGGACTGGTTTCACAGAAGACAATTTTTCCACAGATTGTGAGGGTGGGGGATGGTTTCAGGATGAACTGTTCCTCCTCACATCATCAAGCATTAGTCAGAGTCTCAAAAGGCATATATAACCTAGATCTCCCTCATGAGCAGTTCACAATAGGTTCCCACTCCTATGAGAATCTAATACCACCACTAATCTGACAGAAGGAGCTCAGATAGTAATGCTTGCTCCCCAGCTGCTCACCTCCTCCTGTGCAGCCCAGTTCCTAACAGGCCACTGACTGGTACAGATCTGTGACCCAAAGGTAAAGGACCCCATGGAGTAGCCTTTCAATCTTATTATTTTTTTTTCCAAAACCTACTCCTAGATTTGTTGATCTTTTGAGTGGCTATTCATATGCTGATTTCTTTCAGTTCAGCTTTGATTATAATTTCTCATCTCCTGCTAACACTGAGGTTGGCATGTTCTAGCCTCTCTTATTCCTTCAGTTGTGATGCTGGTTGTTAATTTGAGATTTCTCTAACTTTTTGATGTTAGTTGTGGAAATTTAGTGCTATAACTTTTACTGCTTTTGCTGTGTCCCAGAGATTCTACTATGTTGTATCTTTGTTCTCATCCGTTTCAAAGACTGCCTTAATTTCATCATTCACTCAATAGTCATTCAGGGACAAGTTGTTTAATTTCTATGTAACTGCATTATTTTGAGTGAGCTTTTTAGTCTTGATTTCTATTTTTATTGTGCTGTGGTCTGAGAGTGTGTTTGGTATTATTTTGACTCTTCTGCATTTCCTGAGGATTATTGTATGTCTGCTTGTGTGGTCAATTTTAGAGTATGTGCCATGTGGCAATGAGGAGAATGTATATTCTGTTTGTTTGGGGTGGAGAGTTCTGTAGATCTCTCTCAGCTCTATTTGGTCCAATGTTGAGTTCAGGTCCTGAATAACTTACTTAATTTTCTGCCTCGATAATCCGTTTAATACTGTCTGTAGGATGTTAAATTCTGCCACTATTATTGTGTTGAAATCTAAGTCTCTTTTTAGATCTCTAAGAACCTGCTACATAAATCTGGGTGCTCCTGTTTTGGATGCATATATATATTCAGAATAGTTAGGTCTTCTTGTTGAATTGAACCCTTTATCATTTTGTAATGCCATTCTCTGTTTTGTTTATTTTTGTTGGTTTAAAGCCTGTGTTGTCTGAAATTAGGGTTGCAGCCCTTGCCTTTTACTGATTTCCATTTGCTTGGTAGATTTCCTTCCACCCCCTTTAATTTTAGCCTGTGGCTGACATCGCATGTGAACTGGGACTCTTAAAGACAGCATACCACTAGGTGTTGCTTTTTTATCCAGCTTGTCATTCCATACCTTTTAAAGGTGGGAGTTTAGCCCATTTACATTCTAGGTTAGTATTCAGATGTGTGGATGTAATCCTGTCATCCTGTCATTGTGTTTTATCTGGTTATTATGCAAGCTTGTTTCTGTGGTTGCTTTATAATGTCTGTGGTCTTTGTGTTTGAGTATGTTTTTATAATGACTGCTAATTTCTTTCCTTTCCATATTTAGTGCTCCTTTCAAGATCTCATGTAAGGCAGGTCTGGGGGTAATGAAATCCCTCAGAATTTGCTTCTTGTGAAAAGAAGCAAATCTCTTGCTTAGGAAGCTTAGTTTGGCTGAATAAGAAATTATTGGTTGAAGATGTTTTATTTAAGAGTGTTGAATATAGACTTTCTAGATGATATAAATTAACATTAGACTTTATAGGTAACATAACTCCAAGTATGCCTCCAAATTAAAAAAAAAATAGATAATCACATATATTATAGGCAGAGAATAACTAAAATCATTTTCTGGTATCACTCTCTTAGAGAACATAGCTTAGTCCCCTGGCTAAATCATCCTCTTAATACGTTACTTAGAAGTGTATGAGACATTAATCCTAAGGGAGAAATTTGTATCTTTAATACACAACATGTGGGACTATATCAAGCAATTACAACAAAAAGATGCTTATAGGATGACCCTTAGGAATTTGCATTCAAGTTTTCCCCCATCTCCTCTGGAATTCTCTGAAACTATCTATATCTATGTTCTTAACTCACAACAATCACTTTTCTCAAAAATTATACCTTTCAAGGGCTTATTTCCTTCAGTTTGTATCAGAGGTAATGAACAAAATCAGTGGTTTCCAAATTAGCTATTTGTATTAGTCTATTTTCACATTGCTAAAAAGAACGACCTGAGACAGGGTAATTTATGAAGAAAAGAGGTCCAATTAACCCACAGTTCTACAGGCTTAACAGAAAACATTGCTAGAAGGCCTCAGGAAACTTACAATCATGGCAAAAGGTGAAGGTGAAAGAAGCATGTCTTACCATTGCAGAGCAGGAAAGAGAGAGAACCAACAGGAGAAGTACCACACTTTTAAACCATTAGATCTCCTAAGAACTCATTCACTGTCATGAGAAGAGCATGGGAGACATCTGCCCCCATGATCCAATCAGCTTCCACAAGGTCTCTTCTTCAACATTGGGAATTACAATTCAACATGAGATTTGGGTAGGGACATAAAGCCAAACCATATCACTGTCCGTTAAAATCATATGGGAGATTTTAAATTTTACTAAAGTAGGAAGACTTCTGTGTAACTGAGAATAGCAACTGCGTAGCTACTTAAATCCTGACATTATCTTTTCAAATTATAAGTTTTATAATTACACTGTAAATCTTATGTGTTCAAACACTGATCTGTTATATAGCAAATTTACCTGTTTGACTATATGTTTTGAAAAATTGTGTTTCTTAAATTACACACATGTAAATGTATTTAAAATTCATATATAAGAAGGAAACCTTGTTTTTCTCTGATTACTCAAATTTCCATTATATCACAAAGAAACATTTGGGGGTATAAATAAAAACAGAGTTTACTTCTTTTTAGTCTTTTTTCCTGGTGTAGGATCCAGCAGTCTACAAATTTTTAGTGGACAATTTGATGTAATATGTAGAGACACCCATGTAATCTACACCCTTACTTAGATAGTATTTTATTACCCATAACCACAAAATGCATCAATGGTATTCTCAATCAAACCCCTGGCCCCTGAGGCTGCCATCATTCTGCCTTTATTTTACCACAGATTAGATCTGCCTATTGTAGCAGTTCATAAAAATGGAATTATTTAGTATGTACTATTTTGCATCTATCTGCTTTTGTTCAGCATAAAACTTTGTTTCTGATCCATGTTAAAGCAAATATTGCTAGTTCTTCTCTTGTTATTTTGGGGTATTATTCCATTTTAATTATTTACCTGAATTTTTAATATCCATTCTCCTGTTGATGAATGTTTGAGCTATATCCAGGTTGGGTTTGCAGTGAACAAAAGCCTCTGTCGATATTCCTATGTACATTTGTTTGTTTGCTTTTATGAATATTTTTTAAAAAATTTCTTGGGAGTACAATTTTTGAATTATATAGTAAGTATATATTAACATGATAGATTGCTATACAGCTTAACAATGTATTATTACTATTTTTATATTTCTGCTGTTATTGTATCAGAGTTTCATTGCTACACATTCATTGCCAACATATGGAACTGACACTTATTTTAAACTTAGCTTTTCTTTTTGGTATATAATGGCATCACATTGTGGTTTAATATGCATTTCCCTGAGAATAACAGATATGCATTTTTATGTGCTTCTTAGCTATTCATATATCTTTGAATTATCTATTAAAGCCTTTGCTCATTTTTATAATTGTTTATTGTTCAGTTTTAGGAGTACTTTATATATTCTTGGTTGGATTCTTCATCAGATATATTTTTCTAAAGGCTTTTGCCCAGTCAGATGGGTTTTCTTTCTTTTTTTACTTTATATAATGTAAAAGTTCACACTTATTCAGAATTGAATAACATAAGTTTACTTGAGTTCTCTGAAACAAAAATGGTGGGTTTTGGCAGCTTACTATAAGAATATAACATTGCAGCACTGTTTACAATAGCAAAGACCTGGAACCAACCCAAATGCCCATCGATGATAGACTGGATAGGGAAAATGTGGCACATATACACCATGGAATATTATGCAGCCATCAAAAACGATGAGTTTGGGTCCTTTGTAGGGACATGGATGAACCTGGAAACCATCATTCTCAGCAAACTGACAGAAGAGCAGAAGATCAAACACCGCATGTTCTTGCTCATAGGCGGGTGTTGAACAATGAGAACACGTGGACACAGGGAGGGGAGCACTACACACTGGGGTCAGTTGGGGGGAAATAGGGGAGGGACGGTGGGGGGTGAGAAGCTGGGGAGAGATAGCAAGGGGAGAAATGCCAGGTGTAGGTGATGGGGAGGAAGGCAGCAAATCACACTGCCACGTGTGTTCCTATGCAACAATTTTGCATGTTCTTCACATGTACCCCAAAACCTAAAATGCAATAGAATAAATAAATGGGAAAAAAAAAAGAATATAACATATATTAGAGACTAGGAAAGGAGAAATATTACAGCTGTCAGGAAAGAACTATAACAATAGATTTTACAGGATGATAATCCTTTTGCCTGTTTCTGTCATCACATATATCTCTGGCATTCTTCTGCTTCCTTCTACTTTTGAGAACCATTGTGATTACCTTGCACATACACAGATATCCTAGGATAGCATCCATATCATAAGGTGAGTTTATTACACGCTTACTTCCACTGGGAATCATAGTTCCCTTTTGCCATGTAACATAACATACTCCCAAGTTCTAGGGATTATAACATGGACATCTTTGGAGGAACTATTATTCTGCCCACCACAAATGAATTTCTATTCTCTAAGAAAAGAGTGCTAATAATTGAATGCATTGATTTATGTAGTTGATGGTGGCAATAATAACTGTATTAATGGTTTTTGATAATATCTTTAGATTAGGAGAAATAATTTTAAATATTTATAAGAATAATAAGTTCTGGAAGAATTTTGGTTAACCTTCCCGGCATTTTTGAAATGTTATTCCTCAATTAATTACAAAAATCCAGTGAGCATGAGGGTCTGTTTCAGTATTTTGAGGTAGTTATCATAAATGGATGTTGGAAACAAGAGCTCAGAGTTACAAAGAAAATGACAACTCAAACAAAGGATTTCTCAGCAAGGCAAATTTACTTCTGCAGATGGGTGCCACTAGCACTTCTGGCCTCTGCAAAAGCACACTGAACAAAGGAAGGAAGGGGTTTTTTACCCTAAGGCAGTCCCTATTTCTGTGTCTTTTCCCCATTGACTGGGATTGGACCACACAATCTAAGCTGACCTGATTAAGAGGCCATCTGTTATGGTACAAGGCATGTCTGGGCATGTCAGGGTGCAGCAAGGGTGGGAAGGGTTGTTTACAGCATGGGCAACTGGGAGTGCAAAGAAGTTGGTCTTAAGGACACACAAAAAGAAAGTTAAGCAGTTAAATCCTTTGAAGAGCAATTCATCTTCCCTGACAGTGGATATGAACTTTCATATTTTTTTCCTTTTAATTTTGCCATTGAATGCATTAGAAGGCTAATATATTTACATGATCCATAGTTCTTCTATTTATGGCAAATAAGCAGAGTACTGAAAAAATATTGGCATTCAGGTAGAAAAGTTGGTTAGGATAATAATATTTCAAGTCAAGAAAACACTACATACTCAAGTAAATATGAGTAATTCCATGTGATTAAGTGTAAGATGTAAATTATGTACCTAGAGAGAAAGCTAGAAAGATAGGACCCCCTTAGGGACCAAGCAAAATTATTATATTTTTGTTCTAAAGTCAATGTGATTCACTGAAGAGTTTTAAGCAGGAGGGTTATTTAATAAGAATTAGTATTTTTGATTGATTTATAATCATCTTAATATTAACTGTTTCTCTCAGCTACCCATGTGGTGGAAATGTTTAAATATCATTGGACCCAGGATATATATTTTAAAATGCAGCCAATAGCATCTGTCAATGTATTGCATATGGTATGAGAGAAAGAGAAAGGTCAATGAAGATTTCATGGGTTGTATCTGAGTAATTTCAATAATGAAACTCAAATTAGTTGAGGAATAGAAAATTCTTATTTTAGGAACAGGAATGATCAGAATATTATTTTTGGTCAATTTATTATTTAATGCTTTTTAGACAATCTAAAATAGGGATGGTAAGTGATATCAAGATGAAAGAATCTGAATTTCAAGAGAAAGTTCTAAGGCATGAGCATATATTTGAGAGTAATTGGCATATAAAAATTCTTTAAAACCATCACATCAGATAAGGTATTTAAGTGCAGATTAGAACAGTTAGGGCCTGAGGCACTGAAACATTTAAGACCTTCTCTGAGAGGAAGAAGAACAAGCTAAAAAGAATGAGGAGGAGAGGTGCAGCTCCTGATGTAGAAAGAAAATCAGAGAATGTGCAGTCTTGAGCCAAATCAAGAAGGATAACATGATTTAATAGTGCAGATAAGTAATGTAAAATGATGGCTGAGCTGACCCATAGAACTAGTATAGTGGATAGAATTAATAACTTTAAAAATTAGTTTAATGAAGTGGTATGGAGGACAGCCTGTTTTGAGGGGCTCGAGGCTAAAAGACAATGTGATTAACAGTATAGATCACTCTTTCAAGGTGTTTTACATGATAGTTGTGGTAGGCAGAATTCTGAGATGACTGATTATTTTGCCTATGTGGTATATGTGTTCTGTATCACCTTTCTTGTTGATTGTGGATGGAAGTATGAACATGATGGATTTCATTGATGAGATGAGGTGAGATTAGATTAGATGACAAAGGTAAAAGGATTTTGCATATGTAATCATGGTACCAAGTCAGTGTACTCTGAGTTCATCCAAAGGGAGATTATCCAGGTGGCCTTGGTGTAGTCAAGTTAACTTTAAAATGGATGAGTCCTCTGGAAATCATGAGATTCAAATTGTGAGATAAATCCTCCTCCTTGCTTTGAAGAAAAAGTAAACTGCCATGTTACTTTTTCTTACATTAAACTGTAATGAAGTAGTGTTGGAGTTTAGAGAGACTTCCAACAAACAGCCAGCAAGAAAATGAGTCCTACAACTACATGGAAAGGAATTCTGACAGTAAGTAGTGAGCTTGAAAGAGGATCCTCATGAGTCTCTTATATAAAATCACAGTCTCATCTGACATCTTGACTTTAACCCACTAAGATTTCAAGCAGAGGAATTAATTAATTACTAACTCACAGAAATTGTGAAATAAATTTGTTTTGTTTTATGCCACTAAGTTGGTGGTATTTTTAAGTGTAGCAATAGACAATTTATATAAAAATAATTCAGAAAAAAGAACCATTAGCTGGAGAAGCTATGGAGGCCACAAGCGTTTTTCTTTTTAAGTGACCAGTATGTTGACAGTAAAAAATTATGATGTAGGAAGTAAATGATTTGATATAATGCACAAATTGATGAGTCGGCTTTTCATGTACAATTTATAAAATAACAGAAGAGAAGGCAGAATATGTGAGTACAAATAGTGCCAAGTTATAATGAATATAACATAATTTATTTAATGAGATACCTTTTTCATTTAGATTGTTTCCAAACTCTTGTTCTTTAAAGAATGTAATAATAATTATCCTAGGGCATATATTATTTAACATATGTGTGGATATATCTGTAGAGTAATTTAATAGAAGTAGAATACTGGGATAAAGATACGTGCACAGTGTGAAAGCATTTACAAACGGGCTTTTCAATAGGGTTTGGATTATGTTTCCACACTTTCAGATTTTTGCTGATTTTATATATATACATACATACGTATACACACATACACATAGACGCATATATACATACATATACATATGTGTATATACACACACATACACTAATTATATTTCTTATTTATGAATTATATTAAGAATACAAATATTTGATTAAAAGCAGTTTGGATTTCTTTTTGAAATGAGTATTTACATACCCATTTTGGGGTAAACTTTTTCTTTATGGATAGGTAGATTAGCCTTCTCTATGATGAGTTAAGGCATTTTTTCTGGATTATAATTTTTATAGTTATTATTACTATTACAATCCACTATTTTTTAAGGTAATTGAATTTTTTATGTTTAATTTTGATATGATTTCTATATTATATGTTGTAATTTAGAAAGGCCGTACTCTGAGATTGTAAGAGTAACCCCAAGGTTTTCTTCTGGGTTTTAAAACAATAACCATTTTAATGTATATATCCTATGTATTTAGAATTCTTTTTGGGCTATGCACAAACAGATTTTTACACAGGTTTCTCAACTTCATTTATTGACAAATCCATCTTCCAAAAATCACTGTTTCATTGATGAACATTTTTCCTTATTTCATTAATTTTTATCTCTATTTTAAATTTTACCTCAACTTATCTTTACTTTGCCTACTTCCTGGAGCTTAACATTTAGCTGATTTATTTTAATTTTCACATTTAAAAAACAATGTAAGTTCTGGGAAACATGTGCTGAATGTACAGGTTTGTTGCATACATATACATATTCCATGTGGTTTGCTGTACCTATCAACCTGTCATCTAGGTTTTAAGCCCCACATGCATCAGATATTTGTCCTAATGTTCTCCCTTCCCTTTCCCTCAAATCCCCCGATGAGCCCCGGTATGTGATGTTTCCCTCCCTGCGTCCACGTGTTCTCATTGTTCAACTCCTACTTAAAAGTAAGAACATGTGGTGTTTGGTTTTCTGTCCTGTGTTAGTTTGCTCAGAATGATGGTTTTCAGAGTCATCCCTGCAGAGGACATGAACTCATTCTTTTTTACGGCTGCATAGTATTCCTTGATGTGTATATGTGTCACATTTTCTTTATCCAGTCTATCATTGATGAGTATTTGGGTTGGTTCCAAGCCACTGCTCTTGTAAATAGTACTGCAGTAAACATACATGTGTATCTGTCTTTATAGTATTATGATTTATAATTCTTTGGGTATATACCCGGTAATGTCAAATGATGTTTTTGATTCTAGGTCCTTGAGGAATTCCCACATTGTCTTCCTAAATGTTTGAAGTAATTTACACTCCCACAAACAATGTAAGAGCATTCATATTTCTCCACAGCCTTCCCAGTATGTTATTTCCTGACTTTTTAATGATCACCATTCTAATTGGAGCAAGATGGTATGTCATTGTGGTTTTGATTTGCATTTCTCTAATGATCAGTGATGATGGGCTCTTTTTCATATGTTTGTTGGCTGCATAAATGTCTTCTTTTGAGAAATGTCTGTTCATATCATTTGCCTACTTTTTGATGGGGTTGGTTTTTTTTTTTTTTGTGTGTGTAAATTAGTTTATGTTCCTTGTGCATTCTGGATATAGATCTTTGTCAGATAGATAGCTTGGAAAAATTTTCTCCCATTCTGTAGGTTACCTGTTCACTCTGATGGTAGTTTTCTTTTGCTATGCAGAAACTCTTTAGTTTGATTAGAACCCATTTGTCAAGTTTGGCTTTTGTTGCAGTGTTTTTGGTGTTTTTGTCATGAAGTCTTTGCCCATGCCTATGTCCTGAATGGTATTGCCTAGATATTCTCCTAGGGTTTTTATGGTTTGGGGTTTTACATTTAGGTCTTTAATCTATCTTGAGCTAATTTTTGTTTAAGATGTAAGGTAAGGGTCCAGTTTTTGTTTTCTGCATATGGTTAGCCAGTTTTCCCAACACCATTTCTTAAATTGGGAATTCTTTCCCCATTTCTAATTTTTGTCAGGTTTGTTGAAGATCAGATGGTTGTAGATGTGTGGTGTTATTTCTGAGGTCTCTGTTCTTTTCCATTGGTCTATATGTCTGTTCTGGTGCCAATACTGTGCTATTTTGTTTACTGTAGCAATGTAGTATTGTTTGAAGTCAGGTATCATGATGCCTCCAGCTTTATTCTTTTTGGTTAGGATTGTATTGGCTATGTGGGCTCTTTTTTGGTTCTATATGAAATTCAAAGTAATTTCTTTTCTAATTCTTTGAAGAAAGTCAATGGTAGCTTGATGAGAATAGCATTGAATCTATAAATTACTTTTAGCAGTATGGCCAATTTTATGACATTGATTCTTTCAATCCATGAAATGTTTTTCTATTTGTTTGTGTCCTCCCTTATTTCCTTGAGCAGTGGTTAGTAGTTCTCCTTGAAGAGGACCTTTACACCTCTTGTAAGTTTTATTCCTGGGTATTTTATTCTATTTGTAGCAATTGCGAATGAGAGTTCACTCATTATTTGGCTCTGTTTGTCCATTGTTTGTGTGTAGGAATGTTTGTGATTTTTCCACATTAATTTTATATCCTGAGACTTTGCTAAAGTTGCTTATCAGCTTAAGGAGTTTGGGGGCTGACACGATGTGGTTTTCTAAATATACAATCATGTCATCTGCAAACAGAGACAATTTGACTTCCTCTCTTTCTATTTGACTACCCTTTATTTTTGATCTTGCCTGATTGCTCTGGCCAAAACTTCCAATACTGTGTTGAATAGGAGTGGTGAATGAGGGCATCCTTGTCTTGTGCAGTTTTCAAAGGGAATGCTTCCAGCTTTTTCCCATTCAGTCTTAATTTTCCACATTTTTAAATAAATTTTCTGCATTACTGCTTTGTATGTATCCCACAATTTTAGTTATGTGATCACTTTGTCATTTAATCATAAATAATTTATATTTTCAACTTTTATTTTCTCTTTGACTATTGTGGTAAAAAGTCTCTAAAATAGCCCCCAAAGATTCCTGCCACCTGGTATTTAGGTCCTTATGGAAATTTCCCTTCCTGCGAGTACATGAGGAAGGTAGGACTCTTTTGAATCCATTAATCGTTGGGAAGCTATAGATGCCACTTCTGAGATTACGTTATAAAGGGACTTGACATTTGTGTTGCTCACTCTGTCTAGCTTTCCTGTTGTCTCATTCAGAGGGAAGCCAGCTGCCATATTTTGAGCTTCCCTATGTACAGAACTACATGGCAGGAAATGATGTTTCTGGCAAATAGTACCTGAAGATTACCACAGTCACATGGGTGGACTTAAACTGAATTTTCTGAGACTTGGGAATAACCATTGGTATGAGCTTGTAAACAAATTCTCCTGTAGTTGAAACCTTAGGCTTTCAACTGTTGTTATCACTTTCAACTTTATTTATATTACTAAATTGCTATCCTTAATGTATTTTAACTTTTATATTTTATATATTTTTAATTATCTTTTTCTGTACTCAAGGAAATTCTTACTGATTTTGCCGCTCACTATTTTACTTCTCAGCTCTCTCCAGTAAGCTTGGTAGTAAATCTATTAAAATATTTCTTAATAATAATTTCTGTGTCATAACATTTTATTCTTGATTTGATTGCTTTCACTTATTTATTCTATAGCAGACACTAAATTTTCTTTTCAGTTTGTTCCACTTCTCTCTGTGTCCTGAGTTACAATTCTTTACTTCGTTCAGCTTGTGTTTCCCTTTCACTGTGTTGAATTTTTTTTTTTTAGTACTCTAGGATTATTGGTTGCAAGGTTATCTTCCCACATATATTGCTTTCATATCTAGAGAACACAGTTATTTCACAGGTGTTCAGGCTTATCATTTCATAACACAAGTCTTCTAAAGCAGGCTTTGCATGAATCACCCATCATTGGGTTCAGATCCCATCCGGTAAATTTATTACTGGATTTATTTAATTAAAAGCATGATACAAATCTACATCTGCTTTATATATGAGACCCTGCTTGAGTTCCCAGCAAACAAATTTTATCCTTGTCCTTGAATTGTGAAGCTTTTAAGAATGCTTCATAAGAACAATAACAAGAACGAACAACAATCAGTCAAAGGTTCTGTTGCGCTGGCCATTGGTCCCTTGATGTAGATGACCAGAATGTTTAATCAATATATTGCTTCATTTCTAGACTACAGGAATTTTTTTGTTTGTTATTATTGTCACTAAATTCTAAAATTTTCTACTTCTGACTAATTTTAGTGCATTCATGGTTAGAATGCTAGCTGGTCTTTTTGAAATTATGACTAAAACACAATAGAAAATAGTGAGCTAAATAAGTGCCTCCTTGGTGATGTGGTTTGGCTGTGTCCCCACCCACATCTTATCTTGGATTGTAGCTGCCACAAACCCATGTGCGGTGAGAGGTACCTGGTGGTAGGTAATTGAATCATGGGGGCAGGTCTTTTCCATGCTGTTCTTGTGACAGTGAATAAATCTCATGAGATCTGATGGTTTTATAAAGGGGAGTTTCCCTGCGTAAGTTCTCTTCTCTTGTCTGCCACCATGTGAGTTCTTGTTCTCTTGTCTGCCACCATGTAAGTTCTTTTCTCTTCTCAGTTCTTCCAAGGTAAAGGTGTATCTTTACCATGATTGTGAGACCTACCTAGCCACTTGAAACTGAGTTCATTAAAACTCTTTGTTTTGTAAATTGCCCAGTCTCGAGTATGTCTTCATCAGCATTGTGAAAAGAGACTAATAAACTTGGTGGGTAGTCAAATCAAGTATTATGTTAAATGAAGTCAAAGCAAAAGATGTACACACATCTCTTTGTGTTATTATAGGCCTATCTTGATTACTAAGTTCTCACTGATGCTCTGGATTGCTGAATATACAGAATAAGTGACCTTCAGATAAGAAACAAGTTACTTCTTTGTTTTTCTTCTTCATAGGACACTTGAGACATGACTAAGCCATGAATGAAAGGTCAACATAGTTTCTACCGTATAAATAAAATACTGGCATATTTTCATTTTCATTTTTTTTTCCAATTGCATTGAATGAAGATTGTTTATTAGATACACACACACACACACATACACACACACAACTTATGTTATTCTAGGTACTGAATTTCAGTCAAGCTCATCTAAGACACAGTGGTTGAAATCCTGCTTAGCTTATTCAAATATTGGCTAAGATGATAACGTTCTCATTTGTTCAGTAGTAATTCAATCATAATTTTGCAAATTTGCCATTAAAAATCTGTTTGCAAAGGTATTTAATGGCTGTAAGAATAGTTAAGGATCAGCTCAAGCACCTCATTTTAGTCACCTTTTTACTGAATCGATTTCAAATGATGAAAGGACCTTGAGGCCTGGTAGTGAATACTTAAGTAAGGACTGTGAGTACATTTAGTCCTTAAAGTGAAGAAACATTACCATTTAGTTTCACTTAAATTGGTAAAGAAATAGGAATAAAGATTAAATTTTACTTTTTCACCATTTGTGAGCAACAATAGCGATTGTTACATCACTCTTTGCTAAGATGGTTACAGTTCCTTTATACTTACAGATCAATCTAAAGTAAGTTGGATTTTAGAAGTAAATAATGAAATAAATAAAATACAGAGTGTGTTGTTTAAAATAAGATGCAGAGTGTGTTGTTTAACAGAGAAATTCATAGAAAGGGAAACTCTAAGTGGTAAAAGGAGCTCTTCAATTGGTTGCCTTCCATTCTTTTCCCTTTGCTTGGTCTGTTAATGTGTGTGTGTGTATGTGTGTCAGACTCTGTCACCCAGGCTGGAGTGCAGCGGCATGATCTCTGCTCACTGCAACCTCTGCATCCTGGGTTCAAGAGATTCTCCTGCCTCAGCCTCCCAAATAGCTGGGACCACATGCACGTGCCACCATGCCCAGCTGTTTTTGTAAGTAGAGATGAGGTTTCACCATGTTAGCCAGGATGGTCTCAATCTTCTGAACTCATGATCTGCCCACCTTGGCCTCCCAAAGTGCTGGGATTACAGGCATGAGCCACAACATCTGGGCGCTTGATCTATTAGGTGCTTCAGTAAGAAATTACTACAAAGTTTGTGGGTTGAAAAAGAGGATTCTAGTCTCTCACAATTCCGAAAATCAGAAGTCCAAAATCAAAGAGTCAGCAGATTTAGTTGCTTCTGTCATAATTCCATTCCATCAGAATGTTACCATTTTTTTTCCATTATAAGACATTTTGCTGTACAGATTGTGGGGGAAAATCTGTCCCATGCCTCTCTCCTAGCTTCTGGTGTTTGTCCGCAATCCTCAGAATTCCTTGTCTTGTTGTCACATCACTCTAATCTCTGTCTACATTTTCATATCA
The DNA here is from genome assembly GCF_009761245.1 of Sapajus apella. NCBI lineage: Eukaryota > Metazoa > Chordata > Mammalia > Primates > Cebidae > Sapajus > Sapajus apella. The sequence goes on along the minus strand of NW_022436966.1, from coordinate 16,264,524 downwards.
CTTTCTATTCCATGTCTTTGTGTGTCCTTTCTGTGTTAAAATGACACTTACATTGAGTTTTGAGCCAACTCTAATTCGGTATGATTTTAATTTTATGCTTATTATAATTACATTTACAGAGACAAAATTTCCAAATAAAATCACATTCTGAGGTGATGAGTAGACAGAAATTTTGGGATGACACAAAATTCAACTGTATATGAGATTTTTCTTTCATTATTGTTATTAAAACACTGTACCTACATTGTGTGTGTGTGTGTGTGTGTGTGTGTGTGTTAATCCAGCCTCACACTTTTAGCACAGCTCTGCCTCCTTGGCCATAGCTGACTGGCTTAGTTTAAAACCTAAGTAGTCTGTGCCAATAAGCACCCCTCATTTGGGAACTTAAAATTGAATTAAGAAAACCCAACTCTATTGTAAATGAAGGAGTTGCAAATAAGACCTATGAGTGATCACTTCCAGCCATGTGGATTAAATAAAAAAATAGTTGGCACACGCAGAGAGAAGAATGATGCCAAGAATAACAAGAAAGCAAAGCCAGAGAGGAAAGACCTATTTCCCTTTCTTCTTCTGATTTTCAGTGTCTAATACATTGTTTAGTCCTTACAATCAACATCACAAGCCCACCATCTTTTGCTCTTGAAAGTGCAGTTTCTTACTTGATCTTGAGTAGGTCTAAACTTTTTTGTTTTGTTTTGAGATGAAGTCTCTCTCTGTTGGGCCAGGCGGGAGTGCAATAGCACAGTCTTGGCTTACTGCAATCTCTGCCTCCCAGGTTCAAGTGATTCTCCTGCCTCAGCCTCCTGAGTAGATGGGATTACAAGTGTGTGCTACTAGGTTTGGCTATTTTTGTATTTTTAGTAGAGATGGGAGTTCACTGTGTTGCCCATACTCATCTGGAACTCCTGACCTCAAGTGATCCTCCTGCCTCAGTCTCTCACAGTGCTGGGATTGCAGGCATGAGCTACTGAGCCCCATCCTGGTCTGAAATTTCATGGAATCCTGGTATAAGTATTGACAAGTATTACATATTTGAAACCTCTGCTGTGGCCAGGTAGGGAGAAAATGAAGGGAAGTGAAACCTAAAGAAAAATCAAACGAAGAATTTAGTCTAAGCCTCTCAGGCCAGTGACATCTCATTCTAGAAATGTTATTTGCTTGGTGTTTGGAAAGTTTTCTTCTTTTTTCATTTTCTTTGTATATCTCATTATTTGAGATATACATACACAGGTTAGCCCACAGACTGCCAGCTGAGCTCCAGAACAAATGAATATTTACCTGTTTGATATAATAATAAGAATATTTAGAAACACGAATACTATGAAAATTATGCTGAACATAACAGGAAGATTTGTTAATAATTTATGTAGAATGACTCATAATCATTACAACATGTCTATAATTCAACATAGACATGACTAATTACAAGATTCTATTTATATCATGAAACAGTATGGAGCATCACATGTATGCCAGGTGTTCAACATATGAAGCCTACAGGATATGATAAAGACAAAATTGGAAGTCTTAGGGAATGTGACAGTGGCCAAATTATGGAACATAAAAAGCTATCTTCAAAAATAATGGTTAAGATTTATTGAACATTTAGTGTGTGCCTGATACCATCCTATTAATTTCTGTTTTAATTTATTTAATCTTTAATCCAAATAAGATGATTATATATTATACTCATTTTATTGATGAGAAATCTCAGGCATCATGTGGTTAAGTGAATCATCAATATCACAAAATTGGGAAGTAGTGGGAATTATGTTACAGCCCAATCAGTATCTCTCCCAAGCCTGAGTATATAATTGTTCTAATGATAGATACATGATAAGGGGTATTGGAATCTCCAGTTTACTCTAGTTGTACACAAGAGATAAGTTTTCCCAGAGAAGGTATCATTTCAATGTAATCTTTAAAGAAGGAATTTATCAAGATTAAAAATTTGAGTAAGTGTATGCTGGAAAGAAGGAAAAACAAATGTAAAGGCACAAATAAGTGACCAATAAGGGGCATATTTCTCAATAAGAAGAAAGTGCGGAAGAATATTTAAGCTCACTAATGAGACCAAAATGGATAAAACTGATGGTAAACACCAATAACTATAAGCTATGTATCTAAATTTTCTAATTTATTTATATTTCCATTGCATTCACAGTATTTTAATATTCTATATTTTTTCTTTTAGCATCAGATTAGTGTAATTTCTGTTTTTAATGTAGCAGTCTAATCCTTACTTTAACAGTTAGCTATAAAATGAACCCAAAAAACAATGCATGAATTCAACACACTTGTATTCTCTTATTGGACATGCTTAGCAGAAAGTGTATTCTAATATCTAAAAATGTATTTAGTGTTCATATTTCAATTATAAAGCACTTTGCAATAAAATATATTATACATTATCTTTTTACAATACAAAAACATTTCCACATGAATAAAACCATGTAAGCAGCACCCAGATCAGGAAATAGAGCACTACCAGCCTTTCCAAAAGCCCCTCTGAGTACTCTCTTAGTCACTTCATTTCCAAAGGTGTTTCCTTGTTTTTAGGTTTTTTTTGAGATGGAGTCTTGCTCTGTCACTAAGCTAGAGTGCAGTGACACAATCTCACTGCATCCTCTGCTTCCTGTGTTCATGCGATCCCCCTGCCTCAGCCTCCCGAGTAGCTGGGACTATAGGTGCACACCACTATGCCCAGCTAATTTTTTGTATTTTAGTAGAAACGGGGTTTCATCATGTTGGCCAGGATGGTCTCAATCTCCTGACCTCGTTAGCCACCAGCCTTGGCATCCCAAAATGCTGGGTTTACTGGTGTGAGCCACCGCTCCCTGCCCTTCAAACTTCTTAAACCATAAATTAGTTGTGCATATTTTTGCACTTTATATCATTTGAATCATACATTACAGAAGCCCTGAATATTAAGCCATCCCAAATTAGTATGTAATTTTTTGAAGTTTCCATAGATTTCCACATTTATATTTTTGACATATTTTTCTGTATAATTTTTTCCTTTGCATCTTATACATTAGCTCCTACCCAGTAAAAGTTCTTAGCTTCTAGTATTTTTGACATACCTCTATTATAACTGTATTTCATATGTATATGCCTCTGTTATAACTATAGTTAATATGGTGTTATAAGTGTATTAACAGGAAACATAATTTTATTTAGACGAGGAATAAGTTCAAGAGATCTATATCATACTGACTATAATTAACAATATATTGTATACTTTACAATTGCTGAGAGTAGACTTTTGTATTCTTACCACAAAAAAATAATATGCAAGGTAATGTATATATTAAATGGTTTTATTTAACTATTCTAGAATGTTTACACATATAAACACATCATGTTGTACACCATAAATATATATGATTTTACTTCTCAATTATTAGGAGAAAATACTTTGACTTTAACAAGCACAAGTTAGGAATTGATGAGTTTCTATATATACTAAAAAGACAAATATACCTTGCTCTATTTATAATCTGTTTAGTTAGCTCTGTAGTAGGACATAAATGCCTGCATGATTTTATCTGCATCGTTATGTTTTAAAATGCACTAAATGAGAAGACAATATTTCCAAAGATTCTAGCCCTTACCTATAAACTCTTAATTTTATTCATCTCCTAATATACTCTATAAGCAAAGAGAAACTCAATGAGAAGTTTTAAAGTTTCATGTTTGTTAACATAATTTTAATTTTCAAATTTAAAGACTGTAGTCACTCAATGATTTTTTTTTTTTGACCAATTAGTGTCAAGCAAAAGAGTGATTTTGGTGGTGGTAAGATATTAATTTACATGGAAATACTTGGAATTGTCACTCTTTTATTACAATATCAGCTTATCATCTTTTATGTATTTAGGCTTTAACTTCATTGGAGGGCATTGTTTCTAGCTACATAATTTTTTTCACAATATATCCAGGTGCAGGTTTATATTATCAGCTGAGTGTATGATCTTGTACAGATGACTTTGTTCTACTTCAGATGAATACCATATTAATGCTGTAGTAATATGTACTGTACACTAAACACAAGTTTGAACTACAAGGGTCCACCTCTAGACAGTTTTTTCAATAAATATAATGAAAAAATCAGGGATGATTGCAATGATTATTAAAAACTCACAAACTGTATAGCCTAGAAATAACAAAAAAGTAACAGAAAATAGTTATGCCATGAATACCTAGAAAATATGTAGATATTAGTTGATTGTATCATTTATTACCATCAAGTACACACAAATCTATTACAAAAGTTACAATTTATCAGAAATTTACACACACGCACTTCAAGATCATACCTGGTGCTATTCATGGTGGAAAGAAATGTAAACAAACATAAAGACTCAGTATTAAATCATAACTGCATAAAATTAACCATAGTCCATACTGTATTACTAATAATTTATAGCTACCTACTGTTGCTACTGATGAAGGACGAATATGATAATCAGGCTTAGCCACAGTAGTTTGGCATGGCAATGGGCACTGTACCCCTACTGTGGCCTCACCTCAATGCCATTCTCTTCTAGAAACCCTGCAGTCAGGGCAGCATTCTGATGGAAGAGAGAGGCCTATCAAGCCAACAGGAAGGCCAGGTGTATCTGTTGAGTAGCCATTTAAAATGCTGTGTAATACTAATCTCCACAGGAAGAGTTCATCTCTACAGTAAATTGTATTCAAAGAAGTTATCTATTGTATTTCTCATGTATTTTTTAAATAATGTTTTGTACAATGCCATAAGCCTTGAATAGCAACATGGAACCCACATGAAGTACCACTAGAGATTCTGGAAATGCTTCTAACAGGCAAAGTCATAACATTAGAAGAAGAAAATTGAATTGCTTGATATGCACCATAGATTAAGGTCCATAGCTGCAGTTGCTATTTTCAGATAAACAAATCTGATGTAAGGACTAAAATAGAAAAATAAAATAAAGTTAGGAAGTTAATAGAGCTGTTGTTGCAGCTATACCAGCAGTCAACAAAACGTACTTTTTGCAAAATACTTTTTTATCACATATCAAAAATGTAGCTTTTATGTAGGTGCATGATTTCTCTAAGAAAGATACACCTATAGACTCTAGTATGATTCAAGAAAAAGTGAAATCATTATATGACAACTTAAAACAAGTGAAAGTGAATTTAATGCCAGCAAGGTATGGTTTGATAATTTTAGAAAGAGGTTTGCCCTAAAAAACATGTCAACATAATAGAAGCAGCTTCTGCCAACCAAGAGGCAGCAAAGTTCCCAGACAACATTAAGAAAATAATTGAAAAGAAAGTATATCTGCTTGAACAAGTTTTTAATGCAGATGAAAGGGAGCAGAGGCCACAAAAGGCACTTATTAGTTAGAAAGAGGAGTGGGCACTAGGATTTAAGGCAGAAAAGGATAGGCTAACTTTCCTGCTTTGTGCAAATACATCAGGTTTATGATCAATACTGGCCCTATCCATAAAGCTTCTAGCCCCTGAGCCATGAAGGGAAAAGATAAATACCAGCTGCCAGTCTTTTGGTTGTCCATTAAGACCTAGACAATGAGAACACTTTTTCCGCATTGGTTTAATTGCTTCTTTGTCCCTGAAGTTAGGAAGGACCCTGCCAGTAAGGGGCTACCTTTTAACATCCTTTTGTTATTGGACAACTCCCATGGCCACCCAGAACCCCATGTGTTCCACACTGAAGGTGTCAAGGAGGCCCATTACCTCCCAAGCATAATTTATCTAATTCAATCTCTGGATCAAGGGATTATAAGAACCTTTAGGCTCATTACACATGGCACTCTATGGAAAAGATTGTCAATGCTATGGAAGATAACTGTGACAGAGAGAACATCATGAAAGTCTAGAATAATTGCCTCTTTGAAGATGGAATCATTGTTATAGAAGTCATGAAAGCCCCTGAGCCTGAAACAATAAATTTTACGGGAGAAAACTAAATACAGATGTTGTGTGTGGCTTCATAAGTTTTATGACAGAGCTAATCAAGGAAATAATGAAAGAGATTGTGGATATGGCAAAAAATGGCAAGGAATAAAGGCTTTCAAGATATGGATCTTGGAGAAAGTCAATACCTTATAGCCATAACACCAGAGGAATTAACAGAAGATGACTTAATGGAGATGAATGCTTCTGAACCAGTACCAGAGAATGAGGAATAAAACATAGAACAAGCAGTGTCAGAAACAAGTTGACATTAGACAATTGACAGAAAAATTTGGATTGTTTTACTTTTGACTTCTTTTAGTATGTGATAAAGAGTTATCTTTTTTATTTTGGAGCTAATTTTAGTCTAGTAAGTTCAAATAAAAATTAATTCATCAGTTAATTCATATCAAGGACTTTAATGGGAGAGGGGAGGTATTATGTGGTATGCAGTCATACTGCCCTGAATGTGAATATTTATATACATAGTTCTAGCTTTGGCTTTGAATGTGTTATTGACCCTTAGCATTCTTTTCTGTCAAATGTAGATGATACTATCCCTCTCAAGAAAGGGTCTAATATGAGTAAATAACCCAGGGCAGGACTGAGCACATACGTAACACAAATATTATTTTGTTTTCCCACTGTTCTCTGCTGACTACAAAAGATATGTATGATATGGTGCTTACAGTTAGTTAAGAAATAGCATATTCAATTATTCAATATCATAACAAGTTTCATGTATACATACACTAAACTATGCTAAGCCTTTGTATGCCCACTGCTAGAGACAAGAATCAAACTTGCACAGAGAAATGATAGAACCAGTTCTCAAACCAGCTCTTTCCTCCCAATATGCTAAATCAATTATTGGCACATTTGATATGCTAGACACCAGGCTATATTTATTTTTTCACTTCATCCACGCGCTTTCTAGGAAGTGACGAAGATTATAATGATGAAGATGATGGTGATAGTCCTAATAATAATACCATTCACCAGCCTGTATGCTTGGAAATGTACCAAGTATTTTACATACATAGTTAAATACTTGTGATATTTGTGTGAAGTAGGTAATGATATTATGCTCACTTTATAGATGACGAAATTGAAAGAATCAAGTTACTTGTAAAATGTCATATGGATTGTCACCAGCCAAACCAGCATTTGATTCTAGGCTGTGTTTAACGCTTGTGACCCTAAATTTAATCCTAACTCTACTGCAACAAGAAAACTCAGATATTCATTTGGCTCATTTCGTGAATCACTTGAGAAACTGAAATTCCAGCAAGTGGAAATATTTAATTCTGCATATATGATAATTTTGGAAGTATTTCAGTAAAATGGAGCTAAAAGAAGCAGTACAAAGTATATGGGGGAAAGGGGTAGGCTACCAATGGGCTTTTCTGTGATTTACGTATTTCCTTGTGGTAAGGGCTGGCCTTAAGCAATGAGTAAATATCATGGCTGCTGTTATGGTGTGTGGGCTCTTCTAAGGTCTTGTACCTTGAAATTTCTCCCTAGAAGCAAAGCCTGTGAGGACAAAGAAAGTTGAAAAGACAAATCCCATGGGATGGAGACAATATCTATGTTCTAGAATACAAATGCCTCATTCCAAACCTTTCTTAGCTATTGTTGGAAAGCTATTGTTGGCAACCTCAGGCAGGACCCAGGTTCCTGGTTAGGAACCAAAAGGGAATACTTTGAGGGATATGAAGGAGTAAAACTGTTAAGATCAATGAAATTAGCTGAAAATTTAACAAGTTTTACATTTTTTTTTGTTGTGGTTGAACTTATATATTTGTTTTATTTTATGGATCATTTAAGATTTTCTGCCCTTTTTTAGTAACTGGCAAGGGGTAAACTGTGACCCCTTTTAAAGCATAAATATAAGACATTTGCAAACATTTATTCACTGTAAAACAGTGTTAAAATTCTTCAACTGTGCAAATTATTTCTTTTGAGATTTTCTATATTGAGATTTTCTTGTGTGGGCCTCCCCATCTTTCTACCCACAAATTAACATAGCAGTTTTCTACTTCCTTGACATTTCGGTGGGACATACTGAGTTTTTCTTTATCTCTCTGAGACCTATTGAAAATAATAAAAGCATACTATTTTCCTCCCTTAAAATGTATGTGAAAAAAATAGTTGTAATTTTTCTTAACTGACTAGTTGGAGCAGTGATATTAATTCACTGGAAAAGACACTTACTGCTTCACAAATTATGTCATTAATTGGAAGAGAGCTGCCCTGCCCTCCCCCCTCAAATTCCCCATCACAAGCATTGCCACATAGGTTTAATCATAAGCACCAAAAGCCACTTTGCCATTTCTATGTCTATACTCATGCAGACACGAGATTCTCTGATTGCTTTGTTGAGTTTGTTCTTTCAGTCTTCAGACAAAAATAAATTTAAATAAGAAAAAGTCCATGTTACTTTTGCTTTTTAAAAAAAAAATGTATGTTTAGTTCATAATTTTGAAAGTGGCTTTATAAAGATTACAAGATGAACTATGTAAAAATTATGAGTTTCTACAAAAATTACATCTAAGTTTATTTCAGTGCTTATTCTAGAAGTTCTGTCTTATTAATGGAGATAATTCTAAGTTCCGAGAATTTATCTCATGACCAATGAAGGTTCCATTAGGAATTTGGAAACCAAATTAAAAAGTCATGAAGATCAAATTTCTCTGGCCTATACTCAATGATTTAAAATAAAAACAGTAACTGGGAAGGAAAATGTTAAGGCGTATTCAAAAATTTCCTGTTTGGGAGGCAAAGTGTAAAACTCTTGTAAATATAGACTTCAATGGTCAGTCCACTATTATTTTATTTAGATTTGAATTTACTATAGGTGATTTTTATAGCTCCATATTTGAATTTTCACAACTCAAGACATTCCTTTATAATGCTGCTGTATTGTCATTTAAAAATTATGTTTATTGATATATAGTGTTTGTACATATTTATGGATTACATGGAATATTTTTACATGCATACAATGTGTAATAATAAAATCAAGGTAATTGAGATATTCATCACCTCAAATGTTTATCATTTTTTGTGTGTGCTGAAAGCATTCTAAATCTTTTCTAATAGTTATTTTGAAATATGCAATAAATTATTTTTACCTGTAGTCACCCTACTGTGCTGTGGAACACTGGAACATATTCCTTCTATTTGACTGCATTGTTGTGTCCATTAACCAACCTCTCTTTAAACCCCCTGGCCCCTACCGTTCCAAGTTTCTGACAACCACTGTTCTACTCTCTAGCTTCATAAGAGAAATAAATTTTGTAGCTACTGTATATGAGTGAAAACATGCAGCATTTTTTCTTTCTGGGCCTGGCTTATTTCATTTAAAATAATGTCCTTCAGTTCCATTAATGTTGCTAAAAATGACAGGATTTTATTTTTTATGGTTAAATAATATTCCATTGTGTATCTGTGCTATGCTTTCTGTATCCATTTATCTATTGATGAACACCTACGTTGCTTTAACATCTTCATTACTGTGAATAGTGTTACAATAAACATAGAGAGTGGATATCTTTTCAATATATAGATTTCCTTATTTTGGCACTGGTCAGTGAGATTGCCTGGATCATATGGTAGTTCTATTTTTAGATTGTGAGGAACTTCTGTACTGTTTTCATAGTAGCTATGCCAATTTACATTGTCCTTGAGCTTCATAATTATAACACACCCACTGTAATGTGAAGAAGCTATTTAGTCTTAGACTTTAGGAAAAAATATTACTTATAACAGATACATTCATTTTATTGTAGTCACCCAACACTGCTGTATGACTTCTGAGTCAATTTGGTAGTCATGTTACATTTTTCACAAGCAAATTATTATTTATTTTATATTATGGAGAAGAAAAGCACAGATATGTATCTATTCAGAGAAAAAAATTTATAATCTAGAAATTGTAAGAGAAGAATTGAAACAAAGATTCCTTGTAGAATAGAGATGCAAATATGCTTTTCAGATGATAACTAAATATTGATATGCTAAAATGTGTCAACAAAAGTAAGACTATTCCAGGTTCCTTTGACAGAGGCAACTCAATAGTTCTAATTATCTGTCTCTTTATTTGAATTTTTAAGTAATTTACTCCTTCAGATATTCCATTAAGTAGCTTGTAAAACCTCCTCTGCTACTGAGTCAGGTCTACTTCTTTTTGTTTTGTTATTGTTTTGTTTTGTTTTGTTTTGTTTTGTTTGAGACAGAGCCTCACTTTGCTGCCTAGGCTGGAATGCAGTGGCGCAATCTCAGCTCACTGCAACCTCTGCCTCCCAGGTTCCAATGATTCTCCTGCCTCAGCCTCCCAACTGGCTGGGACTACAGTCATGCACCACCACGCCCAGCTAATTTGTTGTATTTTTAGTAGAGACAGGGTTTCACCATGTTGGTGAGACAGGTCTCAAACTCCTGACCTCAGGTGATCCTCCCACCTTGGCCTCTGATAGTGCTGGGATTACAGGCATAAGCCACATGCCTGGCCAGCTTTGTCTCCTTCTAAATTAGATCTGGTCTGTTTGCCATTTTTAATTTTGAGATCACACTAGTACTCTTCAACTGAATTTTAACCTTACTTTGAAATATTTATATCTGGCTTTAAGAATTTAAATGAAGACATTTTCACAGACTCATTCTAGAAATAGTGCTCTATTTGACATTAATATTCTATAATATAATTTAGATTTCAGAGAACTGTCTTGAATATTTGGTAATTTCAATTTGGCATTTTCTTGCACTGAAATGGCTAACCACACCAGCATCATAATTTCTCGAAGGGACAATAACATAATTCATCCAGGAGTGCCAATCTTTTTATATTTTGCATACATATTTTATCTCATTCTGAAATAGATAGCTTTTAGTTTTAAGTTGTGTTATACATATTTGTCTTCATGATATTTCAGAAATTTCATAAAAATAGTCTTTAAAGAAGATTGATTATCACTGATTTTGATACGTATACATACATTTGAGACAGCCAGAACCAAGAACTATACATTTTGGATATAATGTCTGGATTTTCCTCTTGGAAACACAGATTATATTTCACAAAGACTAACCAATTTCATAAATTTATGTTTGAAACTCACTCTTAAATTTCCTGTAAAGAAAATGGAATTAGTATTTTATCCTCAAAGAGGGAAATGCTGATGGTAGTCTCTTCTGTCTCATACAAAACCATATGCTGAACAATGGTATAAGTTATTAGTTTTTGGTCCTTTTTAGATAATGAAGGCACATTGCAGAGAGTACATGCAAGACACAAATATTCACAAGCCCATGTTATCTCTTCATTAATGGGCAGGAAGTATCCAATGAAGAACATTTTTATTAAATAAACACAAAGAAATAGACAAGGTCCTTTAATGACCTTACTGGGATTCATTGCCAATTGGAGATGTAACTCTTCACACAGATTCCATCTCAGTCTGTACTCTGCACTAACAGTCCTAGAGCCCAAGGAACATCTACTCATAAAAATTTTGTCCCCCTTAACTGTTGCTGTTTCCAGTTTTCATTTGCATGCTTATTTTTTTTTTTATCAGTCATCAATTATTTCACCAAGCCAGGAGCACTTTTGGAAGAGAAAGGTGGTGAGAGTGCATGAAAGACACAAATATTCACAAGCCCACCTCATCTCTTCATTAATTCACTCACAACAATGAGTGAATAGATCTTTAATATACGAAGGCCAAAAACAATGAATAATAAGTGTATAAATAAGACACCTAAGAGTAGGGGAATTCAAATAACTGCCCCAACTGAGAGAGAATAGAAATATTAGCTGAAGTTCAAATGTATGTATCATCGAGGAATTCCTTACACAAGAGCATATCCAGAAAAAGTTTATTGTGATTCTAAAAGTCTTACAACTTGCTCAAGCTTTCAGTTTCTGGCATTTACTATTCAATTTTATTGGTTGTCAAATTTTAGAAACATGCTGACTAAAAGGGACAGACACTTTAATTCCAAATATCTGATCAGTTGTACAAGGAAAATAATGTTGTGCTACTGAGGGTTATGTAAGAATGTAAATAATAAATATAAGTAATGGTTTTAGAGGATTGTGAATACTTGGAAATCTTTCTTTCTTTCTAGGAGTAGTTCTAAATTCTAAGACAATTACATAGAAGTTATTTAAAGAATTCGTCTTTAAGTAAAATAAGAATTTCATAAGCCTGTATTAATGATTTACTTAACATAATATCACCAAAATAATAATACACATCAGGGACTGATACATCTTTAAGGGAGAACCTATGGAAAATGTATATTTTCTCATTCATCAATTTCACATGTTTACTAACATTTGTTATTTTTGAAATATATCAACTTCTTTCTGGAACTACTTGCAGGCAATAGTTTCATTTATATTTTTTACAGATTTATCAATATATAATTCACATAGTAAATAATTAACCCATTTAAATAGTTGAAGCTAATTATTTTTGGTACATTCAGATATGTGCAACCACCATCCAATCACTACTGGAGAAATTTCTATCACCTCAGAAAGAAACCCTGCACTCTTTAGCTATTAACTTTCTATTACCCACATCATCATTATCACCTCAGCTTAAGCAAATACTTTGTGTTTCAATGGATTTCCTTATTCTGGACTTTCTTAAGTGTTTTTTCTCTGTGGGTGGTTTATTAATGACTGCTGCAGGTTCTTCATCTGTTACAGGTCTTTTCCAATTATCTACTTCTTCTTGAGTCAACTTCAGTAGATCGTGTTGGTCTAAGAAATTGTTCATTTCGTGTAAGTTATCTAATTTGTGTGCAATTTTTCAATTTTATTATAATCTTTATTTCCATAAATGAAATAGCAATGCCTCTTCTTTCATTTCTAATGCTAGTTGAGTCTTCTGTTTTCTTTTCCTTATCAATATAGCTGAAGGTTTGTTCATTTTGTTGATATTTCCAAAGAATAAAGATGTATGTTCTCTTTCATTTCAACCCTGGTGAATCTGACGATTATATGCCTTGGGGTTGCTCTTCTTGATGAATATCTTTGTGGTATTCTCTGTATTTCCTGGACTTGAATATTGGCCTGTCTTGCTAGGTTGGGGAAGTTTTCCTGGATAATATCCTGAAGAGTATTTTCCAGCTTGGATTCATTCTCTTCATCGCATTCAGGTACACCTATCAAACATAGATTAGGTCTTTTCACATAGTCCCACATTTCTTGGAGACTTTGTTCATTCCTTTTTACCCTTTTTTCTCTATTCTTGCCTTCCCATTTTATTTCATTGACTTGACCTTCGACCTCTGATATCCTTTCTTCTGCTTGGTGAATTCGGCTGTTGATACTTGTGCATGCTTCGCGAAGTTCTCGTGTTGTGTTTTTCAGCTCCATCAATTCACTTATATTCCTTTCTATTTTGTCCATTCTCGTTAGCATTTCGTCAAATCTTTTTTCAACGTTCTTAGTTTCTTTGCATTGGGTTAGAACATGTTCTTTTAGTTCACAGAAATTTCTTACTGCCCACCTTCTGAAGTCTGATTCTGTCATTTCATCACACTCGTTCTCCCTCCAACCTTGTTCCCTGGCTGGTGAGGAGTTGTGATCCCAGGGAAGGGAGCACTACACACTGGGTTCTTTTGGGGGGAAATAGGGGAGAGACGGTGGGGGGTGAGGAGCTGGGGAGAGATAGCAAGGGGAGAGATGCCAGATGTAGGTGTTGGGGGGGAAGGCAGCAAATCACACTGCCACGTGTGTACCTATGCAACAATCTTGCATGTTCTTCACATGTACCCCAAAACCTAAAATGTAATAAAATAAATAAATGGGAAAAAAAAAAGAATGGCCTGTGTTCCCTCCTGGATACTCAGGACTGAAGGACTCTGCTCCGGCATATGTAAGCTGTTCACCCCTCTTTAAACAGAGAACCACAGACAGAGGACATTCATTCATGGCTGACTACTTTTAGAAGATATACTCTCTTTTCACAGCCCCCACAGGGAACACTGAGACTCTGACCACCCTTCTATAACTTCCAGACTTTTGAAAATGATCTGCTCTTTTTAATGATATTTCCAGAGCCCAGCAACTCACAACACAGCCGCCAAGAGAAAATCAAAAATGAAACTCCCAAAGCCTTCTTCATTTTTATCCCTCAGACTCTCTGCAAACTCTGGTTGGGGTCTGAGAGCCCTCAGACACTACCAAGCCAAATAGCTTGTTTCTCTGAGTGAATATTCACAGTTTTTTGTTGCAGGAAGCTGAGAGTCTCCCCAGCCAACCAGAAACAAGATTTGCTCCCCCAAGCACAGATCGCACAGCTCTCTCTGATCTCTGAAGAGGTAAAATGGGATCACTCAGAGATCAGAGAGAGCTGTGCGATCTATGCACGGGGAGTAAATCTTGTTTCTGGCAGGACCCTGACCGGACCAGGTGCTGATTCTCAGTCAGCTGTATCTAGCATTGGTCTCTGGGATTATTCTCTTTCCTCTGTTCTTCTATAATACTTCCTGAGCATCTACCATGTATGTACAAGTTATAAATTGAATAACTAAAAAGGATTCCTCCCCCAAGGAAAACCTAGAAAGTTTATTTTCTCCCCATTCCAAAGCAAAGCTCTATTAAATGAACTCCCACATACGGATCTAGTTATTGGCACTGAAGCTCAGTATAAAATGGTATTTTGTCTGAGCCCTGCTTCATAAAGCTCATGTGGATCCATCATAGAATTTACACTAAGTTATACCTGGAGCAAGAAAGCTTCATTTTCTACTCTTAAAACCTATGAGATAAAGAAATAGTTCAAATAATTGGATGAAATCAGGCCAATGTGAATAAAGAGTGACTCTCAGCCCTAAATATAGTAAAATATAATAACATAATCAATAGCAGGAGAGCAGAGGGTTAAGCCTTATCTATACATAAATTTTCTTGTTATTTATCTCAAGTTATCTTTGTTGCAACATCTCATTTATATCCCAGGATAACTACCACTGGTGAAAAATTATTCCCTACTACTACAATTCAATCATCTAATTAAATTCATGTAATTTAATTCAATCCTTACAACCATTTGGAGAGGTGACTGTTATTGTCATTATAATTGATGATGTCTAAGTGGCCTGAGTTTAGGTAATTTGTCCATGGTCAAATAATTTAGCAAAAGACAGATATATTAATAGTGCTTCAATGACTGTGCCTTTTAATCATCACAGGGAGCCTGCCAATCACTAGAGTAGGCAAGAGAAATGCCTATATTGAAACATATATATTGGAAATGCCTACATTGGATATTCCCGTGAAAGAAAGTGAACACTATAGACAATTGTAGAGCTAACCTCCTGAGGGAAGGTCTTTTGGTGTCTGCATGTGTCTGTTTTGTTCATTATTCTACTCTTCATACCTACAAAAACAACTGTTGTTTATTATGTGTTTAATAAATAACTGTATAATGAAAAAAAATGATGTATGTTCATTGTTTTTCTCTATTGTTTACCTATTTTAAATTTCATTAATTTTACTCTAACTTGTATCATTTCCTTTCTATTAATTATTTTGAGCTTTTTTAGTATATGAAGGTATAAGTTTGACTATTGATTTAAGATCTTTCTTCTTTGCCAATATAGACATACAGCAATACATTTTCTCCTAAGCACTGTTTAGCTTCAACTTATAATTTTTGTTTCATTATGTCTTAATTTTCATTTATTTCTAAGTATTTTCTGATGTGTCTTTTGATTTCTTCATTGATATCTTAGTTGCTTTATAATGTGTTATTTAATTTCAATGTACTTGTGAATTACCTTACTATTTCCTTGTTATTGATTCACAATTGCATTCCATTGTAGTCAGAGAACATATGTACTATCTCTGTTTCTTTAAAATTATTAATGTTTGCTTTATGGTCTAGCACATTGTACATCCTAGAGCACATTCTATGTGCAATTGAGAATAATGTATATTCTATTGTTGTTAGGTGGATATTTCATATGTATCTGTTAGATTCAGTTGGTTCCTAGTGTTATTGCAGTCTTTTATTTTGTTTATGTTGTCTCCAGTTATTCTATTTTTTAAAGTGGGATATTAGAGTCTCTGTTATTTTTGACTTACCTATTTCTCCTTTCCACTTCTGTCAGATTTTGCTTTATGAGGCAATAATGTAAGCTTTGAGAAATGCATCTAAGTGTGGGCTCTAATACACAATGGGTCCTTGATATGTGCCATCAAAATTATTTCCTGTAAAGCATGACTTAAACTTTCATGGGCATAAAAGATATATAAAAATATATCTTATAACTACATATATAAAAAATATTTATTTTATATATATAAATAATATATATACCAATAAATATTTATTTTTACGACTTTTAGGTTCAGGGATAGATGTGAAGGATTGTTATATAGGTAAATTCGTGTCATGAGGGGACGAGAGATTCTGGTATGTTGTATCTTTGGTCTCATTAGTTTCAAAGAACTTCTTAATTTCTACCATAATTTCATTTTTTACCCAAAAGTTATTTAGGAGCACATTGTGTAATTTCCATGTAATTGATGGTTTTGAGGCATTTTCCTACTAATGATTTCTATTTTTATTGTGCTGTGGACTGAGAATGTGTTTGGTATGATTCTGGTTGTTTTACATTTGTTGAAGATTGTTTTATGATCAATTATGTGCTCAATTTTAGTGTATGTTCTATGTGGTGATAAGAATGTATATTCTCTTGTTTTTGGATGGAGAGTTATGTAGAGGTCTGTTATATGAATTTGGTCAAGTGTCGAGTTTAGGTCCCAAATATCTTTGTTCATTTTCTGCCTCGATGATCTGTCTAATACTGTGTAGTGGGGTGTTGAAGTCTCTTACTATTACTGTATGGGAATCTATGTCTCTTTTGTAGACATAGGCCTCTAAGAACTTGCTTTATGAGTCTGGGTGCTCCTGCACTGGTTACATGTATATTTAGGATAGTTAGGTCTTCTTGTTGAATTAAACACTTACCATTATGTAATGCCCTTATTCATCTTTTTAAATCTTTATTGGCTTAAAGTCAGTTTTATCTGAAATTAGGATTACAACCCCTGCTTTTTTCTGTTTTCTATTTGCTTGGCGGATTTTATTCCATCTCTATTTTGAGCCTATGAGTGTCATATGTACAAAATGGGTCTCTAGAACACAGCATACCATTGGGTGTTGTGTTTTTATTTAGGTAACTGATCTGTGCCTTTTAAATGGTACATTTAGTCCCACTTATATTGAATGTAAATTTCACATTCAAGATTAGTATCGATATGTGTAGAATTGATTCTGTCATTGTGTTGTTAGCTGGTTATTATGCTGGCTTGTTTGTGTGGTTGCTTGATAGTGTCACTGGTACGTGTATGTAAGGGTTTAGAATGCAGGTCTGTTGGTAACAAACTCTTTCAACATTTGCTTAACTGAAAATAATATTCTGTCTCCTTTTCTTAGGAAGCTTAGTTTGGCTGGATATAAAATTCTTGGTTGAACATTTTTTTTTTTTCCTTAAGAATGTTGAATATAGGCACACAATCTCTTTTGGCCTTTAGAGTTTCAGTTGAGAGGTCCTCTGTTAGCCTGATGGGGTTTTCTTTGTAAGTTACCTGCCCATTCTCTCCACTTGCTTTTTTCTTTTTTCATTTTGACTTTGAAAAATCTGATAATTATGTGCCATAGGGATTATCTTTTTTTTGTGGAATCTTGCAGGAGTTCTCTGTATTTCCTGAACTTGACCGTTGCCCTTTCTAGCAAGATTGGAGAAGTTTCACGGACAACATCCTGCAATATACTTTCCAAGTTTTTTTCTTTGTCTCTGATATGGCTTGGCTGTGTCCTCACCCAAATTTCACCGTGAATTGTAATAATCCCCATTTGCCAACTGCAGGGCCAGGTAAAGATAATTAAATCATGGGGCAGTTTCCCCCATACTTTTCTTGTGGAAGTAAATAAATCTCACAAGATCTGATAGTTTTATAATGGGAGTTTTCCTGTATGAGCTACTGCCTGATGCCATGTAAGATCTGACTGCTTCTCATTTACCTTCCAGCATGATTATGAGGCTTTCAGAGCCATGTGGAACTGTAGCCAATTAAACTTCTTTCCTTTATAAATTACCAAATCTTGGGTATGTCTTTATTAGCAGTGTGATAACAGACTAACAATACACTCCTCTTCCCTTTCAGGGATGCCAGTGATTTGAAGATTTTCTCACTTTACAGAAACACTACTTCTCAGTAGGTTAGGTTTTTATTCTTTTTTAAAATTATTTTTGTGTGACTGTCTTATTTCAGAGATCCAGTATTCAAGTTCTGAGATTTTTTCCTCTGATTTGTCTATTCTGCTGTTAATACATGTGATTGCGTTGTGAAAATCTTTTATTGTGTTATTCAGCTCTGTCAGACCTGTTAAATTCTTTTCATACTAGCTATTTCATCCTTTAGTTCCTGCATTATCTCATTGTGATTCTTAGTTTCCTTGGATTGGGTTTTGCTGTTCTCCTGAATCTCATCTTCATTTCTATCCATATTCTGAATTCTATTTCTGTCATTTGAGCCAGCTCAGCCTGGGCAAGAACTCTTGTTGGAGAACTGGTGCAGTGGATTAGAGTACATATAACATTCTTGCCATTTGAGTTACAGAGTTCTTGCATTTTTTTTTCTTTTCTCTGTGTGTGGGTGTTCCTGAAACTACAGTGTAGATTGAGTATAGTCAATAGACTTCTTTTCTGGATGTTTTCATAAGGATGTAGCTTTGTGCAAGACCTTTATTTTAAGTTGAATTCTTGTCTTTTGTGTAAAAGTGGAGTATATTAGTGAGGTATTTTTGGTTTTGAAGCTCTGAGGATTGTGATCTTATAGGTGGCACTTAAGGCATGTTGGTCTGTTGGTAGACTTTTGCTTGGTTGTGTGGCTCACCTATGTTACCTCATAGTTGCAGCTGTGTTCTCTCTCAATGTTCTGAAAGTGTGGGTTCCTTTCCCCATTGAGTAATGGCCATAGACCACAGCTTGGCACACCTTGTCTGCCCACTGCAGCCCTGGTGCAATCTCAGGATTGCTATTCCTTCACTAACTTGGAGGCAGTGGAGAAAGGGATCTTAGTAGTGGTTGTGGTCAAGGGTCTTTTGCTTGTCTTCTGGGGGCTCCACTCCAGAGAAATGCAGGCCAAATCACTCAGTGCAATCAGCCCAGGGTGGAGTGTCTGTGATATGGGTCCAAGCCAGGGGTTCCTGTCTGATGACAAAAGGCAGGGATGGAATAGATGGACTGGTTTTTTCTCCTTGGGTCAACTGCAGGTTTTTGGAAGAGTAAATAAAGCACTTAGGGTCTCTGCTCCTTCATTAGTCTTGGGGTAGTGAGGACAGTTCCACTGAAAAGGTAGTGGGAGAGAGGTTTTTCAGTTGCCCCTAGAGGCTCTGTCCAGGGAGCTACAGAGCTGCTTCTGGCTTGATAGCTCTGGTGAAGGGTGACTGAAGGCCCAGACCTGGAGGAACGGCCTAGTGAGGATATATGGAACAGGCAGCCACATAACAGTTTGGCCACTTTTCATAGGGCTGCTGTGGTATGCCCCTTCAGTCCTTATTCACTGTGGATTTCCAGTACCTGAAGGTATCAACAGTGAAGTCTGCAAAACAGAAAAGACGGCAGCCTGTCCCTCCTTCTAGGGGCTCCATCCCAGGGAGGTACAGACTTGTTGCCTGCCTGAATGCACCTGTAAGAAGTGGCTGAAGACCCCTGTTGAGAGTTTCCACCCAGTGAAGAGGAATGGGATTGGGGACTCACTTAAGAAAGCAGCCTGTTTACATTTTCATAGAGCATCTATGCTGTGCTGGAAAACCACTTAAGTCCCTGGTTGGTTTGGGCTCTCCAAAAACTAAAGGCTGGAACAGTGTACTAGTCAATTCTTATAGTTCAACATGATTGACGAGGGCCCAGGAAAGTTACAATCATGGCAGAAAGAAAAGCAAACAATTCCATTTTCACTGGGCAGCAGGAAGGAGAGGAATGAGAACCAAGAGAAGGGTGAAGCCTGTATAAAACCATCAGATCAGTGAGAGCTTATTATCACAAGTCTAGCATGGGAAAACCACCTCCATAATTCAATTGCCTCCCCCCTCTGGGTTTCTCACACAACATATGGGGATTATGAGACCTGTAATTCAAGATGAGATTTGGGTGGGGACACAGCCAAAGCACATCATTCCCTCCCTGGATTTTAAAACATAATAATGCTTTTCCAACAGTCCCACAAAGTCTTAAATCATTCCAGAATTAACTAAAATATCAGGTCAAAATCTCATCTGATACAAGGCAAGTTCCTTTTGTCTTGAGCTGGTAAAATCAAAAGCAAGTTAGTTACTTTCTAGAGTCAATAGGGGTATAGACATTGGGTAAATACAGATGTTCCAAATGGGAGAAATTGGTCAAAACAAAGGGGCTACATCTCCATGTAAACTGGAAATCCAATAGGGCAGTCATTAAACCTTAAAGTTCCAAAATGATCTCATTGGACTCCATGTCTCATATCCCAGTGATGCTGATGGAAGAGATGGGCTCTCATAGCCTTGGGAAGCTCCATCTTTGTGGCTTTGCAGGGTACATCCCCCCTTCCAGCTGCTTTCATGGGTTGTTACCATTGAGTGCCTGCAGCTTTTCCAGGTGCATGGTACAAGCTGTCAGTAGATCTACCATTCTGGGGTCTGGAGGATGGTGGCCCTCTTCTCCTAGCTCCACTAGGCAGTGCCCCAGTGGGAACTCTGTATGGGGGCTCCAACCCCACATTCCCTTCTGCAATGCACTAGCAGAGGTTCTTGTGAGGGCTCGTCCCCTGCAGCAAACATCTGCCTAGACATCCAGGCACTTCCATAAATTCTCTGAAATCTAGGTTGAGGTTTCCAAATCTCATTTCTTGACTTCCGTACACCCACAGGCTGAACACCACATGTAAGCTGCCATGGCTTGGGCTTGCACCCTCTGAAGCATCATCCTGAGCTGTACATTGAACCCTTTTATCCAAATCTGGAGCTGAAGCAGCTGTGATGCAGGGCATTATGCCCCAAGGCTACACAGACCAGGAGAGCTCTAGGCTAGGCCTATGAAACCATTTTTCCCTTCTAGACCTTTGGGCCTGTGATGAGAGGGGCTACTGTGAAGGTCTCTGACATGACCTGAAAACATTTTCCCTACTGTCTTTGGTGATTAACATTTATGAAAATTTACTTATGCAAATTTCTGTAGTCAGATTAAATTTCTCCTTAGAAAATGGGCTTTTATGCTGGGTGTCATGGCTCATGCCTATAATCCCAGCACTTTGGGAGGCTGAGGTGGGCAGATCACCTGAGGTCAGGAGTTTGAGACCAACCTGGCCAACATGGTGGAACCCTGCCTCGACTAAAATACAAAAACTAGCTGGGTGTGGTGGTGTATGTCTATAATCCCAGCTACTTGTGTGGCTGAGGCACACGAATCACTTTAATCCAGGAGGTAGAGGTTGCAGTGAGCTGAGATTGTGCCATGGCACTCCAGCATGGATGACAGGGTGAGATTCTGTCTCAAAAAATCAATTAATAAAAAGAGAAAGAGAGTAAAAAAAAAAAAAAAAAGGAAAGTGGATTTTTCTTTTCTGCCTCATAGGCTGCAAATTTTCCAAACTTTTATGCTCTGCTTCTTCTTGAATGCTTTTCACTTAGAAATTTCTTCCACTAGCTATCATAAATGATTTCTCTCAAGTTCAAAGTTCTGCAGATCTCCAGGACAAGGGCAAAATTCCACCAGTCTCTTTGCTAACGCATAGCAAGAGTCATCTTTGCTCCAGTTTCCAAGAAGTTTCTCATCTCCTTCTAATATCACCTCAGCCTGAACATCATTGTCCATATCACTATCAGCATTTTGGTCAAAACCATTCAACAAGTCTCTAGTAAGTTCCAAACCTTCCCACTTTTTTCTGTCTTATTCCAATCTGTTCCAACCTCTGCCTGTTACACAGTTCCAATGTTGCTTCCATATTTTTGGATATCTTTATAGCAGCACCCCACTCTCTGCAGTACTAACTTACTGTCTTAGTCCATTCGCACAGTTCAGCATGGCTGGGGAGGCCTCAGGAAACTTACAATCATGGCAGAAGAAAAGTGAATATGCTTTTCTTTACAAAGTGGCAGGAAGGAGAAGAATGAGAACAGAGTGAAGGGGGAAGCCCCTTATAAAACCATCAGATATTGTGATAACTTACTATCACAAGAATAGCTTGGGGAAACCAACTCATGATTCAGTTACCTCTCATTGGGTCTTTCCCATAACAAGTGGGAATTATGGGAACTACAATTCGAGATTTGGGTTGGGACACAGCCGAACCATATCAAGCATCTAAGTCAGACAAATAACAAGCATTGTGGCCCACTTCTCTCCCTGGGAGCTCCATCTTATGGTGGTGCAATGCTGCTATCAGTGCCTGCTTGGAGTGCCAAGCTAGTGGGTTTTATTCTGCAAAGCACCATGGAAGCAGGATCTACAGACTATTGCTGCTCACCCCCCTGGATTCAGTCTTTTTCCTAGGCTTACACATGAGGATCTAACCTTCCACTTTTCCAGAGTTGCAGCTGCTTTTGCCAGGGAGTCCAGAGAGCCTGGGTATCTAAGACTCCTGGGTCTCATGTGTGCCTGACTGGTTGCTCTGCCAAGACTCCACATTGCTCTCTGTGTTAGACTGAATGCCGTGGAGGAGTGAGTTCATGAGGGGATCTTCTGACCTGGGGTTTGCAAAGATCTGCAAAAGAAGCATGGGTTCCCAGTGCTGCACGTTCATTCACTATTTCCCTGGGTGGAGGATATTGCCCTGATTTTGTGTTTCTATCCAGGTGGGCTGTCCTGCAGAATTGCTTTTCCCCATTCTTTTTTTTTTTCCCATTTATTTATTTTATTGCATTTTACATTTTGGGGTACATGTGAAGAACATGCAAAATTGTTGCATAGGAACACACGTGGCAGTGTGATTTGCTGCCTTCCTCCCCATCACCTACATCTGGCATTTCTCCCCTTGCTATCTCTTCCCAGCTTCCCACCCCCCACCCTCCCTCCCCTATTTCCCCCCAACTGACCCCAGTGTGTAGTGCTCCCCTCCCTGTGTCCATGTGTTCTCATTGTTCAACACCCGCCTATGAGTGAGAACATGCGGTGTTTGATCTTCTGCTCTTCTGTCAGTTTGCTGAGAATGATGGTTTATGGGTCATGTTGTTTCCTCAATTGGTCCCAGTTCATGTACCTGTAAGTTTCAGTTGAAGGTGTGTATTTACTTATCCCTTCTGATCCTTTCCATGAGAGCATGCACAAGCTGGTTCTAGTTGGCCATCTTGGCTGCATCTTCACCAGGAGATATATTAGTGATCATCTTTATGGGACAAATGCGGAAAATGAAGTGCTTATAGTTGTGGAAGACATGTGTCCACATGTGTCCACATAACTGAATTCAACTTTTTTGTTCTATGAGAGTGTTTCTGACGTGTTCATTTCAGTCAAATCTTACAGAGAATGTATCACCTTTGATACCTACGGTCTACATTGTCTAGTTAATAACTAAAATCCTTTTAAATATCTTTCAGTGGTTGGCCTTATGTAATTCTTGATAATTAGTAATTTCTTCTTAGATAATGTATTTTCTTCAGCTGCATAGTGAAATCTGGGGTTGACAAACTGTTGCTTCAAGGTCAAGTAGGGGCAATCTAATTTTGTATGCATCTTTATTGAAACATAAGCCACACTCATAGATGCTTATTATCTACGACTGATTTCATTTACAGCCATATATAGTTGTAACAGATGTTATATGGCTCCTAATATCTAAAATATTTATCTCTTCTTATTTTAGCCAGTTCTCACACTGGTAGTAAAGACGTATTTAAGACTGGGTAATTTATAAAGAAAAGAGATTTAATTGACTCATCGTTCTGCATTGCTGAGGAGGCCTCTGGAGACTTATAATCATGGCAGAATAAACCTCTTCATGCATCAGGAGAGAGAAGTGCTGAGCTCAAAGGGGAAAAGCCCCTTATAAAATCATTAGATCTCATGAGAATTCACTCACTATCATGAGAACAACATGAAGTTGATTGCTCCCATGATTTAATTTTCTCCACCTGATCCCACACTTGATTTTTGGGGATTATTACAATATAAGGTGAGATTTGGGTGGGGACAAAGAGCCAAAGCTTACCCCTGTTCCATCATGAAAAATGTTTGCCAAACGCTGGCCTAGAAAACAAACTCGTGTTTTGCAGACTTGAAGTTTTGTCTATCTTTGTATTCCTTGTTAGTTAGCTCAGTGAACAGATTTGAGATAGAACCCCTTGACAGCAATGTAGCAGTATGTAATAAATGAAATTATGTCTTAGGCTGAATTCTACCATTTCCATTCTACTCACATTCATTTACTAGTGAAAAGGTATTAAAAGATCTCTTATAAGTTTGCTAAATTTCCAGCTCTTCTTTGAAGTGTGCCTGTTGGAATTGAGACATTTGCTTTTTCTGTGCCTCTGTATTTCTAGAAAATCATCATATTTAAGCATTTTCAATTTCCCCCAGTAAAATTATTTCTAACATCCTTATGCCAACTAACCAATCATCTTTTTCATTTAGTTAGCTATAATTGGTGTTTGTTATGGTTGTCCATTTACTCCCACTTGTGTCTTTTCAGGCAATATTTATGGCAACCTTCTCTAGCTACTTGCTGTGTTCCAGGATATTTTTCAGTTATACATATTTGGATCTTTCAGATTAGTCTGTTCCAAAATTTTAATTTTATTTATATTTTGGGATAAGCTACCAATATGGATCATCTATTATGTGTCTATATGTGTGTATCTCTATGCATGCCTGTGTGTATATTTTCAAATGACCATCTTAACAGAAGTAGTTAAAATTCCTATATCAAAGCATTTATTTTGAACCATCCTTTTCCTATATAAATGGCACAAATATATATACACAATTTAATATTTCACAAAACGTTCATAAAATACTTTAGGAATATTTTTGTCATACTTATATATTTATGTATATATGTATTTAGAAATATAAAATTTATTTAGCTCTATATCATTTTTATAACTAATATAACCATTATTAAAAGTGCCTGTGTGATTTTTTTGGTTTGTTAAGCAAAAGTTGAGTCTATACTATTTAAAATTCGCTTGATTCAAAAGTAATATAAAATTTATTGAGAAATTTTTTTTTAATTTTAATTTTAATTTTTTATTGCATTTTAGGTTTTGGGGTACATGAGCAGAACATGCAGGATTGTTGCATAGGTACATACATGGCAATGTGGTTTGCTGTGTCCATCCCCGTCACCTATCAGGCATTTCTCCCCATGTTATCCCTCCCCAAATCCCTACCCCCCACTATCCCTCACAAGTCCCCCCGAACACACACAGACCCCAGTGTGTGAGGCTCCTCTCCCTGTTTCCATGTGTTCTCATTGTTCAACATCCACCTATGAGTGAGAACACGCGATGTTTGATTTTCCGTTCTTGTGTCAGTTTGATGAGAATGATGGTTTCCAGGTTCATCCATGTCCTACAAAGGACCCGAATTCATCATTTTTTATGGCTGCATAGTATTCCATGGTGTGTATGTGCAACATTTTCCCTGTCCAGTCTATATTCAATGGGCATTTGGGTTCGTTCCAGGTCTTTGATATTGTAAACTGTGCTGCAATGAACATTCGTGTGCATGTGTCCTTATAGTAGAACAATTTATAATCCTTTGGATATATATCCAGTAATGGGATTGCTGGGTCAAATGGAATTTCTATTTCTAGGTCCTTGAGGAATCGCCACACTGTCTCCCACAATGGTTGAACTAATTTACACTCCCTCCAACAGTAAAAAAGTGTTCCTATTCTCTACATCCTCTCCAGCATCTGTTGTCTCCAGATTTTCTAATGATTGCCATTCTAACTGGCGTGAGATGGTATCTCAATGTAGTTTTGATATGCATATCTCTAATGACCAGTGATGATGAGCATTTTTTCATATGTTTGTTGGCCTCATGTATGTCTTCTTTTGTAAAGGGTCTGTTCATATCGTTTGCCCACTTTTGAATCAGTTTATTTGTTTTTTTCTTCTAAATCTGTTTTAGTTATTTGTAGATTCTGGATATTAGCCCTTTGTCAGATGGGTAGATTGAAAAAAATTTTTCCCATTCTGTTGGTTGCTGATTCACTCTAATGACTGTTTCTTTTGCTGTGCAGAAGCTGTGGAGTTTGATTAGGTCCCATTTGTCTATTTTGGCTTTTGTTGCCAATGCCTTTGGTGTTTTGGTCATGAAGTCCTTGCCTATGCCTATGTCCTGAATGGTTTTGCCTAGGTTTTCTTCTAGGGTTTTTATGGTGTTAGGTCTTATATTTAAGGCTTTAATCCATCTGGAGTTAATTTTCATGTAAGGTGTCAGGAAGGGGTCCAGTTTCTGCTTTCTGCACATGGCTAGCTAGTTTTACCAACACCATTTATTAAACAGAAACTCCTTTCCCCATTGCTTGTTTTTGTCAGGTTTGTCAAAGATCAGATGGTTGTAGATGTGTGCTGTTTCCTCCAATGCATCTGTTCTGTTCCATTATTCTATATCTCTGTTTTGGTACCAGTACCATGCTGTTTTGATTACTGTAGGCTTGTAGTATAGTTTGAAGTCCAGTAGTGTGATGCCTCCCGCTTTGTTCTTTTTTCTTAGAATTGATTTGGCTATACAGGCTGTCTTTTGGTTTCATATGAAGTTTAAGGCAGTTTTTTCCAGTTCTGTGAAGAAGGTCATTGGTAGCTTGATGGGGATAGTGTTGAATCTGTAAATTACTTTGGGCAGTATGGCCATTTTCACGATATTGATTCTTCCTAACCATGACCATGGAATGTTTCTCCATCTGTTTGTGTCCTCTCTTATTTCGTTGAGCAGTGGCTTGTAGTTCTCCTTGAAGAGGTTTTTTACATTCCTTTTTAGTTGTATTCCTAGGTATTTTATTCTCTTTGTAGCAATTGTGAATGGCAGTTTGTTCTTGATTTGGCTCTCTTTACGTCTGTTATTGTTGTACAGGAATGCTTGTAATTTTTGCAGTGTGATTTTTTCAGATTGATTTTGTATCCTGAGACTTTGCTGAAGTTGCTTATCAGTTTTAGGAGATTTGGGGCTGAGACGATGGGGTCTACTAGATATATGGTCATGTCATCTGCAAATAGAGACAGTTTGACTTCCTCCTTTCCTATTTGAATTCTTTTTCTTGCCTGATTGCTCTGGCTACAACTTCCAACACTATATTGAATACGAGTGGTGAGAGTAGTGCCAGATTTCAAAGGGAAGGCTTCCAGTTTTTGCACATTCAGTATGATATTGGCTGTGAGTTTGTCATAAATAGCTTTTATTATTTTGAGATAAGTTTCATTAATACCTAGTTTATTGAGGGCTTTTCGCATAAAGGGCTGTTGCATTTTGTCAAAGACCTTCTCTGCATCAATTCAGATAACTATGTGGTTTTTGTCTTTAGTTCTGTTTATGTGGTGAATTACGTTTATAGACTTGTGTATGTTGAACCAGCCTTGCATCCCCAGGATGAAGCCTACTTTATCATGGTGGATAAGCTTTTTGCTGTTCTTTTGCAATCGGTTTGTCAGTATTTTATTGAAGATTTTTGCATCTATGTTCATCAAGGATATTGGCCTGTAGTTTTCTTTTCTTACTGAGTCTCTGCCAGGTTTTGGTATTAGGATGATGTTGGTCTCATAAAATGATTTGGGAAGGATTCCCTCTTTTTGTATTGTTTGGAATAGTTTCAGAGGGAATGGTACCGGCTCCTCTTTGTATGTCTGGTAGAATTCGGCTGTGAACCCATCTGCACCTGGACTTTTTTTGTGTGGTAGGCTCTTAATTGCTGCCTCAACTTCAGGCCTTGTTGTTGGTCTATTCAGGGTTTCAACTTCTTCCTCGTTTAGGCTTGAGAGGATGCAAGTGTTCAGGAATTTATCCATTTCTTCCAGGTTTACTAGTTTATATAAATAGAAGAGCTACTATAATGGTGAATGGTGATAATTAAAAATATTTTGGAAAAATGACAACATTTTTGTTTAATAAGAAAACCTTAAAAGTGAGATACAGTGGAAATGTAATCTCTCTCTCTCTCTCTCTCCCTCTCTGTGGCATGAAACTGAATGACATGAAAACCCAGTTATGAGGTTTTCATGTCATTCTGTTCTAGCTGATGTGATATAGACAGATCTCTTAGAAATATCTGGGAAAACTTTGGATCTTTAATAAAAGAAATAGTTGAATTGGCACTGTCCTTCCTTGTTCTTTGAACCTTAATTAGTATATTATGTGCAAGACTGCGGCAATCTTCCTACTAAAATAAAGAGAAAACATGGGGCAAGAAAAGTCATTATGCTAATAGCAGAGAAGCAAATAGGTAGAAGCCAAGATTGTGATGATGTCAAGTAGCTGAACAAATGTCTTTAACTCTTACTCTGAGCTTCTTGTTTCGTGTTTAAGTAATTGTCACACAGGTTTTCTGCTACTTGCAGTCACAATCATTCCAAATCTATGTGAGTGTGTGTATGTGTGTGCAGATTTCTTGTCACATTTCTGCTGATGCCTTTATGATTTGATTCTTTTCCTTTGCAAACTTAGTAACTGCAGGAAATACATTAGGTTTTAATGCCAAGAATTTCTTGCTGAATTTGACTGACATTTGAATTACTATAAGCCTAATGTATACTGGATATTACAGTTTAATATTCTATTATGGTTTTCAACTATTTCTATATATAAATCCTTTTAATTAAGTTCCCAACAGGTGGTACCTAAGTAATAGTTACAAAACAATTTATCCTTCTGCTCCAAATCTAAATATTTGTTAAGGTGCATAAGTTGAATCAAATATTTGTTTTTGCTGAAAGAACAAATTATTCTCCCAAAAAATCATCCTTGGCCAGAAATAAGAAACATAATTTTTTCTCTCAACAATTATAATTTTTTGTATGCTCACATAAAACTGAGCAGCAGAAAGCCTTAGATAACTTAGATTGTCTTAAATATACAGAGTAATGAGAAAATATGCATACTGACTATATTCTTAAGAAAAACTTTAAATCACAGCATGGAAAATGGTACTTAATGCAAGATTCCTTTGGATTTCTCTCATTGTATGGGGATTTTTTTTCTCAGTAAGAGATGTAGGGACCTTATTTTCCACTGATTTTTGTGCAGTTTATTAGTCTATCCGGTTCCTCCTCGCTGTAAGTCATCCATCCAGCTAGAAGACAAAGGCTCACAATCAAAATCAAGTAGAATATAAAATTCCCAACTACCATTTTGCCTCTTCTAATGATTAGCTCAGAGATAAAAAATATTTCTAATAAATAGTTTATATTTTAACTGTTTTGCTTTCTAGTAAAAATACGTAGATGAATGAGTGAAAAATAATATTAAATGGTAGTTATTTGTCAAAACCTGTGTTCCATTGATGATATTCTCCAGGAACAGTGACCCTAATGAGGTTTATGCTCATTATTTAAGGGAATAAAGAGGGCACATGATTTTTTAATGTTTTATAAAAGAAAATATTCACAATGCCTTCACTAGAAAAAATTATTACTTCTTTCTCTCCTAAAGGGAAAGTTACTGAAAATAATAAGTAGTTCAGTTGTCTCTTTGGGACACATTGTAAATTGCTGTTTATGATTTTTTAATTATCATTAGCTGAAACTGTCTCAACAGCTGTCTTCAAAGATTTTGGCTATTGCAGAGGCAATCACTCATGCCCAATCATGAAGCTCAAGCACAGTTCATTTACTACATAAAATATATCTTTACCAAATAGAGGCTGATGTATTGAGCTAATTGTCAGGATAATAACAATCAAATAAAAAGTGAGTGAAGAATGGAGAAGTTGTGTGTTTGCTTTGCTATTAAAATTAGATACTTCCTCTCTTATAGTGAAACCTCTTCCTTGTCTTCCTCACAGAAAATCATCTTCTCCAAGATTACCATGAAACAAAACCTAATATGTTATCAATTACAATCTTTTTTTTTTCTGTTAAGTATTGGCTACAAAAATAAACCTTAATTCCATGTCAGTACAGAATTATGTAGGCTTTAGAGAATTAAGGATTCTGGGCAGGGATTAAAGCATTATATCAGTAATGCATTTTACTCATCTTAGTTTTCATGTTTATGCCAATGTTAGAAGCTAAAAAGAATGTATACATATATGTGTGTGTACATATATATACACACATATATGCAATATAGTATATTTTTGCAACAAAATTATTACTATTTAAAAATAAATATATGTCATTTTAGCTGCATACTTCACATAACAATATGCAGCAATCTTGTGGATTCACTTGGTGGATATAGGCAGCTCTACAAATCAGTATGACATGCTTTGGAGTTTCATATATTCATCCAACAGAGTAACTTACTTCTAATTCAATCATAATTTCCTTATTTATACTTCTTGTTATCCCATAATGTATTTTAGGTGATCGATTAATATAGTGTTTCTTCTATTTCAAAGATATGATTTGTTACTTTTTACTGAGTGTTGGAAGCACTGTTAAAGTGAAACCATAGAATTAAACCTGACTTCACATCTAAACAAACTGAGTCATGTTAGATGAATTTAATTAAATAACTAGTTAATGATCTATATCCTATAAGGAAAAACAAGAGACATAAAACTTGTTTTTGATCAGTTTTTAATAAATTGAAGAGAGTAGAAATGCACCAAAATTACCTAAGAAATTATAGATGAAGTGTAGAATCTGGTGTTAAATCAACAAAACTATTTAGCAGCACTGATCTCCAACTATTCCTTGTAAAAATACTTCTCTGCTGAGAAGGAAGGCATTTTCTGGCTTAAAGATTATAATTTTCATTTAGTGCGTCTCCCCAGAACTTTCAGAGGCAGCTTGGAAGTTGTATTACAAACACATTTCCTCTATTTAAGCATTAAAAACAAAATAATAAGCAACCCACCCCCTAACACACTTAAACACATCCCCCATCCCCACATGTATCTACACAGTAGAGATGGAAAGTGAATCACATGGGCATAAAGAAGAACTAGTTTTCTGTAAGTGTAGCCTAATAACAACTGTGCTGGCTCCTAGAAGGCTAAAATGGAATAGAAGGAGAGAGGCTTGTAAATATGTCTCTGTGTCACATGTCCACTTCTATCTAGGATTTTAATATGCTCTCCTAGGCCTTTAGTATATTCTCAGACCCTTTAGAGAATTTGCATTTGTTTCCAAAATGATTAGAAATAAC
Organism: Sapajus apella; assembly: GCF_009761245.1. Lineage (NCBI taxonomy): Eukaryota > Metazoa > Chordata > Mammalia > Primates > Cebidae > Sapajus > Sapajus apella. The sequence continues at coordinate 16,233,267 of NW_022436966.1, read as the reverse complement.
TAATCACATCTCTTCAAGAATTCCTTCTTCTGTTTCAGTTATTTTATAATCTGTCTTTTCATAGTATGATGTTCTCTCTCTAAGAACTTCTGCTTCTAGTTATTGAGCTAACTGATATGCATACAACATTTGCTTTTTGAGATGTTTTATGTTGAAGGCTGCAAACGTTTATGTAATACCTACTATGTACCAAGAGATACAGAAGAAATGGGTATATGAAGCTTGTAAAATACAAAAAAAATAAAATTATCATAGAAAGCATTTGTGTATAATAACTCATCTTTTGAGTACAAGGGATGCACTCAAAGTATTAAATGAGCACCTGATTTCTGGCAGGGATAGGATCAGATAGAAGAAACTGAGCTCAAGCTGAAAGTTGAGCTCTTTATTAGCAGACTAGAGGTACTGGCCACTACAAATAAAGAAAAACATTTTAATATTAATGAATTAATCAGAAATTGAGGGTATGGCAGGAAATGTGATTTCATATCATGTTATATAGTCAGCTCTTTAAATTTCAGCTAATGGAATATTTTGTAAATGAGAGTGACTTGATAGATTTTTATTTTAGTAAGATAAATCTTGCCCTCTAAAAGCTGGGTGGCAGATGAAAAAGTTCAGGGCACATATAGGGTCAAAGAACATTTGATTTTGACAGAATCATCAGGTTTATACAAGTCAATCTGGTCCAGGTAGATTGAACCAAAAACTGGGAAACATACCTTTACTTTCATACTATGGTAAAATTATAGAATGTGTATTCTGTTGCCACTGGGTGGTATTTTTTTATGGTATAAACACCATATATGTGTATATATACGTTGCTTACATTTATGTGCATATGTCATAATAACTAGACTTCTCTGTGTTTTGGAATATTGT
>NW_022436966.1:16225508-16231985 GCF_009761245.1 Sapajus apella | reverse complement strand
ACACACACACACACACACACACACACACAAAGATAGATATAAATATATATGAAAAGGTGAAGAGGAGACTTATAATGGAAATTAGCTTGCAAGATTATGAAGGCTGAGACATTCCACAATATACCATCTGTAAACTGGCTAGCCAGGAAAGTCATTGTTGTAATTCTTTCTGAGCCAAATTGCCTGAGAACCAGGGGAGCCCAATGCTGTAATTCCCAGTCCAAGGCCAAAGGCCTGAGAACCAGGGGGACACTGGTGTAAGCCCTGAAGTCCAAAGGTCTGAGAATAGAGAGTGTTATTTCCCAACGACTGGAGAAGATGAATGTCCCAGATCAAGGAGAATGAGAAAGAGTTTTCACTCTTCCTCTCCCTTTCTTTTATATAACTTCAACAGATTGTGTGATACCTGCCCGCATTGGTTAGGGTGGATCTTTATAATGCCGTGTACTGACTCAAGTGCTAATTTCTTCTGAAAACACCATTACAGGAACAACTGTTTTAGCAGCTATCTGAGCATTGTTTGACCTAATAAGATTGACACATAAAATTGACCACCACAACTAGATGAACAAATAGAAATTGAAATTAAAAATACAGTATCATTTATATTAGCACCGCATAAATGAAATAGGTATAAATCCACCAAAATATGTTCTCTGTGTGTGTGTGTGTGTGTGTGTGTGTGTGTATGAACTATAAAACTGATGAAATAAATTAAAAAACTAAATAAATGGGGAAGTATTTTATATTCATAAGTAGGAAGACTCAATATGGTTAAGATATCAATTCTTCCCAACTTGATCTATAGATTCAATTCAATTCCACTCAATATACCAGGAAGTTATTTTGTAGATATCAACCAATCAATTCTAAAGATTATATGGAGAAACCAAAGACCTGGAATAGCCAATACATTATTGAAGAACAAAATTGAAGGACTGTGACTACCAAATTTCAAGACTTGTGATGAAGCTACAGTAATTGAGACAGTGTGATATTAGTAAAGAATGGGAAAAAATGGAAGAGAATAGAGAGCCCAGAGAAAGACCTACATAAATATAGTCAATTGATATTTGACAAAGGAACAAAGGTAATAAAATGAAGCAAAGATAATCTTTTCAATAAATGGTTCTAAAATAATTGGAAATCCATATGCCAAAAAAAACAAACAAAAAAAAAAACAAAAACAACAACAACAAAAAAAACTAAACACAGACCTTACATCTTCCAGAAAACTTAACTGAAAATAGATCACAGGCCTAAGTGTAAAACACAAGTTATACAACTCTGAGAAGATACTTGGAGAAAATCTAGATGACTTTGGATATAGCAATGACATTTTAGATATAATACCAATTGTGTGATCCGTGAAAAATAATAGACAAACTGAGTTTTATTAACAATTTAAAAACAAACTCATGCTCTGTAATAAACAATGCTAAGAGAATAAAAAGACAAGCCACAGAATGGGAGAAAATATTTCCAAAAAACACATCTGATTAAAAAACTGTTATCCAAAAAGTACCAAAAACTAGCACCGCTCAACAATATGAAAACAAACAACTTAATGAATATTCTAACTACGACCTTAACATACACTTCATTAAGAAAATACATAGAAAAGAAAAATAGCTATTGAGGGATCCAAGATGGCCAATTAGGAGCAGCTCAGGATTGCAGCTCCCAATGAAAGCGCAGAGGGTAAGTAGATGCCACATTTCCAGACGGATTTTTATTGCCCACAGACCAGGAGATTCCCAGGTGGAGGATCCCCACAGGTCGCCAGCTTGGCTGGTTTGGCCAGCATGGCTGTTTTGGCTGGTGATGCTGTTTTGCCAGTGCCCCAGCACGGCAGTTCTCTGTACAAAATGCACAGGTCCGGGCAACATTTTAGCTGGCGATTGGAGCTCTGGGAAGGCAGAGTTGCCCATTCATCTGATTAAAAAGGGGACTGAAACAGGGAACCAGGCCAGGAGATTCCCAGGAAAAAAGCGCCATGAATCTCAGTGTGGCTGTTTCAGCCAGTGCAATGAGTCACCCCATGGGAAATCACACAGATCCTGGCACCTTTTCAATGGGTGACTGGAACACCTGGAATACAGTCAACGTTTCAACTAAAAAAAAGAAAAAAAGGCTCTGAGGCAGGGAGCCAGGTGATCAGGCTCTGCTGGTCCCGTCCCCACACAAAAAAAATGCAATTGGAAATGCTCTGGATTGAGATATTCACAGCTAGCACAACTGAACCTGGGACGGTCCAGCTCTGTGGGGGAGGGGTGTCCACAATTACCAAGGCACTCCACCGCTACAGAGGTAGCTTGCCATTGCTGAGGCACCCCTCCATTACAGAGAAAGTCTGCCATTATAGAGGTGGGCCACCACAGCCAAGGCAGTTCTAACTACACTCGTATGAACAGGACTGCAGGGAAGTTTACAGGGCAGCTGGGCGGAGCCCACAGCAGCTCAGCAAAGCCTCTGCAGGCAGACAGTGACTAGGCTGCCTCCTCGCTGGGCAGGGAAGCCCTGAAAAAAGACAGCAACACAACAGAAACTCATAAATAAAGCCCTAACTCCCTGGGACAGAGCAACTGGGAGAAAAAAAAAAATGTGGTTTATGAGTTCTGCTGCAGCAGACTTAAACATACCTGCCCAGCAGCTCTGAATGAACAATGGAGCTCACAGCTCAGCACTTGAGCTCCCATAGGACAGACTGTCTCCTCAAGCAGCTCCCTGACCCCCAGATATCCAGAGTCACCTCATAAAGGAGAGCTCACACTGACATCTGGCGGTATCCTTCTGGGACAAAGATAGCAGAAGAAGAAACTGGCAGCAACCCTTACCATTCTGCATCTACTGCAGGTGATCCCCAGGGAAGCAGGGCCTGGAGTGGACCTCAGCAGTCCTACAGCAGAGGTGTCAGACTGTTAAAAGGAAAACTAAGAAAGAAATAACTTCATCATCAACAAACAGGACGTCCACTCATAGACCCAATCTGAAAGTCAACAACTACAAAGATGACAGGTGGGTAAATCCACCAAAAGGATGAAAGCACCAGCACAAAAAGGATGAAAACACCCGAAACCAGAACACCTCTCCTTCTACAAGGGATCACAACTCCTCACCAGCAAGTGAACAAGGCTGGATGAAGAATGAATGTGATGAATTGACAGAATCAGGCTTCAGAAAGTGGGTAATAAGAAACTTCAGTGAGCTAAAAGAACGTGTTCTAAACCAATGCAAAGAAACTAAGAACCTTGAAAAAAGATTTGACAAAGTGCTAATGAGAATAAACAACTTAGAGAGGAATATAAGTGAATTGATGGAGCTGAAAAACACAAGAACTTTGCAAAGCATGCACAAGTTTCAACAGCCAAATTGACCAAGCAAAAGAAAGGATATCAGAGGTTGAAGATCAACTCAATGAAATGAAATGAGAAGGAAAGGTTAGAGAAAAAAGGGTGAAAAGGATTGAACAAAGTCTCCAAGAAATATGGGACTAATGTGAAAAGACCTAATCTACATTTGATAGGTGTACCTGAATGTGACAGAGAGAAGGAAACCCAGTTGGAAAATACTCTTCAGGATATGATCCAGGAAAACTTCCTCAACCTAGAAAGGCAGGCTAATATTTAAATCCAGGAAATAGAGAACACCACAAAGACATTCCTCAAGAAGAGCAATCCCAAGGCACATAATCATCAGATTCACTAGGGTAGAAATGAAGGAGAAATGCTAAGGGCAACCAGAGAGAAAGGTCAGGTAACCCACAAAGGGAAGCCTATCAGACTCACAACAGACCTCTCAGCAGAACCCTACAAGCCAAAAGAGAGCGGCGGGTAAAATTCAACATCCTTAAAGAAAAGAACTTTGAAACCAGAATTTCTTATCCAGCCAAACTAAACTTCATAAGTGAAGGAAAAATAAACTCCTTGCAAACAAGCAAGTACTCAGAGATTTCATCACACCAGGCCTGCTTTACAAGAGCTTCTGAAAGAAGCACTAAACATAGAAAGGAACAACCAATACCAGCCACTCCAAAAACATACCAAATGGTAAAGAACATCAACACAATGAAGAAACTGCATCAACTAATGGGCAAAACAGCCAGCTAGCATCAAAATGGCAGGATCAAATTCACACATAACAATATTAACCCTAAATATAAATGGGCTAAATGCCCCAATCAAAAGACACAGACTGGCAAATTGAATAAAAAGCCAAAACCCATCGCTGTGCTGTATCCAGGAAACCGATCTCACATGCAAGGATACACAAAGGCTCAAAATAAAGGGATAGAGGAAGATTTACCAAGCAAATGGAGAGCAAAAAAAGCAGGAGTTGCAATTCTCATCTGTGATAAAATAGGCTTTAAACCAACAAAGATCAAAACAGACAAAGAAGGACATTACGTAATGGTAAAAGGATCAATGCAACAAGAAGAGCTAACGATCCTAAATATATATGCACCCAATACAGGAGCACCCAGATACATAAGGAGGAGCTGGTGCCATTCCTTCTGAAACTATTCCAAACAATACAAAAAGAGGGAATCCCTCCCAAATCATTTTATGAGACCAACATCATCCTAATACCAAAACCTGGCAGAGACTCAGCAAGAAAAGAAAACTTCAGGCCAATATCCATGATGAACATAGTTGCAAAAATCTTCAATAAAATACTGGCAAACCAATCGCAACAGCACATCAAAAAGCTTATCCACTGTGATCAAGTAGGATTCATCCCGGGGATGCAAGGCTGGTTCAACATATGCAAGTCTATAAACATAATTCAACACATAAACAGGACCAAAGACAAAAACCACATAATTATCTGAATTGATGCAGAGAAGGTCTTTGACAATATTCAACAGCCCTTTATGCTAAAAACCCTCTATAAACTAGGAATTGGCAGAATGTATCTCAAAATAATAAAAGCTATTTATGACAAACCAACAGCCAATATCATACTGAATAGGCAAAAACTGGAAGCATTCCCTTTGAAATCTGGCACTAGACAATGATGACCTCTGTCATCACTCCTATTCAATATAGTATTGTAAGTTCTAGCCAGAGCAATCAGGCAAGAAAAAGAAATAAAGGATATTCAAATAGGAAAGGAGGAAGTCAAATTGTCTCTATTTGCAGACGACTTGAGTGTATATCTAGAAGACCCCATCGTCTCAGCCCCAAATCTCCTGAAACTGATAAGCAACTTCAGCAAAGTCTCAGGATACAAAATCAATGTGAAAAAATCACACTGCAAAAATTACAAGCATTCCTGTACAACAATAACAGACTTAAAGAGAGCCAAATCAAGAACAAACTGCCATTCACAATTGCTACAAAGAGAATAAAATACCTAGGAATACAACTAACAAGGAACATAAAGGACCTCCTCAAGGAGAACTACAAACCACTGCTCAGTCAAATAAGAGAGAGAACAAACAGATGGAGAAACATTCCATGTTCGTGGTTAGGAAGAATCAATATCGTAAAAATGGCCATACTGTCCAAAGTAATTCACAGATTCAACACTAACCCCATCACGCTACCAATGACCTTCTTCACAGAACTGGAAAAAGCCACCTTAAACTTCATATGGAACCAAAAGAGAGGCTGCATAGCCAAGTCAACTCTAAGAAAAAAGAACAAAGCAGGAGGCATCACACTAACAGACTTCAAACTATACTACAAGGCTACAGTAAGCAAAACAGCATGTTACTGGTATCAAAACAGAGATATAGACCAATGGAACAGAACAGAGGACTTCGATGCAACACAACACATCTACAACTATCCGATCTTTGACAAACCTGAGAAAAACAAGCAATGGGGAAGGAGTCCCTGTTTAATAAATGGTGTTGGTAAAACTAGCTAGCCATGTGCAGAAAGCAAAAACTGGAACCCTTCCAGCCACCTTACACTAAAATTAACTCCAGATGGATTAATGACTTAAACATAAGACCTAACACCATAACAACTCTAGAAGAAAACCTAGGAAAAACCATTCAGGACATAGGCATAGGCAAGGACTTCATGACCAAAACACCACAAGCTTTGGCATCAAAAGCCAAAATAGACAAATGAGACCTAATCAAACTCCATAGCTTCAGCACAGCAAAAGAAACAGTCATTAGAGTGAACTGGCAACCAACAGAATGGGAAACAATTTTTGCAATCTACCCATCTGACAAAGGGCTGATATCCAGAATCTACAAAGAACTAAAACAGATTTACAAGAGAAAAACAAACTAGCCCATTCAAAAGTAGCGAAGGATATGAACAGACACTTTACAAAAGAAGACATACATGAGGCCAACAAACACATGAAAAAATGCTCATCATCACTGGTCATTACAGAAATGCATATCAAAACTACATTGAGACACCATCTCATGTCAGTTAGAATAGTGATCATTAAAAAATCTGGAGACCTCAAGCCTGTAATCCCAGCACTTTGGGAGGCCGAGGCGGGTGGATC
>NW_022436966.1:15778014-16225408 GCF_009761245.1 Sapajus apella | reverse complement strand
CTGTTGGAGGGAGTGTAAATTAGCTCAACCATTGTGGAAGACAGTGTGGCAATTCCTCAAGGACTTAGAAATAGAAATTCCATTTGACTCAGCAATCCCATTGCTGGGTGTATATCCAAAGGATTATAAATCGTTCTGCTGTAAGGCCACATGCACATAAATGTTCATTGCAGCACAGTTTACAATATCAAAGACCTGGAACCAACCCAAATGCCCATCGATGATAGACTGGACAGGGAAAATATGGCACATATACACCATGGAATACTATGCAGCCATCAAAAACGATGAGTTCGTGTCCTTTGTAGGGACATGGATGAACCTGGAAACCATCATTCTCATCAAGCTAACACAAGAACAGAAAATCAAACACCACATGTTCTCACTCATAGGCGGGTGTTGAACAATGGGAACACATGGACACAGGAAGGGGAGCATCACACACTGGGGTCTGTTGGGGAGAAATAGGGGAGGGACTGTGGGGGTGGAGAGTTGGGGAGAGATAGATTGGGGAGAAATGCCAGATATAGGTGATGGGGAGGAAGGCAGCAAATCACACTGCCATGTGTGTACCTATGCAACAATCTTGCATGTTCTTCATATGTACCCCCAAACCTAAAATGCAATTTATAAAGGAAAAATAAAAATAGCTATCTATAAAAAAAAAGAAAATATACAGATGGCATATAAGCGTAAGAAAAGTGAACCTATTTTATCAGCAAAATGCAAATTAAAAGAATGAAATAGGCTGTGGTTTCCATCTGTGTATCCACCCAAATTTCATGTTCAGTGTTGGAGATGGGGACTGGTGGAAGGTGATCGGGTCATGGGGGTGGTTTCTAAAGATTTGGTATCATTTCCCTATTGCTGTTCTCATTATACAGTTCTCTTAAGATGTGCTATTTGAAAGTGTGTGGTAGCTCCCTCAACCTCTCCCTCCTGCTCCAGTCATGTAAGACATGGGTGCTTCCTCTTTGTCTTTCACCATGTATCAAAGTGTACTGACACCTCCCCAGAAGCTGCTATGCTTCCTGTACAGCCTGCAGAACTGTGAGCCAATTAAACCTTTTTCTTTATAAATTACTCAGTCTCAGGTATTTCTTTGTAGCAATGCAAGAATGGACTAATACAGATAATTGGTACCAAAGAGTGGGCATTGCTATAAAGATACTTGAAAATGTGGAAGTAACTTAGGAACTGTGTATTGGGCAGAGTTTAAAAGAGTCTGGAGCGCTCAGAATAAGACAGGAGGATGAGGAAAATTTGGAACTCCCTAGACCGCTTAACTAGTTGTCACTAAAATGCTGATTATGATATGGACAATAAAGTACAGGCTGATTAGGTCTCTGGTAGGGAAATAGGAACTTACTGGAAACTAGAGTAAAGGTTACTTTTGTTATGTGTTAGCAAAGAGACTGATTACATTGTGTCCCTGCTCTAGGAATCGGTGGAATTTTGAACTTGTAAGTAATGATTTAGGGTATCTGGTAGAAGAAATTTCTGAGCAGCAGGGTGTTCAAGAGTTTACCTATGTTCTTCTGAAAGCCTATGCTCATATGCAAGAACAAAGAATAACTTGAAACTGGAATTTGTATTTAAAAGGGAACTAGGGCATAAATGTTTAGAAAATTAGCAGCCTAGCTAATTAGCAGCCTAGCTATGTGGCATAAAAGAAAAGTCATTTTCTAGGGGAGGACTTCAAGTGGGCTGCAGAAATCTGTATAATTAAAAGGAAAGCAAATTGCAATAGTCAAAACAATGAGAAAAAAAAGTCTCAAAGGCATTTCAGAGACCTCTGCTGCAGCCCATCTCATCACAAGCCCAGAAACCTAGAAGGAAAAAATGGTTTTGTGGGCCAGGCCCAGGACCCTACCACCCTGCACAATCTGGGGACACTGCTCCCTGCATCTTAGTCCTAGCAGCTGTATTGCCAGCCATGGCTAAAATGGTCCCAGATACAGCTTGTACCTCCACTTCTGAGAGTGCAAGTCATAAACTTTGGCTACTTTCATGTGGTGTTAAACCTGTGTGTGCAAGAGTTGAGGCTTGGGAGCCCAGATTTCAGAGTACGTAAGGAAAAACCTGGATTTCCAGGCAGAAGGGTATTACAGGGGTAAAGCCCTCACGAAGACCACTACTAGAGAAGTGCAAAGGGGAAATGTGGGGTTGGAGCCTCCACACAGAGTCCCCACTTGAACACTTCCTAGTAGAGCTGTGAGAAGAGGGTCACTATCTTACAGACCCCAGAATGGTAGATCCACCAACAGCTTGCACCCTGCACCTGGAAAAGCCACAGATACTCAACATTAGCCTGCAAAAGCAGCTTTTGTGCCTTGCAAAGCCACAGGCTCAGAGCTGTCCAAAGCCTTGGGAGCCTACCTCTTGCATCAGTGTTCCCTGGATATGAGATATGAAGTCAAAAGAGGTTTCTTTGGAGCTTTAAGATTTAATGACTGCCCTGCTGTGTTTCAGAATTTTGGTGGGGCCTGTAGCCCCTTTGTTTCACCAATTTCTCCCTTTTGCAACAGCAGTATTTATGCAATGCCTGTACTTCCATTGTGTCTTGGAAATAACTAACTTGTTCTTATGACAGTCAAAGTCTCATCAAAGTTCAAAGTCAGCTGAAACTTTAAACTGTGGACTTTTGATATAATGCTGGAATGAGTTAAGACTTTGGGGGACTATTGGGAAGACATGATTGTAATTTGCAATGTGAGAAGGATATGAGATTTAAAGGGGCTGGAGGTGGAGACGTGATATGGTTTGGATATGTGTCCCCACCCAAATCTCATGTTCAGTTGTAATCCCCAATGTTGAATGTGGGTCCTGGGTGATTGGATCATGGGGATGGTTTCTAATGGTTTAATACCATCTCCCTACCACAATCCTAGTGGTAGTTTCTTACAAGACTAACCATACTGTTACCAAACAATACAGTAGTCATGCTTCTTAATATTTACTCAAATGATTTAAAACTTAACGCAAAAACCTGCACACAGATGTTGATAGCAGCTTTATTAATAATTGTCAAGACTTGGAAGCAACTGATTTCCTTCAGTAGGTAAATGAATAAATGAACTGTGGTGCATCTAGACAATGGAATATTACTCAGTGCTTAAAAGAATGAGTTATTAAGCCTTGGAAATAAATGTAGAAAATTTAAATGCTTATTACTAAGTGAAACAAGCCATTCTAGAAAGGCTACATATGTTATGATTTCAACTATATAAAATTTTGAAAAAGATAGAACTATAGAATTAGAATTGGGAGGAGGAGGATGAATAGGCAAAGAACACAGGATTTTTAGGGCAGTGAAACTAGTCTATATGATACTCTAATTGTCGATACATGTCATTATTCACTTACCTAAACTCATAGATTGTGCAACACCAAGAGTAAACTCTAATGTAAACTATGGACTTGTTATAATGATGTTTCGATGTTGGTTCATCAAGTGTAACTAATGTATTAATCTGATGGAAGATGTCAATAATGGAAGAGGCTGCATGTATGTGGGGAAAGGGATTATATGAGAAATCTCTGGACCATTCTCTCAATATTGATGTGAACCCGAAACTGCTAAAAAAATAAGGTATGTGTAAAAATAGGTATAACAATTATTACTGTGTATTATCTTAATTGATTTTTGGTTGATTTGACTTATCTTGTGACTATGGCTCCATAGAAAACAGCTAAAGTGATGTATTCTTCTACATTATTATTTTCTACATTTTCTTTGTATTTTTTATGTCAGATAGCAATGTGCCGACATCATAACAAGGTTTGAGGGGGGCACATCTCACACATGAATATGAAAACCCAATCATTACATTTATGAATCAAAAAAGATATATTTTCTTAATTGATTTACTCTGTCAATATCATCCCTCTGCATCTGTCCTTTTATAAATTTCTCTAAGATTCCTTAACGTATGGTTTCAAATGAAATTCATAATACCTGCTCAATTTTTTAAATGTAAAATTATTTAGCACATTATTAAAGTACTAAATAATTATGAAATTTTAAATTAAATTTTACCTATGGCAGTATATATCTTCTCATGTCAAAACATACTTTCAGGAAACTACCCTATAGTCTACACAAAATCAGTATTTTAGCTAGTAAAGATGAAGCACAAGACATATGTGCAGAGACCACTCAAAATATTTTCTAAGTGCCTAGGAATACAACTTAAAATTCTATTCACTAACATCTTAATTTTGAAGCAACTCTCTGCTTTCCTATTAAAAAGAATAGAAATTTTATCATATTTATTCATTTTAAAAAATCACCTTCAACAACACACTACAGGTAATTTTCAACACTAGGACTTTGGAGGGAGAGCTTCTGGTAGATGGTAGTGTGTGGCTTTCATTGACATGAAACCAAAATGAATTGTACTAAAATGTAACATTTTCTGCCATGGATCAGCTGGTGCTTTTAGGGACAGCTGCAGTGTCTGTCAACAGCACATCACAATCAATCCTCAATTGTTGCTTTCAGAAAAACAATGAGGATAGTGATGTTTTTTACACAAGAAAGATGACTGGTGAATAATAAAATTAGACCCAATTTTTATGCTTTCTTTGAACTTTTATTTTAGATTCAGGTTGTATATGTGAAGGTTTGTTACCTGGGTATATTGTGTGATGCTGAAGTTTGCACTATGAATGATCCTGTAACAAAAGTGCCAATCAGAGTTCCCAAAGGTTAACGTTTTAACCCTTACCCCCCATACTCCTCCTCCAGTAGTCCCCAAGGTCTACTGCCATCTTCATGTTTATGAGTACTCAATGTTTAGCTCCCACTTATAAGTGAGCACATGTGGTATTTGGTTTTCTGTTCGTGAGTTAATTCACTTATAACAATGACCTTCTGCTGCATCTATATTGACACAAATGGCATGATTTTGTTAATTTTTAAGAGATATAGTATTCCATGGTGTAAATGTACAAGATTTGCTTTATACAATCCAACATTGATGAGCACCTAGGTTGATTCCCTGTCTTTGCTATTGTGAATAATGCTGCAATGGACATGCAGAAATATATGTATATGTGTGTGTGCTAAGTGTGTGTACACACTTATACACACACACACACACACACACACACACAGTAATGGGATTGTTGGGTGCAATGATAATTCCCTAGCTTCTTTCCACAGTCAATGAACCAACTTACAATTCCAACAACAGTGTATAAGCATTCCCTCTTCCTGGCAGCCTCACCAACATTTGTTGTTTTTTTACTTTTTAGTAATAGCCATTCTGACCAATATGAAAGATTATCTCACTGTGGTTTTGACTTGGATTTCACTGATGATTAGTGACATTAAGCATTTTTTTCCATATGTTTCTTGGCCACCTGTATGTCATCTTTCGAGAGGTGTATATTCACGTCATTTTCCCATTTAATCATATCATGATTAAAACACCAAAAGCAGTGGTAACAAAAGCCAAAATAGACACATGGGATCTAATTAAATGAAAGAGCTTCTGCACAGAAAAAGAAACTATCATCAGAGTGAACAGGCAGCCTACAGAATGGGAGAAAAATTTTTGCAATCTATTCATCTGACAAAGGGCTAACATCCAGAATCCACAAAGAACTTAAACAAATTTACAGGAAAGAAACAAACAACTCCATTAAAGAGTGGGCAAAGGATATGAACAGACACTTCTCAAAAGGAGACATTTATGCAGCCAACACACATAAGAAAAAAAGCTCATCATCACTGGTCATTAGAGGAATGCAAATCAAAACCATAATGAGATACCACCTCAGAACAGTTAGAATGGTGATCATCAAAACGTCAGGAGACAACAGATGTTGGAGAGAATGTGAAGAAATAGGAATGCTTTTACACTGTTGGTGGGAGTGTAAATTAGTTCAGCCATTGTGGAAGACAGTGTGGTGATTCCCCAAGGATCTAGAACTAGAAATACTATTTGACCCAGAAATCCCTTTACTGGGCATATACCCAAAGGATTATAAATCATTCTATTATAAAGACACACGCACATGTATGTTAATTGCAGCACTGTTCACAATGGCAAAGACTTGGAACCAACCCAAATGCCCATCAGTGATAGACTGGACAAAGAAAATACAGCACATATACACCATAGGATACTATGCAGCCATAAAAAAAGGATGAATGCATGTCCTTTGCAGGGATATGGAGCTTTGCAAGGACTTGAAGCTGGAAACCATCATTCTCAGCAAAATAACACAAGAACAGAGGATCAAACACTGCATGTTCTCACTCACAAGTGGGAGTTGGGCAATGAGAACACATTGACACATGGAGGGGAATATCACACACCAGGGCCTGTTGGGGGCTTGGGGGATAGGGGAGGGATAGCATTAGGAAAAATATCTAATGTAGATGACAGGGTGATGGATGCAGCAAACCACCAAGGTACATGTATAACTATGTGACAAACCTGCACAGTCTGCACATGTACCCCAGAACTTAAAGTATAATAATAATAATAATAATAATAACAAAAAAGCAGCACCAAGGGAGTATCCAGCGGGCAGCCTCAATCCTTCCAGAGGTGTGCTTAGGCATGGAGATGGAAAACCTCCTTGACTCCAAATTCTTTGCACAGAGGAGGGAGTTAGACTGAACTCCTAATCCAGGAAAGTAGGTGCTGTAGATGCCTGGGCATGGAGCAAAGAAGGCCTTCCTACACCGTGATCTGTGTCAAGGAAAGGTGGGGTGGCTCAGGCTGCTGAACCAGATAAACAGGTATTTTGAATGCCTGGGCATGGGGTAGAGAGAACCTTGCTGCACCACAATCTATGTCCAGAAAGGGCATTGCAGGTCTAGCTGCTGAACCAGGTGAACTGGTGTTGTGAAAACCTGGAGATCTGCCTGGGTATGAAGCAGAGCAGGCCATACTGTACAGTGATCTATGTTTAGGAAGGGTAGCATGACTCAGGCTGCTGAATGAGGCAAACTTATCTGTGAATGCCTGGATTTCTGCCAGGTGTGGAGCAGAGACAGACTCACTTCATTGCAGTCTCAGAGGAGCAGGATAGGGCACACAACTATGGCACATGAAGATTAGTTCCAGGTTAACTAAGCTGGTTTGGCTGCAAGTCTCACTGCCCAGGAGAAACTACAGCTGTAGGAGCTCTCTGCTCCAGGTATGTGATGGGGAAGAGCACAATTCTAGTGCTTACTGTTGAGGCACTTTCCACAGTTTTGTCTGTAGAAGCCCCTACCTTGCTCCAGAGCAGGTGCTCCAATCTCTGCCTTGAGGCTAAAATGCCTGCACATCCATGCAGATGAATCGCCAATGAATGTTGCTTTATATGTGTAGGAATAAAAATGGTGTTCTGCTCTCAGTCCCAGTTCTGAGAAAATGTGTGCAGTTTTTCCAGTGTTTTTCCCACATGACCTCTCTAAGCCTTTCCCCGTGTTAGCTTCAGGGATTGGGAGAAACAAAGTTCTGTCAATCAGCCTGGGTTGCTTGGATCCATAGTGAAAATGTAATTCACAGCTGGAGGCTTTCTGTTTCTCCCATATACTGGGGCTTCACTCCTTTTATCAACTGGTCACCATCATGGGGGCTGTTTGCTGATGCTTTCCTCTCTGGGATTTGGTGTGCCCATGATTCCAGTTGATTCTTAATTTCCTTCTTGAATTAAAGCTCACAGAGTTGATATTTGTATATGTTACTATTTCCAAGTGGCTGAGGCAGGCTGGAAGCCTTTAATCTGCTCTCTTGGGGAAATAAAAACACAAAACAAAAAAATCCATGCCTTTTTTATACTTCTGACTCTCTTGCAATAGTCACTTTTGGTGAGAGTCAAGGCCAGTCTTCTGCTCATACACTACATCATAAGGCAGAGAGGTGTTAAGAATATATCTCTTGGCCAAGTTTATTAGCTCATGACTGTAATCTCGGCAATTTGGGAAGCTGATGTGAGAGGATTGCCTGAGACCAGCAGTTTCTGACCAGCCTGGGCAACATAGTGAGATCTCATCACTACAAACAAAAGTTAGCTGAGTGTGGTCGTATGCTCTTCTAGTGCCAGCTCTTTGAGAGGTTGAGGTTAGAGGATCATTAGAGTCCAGAAGTTCAAGGCTGCAGTGAGTTATGATCTTGCCATTGCATTCCATCCCCATCCTGGGTGACAGAGCAAGAATCTATCTAAGAAAGAAAAAATAGAATATACCTCTTTACTTGTGATAGCTGACTTTCTTGTTGCTCAATATAGCAATGTTCTGTATCTTCCCTTATTAAGCTTACAATTAGAACCAATGTGTAAACTAAAGCATTGAATTAAGACAGTCTTTAGTGTGGTATCAATATTTATTTTCCAATCACTTCCTTGGCCCAGGTTAAGACTGGGCCCAACCAGTATTTGTGGTTTCCTATATGAAATGTCCACAGACATTTCTCTTTTTGGTTTCCAATTGGTAAGCATGTTAGGAGTAACAAAGAGTGACTTTACAGTGGTGGCAGTAATTAATCTGCCATTACCTATTATGGACTGATTTTTTGTATCCCCCTAATGCGCATATGTTAAAGCCTTTACCCCCAGTGTGATTACATTTAGAGATAGGGCCTTTGTGGAAGTAACAAAGGAGATTATATGGGTGGGATCCTAATTAGAAGGGTCGGTTGACCTTATAAGAAGAGACATCAGAGACCTATCTCTCTGAGCATAAGTGAAAGAAGGGTTGCTTAAGGACAAAGCAGCCATATGCAAGCCAGGAAGGTGGCCCTCATCAAAAAGCGACATTTCTGGAACCTTGACCCTTAACAGCTTTCAGTACAAAGAGATTGTTCAAGCCACCAGTCTACAGTATTTTGTTATGGCTGCTTGAGTTACCGTGGTCCTTTATACGTTTCCAGCTGAGTAAAATTTAAATACATTTTACATTTCTTCTCTGGATCTAGCATCAGAGTAGGTTGTATGATTTTTTGTTTTTTTCTCCTCTCTTTTTCTTTCATTTATTACTAAAAATATATTTTAAGAGAGCTTTTTGTAAAAACAAACATTTCCATTTTCCCTTTTCATATACTTTTAAAATTTAAAACATTATTTTTGTTAAGTAGGTCAAAGAACACAAAAACACATAAAGTGTGAAAGTTCTCCTTCACTCTATGTAATTCTCTTTATCTTCCACAGATATAACAATAAAATGCCATTAATAAGTTATGCATTCTTTGAGACCTGTATATATTCACTTATATGCATAAATCATACCTAAAATACTCAAAAATGTTTACATTTTTATAAAAATGTAACTACATTTGAAACTTTCTTTTTATTTTGCACAGTTTCTGAGCTATCTTTCCTGTGAATGTATCTAGGTTTGTTACTCTAAAGGCTTTATTTTGTTCTTATTTTGAGTATGTAATTTTTATATATCCAGTCTTCTTTTGAGAGATATCACATTATCCCTAATTATTATGACATTTGTAAATGGTACACATGTGTAAGTGTCTCTGAAAAGAGGTACCTTGAAGTGGAATTATAGTCCAAATATTTAATGTACTATTTAATTTTGATGAATACTGCAAAATGCTACCCCATTTTAGGTCATTCTTAAGGCAATACTCAGTTGAACTTCAAATCTTAGTTTATTTATAACTTTAAAATATAATGAAAACAAAATAATGCTCTAAAAAGTTGATGGCTATTTGTTTTTATTTTGCACGTGAACAAGGGACTTTTACTGACTTTCCTGAAGTCCCTTGATAATATTAGAATTTCTATAAATATAGGAGATAAAGGAAAAAAGCAGTGATAATAAAAGATCAAACACATGGTGAATTTTGTGAGCAAACTACATAACCTAAAATGCATAAAGCAGGCATTTCTAGTATTCTAGAAGGAATAGAAAATCCCAGAACATAGTAGGTGCTTTCCAAAAATGATAGATCAATACTGTATGAAAAACAAAATAAAACCGAAAATATTACAGTAACTTTTCTATGAGATACCAATTTAAATAAAAATAGTACAGAAAGTTTCAAAATATCAGTTCAGAAACAAAATATATTGTAAATTATAGAAAAATATCAAAAATTGTGATAAATGATGAAATAAACATTTAGTGACAAATTAAGATTTTATACATTAGTGAAGGAATGTAGATATGTAAGCATGATAATTAAAAACATATGCTTTCCTAAAAATGGAGCCTAAACACAAACCAACTGACAAAATTGTGTTGAAAACTGTAATTAAATATTTCATACACACTTCTGAGAAACTCTTACATAAATCAGATTAATAACTTTTTAAAATAGAAATTTTAATGACAATTATTAACAATAAGCAATATCTAATAAGAAACTCTAAGAGAGGGATTTGGAGAAATTTTCCATTATGTAAATGCTAAAGTGTGTCTGGCAATTGAAAGTAATAGGAAATTAAGATAAAGCAAAACATCAGTACAATAAATGTGGATGTCAAAATTAAGAAGCTGATACATTTGCTTACATATTTGTTTTTATACAGAGAATTTCAAGAAGTATTCTGTTTCACAAAATAAGTGATACCTGTCTATTTTCTGCTAGAGCCATTTCACTCTTTTATGGCTAGCTTTGTTTTTCCATGCAAAATCACTCTTGCAGCCAAGTAAGGACATTTTCAGTGTTATTTTTATCAGTCCACAAATTTTTAAACACCAAGGACATCCCAAACAGTGTTCTAGACACTACAAAGAAAAGTTTCAAAGAAATGCCCTTTTCTTGGAAATGTTTAGCATTTAAAAAATTTAGTACTACTGCAATTATTCAGTAACAATAGACAAAAATAAAGAATTTTGTCTTTGCCTATGATTTAACCATTCAATTATTATTCTTTATCTTACCTAGGGTTCTATGATATTGGTGATTTGTTGATTGATAAATTCTAACTGCCTGCTTCCTCATTCTGACATCTTTTCAACAAATTGCTGTTCTTTACATCACTGTCCATTTAATTAGGGGTTTTTATATTTACTCACATATTTTTCTATTGTTCCACATACAGTTATGTAGATTTCACTGTATTATTTTTAATTGTTGTGGATACATGTGATATTTTGATACAGGCTTACAATATGCTTTCATTCTTAAGCTACAGATTTGCACATCTGTCCCTAGCTCTGAAATGATGCCACAGATAACTTTGGGATACATCAATTTTGTAAACATATCAGAGAGAAATTAGTACAGTTAATTCCCAAATGTCCCTTAAAGTGCTGTATTTGGCTCCTCGATAACTCACCAGTAATTTTGCTAGGTAGTAAAAATAGTATGTACAGAAATGCTTAGACTTGTAGAGATCCATGGTCAGGGTAGTAGGAGTGACCCTTCCAGGGTGCAGGCAATAATTCGAATCTGAAGACAATAACAATTAAACTGATGAATATTAGTCAGTTTTCTGTGACTGTGAGCCTGTCTTTTTAAACTGTGGTAAGAATAAGGTATTCTTTCCTCCAAAAATGTTTTGGGCTTCAATTCTAATCAGTTTTGGTTGTTGTGTATATATATGCACACATGTACATATACATACACATTTTTGTCAGATTTGCATATTTATCGTTTAATAAGCATTTCGTTGTACAATAAATGTCATTTGGAGAGTCTCCAGTTATACACTTGGCCCATAACACATGCAGACTTTGCTGCATACATTCCTTTGAAAATTAGTATCAGGTTTTGGACAAAGTAACTTTCTTCAGCTCCTGTGGAGCTACATATTGCTCTGTCTAAATGGCTGATGTGAAATAAACAATGATGGAATAGTGATACAAAGATGAATAAAAAGAAAATAAGCTACTTCAAATTTCATGTAAATGCCTAAAATTTTTATTTTTGTTTAAAACTTAAATGATTGAAAGAAAATGAGAACTACAAGATATATTTTGTTTGTCAGTTGAACATTTTAGTTCACATGTAAAATATTAAAATTTAAATAATGTCTCTAATATTAAAAGATTATCATCTTCAACTGGTAATTATTGTTCATAAGATGAAGAAAGCCTCAAAAACTAACATTACTGCTTACTACATTAATATCACTGAAAATAATTTTGTTATATAGAGGAAATTTCATTGTCAAATAACTAGGTATCCTACTGGCCTACTGTATAAACCTAATATCTCTGTTCTTTCAGATCTTGTAGTAGCTGCCTAAGGGCCCTTTAAGGTATAAAATTATATGTGAAATGACCCATTAAGGGGCTAATTACATTTAAACACTTCAAAAATTAAATTTATTATATTTAATTTAATTCCATTCCAATGGTATTAACTAAGTGCCAGCTCTATATTAAGCTGCTGAAGACACAGTAACACTTTGAGCTCCTTGCTCAAATTATTGATTTTGATGTTTAATGATTAGTGTTTAGTATTTTTTCATATGCTTGTTCACAATTTGTATATCTTGAGAAGTGTCTATTCATGTCCTTTGCTCATTTTTTAGTGAGGTTGTTTTTATCGTGTTAATTTGCTTCTTATAGACTCTGAATATTAGAACCTATTGAATGCAGATTCAATAAGTTCTAATATTCAGAGTCTATAAGAAGAAAAATATTTACAAATATTTTCTCCTGTTCTGTAGGTTTTGTGTTTAATCTGTTGATAGCTTACTTTGCTATGAAGAAAGTCTTTCATTTAATCAGTCCCCACTTAGCAATTTTTGTTTTTGTTGCAATCTGCTTGTTGAACTGATACATTTACTATTATGTATTGCCTTTCTTTGTTCTTTTTTGATCATTGTTTTAAAGTCTCTTTTGTCTGAAATAAGAATAGCAATCTCTACTCTTTTTGTTTCCTGTTTGCTTGATAGCTTTTTCTACATTCCTTTACTTTGAGCCTGTGGATGACATTCCATGTGAGAAGCGTTTCTTGAAGACAGCGTATAGTTGGGAGTTGTGTATTTTTCCAGTTTGCCATGCTGCACCTTTTAAGTGGGACATTTAGAAGCAAATACTAAGGGAATTTATTACCACCAGACTAGCCTTACAGGAGTTCCTCAAGGACATGCTAAAAGTTGAAATGAAAGGTTGTTACTAGCCACCACAAAAACACACTTAAGTACATAGACCACTGACACTAAAGCAACCACACAATCAAATCTGCATAATAACCAACTAACAACATGCTATAAATGGTGTTACTAGTTTTATTGTGACTATTTAATCTCTCAGCTCTTGAATTATTTTACTGGATTCCTTAGATTACTTGGATTGGCTTTATAATGTTTTCCTGAATCTCAATAATCTTTGTTGCCATCTAGATTCTGAATTCATTGTCTCTCATTTCAGCCAATTCAGTCTTATTAAGAAATCATTCTGGAAAGTGAGTGCAGTCATTTGGAGGTAGAAAGACACTTTGGCTTTTAGAGTTCCCAGAGTTCTTGCCCTAGTTCCTTGTCTTCTGTATAGGCTGATATGTTCCTTTAATCCTTGAAGTTGTTGTCCTTTTAATAGGGCTTATTGCTTTTATGTTCTTTGAGGGTCTTGAGGTTTTCACTGTGGTATAAGTTAGATATAGTTAGTTGGCTTCCTTTCTGAAGGATTTCAGGGGTTCAAGGCTCAGCTCAGCACTTTGTTTGTGTTGCTTCCTCTATTGCTGGGTGTTTGAGATGAGGTCTGTGACTTTGTTCTTCAGCCGCTTTACCTCAAGTACTGCTGTGCTGGAAGGGCCAAGGTGTTCCCAGTCTGCTGGCAACAACACTTTGATTGGGGTGCTGACAAAAGCACTTCAGTAGGGCAGTGTCAGCAGGTTCTATACTCATACATATGTACCAGTGGCAAAAGGGTGTCTGGGACAGTAGGGTTTGTGCACACTTACAAAGTGGTGAGAGGAGGGTATGGTTGAGTGCATGCTAGCAAAGTGATAGGAGGAGGCTTTGGGTTGCTGCACACTAGTGGAGTTTCATCTGCAAAAGCTCTCTAATGGGATTTGCTGGTAAAAGAACTATGGTGGTATACACTGGGAAGCTCTCCAACTGGGCATCTAAGCTGATGCTACAGTTGAGTGTGGCCAGGCAAGGATCCTGGAGGAGCCTGTTAGGGGGAACCTCAAAACAAACTGGTCCCCAATCACATGCAAGAAAGCCCTGTTCTGTCCAAATCTAACAGTTAATAAATCCCAAAGCTACCTTGAAGATCATGGTTTTGTATCTCTCAGATATGGTTTTTCTTTCTAGGGCTGCAACCCAAAGTTTAGAATTGAGTTTGGGATAAAGGGGAGTGCATGGATTCATTCAGATTAAGTCCCTAACGGGCCTTGCCAAATTTGCCAATATCAGCCAGCAGGGGTCGCTCCTCTGTTTCTTCCCTATTATAATTTACCTTAAATTCATTATTCAGTTTACCATTAATGGGTACTTAGGTTGATTCCATGTGCTTGCTATTGTGAATAGTGCTGCAATTAATATATCAATACATGTGTAGTTTTGGTAGAATTATTTATTTTCCTTTGGGTATATATGCATTAATGGGATTGCTGAGTTGAATGGTAATTCTATTAGATTTTTTGTGAAATCTCTAAACTGCTTTCCACAGTAGTTGAATTAATTTACATTCCCACCAATGATGTAGATGTATTCTGTTTCTCCACTGCCTCACCAACATCTACTTCCTGACTTTTTAATAGCAGCCATTCTGACTTGTGTGAGATAGTATCTTATTGTGGTTGTGATTTGTATTTCTCTGATAATGATGTGAATAATTTTTCATATTTTTTGACTACTTATATGTCTTCTTTTGCGATGTCTCTGCCCATGTGCTTTGCCCTCATTTTAGTGGAGTTATTTGATCTTTGCTTGTTGATTTTTTAAAGTTCCTTATAGAATATGCATATCAGACCTTTGTTTAATGCATAATTTGCAAATATTTTCTCCTCAACCTATAAAAGTCATAGAAGAAAACTTAACAAATACTCTTCCACATATCAGCCTTGGCAAAGAGTTTATGACCAAGTCTTAAATGCAACTGCAAAATAATAATAATAATAATAATAATAAAATAAAAAGAAAAAAAGAAAATGACAAATGGTACTTAATTAAACTAAAGAGCTTCTGCACAGCAAATATCAACAGAGTAAACAGACAACCTACAGAATTGGGGAAAATACTTATTACATTTTCAGTTTCATTACTCATGATTGGTTTGTCTAAGTGGTTCAATCTGGGTAGTTTTTATGTGTCTATGAATTTATCAGTTTCTTCTAGATTTCCCAATTTTTTGGCATATAGATGGTCAAAATAATCTCTAAAGATTTCTTGTACTTCTGTGGTCTCATTTGTTATGCCGTTTTTTTGAGTTATAATTTTATTTAATATAAAATATTAAATGCACTGCCCTTTATCCCAAACTCAATTCTAAACTTTGGGTTGCAGCCCTAGAAAGAAAAACCATATCTGAGAGATACAAAGCCATGATCTTCAAGGTAGTTTTGGGATTTATTAACTGTTAGATTTGGACAGAACAGGGCTTTCTTGCATGTGATTGGGGACCAGTTTGTTTTGAGGTTCCCCCTAACAGGCTCCTCCAGGATCCTTGCCTGGCCACACTCAACTCCCTCTTTTTCTTAGTATAGCTAATGATTTGTCAATTTTGTTTATCTTTTTAAAAAACAAATTTTATGTTGCTCTTCTGTATAGATTTTTAGTCTCAATTTTATTAACTTCTATTGTGATCTTTAGTATAATAAATTTTTTATTCTACTAATTTTTGGTTTCTTTTGTTTTTGCTGACCTCACTTCTTGAGGTGCAATATTAGATTGTTTACTTAATATATTTCAATTTTTTCAGTGTGGGCATTTGTTGATACAAACTTCTCTTTTACTGTTGCTTTTGTTGCATTCCATAGGTTTTGATAGGTTGCATTTCCATTTTCATGTGTTTTAAGAAATTTTTAAAATTTCCTTCTTAATTTTTTCATTGATCCGCTGGTCATTAAGGAGAATGTTGTTTAATTTCCATGTGTTTGTATAGTTTCCAAGGCTCTTCTTTCAGTTTTATTTCTAATTTTATTGTATTTTGGTCAAATAAGACACTTCATATAATTTCTGTTTTTTGAATTTTTTGAGACTCGTTTTATGGTTTAACATATGGTCTATATTGGAGAATATACCATGTGCTGATGAAAATAATGCGTATTCTGTGGCAGTTGGGTGAAATGTTCTGTAAGTATCAGTTAGGCCTGATTGTTCTTGTGTGTATTAGTAGTTTAACTTGGGTGTTTCTAATTGCCTGGATGATCTGTCCACTACTGAGAGTGGGGTGTTAACATCCCTTATATGATTGTGAGGAAGGAGACCCTTAATCACCCTTAAGCATCTAAGACTACCTCCCCTTGGCTTCTACATTGCATTTCAACAGGAGGAGTAAAGCCTGGCCAACTGGATGCCACCCTTAATCTTCCTCCTATAGATTGCAGGCATGGTATGGAGGAATCTTCCCAGAAGGCACTGTTTGTGCCCAAACACCATCAAACCCCCCCACCTAAGTCACATACTCCATGTCTACTTCATGTATCAAGACCCTTTCACATATAATTTCTAGGGTTGTAAGCCTTTAAAAGGGCAAAGATTTTCTTTGTTAGGGGAGCTCGGCTGTTAGGCAACTATGCCGCTGCTCCTGGCCAAATAAATCACCCCTTCCTTCCCAGTTTGGTATTCGAGAGATTTGTTTTGTGGCCTTTCCTGCTTTAATTACATTGCAATCTATGTCTCCCTTTAGTTAATTTTTGCTGTAAACACATAGGTGGTTTGGTGTAGGGTCCACGTACATTTATCATTGTTAAGTCCTCTTGCTGAATTTACCCCTTTATCATGTAGTAACTTTCTTTGTCTCCTTTTACAGTCTTCTACTTATAATCTGGTTTATCTAATGCAATTATAGTTACTTTTGCTCTTTTTTAAATTTCCAGTTGCATGAAATTTGAATGAATTTTCTTCATTCATTTGTTTTCAGTCTATATGTGTTTTTATAGGTGAAGTCAGTTTCCTGTAGTCTGCATACAACTGGGTAGTGTTTCCTTGTCCATTCATCCCTCCTGTCATTTTATTACCAGCTTCAGTCCATTTAAATTTATTGACATTATTGATTAGTAAGGACTGAGTACTGCCATTATATTGATTATTTTCTTGTTGTTTTTTAACTCTTCCTTTTTTATTATATTTCTTTGTCATTTTCTCTGGTAGTATGTTTTCATTTATTGCTTTTTATTTGTAGTGAATCTAGTATAGGTGTTTGAATTATGGTTACAATGAGACTTACAATACGTCTTACAGATATTACAAGTTATTTATAAGTGATGGTTACTTACCATAGATTAAAAGTAAAATAATAAAAACAAAAAAATAAAAATAATTACCTATACTTTAATGTTGTTCCTCCTACATTTTGATTTTTTGTTATCTCAGTATATGTATCTTTAAATTACCTATCTTTTGACAGTTTTCTGTAGCTTTTACTGTTTTATATGGCTTTGTCTTGTACACTTTATACTAGAGTTATAAGGGGATTTCATACCACAGTTGCAATGTTAGAATATTTCAGGTTTGTTTGTCTATTTACTTTTACCAGTCAGTTTTATATCTTCAAGTGTTTTCTTTTAGAACATTAAGTGGCCTTTCTTTTTTTTTTTTTCTCAGATTAAAGAACTCTCTTTAATGTTTCCTGTAAGAAAGCCTGATGGCAGTGAATTTTCTTAGCTGTTATTTGTCTGGGAAAGACTTTATGTATCCTTCATATTTAAAGAATAGCTTTTCTAGTTACAGTGTTCTTGGATGACAGTTTATTTCTTTCAGCACTTTGAATATGTCATCTCACTCCTTCCTGGCCTGTATTGTTTCCATTGGGAAGTCTGTTACCAGATGAATTAGAGTTCCTTTATGTTATTTGCTTCTTGCTTTCTTGCTGCTTTCAGAATCCTCTCCTGGTCCTTGATCTTTGAGATTTCGATTGTTATATGCCTTGGGCAGTTTTATTTGGGTCAAATCTGTTCAATGTTCTCTGACTTTCCTGCACCTAGATATTTATCTCTAAAGTTTTGGCATGTTTCTGTTATTATTTCTTTGAATAGCCTTCTACCTCTTGCTCTTGCTCAACAACCTCTTGAACCCCAATAATTCTTAGGTTTGGTCTTTGGAGGTAATTTTCTATATCGTGTAGATGCTATTTGTACCTTCTTATTCTTTTTTTTTTTCCTCTTCTGATACAGTGTATTTTCAAATACTCTTTAAGTTCACTGGTTCTTTACCCTGCTTCATGCTTTTTGCTGTTGAACAATTAACAATATTTTTTAGTTTAGCAAATATATTTCTTAGGTCCAATATTTCTGTTTGATTTTTTAGAAAAACATTCTAATCTCTTTGTTAATTTCCTCTAATAAATTTCTGAATTGGTTTTCTGTGTTATCTTGGATATCACTGAGTTTTCTTCAAACTGCTATTTCAAAATCTTGATATGAGAGCTTACAAATCACTATCTCAAGGTTAGTCATTGGTTCTCTATTTATATTGGAAAGTAATTGTTCCCTATTTGCTGTTGTTTCATGTGGACATATGTTTATATTATTGCATTGAATTATTAGTTATTTATTCCGGTGTTCTCTGTCCAGATTGTTTAGGTTTTCGTCAAATATATTTGCTTAGATAGTCTTTGTGATTTACCTTTTGAATTTGTTTTCCATTTTCTGCTAAGTTGTCACCTTCTTTTTGGCACTAAATGCTGCCTTAAGCCCAGGTTTGTCTCAGCTCTAGTAAATGATCAGAGTACTGCTTGTTATGAATGACAGAAATTCTTCTTTGGATATCCAAACAGTGTGTGAAGGCAGGTTAAGGGTTCATATGCAGATGTTCTGTGGAACATATCTTCTATAACATGGTACTACTGAACAGCTACTCTGATTTGACATCTCCTTTGGCTATTACAGAGAAAAGTTTCCAGGGCCGGAGATGGTAGTACCCCCTCTCCCCCTTGTCTCTGGCTGTTCTTTTGGAATGTTGTCTGATTTTGATATAAAGGTGACCTCATATAATAAGTTTGGAAATATTCCCTCTATTTCTGTTTTTTGGAAAACATTTTAAGATAGATGGGTATTAATTTTTATTTCACTCTTTGATATAATTCAGTGATGAAGTCATATTGCCATGAGCTTTTCTTTTTGCAAGGTTTTTAATTCCCACTTCAATCACTTTATTTTATTGATCCTTTAGGCTTTCTATTTATTCTTTATTCAGTCTTGTGAGTGTATGTTTCTAGAATGTTATCCCTATCTTTTAGATTATCTAAGTTTTTGGCATACTGGTGTTCTTAGTAGTCCTCTATGACATTCCTCATGGAACTAGAAGAAGCTATTTCAGAATTCATATAGAACCAACAGAGAGTCCGAATAGTCAGGGAAGTCCTAAGTAGAAAGAACAAACCAGCAACCATCATGCTGCCCATCTTCAAATTGTACTTCAGGGCTATAGTAACCAAAACAGCATGCTACTGGCACAAAACCAGACATGTAGACAAAAGGAACAGAATAGACATCCTAGAAATAAGGCTGCACACCTACAACCCTCTGGTCTTTGACAAAGCTGACAAAAACAAGCAATGAGGACAGGACTCCCTATTCACTAAGTGGTGCTAGGATAACTGACTAGCCATAAACAGAAAGCGGAAGCTGGGCCCCTTCCTTTCACCATATATAAAAATCAACTCCTGATGGATTAAAGATTTAAATGTAAAATCAAAACTATATATTAAAAAAACAAAAACCCTGAAAGGCATTCAGGGCAATACCTCTCTGGACATAGCCCCTGACAAAGACTTTATGACTAAGACACCAAAAACAATTGCAACAAAAGCAAAAATTGACAAATAGGAACTAATTAAGTAGCTTCTGCATATCAAAATAAACTATCAAAATAGTAAACGTATACTCTACAGATATGGGAGAAAATATCTGCAAACTACAAATCTGACAAAGGTGTAATATCCAGCATTTATAAGTAATCTAAACAATTTTGCAAGAAAAAACTAAACAACCCCATTGAGAAGTAGAAAGATACATAAACAGAAAATTTTCAAAAGAAGACATAGATACAGCCAACAAGCCTATGAAAAAAGTTCAATACCACTGATCTTTAGAGAAATGGAAATCAAAACCACAATGAGATATCATCTCACACCAGTCAGAATGGCAATTATTAAAAAGTCAAAAAATTACAGATGCTGGTGAGGTTGCAGAGGTAGGAGAATGTGTATACACTGTTGGTGGGAATGTAAATTAGTTAACAACATTGTGAAAAGCTGTGTAGTGATTCCTCAAAGAGTTAAAAACAGAACTACATTCCACTCAACAATCCCATTCATGAGTATATACCCAGCAGAATATAAATCATTCTGTTGTAAAGACACATGCATGCATATATTCATAGCAGCACTCTTCACAATGGCAAAGACATATGATCACCCTAAATGCCCATCAATAGAAGATTGATAAAGAAAATATGGTACATATACACCATGGAATACTATGCAGCTATAAAAAAGAACAAGATCATGTTCTTTGCAGGAACATAGATGGGGCTAGAGGCCATTATTCTTAACAAATACAAGAACAGAAAACCAAAATGTCGATGTTCTCATCACATGCGGGAGCTAAGTGATCAGAACACATGGACACAAGGGGGAGAACAGACACCAGGGCCTACCAGACGGTTGAATGTGGAAGCATGGAGAGTTGTAGAAAAACTAATTACTGGATACTAGGCTTAGGAACCAGCTAATGAAACAATCTGTATATCATACCTCCTTGACAATAGTTTACCTAGATAACAACCTGCACATGTACCCCTGAACCTAACATAAAAGTTAACAAAAAATCATGTTGTGCACCTTAAATACAAGAATAATAGCTTAATAACAAAATGAAATAACAGCAAAAAGAGCATTTATCTTAGTCTTGACATTTCATGAGAAATTATTACATATAAAAATCTTTTATTTATCATTTTTGTTAGTAGTTTCAATGTTCTTTTTCTTAACTGAATCTGAGGCACAGAGTTTGCAAAGAAGCAAAATTCACTTATAAAGTAGATGGCAAAAGCACCACAGTCCCAGAGGAAAACGTCTTCTTCCTGAAATCTTACTTCTAGCAGAGTAGCATTGTCATAAGGCATGTCTTTGAGAGCTGTATTGGAAAGTGCCTCTGTGGAAAAGTACTTTTTATCAGTGTCAACCAAAGTTTGGCTGATTTTTCTCTATTGGGGAGGTAGACTATCTTTGTATAGTATATTAACCCCAGAGCTGTTTTCTTGTGATGAGTATGCACTTTCTAAAACTGAAGCCAAAGTTGATGAAAATGGTGAGGAAGAAAATATCATTCCAGTGTCAATATTAAAGGCGCATTCTTCATTACAATCATATTTTAAATGTCAATAAAGGAAAATATAGAGACTTACATATGCATGGATAAGAACTAAGTTCTGGTTCACCTGGTATTGATTGGATGCTCATATAGTAAGTAAAATAGCTTATTTGGCAAGTATATCAAGTGTTTTTAGTCTCTAACATGCTGTTCTTAGCAGAATTAACTGTCACCCTATCAGAATGTTTTTGAATCATATAAAAGCAATCTTGTTAATAGTGTATCATATGGAAAACCTTTTAGTACACAAAGAATGTTTATAAAAAATGTTTAAAGACTTTATGCAGCCCACAAACATGAAAAAAATCTCATAATCACTGGTCATTAGGGGAATGCAAATCAAAACCACAATGAAATACCATCTCACACCAGTTAGAATGGTGATCATTAAAAAAATCAGAAGACAACAGACGCTGGAGAGGATGTGGAGAATTAGGAATGCTTTTACTTCGTTGATGGGAGTGTAAATTAGTTCAACCATTGTGGAAGACAGTGTGGTGATTCCTCAAGGATCTAAAACTAGAAATACCTTTTGAACCAGCAATCCCATTGTGGAGTATATACCCAAAGGATTAAAAATCATTCTATTATAAAGATACATGCACCTGTATGTTTATTGAAGCACTGTTCACAATAGCAAAGACTTAGAGCCAACCCAAATGCTAGACTGGATAGAGAAAATGTAGCACATATATACCATGGAATACTATGCAGTCATAAGAAACAATGAGTTCATGTCCTTTGCAGGGACATATATGAATCTGGAAACCATCATTCTTAGCAAATGGATACAAGAACAGAAAACCAAACACTGAATGTTCTTACTCATAAGTGGGTGTTGAACAATGATAACACGTGGACACAGGGAGAGGAACATCACACACTAGGGCTTATTGGGGGGGTGGTGGGCTAGAGTAGGGATAGTAGGCAGGTGGGGGCTAGGGAGTGGATAGCATGAGGAGAAATACCTGTTGTAGGTGATGAGTGATGGATGTCACAAACTACCATGGCAAGTGTATACCTATGTAACAAACCTGCACGTTCTGCCCATGTACCCCAGAACTTAAAGTATAATAAAAAAAATGGGAGAGGATAAAAAGCTACTTTTTGCCTAGACTGTGAACTCCTTATGAGTCAGAGCCTGTGTTACGATTTGTTTACCACTTTATCCCTGTGTCTAGTTGCCTAGAACTTGATAGGCAAAGAATAAATGTTTTGGGGAAATTAATGAAAAATCAAAATAAAAATGTAAAATAATAATTACTATATTAATATAATATATATTAATATATACTGAATGAGATATCTCTTTCTATATATAGAGATATATAAATATATATATATTTAGAGAGAGATATATATTCATATATCTCTAAATATATATATAGATAGATAGATATCTCATTCAGATATATATATCTGAGTCCTATACTGTAGAATTCATTTTTATTCCACTTTGTGATTGACAAGCACAGGTTTTAGTAACACATAGTTCTTCTACAGATGTACTCTGCTACAGTGTAGCGGATAAGAATGTGGTGTGAGCCAGCCTTGCTAAGGGGGTCACTACTGAGCAGGTCTGATCTAAGCACTTGTTATCACTTCTGCAAAACAAATCTTCCTGTGAAGATATTAGGAATCACATTTACATATCTTTTGAGTTTGTAATTATATCTTTTCTCTGTATCTCAGTTCAAAATTCCTGGAGGATTTCAAACTTGAGTCACATGCCTACTACTAATTGAAGGCTTGGGAGAGGGCCTACCAAAGCACTGCACACAGGCCAAACCCAGCTTTCTTCTGCCTTTTATAAATAAACTTTTGTTGGAAAACAACCGCACCTATTTACTCATTTCTCTGGCTACTATCCATTACCATGACAGAATTGAG
The DNA here is from genome assembly GCF_009761245.1 of Sapajus apella. NCBI lineage: Eukaryota > Metazoa > Chordata > Mammalia > Primates > Cebidae > Sapajus > Sapajus apella. The sequence goes on along the minus strand of NW_022436966.1, from coordinate 16,202,117 downwards.
AAGTTATAACAGAGATTATATCACCCACAAAGACTAAACGATTCAGTAGCTTACCCTTTAGAGAAAAAGTGTGTCAGTCCTTGGCTTTGGATTTCATAGAACAATTGGACCTCTGTGTGGAAGAAGAGCAGCTCTCAGAGTAAAACACTGGACAGGTATCTTATGAAGAACCTTGTATACTTAGTGAGGAACTTGGTTCTTTGTTGTATGACCAGCAATCCAAATCAGACTCCAAAGGGAATAAGCTACTGATATCCTAAAGAGGTTTTGTGGGAGGTTGGGGGCTTAAGACACATCGTAAACAACATTTTATACTGTGGTGATGTCAGAACCACTACAGTGATACAGTGAAATCCATTATTTTAGGTGGCCTAAGGGGTTAGGGGTTGGACTTTAGCTGCTGACTAGAGGAGAAAATAGAATTAAGACTTATGGAAGAGAAAAATAAACAAGAGCTATGCAGTGGTTTCTAGTGAAAGGGTTCAGGACAGATGAAAGGTTCTTAAAAACCAAGATTCAGTTAAAGAAACAAGCACAAAATATCACCATATGGACCTTAAAAATGCATTAGACATTAGGAAACAACACAATAAATGCTTTGGCACATGGATACGCAAAGGACACAGCAGTTGGATAACTGCCTTAGGACAGAAAGGGTAACTTCAGTTGCTCTGGGTGGTGAGCCTGAGTTCTTGAAAATACTTGTTTAGGGTTTATTCTGAAACTGTGCATGGTGACCGTATGATGGTTCCATGTCTCCACCACTGAACATATGTTGAAGTATGCAAGGAAAGGGGATATATTATAAAAAGAAAAGCTAATAAATTAATTTAATTGCTATCAAGAGTTTAACAGTGTAAAGCAAGACAATGAAAAATGTAGAGGAGGTTGCAGAATCATTTCTCTAGCATCACTCCTTTTATCTTTGATGTCTCTTCTGTACCCAAGATAATGTCAAACACAGAAAGAAAAAAATCACAGGTGAATTAGTGGGAAGGCTTCATAAATCTTGTAGGGCTGTGGAGACTCCAGAGGGTCGTGGGGTGTCCCTTATGCTGTGTTGAGGTGCAGGATCCAAGAAGTAAAGAGACAAGACACTGAAGAACTGGTAAAGAGCATCTGGACTCAGGGGTGCCACACCACCTGTGAGTGGAGATCAGCAGCAGCCCCCAAATGCCCAAGAGCATCTGTATTTGTTAGGTACAAGCAGGGGGCCGGGTCGCGAGTGAGGTCACCATCTATAGGCTTAGTAATAGGGCACACATAATTACATGAGTTACAAATGAGGGGACCACCCCATTATGTCACCTGGGCAGAGATGTGGGCCGTATGCAGCAGGGGGCAGTGCCATGTGCAGTAGCAGAGAGTCGTGTACAGAAAAGGGGTTCACCCCTATTAGGTCACCGAGGCAAGGAGGTAGGCTGTGTACAACAGGTGTTGTGTGCAACATTTCTTATCTGGGGACTGGAGACTTCAAAGGATTTCTAATAGAAGGATACTATAAGCTTAATGCAGTGGGAGCTGACAGACTTGTGCTCTTCTCTTAAGATATTTATGGGAGGATTCTTTGAGCTAGCATAGAAGCCAGAAAAGACTGATAGGGTGTACAGCTGCAGTGACTGGTCATACTAGAGGAGCTCTTCTCCCTTGATTATTTCAAAGATCTCAGGCCTGAGGCCCACTTTCCACAGGAACTGGATGCAAGATACTACAACTCCTTTATCAGGAGGAGAGACACTTGCTCCAAGCCTGCCTTACAGCGTATGCCCTTTCAGGCAGGGATGCCACTGCCTGGTTCTTCGGTTCTTGTCCTGGTCTGGCTGTTTTCCCATGTACTGCTTCTGTTCTGTGACTGCTCTAGGCATTCCTCCTACTACAAACTACTACATGGTTATATAGAAGGTTTATATAAATCAGCACAAAATGTGTCAATACGGTTGACTACAATACCTATATGATTATATGGAAAGATTATATAGAGCTAAGTATGCTAGATATATGTAAGCAGTAAGTTACACTTCAAGCACTAATTCTATAAACTAATATATGATTATATATGAAGGATTGTATAAAGGAAACAGCTTAGCAATAACACTATAAACTAAGATATTCTTAGGCACTAGTTGTGCCTGGGGTCTGGACAGTTCTCCTTCCTCAGTGCCCATAGGGGATGTTACCCACAAATATAGCTGCTCTTATCTCATTTTACAGAGGAAGAAACTGAGGGCTACAGAGGTGGACTAACCTGCTTAATGTCACAGCTTCCTCTTTCCGACTGCAATGTTATTTATACTTTCTGTGTTCTAATTACTCCAGGGGTTTTGTCTCTAGGTTTTCTCACATTTCAAATGTTAATTTGCATATTTATAGGCTGCGGAGAATAAAGCACAGTGGCTACTGGCTTTTAGGGTCAGAAAGTTTCATAAACTAGGCCCTAATTCTGCCCAGATTTGCTGGTTTATCTAATTACCTGTCTGTCTCTTACTTTGTGGCATGATTTGTGCTTTCCTGTCTGAAGCCACTGCTGCCTAGCTTTCTTGGTGTAGTTTTGGATAAGGTAACTCAGTGTACGTGGTTCTCCTTCTCAGCCTTTCATATGTGGAAATCCAGAACAGGTGTTTTTATTTATAACTGGTCCCAGACTTAGAATACTCTGTCTTTGGTATCATTTTTGTTTCTTGGAGAATTTGTAATGAGTGTCCTATCCCCACATTGAGTCTGACAGATCTTTTGTGTGCTGAGATAAAGATTGGGATCAACTTTAAGTGACCCATTCTTCTGAATTCTAGATTCTCACTTGCCTACTATGTGCAACAATGTAGTGCTGATACATTCTTAGAACAGGGCTTGTGGTTGACCAAAATGACCAATTAACCTTAGCTCATTATATTCTGGAAGACTTTATTATAATAGCAAAGACGTGGAACCAACACAAATGCCCATCAGTGATAAATTGGACAAGGAAAATGTGGCATATATACACCATGGAATACTATGCAGCCATAAAAAATGATGAGTTCGTGTCCTTTGTAGGGACATGGATGAATCTGGAAACCATCATTCTCAGCAAACTGACATAAGAACAGAAAATCAAACACTGCATGTTCTCACTCATAGGCAGGTGTTGAACAATGAGAATACATGGGCACAGGGAGGGGAACATCACACACTGGGGTAGGTTGGGGGGTGTGGGGCTAGGGGAGGCACAGTGGCGGGTGGGGAGGCTGGGGAGGGAGAACACTGGGAGAAATGCCTGATGTAGGCAACAGGGGGATGAAGACTGTAAAGCCCCATGGCATGTGTGTACCTATGGAACAACCCTGTGAGAAGTGACATGTACCCCAGAGCATAAAGCATAATAAAAGCAAACAAACAACAACAACAAAAAAGCAATTCCATGCCCATAGATTGGAAGAATCAATATCACTAAAATGACCCTACTGCCCAAAGCCATGTACAGATTCACTGCTATTCCAATCAAACTACCAAGGTCATTTTTCACAGTTAGAAAAAAACTATCCTAAGGTTCATGGAGAATCAACTTAAATGTACCTTAAGAATTGTGCTTAAATATTAATTAGTCAATCCTCTCAAATAGTATTTATTGAATCTTTTTTGTGATAGATGCCTACAATTACAGTACAATATAAACATACACAATTCATTATTTGTTTCTTTGATAGGAAGGTCATCAAATGAACACTATGAGGGTGCACTGATGAAATTCATCACTACTCTGGCTTGGTTCATTCCCTCTATTGTGTGCATTGATGATATTGAACAGAAGTTCTAGACAATAAGTACTTAATACTACCTCATTAATAAATAAACTGATCATTACCTTTCTCAGAGAACTGTCGAGCTAAAAGTGAGCAAGCCATCCGTCATAAAGATCCAAGCAACATTTGTGGACTTAGAAGAAAGCTCAAAATAACCCATGGGCTGCTGCCTGCTTCAAAACCATTGACCACTTTTAATAGTCTTTAGTTACGGAATTTCCTCTGCAGGAGGTCAGGAGCCTGCCTAGCCAGGGATTAATTTGGTCATAAACAAATCAATTGAGAATGTGTAGTGTTATGTCTATGTTAGGGCTTTTCCCTAAATATGCCTTCCTGCAATTTTGCATATGTAAATGTATTAGGAAAATTTTTATATTTTCTATATCAAGTTAAAAACTTTTGCTCTGAGAATAACCTTGTTAGGGGATCAACATCGGCAACAGACTGAGAACATGCATGCAACCTAAGTATTCAATAAATGACACCTATCTAAAAAAATTAAAAAATTAAAAAAATAAAAATGACCTAATGCACATAAATTCCTTGGTATAGAGTAAGGTTTCTCAACACTGGCATTATTGGTACTTTGATTTGTATAATCCTTCGTTGTGGGTGCTGTCCTGGGTTTAGCAGCATCCTGGCCTCTATGTACTAGATGCCAGTAACATTTCACCCTGTATGACAATTACAAAGTCTCCAAATTATTAAAAATTTCCAGAGGATAAAACTGTCCATTAATGAATATCACTACAGCTAGTGCTCGACTTACGACCATGATTGGTTTCAACAGACCTGTTGTAACATGATTTGGTCGTAAGTTGAGTAGGCTATATGTAGAGTACTGTGAAATGATGTTATAAAAATATTTAAGCCACATTTTTATTTCATACTTTTATTTCATTATTGTTATATATCATAATTTTCTTTGTTCATTTTATGCCATTTGTATCATCTCTACACCATTTTGTTTCTTATTTTTACATTCGTCAGGTTTAAGTAAAACACTGCATTACCAGTACAACTGGTTTAATATTTGCAAAACATACAAAATTACAAAATACAGGTGCATACAAAAATACAAAATACAGGTGTAAAAAATATCATAGGAAACATTTTCCCAATTGCAAAACATATCAAAATATATAAACATGTACGAAACATTTTATTGGCCACTGGTGCTTGGCTGCGGATTTTTGATGTCATCTGAGGCAGCAGTTGTGGTTACCGGAGTTGGTTTTTTCATAAACATGGTGAGCTTTGTCTGAATTGTATGATCTTTTTTTCTTGATAAATTTCACGTTACGGACGAAACACATAGTTCGCCATCCGTTCAATCCTTGCAAATCGTTTGATGTTTGGGTCCATTGCTTCGAAATGTATAAGACGTTTATTGGGAGGGGTCTGATGAAAAATATCCAAGACACAAAACACAAATTGCTGTACCGAGTCTGGGATAACAGTTGAAATGGTGCACGAGGAGATGGTAGTGCTGCCGGAAGCTGGTCCGCACTGTCGTATGCCCAGCTGGGCAACATTTGCGCTGCCAGATGCGGAGCAGTCGTGTCTAGCGATTGTGGTTGTAAAGTCGAATGGTCGTAAGTTCATGGGTCGTAAGTCGATCAATACCTGTATTATAGACTATGGTACATAGGAAGTTAAAAATAGCCATATTTTTACATAAATATAAAAAAAAATGTATATCAATACATTTTTGTGTCTTTTAAAATTAATTTAAAAATTTAGATTCAGAGGTTGCATGTGCAGATGTGTTATATCAGGTATATTGCATGATGCCAAAGGTTGGGCTCCTCATGTTCCTGTTGCCCACATAATGAACATAGGATCCAATAAGTAGCTTTTAAACTCATTTCCCTCTCTCTACTTTTGGAATCCCATTGTTTATTGTTCCCATCTTTGTGCCTGTGTGTACCCAATGTTTAACTTCAGCTTATGAGTAAGAACATGTAATATTTTGTTTTCTGCTTCTGCATTAATTCACTTAAGATAATGGCTTCCAGCTGCATCCATATTGCTACAAAGAATGTGATCTTGTTGTTTCTTATGGCTGTGTAGTATTCCATGGTGTATACCTACCACATTTTCTTTCTTTTTCTTTTCACTGTTACAATAACCAATTTATCTTGCATTTTACAGAAGTCTGAATGATTTTCCAAAAGCATCTCCTGACCCCATGTTACATTCTTCAGACAGTTGTCAAGTAGGCGATGAGTGTGTCAACAGCTCGAAGAACAGGATCTTGCAAGGATTTCAGACAAGGCAACCACTCACCAAAGAACTTGACAACTTTTTAATCTTGTTTCTAGTGCAGTGATATATCCACTCTGATGGCAAGCCTGTCCATGCAAATCCCCATGACATGCTTTGCAAAATCAGTAATTAGCAAATTAGTTAGCTTTGGCACAGAGCTGTGCTCACTTGCCCATGACAACCTGGAAGCTGGTTTTGATTGCTGGCAATAGAATGACACACTTCTTTCTGTAAAACATAGAGTTGTATGTGCTTCTACAGGATTGTGTTCCATGATCAGCATGTGTGACAAGTTATATATTCATTCATGTATCTTCTCAAGACAATTTCTCCATTTCTTTTGTAATCTTCTTACTAACTTGTAATCTTGATTACAAGTTAGTTATTATCACCTGGAGAACCATTTGTACCCAATTCAGACAACAAAAATGCAAAGAAGTGTTTGGGGTGACAATACATTTGTTTATAGATACCTGTAAAGTTGACAGTAGAAGTTTCCTGGGTTTCTACTCAGACAACCTAAGGAGATTTTGTGACAAATTTTCTTTTCTCTCCAGAAACCATATCTGCACTGCCTCTACATGATGTGGAACATTCGATTCAGTAGCTTCTCATATGTGTAGTCTCTTTCTGAGCTTGCCCAAGTAGAGCCTGTCTGATTACTGCATGAGATGCCATTGTCTTTTTTTTTTGCTGTCTTTTATCTTGTAGGCTTCATCTTTCTCTAGTTTTTTATTCTCATCTGGGAACTTGAAATTCTTCTTTTCTTTTTTTTATTGCCAAACATAATATCAAGGTCATCCTCTTCTTCAGCTGGTTCTTAAACATCACTTTCAACCTTAAGACCCTTTAAAACTTCTTCACCTCCATCAGTATGAAATATCTTTTTTGTTTGTCTCTTCTTTTTTTCTGATTAAAGAAGATCAAGTCATCTGGATCATCATAAGCATCTCTTTTACTACTGTCCTCAACATCAGCTTCCAAATCTTTGTCCTCAGTTGGCTCTGGCTCCACTTCTTTTTAACTGAGGACTAGGTTCCCTCTGTTTAGGTATCCCCACCCTCATCTAGGATAAATGTCCAATTTTTCTTCTTGCTTGTAGAAGGATTAAAACTCATCTTGTCCCTATATGTGGCTGTGGCTTGAATGGGCTCAGCACGAATGGGAAGTCAGACAGGTCAGCCCCAGGCCTTGGCAGCAGCTCTGCTCCCATTGACATCTCTCCCACCACCACTCTAGGCTCTTGCATCAGTGAAATGGCTACATTTTCTTTATCCAGTACACTGTTGATGGGCACCTGGGTTGATTCCACATCTTTGCTAGTGTAAATAGTGCTGAGATAAACATACAAGTGCTGGTGTTTTTTTTGGTAGAACAATTTGTTTGCCTTTGGGAATATACCCAGTAAAGAGATTGCTTGATCAAATATAATTCTATTTTTAGTTCTTCAAGAAATCTCCAGACTGCTCTCTACAGGGCCTAATTTGCATCCCCACCAATAGTGTATAAGTGTTTCCTTTCCTCTGCCACCTTGCCAACATTTGTCATCTTCTGATTTTTTAATAATAGCCAGTCTGACTGGCATCTTACGGTGGTTTTAATCTGCATCTTTATGAAGATTAGTGATTTGAAGCATTTTTTCATGTTGGTGGGCCACTCTTTTGAGAAACATCTGTTCATGTCTTGTGCCTACATCTTAATGATTTTAATGAAGTTATTATTTTTTCATGTTGGCCTAAGTTTCTCTTTTTAGGTTTAAAGATATATGTGCAGGTTTGTTATATAGGTAAATTGTGTGTCACAGGGATTCGATGGACAAATTATTTCGTCACCAACGTAATAAGCATAGTAACCAATAAATTTTCTGATCCTTTTCCTTCTTGCATCCTTCCCCATCAAGAAAGTCTTGGTGTCTGCTGTTACCTTCTTTGTGTCCATGTGTAGCTCCCACTGACAAGTGAGAACAGGTGGTATTTGCTTTTCTGTTGCCACATTAGTTTGCTTAAGATTATGGCCTCAAGCTCTATCAATGTTTCTGGAAAAGACTTGATCTCATTCACTTTTATGGCTGTGTAGTATTCTATGGCATATTTATACATATACACACCACATTTTCTTTCTCCAGTCTAGCATTGATGGGTATATAGGTTAAATGCCTGATGCTGCTATTGTCAATAGCACTGTGATGAATTTTTATTGAATGCATAGTTTGCAAATATTTTCTTTGTTGAATGCATGCTTTGAAAATATTTTCTTTCATTCTTTAGGTTGTCTGTGTACTCTGCTTTTTCACTTTTGCTGCTTGAATCCGGCAGCTGTTCCTTTTTGATGTATGACCTTAATTTTATCCCCTTTTATTCTATTAACTACTCAATACTTTTATTATCCAATAATTTCTGGCTTATTTTAGACTGAGTGTTATTGCTTGTACCTTGTAAACAAAGAACCCTAATTAATACAAAAATAGGTTATGAGTTAAGAGATCTTCAGGAAAGTGCTGAATGTATTCCTGGGCCAGAATAAGGTGAAATGCATGACTCAGGATGATAAAACAAAAGCAAGATTGCATCTGATTGCATAGAATAATACATAATGAGAGAAGAGCAAGCTAAAAACACATACATTCTTTCCTCAAGGTCCAAAATGAAATCCCCAGCCTTTTGAGGATATATTTGAAAATGCTAAAATAATTTCTTCAACTTTATGACTCTGGGCTAAGATCAGTAAACAATAAGAAAAACAAATTGATATACCAACACCACTGCCACCACTAAAAAACAAAGTGATTCTCCAGGATACTGGGTTAAACAATTATGTGAATTTATTAGGCCTGATGTGAAAATTAATGCATTAATTAACAAAGAAACAAATTACAGTAACAGGGCATGGGTTATAGGAAGATTCAAGGATTTGTATTACCTCAAATTCATAAACCCTAGAAATGGTGAGGTTTTTTCACAGTTGCAGAAAACAACTGATGCATTTCTCCTTGCCTCAAACCTCATATTAGGTGAATATTCAGATTCCAAATTCATCATGTTCTAGAGGTTGAAATGCTACCTGAGAGGACAAAACAAAGAGGAAGATTGCAGGAATTTGCTAACTGTATCACCCAAAACCTGATGAATATTTGCAGGAATGGATTTTGAGTTTGCAGAAATGTGGAGGTATAAAACTTCACCTCAGGCTGAATTTTCTTAGCATGGTGAACTAATTAGAGACTTTGGCCATTATGTCTTCATGCAAATCTTAATCTTGGATTGCTGGATTTATGTATCATCTGGCTGTATCTCACTTATTTCTTCATTATATCACTTAAGAAATTTCAGAAGTTGTTCATTTCACAAAAGTTTTAGGGACACGTTAATTATGGAAAGTATAGCATTATTTAAAAGGAGGGAAAAAATAAGAAAAAACTGTTTTACTGGTTGCTCTCTTTCCACTAATAATGTAGTTAGAAGGGATTTAAAATTTCATCTCAATAGGGGTGAGAGTATCCCAGATGGCTGAGCCAAGAAGTCACAAAAGTGGATGTCACTGTTAGAATAGGCAGCAGAGTGGATGGGCATTAGAACTTCCAATAAATATCTCTACCTATGGTTAATTATTATGGGGTTCCTAGAAATAAAATAAATGTTTCTCCAAGGTCTTACCTGATTTGCAAAGCCAAAACACTCCGGATATGGCAGACACAGTAACAGAGAGCAACCCGAGAATCATGGATCTCCAACCATATTTTAAGCTTGAGTCAGTTTATCAACCTAAGAGCCTTGAATATAGATATTACTACCTGTCTTGGGTAGGAAGGACCCCACTAGACATCACAGATACACACAGTGAACTGGTCCCTAGCCTTTTTGAAAGGGCCTTAGAGCAATTTGGGCAACTGTGCTCTAGGAAAATTGGTTTATTCATCTGTAAAAGTATATAATTATGGTAGCTAACCTACAAATTGTTGTATTTAGGAAAATAGAATACCTGTAGAGTATACAGAATAATACCTGGTACATACTAAGTACTTAATAATGTTAACTATTATTATTATTAAATTCAAGTTCTTACAACATTTATCCCCAGGACATATGCCATATTTTTATTTTATGGATTCTGTTGCTGTTATGCAGAGTAGTTATTTAAGCTGTCCAGACAAATAAGACGTCATCAAGTATGATTTTACAAGGCAATCTGAAGCACCCAAAGTAGCACAGTGTGAAAACTGTCAGTCATGGAGGTTTTTAAAAGTCCTTCAATTTGTCTCCTGTTTAATGAAATACCTACTTTCCTTGAACTTGTGATTGTCTCTGTAAGTAAAGCTTAGCCACATGCCCCTGACTCTGAGCAAGAGGTACTCTTCCTTCTCTAACATTTTGTAGTGCCTTAGATGTACTCCTTAAATCACTGATTGCATTGCATTGTAGTTTGTTGATTCTGTGTATCCTTGCCCTGAAAAAGAGCTCTGTATGAGACAAGGGAAAATATTATAGTAGACTTGGTGGCAGGAAATTGGGACAAAGCCTGCAGTCTTTCCTTTAATAACCATTGCATTTTACCCCTTAGGTAGGATTTCTTCTGAATTTTCAAGCCATATAACCAAAATTATTGACTGTTAACCTTACACTGTTGTGTGGTCAAATGGTAGGAGCATGTAGTATAGAGTCAGTCTTCCTGAATTTAAAACCCAGGTTCACCTTGGATAGTAGTATGACCAGGTGAGCTATCCACATTCTCAGTGTCTCTTTTTCCTCCTTTCTAATATAGCATTGATATGAGAATTAAGTGGATCAAATCACGCAAATTACTAAAGCAGTGTCTGACACATACTAATTGCTCAGCATATGTTAAATTACTACTGAAACATTCAAATAAAAAACTAGTAAATATGCTTCCTTCACTCTTAATACAGGTGTTTGTTACTAGTATGAATTGTTTTATAATATGTAAGCAAAAGAATGAATGAACGAATGAATGAGTGAAAACCTTTTTTCTAAATATGTAATATGTGTTGATTCATGTTGTTGTTTTAACTTCAGCAGATTGGAGTATTTAGAGGTCAATTCTTATTTTGCTACTATTTGTTTCTAAGATTTATATATGATCTGGAACTTCACATTTGGAGAAAATGAAAGATGATTACATGTAACCTCAAAAGACTGCTGTTCATCACGGTGTCCTTGACCTTGGCCATGCTGAGTCTTTGTTTATAAAAAGGAAGAACTGGTCCTTTCCTTACCATTTGCTCTCCTGCCACAACTATGACTGCGTCTTCCCATAGTTCTGAGGCAGGAAACATTATTCTTCGTGTCTTTATGTATTTGAATGCAAAGGTTTTCCTTCCTTAAAAAATATAGCATTTGTTTAAAATGCTTGCTGTCTTAGAGATAAATTTAACATTGCAGTGAGTGTCCTTGCATTTTAATATTTCTGAAATAATTATTTCTTTAAAAACTAATTTACATTCTTGAAGACTGCATAATTTTAAGTAACATTTGCAATGTAACACTAAAATTGTGTTTTACATGGAACTTAAATAACTTTTTATGTTTTATTTTATGATTTTATATAGTGTCTTACTGACATTTGCTGTCCATATTTGAAATCTTATATTATTCCTGGCTTAATAGAGTGAATCTATAAAATAGTATGCAAGATTGAACATTTACCACAAATCTCAAAAATTGTAGGAGGAAATGGCTTTAAAGTATAATGTTTACAATGGTTTAGTGAAGCAGAAATTTCACTGTGTTTTCTTTGCTAGAAAACTGTTGCTATAAAAACCAGCACTTAGAAAAGCAAGTAGAACTAGACATGTGCAATTAATAGTCAATTTTGAAAGAATTAGGAGTACTATTGTTTCAGGTGAAGTGCTTTGGAATGTAATTATATCTCCTTCTAATAGAAATTGTGATAAAAATGTTCCAATTTAATTTACTTGATTTTACTTCTATTAAAGAAATCAGACCTGTAATAAATTATGTTATAGGCTTAATATAACCATGAGACCATATTCTGTATTTATATTCTTTATCTCTTGCAAATGCTTAACAGTACTTTTTATCAGTATATAAAAGTATTTTTGTGAGTCATATCAAGAAAATCAAGAAAAATCACTAAAAATTTCATAAAGTGAAAGAAAATAAACTCAATTATTTTGAATTTTTCAGAAGTATGGTTTCAGGTTTTAAGTTAAGCTTGCTTTTATTGCAAATGTATATTTTAGGTTTAACAGCCAAATTGAATATAGGAATTCATAGAGTTCCTCTCATCCTATATAGGATTTGACTATTAAAACCAAAAAATTTCATTTGTAAAATGGTGTATTTCACAATTTATATACATATACATGCATATAAATATATATGTGTGTGTGTGTATACACACACACACACACACACACACACACACACACGTATTTATATTTTCATAGCCAGAATATTAGGCTATTCAGATAAATAAGAGCTTATCAAGTATGAGACTGTAAAAGCTGCTTTTTCAGCAATAATGGTCTTTCTAGAATTCTTTACGGAGCAGCAAAGCTTAAATGACTAAAGCATAGATGAAAATAAATGATTAAAATACACAACTACTATTTAGACTAAGTATGAGACTTTATGTTGTTGTTATTTTATTTTATTTTTTTTTGAAGTTTTGCGGGTACATAGCAGGTGTATGTATGTCTGGTGTGCATGATATATTTAGGTAAAGGCATGCAATACACAATAATCACATTATGGAAAATTGGATGTTCATCCCTTCAAGCATTTATCCTTTATGTTACAGACAATCCAATTATACTCTTTCAGCTACTTTTAAAATGAACAAATAAGTTATTATCAACTATAGTCCCCTGTTGCTATATCAAATGTTAGGTCCTTTTTATTTTTTCAAGTTTTCGTTTTTTGAGGAAACTCCAAAACTGTTTTCCATTGTAGTTATATTAATTTACATTCCCAAAAGTGAACAAGGTTTCCTTTTTATGTACATCCTCACCAGCATTTGTTATTGCCTGACTTTTGGATAAAATATATTTTTACTGGGGTAAGATGATATGTTGTTGTAGTTTTGATTTGTATTTACCTGATAATAATGTTGAGCATTTTATTAGCATATCTGTTGGCCATTTGTATGCCTTCTTTTGAGAAATATCGATTCAAATATTTTGACCATTCTTAATTGGATTATTACATTTTTTCCTGTAGAGTTTTTGAGGTCCTATATATTCTGATTATGAATCCCTAGTCAGATGGGTGGTTTACAAATATATTCTCCCATTCTGTGGGTTCTCTCTTCACTTTGTTGATTATTTCCTTTTTTATGCCAAGACCAACATCCTGGAGAGTCTCCCCAATGCTTTCTTGTAGTAGTTTCATAGTTTAAGGTCTTACATTTATATCTTTAATCTATCATAATTTGATTTTTATATGACATCAGACAGATAGGGATTAAGTTACATTCTTCTGCGTATGGTTATACAGATTTTCCAGCACTACTTACTGATGAGACTATTCTTTCAGGTGGATGTTTTTGGCACCTTTATAAAAAATAAGTTCACTATAGGTGTATGAATTTGTTTCTGAGTTCTTTATTTGTTACACTGGTTTATGTGACTGTTTTAATGCCAGTGTCATGCTGTTTTGGTTACTATAGCTCTGTAGTATAATTTGAAATCAGGTAATGTTATTCTTCCAGTTTAGATCATTTTGCTCTGGATCACTTTAGCTATTCTAGGTCATGTGTGATTCCATGTAAAGTTTAGGATTGTTTAATCTATTTCTGTGAAGAACGTCATTGGTAGTTTAACAGGAATTAAACTGAATTTGTATATTTCTTTGGTTATTAAGGACATTTTAGCAATATTAATCTTTCAATACAGCAACATGGAATGTCTGTCCACTTATGGTGCTCTCTTCAATTTCTTTCATTAGCATTTTGTAGTTTTGGTTGGAGAGATCTTTCAATTTTTTTGGTTAATTTTATTCTTAGGTATTTAATTTTATATGTAGCTATTGTAAATAACATTACTTTTTTTAAATTTCTTTTTCAGATTGTTCACTGTTGGCTTATAGAAATGCTACTGATTTTTGTATATTGATTTTGTATCTTACAACTTTACTGAATTTGTTGATCAATTCTAATAGTAATTTTATGGAGTATTTTTGTCTTTTCCAAAGATAAAATATCATCTGCAAACAAGGATAATTTGACTTCTTCCTTTCCAATCTGTGTGTCCTTTATATCTTTCTTGTGTCTGATTGCTCTTGCTCAGACTTCCAATACTATGTTGAATTACAGTGGTGAAATTGGGTATCCTTGCCATGTTCCACATCTTGGAAAAAAAGCTTTCAGTTTTTACCCATTCAGTATGATACCAGCTATGAGTCTGTTGTATGTGGCTTTTATTATGTTGATGTATGTTCCTTATATAACTGCTTTTTGAAGGTTTTTATCATAAAGAGATGTTACATTTGATCAAATGCTTTTTCAGCATTAACTGAAATAATCATATGGTTTTGTCTTTCATTATGTTAATATCATGTATCACATTGATTGATTTGCATGTGTTTAAACAACCTTGCTTCCCTGGAATAAATCCCACTTACTCACAATGCATAATCTTCTTAATGCATAGTTGAATTCAGTTCACTAGTGTCTTGTTGGGGATATTTGCATCAGTATTCACCAGATATATTGGCCTATGCTTTTCTATTTTAATCTGGCTTTGTGTGATTTTGTTATCAGGATAATATTATCCTCATAGAATGAGTTTGGCAATGTTCCCTCTTCTATTTATTGAAAAAGATTGAGTGGGGTTGGTATTTTCTTTAAATATTTGATACAATTCAGGGCAGGAAACAGTGGCTTACGCCTGTAATCCCAACACTTTGGGATGAGCGGGTAGGAGGATCACTTGAAATCAGGAGTTTCAGACCAGTCTGGCCAACGTGGTGAAACACTGTCTCTACCAAAAATGCTATAGATATAAATATTTAGATAAATATATGGACGTGGTGGTTCCTGCCTGTGCTCGCAGCTACTCCAGAGGTTGAGGCATGAGATTTGCTTGAACCTTGGGAGGCAGAGGTTGCATTGAGCTGAGATTGTGCTGCTGCACTTCAGCCTGGGTGACAAAGTAAGACTGTCTCAAAAAAAGGAAAAACAATGTTCAGTAGAATTCATCCGTGAAGACATCAGGTCCCAATGTTTTCTTTTCTTTACCAGGAGATTTTTTATTATGACTTTGATCTTGTTTCTTTTCACTGGTCTGTTCAGATATTGGATTTCTTCATGGCTTAATCTTGGTAGCTTGTATGTATCGAATAATCAATCAATTTCTTCTAGATTTTCTAATATATTGGCAGGTAGTTGCTCATAGTGGACACTAATGATCCTTTAATTTCTACAGTATCAGTTGTAATGTCTCCTTTTTCATCTCTCATTTTACTCATTTAGATCTTCTCTCTTGCTTTCTTTGGATGTTTGCCAATTTTGTTTGAATTTCAGTAAAACTACTTTTGGTTTACTGATCTTTTGTCTTGCTTTATTTCTTTTATATTTCTTTATTTATGTTCTGATTTTTATTATTTATTTTCTTCCTTAGATTTTGGGTTTGGTTTGCTCTTGCTTTTCTTGTTCTTTAAGATGCATCATTAGGTTTTTATTTAAAGTGTTTTTTGATGTAGGTACTTATAGCTATAAATTTCTCCAAGTACTACTTTCATTTTATCTCAGAAGTTTTGGTATATTGTGTTTCCATTATCACTTGCTTCAAGAAATTTTTCAATTTCTTTCTTAATTTCTTTGTTTGTGCATTGAGTCATTTGGGAACATATTGTTTAATTTCCAAGTTTTTGTGTCGTTTCCAAAATTCTTATCACTTATTTATAGTTTTATTCCATTGTGTTCATAGAAGATGCTTGATATCGTTTCAATTTTAAAAAAATGTTTTAAGACTTGTTTGTGACCTAACATCTGGTCTCTCCTTGAGAATGAGCCATGTGCTGATGAAAAAAAGTGTTTATTCTGCAGCTGTTGGATAAAATGTTCTATAAATTATCTATTAGGCCTATTTGGTCTATAGTGAAGATTAAGTCTGATGTTTCTTTGTTGATTTTCTGTCAGGGATATCTATCCATTGTTGAAAGTATGGTGTTGAAGTCTCCAGCTATTATTACATTGGGGTCTATCTCTCTTTAGCTCTAATAATATTTCCTTTATGTGTCTAGGTGCTCCAGTGTTGGGTGCATATATATTTAGAATCATTATATTGTCTTGCTGAATTGACCGTTTTATCATCATTAACAACCTCTTTGTCTCTTCTTTCCATGTTTTTCTTGAAATCTATTTTGTCTGATTCAAATATAACAACTCCTGTTCTTTTTTGGTTCCGTTTGGCATGGAATATCTTTTCCCATCCCTCTATTTCATAGATGAAAGTGTTTCTCATAGGAAACAGATCATTGGCTCTTGTTTTTGATCCATTCAGCCACTCTGTGTCTTTTTACACAGAGTGTAAAAAGTGTATTATTTAATGCAGAGTATAAAATCATGACATTGAATGTCCATTTACATTCAATATTATTATTCATAAGTAGGAACTTACTGATGACACTTGCTATTTGTTTTCTGGTTGTTTCATTTTGTCATCTCTTCCTTCTTCCCTCTCTCCTGTCTTAGTTTTATTGAAGGTGATTTTCTCTGATTGTATGCTTTAATTTCTTGCTTTTTTCTTTGTGTATACCTTGTTTGTTTTCTAGTATGAAGTTACCATGAAGCTTGCAAATACTATCTTATAACTCATTACTTAAAACTGATGAAAACTTAACACAAATTGTGCAAATAAGCAAACATGCAAAAAGAAACTAATAGGTATCTACATTTTAACTCTGTCCCCGTGGTTTTTAACACTTTGTTGTTTCTCTTTATGTCTTATTATACTGTCTATGTCTTGAAAAGTTGTTGTGGTAATCATTTTTGATTGTTTCACTATTTAGTCTTTCTTCTTAAGTCAAGAAAACTTTACAGACCAGTTACTGCATTTTACTATTCTGTGTTTCTTTGTGCGCTGACCATTACCAGTGAGTTGCATACTTTCAGATGATTCATTTATGTTCATTATCATGTTTTTTTTTCAGATTGAATAATTTTCTTTAGCATTTTTTTGTAGGACAGTGTTGCCATTGATAAAATTCCCCAGCTTTTGTTTGTCTGAAAAGTTCTTTGTTTCTCCTTTATGCTTAAAGGATATTTTCACTAGACATAGTATTTTAAAGAAAAAGATTTTGTTTGTTCATTTTTTCCTTTTTTTTTTTTCACTTTAAATATCTCATGTTACTATCTCCTGGCTTGTAAAGTTTCCACTTAAAATTTTCTGCTGATGTATTTGGGCTCCATTGTATATTAATTTTTTCTTTTCTCTTGCTGCTTTTAGGATCGTGTCTTTTTCCTTGACCTTTGGGATTATATTAAATTCCTTGAGGTAGAATTACTTGGGTTAAATCTTCTTGGTGTTCAACAACCTTCTTGTATTTGGATAATGGTATCTTTCTCTATGTTTAGGAAGTAATATTATCCTTTTGAAAAAACTTTCTATCACTATCTCTTTCTCCAACTCCTCATTGAGGTCAATAACTCTTAGCTTTGCCCTTTCAGGCTATCTTCTAAAACTCATGAGCATGTTTTATTATTTTTTATTCTTCTTTCTTTTTTGTCTTTAGACTATATACTTTCCAGTAGCCTGTCTTCAGGCTTATCAATTTGCCTTCTGCTTGAACAGCTCTGCTATAAAGAGACTGATAAAGAGACTGATGGATTCCTCAATTGCATTTTTCAACTCTAGAAATTCTGCTTGATTCTTTTTAATGATTTTAATCTCTTTATTAAAATATCTGATAGAATTCTGAATTCCTTCTCTGTGTTACCTTGAATTTCTTTGAATTTCCTCAAAACAAAGGCTGGAAGATTAAATATCTGTTTTTCAAGGATTGGTCCCTGGCATCTCATTTAGTTCATTTGTCTGGTCATGTTTTCCTGGATGGCGTTGAGGCTTGTAGTTGTTCTTCAGTGTCTGGGCATTGAATAGTTAGGTATTTATTGTGATATTCACATTCTGGACTTGCTTTTGTTTGTTCTTCTTGGGAAGGCTTTCCAGGTATTCAAAGGGACTTGGGCCCTAAGCCCCAATAATATTTTTTCCCAGATTCATAGAGGTACCACCTTGATAGTCTTGGGGATAAGATCTAGAATAATTATCTGGATTACCAGGCAGAGACTCTTGTTCTTTTCCCTTAGTTTCTCCCAAACATATAGAGTCTCCCAGTCTTTGCTGAGCCACGTGGAACTGGGAGTGTGGTGATACAACTACCCTTGTGGCCACCACCACTTAGACTGTACTGGGTCGGACAGTACAGGGTCAGACCTGAAGCCAGCACAACACTGGCCCTTACCCATGCCCTGTTCTTTCTGGGTGACAAGTTCCCCCAGGCCCCGGACATATCCAGAGATGCTGTCTTAGAGCCAGAGATTAGAGTCAGAACCTTAACAATTTACCTGATGTTTGTTCTACTGCAGCTAAGCTGGTACCCAAACCACAATACAGATTCCTTCTCACTCTTCCCTCCCCTTTCCATAGGCACAGGAGCCTCTCCCTGTGGACACCACCACCACCAGTCCGTGGTGGTTCTACCAGGCCACTACTGATATTCATCTAAAACCCAATGGATCTTTCATCACTTTTGGTGACTGCTACCAGGCCTGGGAATCACCTTCAGGGCAATGGGCTCCCCTCTGGCCTGGGACAGTTCCAAAGATGCTGTCCAAGAGCCTAAGCCTGGATTCAGGGACCCCAGAGGCTGCTTGTTGGTCCACCCCACTGTGGCTGAGTGGGAGCTTAGGGTGCAAGACAAAATTTCCTTTATTTTTTCCTCTGATTTTTTTCAAACAAAAGGAGTTTTTCTTCATAGTCACTACAGCTGAGAATGTGCTTCGTCTCCCCTGATGCCAGCTTGTCTTAGAGCCCAAGGTCCACAGTGTACTCCCCGGGTATTGCTGGTGGTTATTCAGGTCCAAAGTGTTCTTTATTCAGTGGTGATGACTCTTGCCATGACTGGGTCCTTCCCTTAAAGGCAGTGGGTTCCCTTTCGAACAAGGATATGTGTAAGAAATGTTGTCAGGGAGCTAGGTCCGGGAATGGGATCCTTATAACAATGCCTGATGCTCTATCCTACTGTGCCTGAACTAGTATTCAAAATGCAAGACAAAGTCCTCTTTATTCATTGCACATCTTCTTTTAGAAAGAAGGAAAGAGTCACTTCCGCTGCTACAAGTTGCATTGCCTATGTTGGGGAGGGATGGCACAAGGCCTCCCTTAACCATGCCAGTTGGTGTCTCCCTACATCATGTGCCACCCAAGTTTACTGGTTCTAAACCCAACTTACTACTGGGAATTGCCTAGAAATTGAATCCAGTCCTGTGTCTAGACTGCCTTTCAAGTTTGTGTAGGATTTCAGAGCATTCCATCCTGTGGTGGTGAGATTGCCAAGAAACTCAAAAGTTCCAACTGCTGGGATGGATAATACCCCTCTGGCTGGTGCTTGTTCAAACGCTCCCTCTGTTCATGAGAGCTGGCCGAACGCAGCATGGCTTTATTCTCTGCTGTGACAAGGCACCATCGAATTCAACATAAAATCCCCTAGTCGGGGAGCTAGCTCTCTCCCCAAAGGGTACAGATTTTCCTTCTTTCACAAGGCCACTGCTGAGGAATGTGGGAGTGGTGGCAATCAGCAATTCAAGGCTGTCTCTTCAGAATCCTTCAGTGTCTCTTTCCATGATATGAAGTTAAAACTGGTTACCGTAATTGCTTACCTGTTTCTTGGTTCTTGTGAAATGCTTTTCTGTATGCAGAAAGTGGTTAAAATTTGCTGTCCCAGCTGGGGTAATGAATAGTGTAGGCTTCTATTCAGCATCTTGTTCTGCCCCCCCTATTTTTTTTCTTATTTCCCCTCTGAATCTGATGATAACTAGATCATATTCAAAGTCTTTTTCACTTTAAAAATTAGGAAAAAAAACTTTTTATATATCATTATATCACAGAATATTTAAATTGGACTTTTGAGCTTTGCAATATTATGAAGATCTACTTCAACTGATAGGCTAATCAGCTTTCAAGAAGGTGCCCAATATTCCATACCTCCCAATATTCACGGCTTTGTATTACCTCATCTTTACATTGTACCAGTTTGGATCTGTATGACCAAAAGGATACAGTAGAAGTGATGGTATGTCACTTCTGAGATTAGGTTATTAGAGCATTGTGGCTTCCTTCTTGAGCATGTTCTCTGGTTTTCCCCTGGGATAGCTCACCATGAGGGTTGTGAACTACCATGTCATGACTAGCCTATCAAGAGGCCCATGTGGAAAGAAACAAAAATTTCCTTCCAATAGCTGCATGAGTGATTTTAGAAGGAGATCTTCCAGTACTAGATGACTTCCATCCTGGCTATTAGCTTGAATGCAACCTCACGAAAGATTCTGACCCAGAATCACCCACTTGAGCCATTCCCAGAATCCTGACCCTGAAAACCTGTGGGGTAATAGATATTTGTTATTATAAGTGGCTGTGTTTGAAGGTAATTTGTTAACAGCAATAGGCAAGAAAGAAAAGAACAAGACCTTCAATTTCAAACCCTTCATAGTAAATCAGGATCAGTGTCTAAGTGTGGATAATCAATGGCACCTGGTCCAGGAACAAATCATTTTGCTATCAAAGAAAATTTGTTTCTTATACAGATGTCTGTACCCATACATATAAGCATAACTGAATTACAAAATTAATCTCAGGAAATTATTGAGCCTTTCTCAGGGGCTCACAGAGTCTTCTGTGCTCCTTAGATGTGTACATGCTCCCACTATGTACACATCTAGCTAAGGTACATTACAGTTATTCTTTGTCTATTTTAATTTCTAGATTATTTCTTAAGGATAGGGCCTGTCTTTTGTATTCATGGAGCATCAGTACTCAGTGCAATTCCTGGTATCTACTAGTTACTCAACATATAGTAGCCAAATACATATCTGAATTATTATATTGTAGGTTAAATGAGCTCCAAAAATAGAATATTTTTAGATGAAATAAAAGTGTTATAATAAGTGCAGATGAGAGCAAAAGAAAGTGGAAAGTCTTGAAGGATATCTTCCAGACTCAATGTCTATTAAGAGTCAAATCCCCCAGGTGCTATATCTCCCTGCTTCAGACAGTCCTGAATGTATATATGTTGACAAAACCTACTTTTCAATTTTCTGCTTTGCTCTTGCGATCACTCTTCTCTTGACATATTTCTTTAGCTATATCTGTGTGATTCAAGAATGCATTTAAAGAAGCCCCTTTATGCCAGTCCACATTGCATAAGAAAATAGAAACAGAACTATATAACATTTCTGCTGGGCTATCCAGCAGTGATGGTGTAAACCATTAATGAATCCTTTTTGCTTTTCACTCGGGAAGACCAAATGCACATATATTGCCAGACACCTTGGTGTATGGCACATTTAAAGTAACTGCACCACAAAAATGGAATCGTTCCAGCTGCTCTCCACCTTTGCCAAAAATGTGCCAATCATTTTGCTTCATATGGTAGTGAAAAGACACATATACAGATGTCAGGATCAAAATAAGTTGAAGTTGTATTTTATTTATATAGAAAAAATAAAATCTGATACACTCCACAATATGTTTTTGGTAAGTTTCTTTGTCCTAAGTAGATTCAGTGGTTATCTGGCCATGTACTTCCAAAGTTGGGTTTTAATATCTGTTTGATTTAATAATTGATGAATATTTCAATTTATAATTATCATCACCTCCAAAGAATTGCAGTTTCCTAGCTTAAATGGAAGAGTTAAAAATTGCGTTCAAGTTAATAGCTGATTTCTGTGTTGGATGCAAATATTACACCAGTGATTTATTTCATTATTTAGATAATCTTCACCTGCAATAAACTTTAGTCCCAGGCAGCTAATGTTCCCATAATGATTTTTGAGAGAAGCTAATGTTAGAAGCCTCTAACCATATTTGCAAACAAGCCCATGTATCATGACACTCAAATGATTTTTCCAGGGAAGCCAATGACTTTGGTGACTTTTGTGCATAGATTTCAGACAGTACTTTTTAGAGAGCATATAGATTGATTAAGAAGAGAAACTAATCATGTATTCCTACAGTCTCATATTTTTAAAGACCTTGAAAGATAATGGTCTGCATACCATATAACTCCAGTGATCCTAAATCACTTCATCTAAAGTCAAGGTGGTAACATTAAGTATCAGATTTTATTTTTATTTGTTTTACATGTTATTTAAAATCAGCATTGAGGAAATAGGTCACTCATTCTGAAAGAATAATGGATGACAGAAAATTACATATAAATTATTTTCAGAGTGTTTTAAATTCATTGGTTTGATATGTATGAAAATTGCTCTCCAAGCAATTAAATGAATGTGACATAGACAAACATTTGGCTAAATATAGAAGGAATGCCTGTTTTAAAAAAATACGTATAAGCCTACATTTCCCACACTTTCTTTGCCTTAAATAGTGAACCAAATATGTTTAGTATTTCCAAATTAAAAGCCACAATTATTTTCTCTATGGTTCAATTTCTTACCAGAATTACTTACTGACAGTATGAAAACAAACACTTTTTCTTCTTAACGCAATGAAAGGCAAATGGAGGCCTATTTCAGTGGCCTGAAATAGGAATCAGTTATAATGTCTGAGCTCTTTTAAGTTTGTGTGTTTCTGTGTGTATGTTTTTATGCTAATGGTTTCTCTTATAAAATGGAAAATTGCTTATTCCAACACTTGAACTGAGAATAAATCCATTATGTTGAAAAGATGAGGTCACTTGGATACTAATGACCTGTAACTTCATTTTTGATTCAAAAATGTCCTCTGAATTTCTACAAGCAACTGTATATTTGGCATTGCCAACTAGATGCCTAAGTCTGTTTCAAACTAAAAATATCCAAAATCAAACATATGCTGTCCCTGCCTACTTCTCTCCTTCTCTAATCAAAGACTTCAGACAACTTTTATGTCTTCAAAGTATTGTCTCTGCCTAAATACTCATGTTGCCTTCCAGTTTTTTCACTTTCTACTGTCTGAGCTATCTTTTAAAGATGCAAATCTCCTTGAAGAGGTTCTTCATGTCCCTTTTAAGTTGTATTTCTAGGTATTTATTATCTTTGTAGCAATTACGAATTGGAGTTCACTCATGATTTGGCTCTCTGCTTGTCTATCATTGGCTTATAGGAATGCTTGTGATTTTTGCATATTGATTTTGTATCCTGAGACTTTGCTGAAGTTGCTTATCAGCTTAAGACGTTTGGGGCTGAGATGATGGGGTTTTCTAAATATACAATCATTATCTGCAAACAGAGACAATTTGACTTCCTCTCTGAGTATCCTTTATTTCTTTCTTTCATCTGATGGCCCTTGCCAGAACTTCCAATACTATTGAATAGGAGTGGTGAGAGACAGCATCTTTGTTTTATGCCAGTTTTCAAAGGGAATGATTTCAGCTTTTGCCCATGCCACACGATATTGGCTGTGGGTTTGTCATAAATAGCTCTTATTATTTTGATATACGTTCTATCAGTATCTAGTTTATTGAGAGTTTTTAGCATAAAAGGATGTTGAATTTTATCGAAGGCCTTTTCTGCATCTATTGAGATAATTATGTGGTTTTTGTAACTGGTTCTGTTTATGTGATAGATAATGTTTATTGAAGAAACAGTCTTTTCCATATAATCAATGCATACACTTACATTTTTTGTTTAAATATGCTTATATAATTTGTAGTATAGTTATTGTGTGATCAATTGTATATTACTAAAAATTATAAGAAAAACTCCACCCAGGGATTTTTTTTTTTTTTTTTTTTTTTGAGACAGAGTTTCACTCATGTTACCCAGGTTGGAGTGCAATGGCGCGATCTCGGCTCACCGCAACCTCCGCCTCCTGGGTTCAGACAATTCTCCTGCCTCAGCCTCCTGAGTAGCTGGGATTACAGGCATGCACCACCATGCCCAGCTAATTTTTTGTATTTTTAGTAGAGACAGGGTTTCACCATGTTGACCAGGATGGTCTCGATCTCTTGACCTCGTGATCCACCCGCCTCGGCCTCCCAAAGTGCTGGGATTACAGGCTTGAGCCACTGCACCCGGCCACCCAGGGATATTTTTAACACCTCAATCTTTAGAGTCGCAAGAAAGTAAAATTATATAAATATGTAGTTATGATGTCTGTTGTGAAGGATGACATATTGATCAATAAAAATTTTTCAACATGAAGAAAAAAAGATGCAAATCTGACCATGTGTGGTGTTCTGGGATTTCAGGTGTTCCTCATTAATCAGTTTTCCCAGGAGTAACCTTTTCTCTTCACTTAGATTTGTATCAAAGATGAATCTTGGGCACTATCTGACATTCATGGAACCTCTTCTGCAGCACTCTTACAAAATGGGTAGCAGAAGCAGACCAGATACAGTCATAATGTCAGATGACTGCCTGAGATGTGTGTTCATCCAGGGACCATTCTCAGAGTTTGGGAAATTCTTCCCTCCTTGTTATGCCTGTACTCAGTCCTGATCCGTTGCCAGCTCATATATATAACCTCTTTATTATACTCTATATCAGGAATTGTACCTTGGCATTTGTATTGAAGTTGTTTTGTTTCCTTGAAATTCCCCAGGCCCTGATTGGAAATTCCCAGGCCATGTTGTATGATACTGCTAAGTGACACATAACATTAGCCCTGCTAGATGTTTGACAGACCCCTATGTCTATCATTAATCTTTTAATCATGGTATATCTCTTATAGTTTACTAACTACCTCATGCTATTGGCTCAAATACTGTCACTCAAGTTTGAGATATGTTTTTTGATGATTCTTAGGTTCTTTTACTTTTGCTTAGTGTGTAAAGGTAAAGACCATGCATGTACAAGTTCAGAATGCCAGGCTTACCTTGAAGTCTTCTTCTTTTTATCTTTTGGCTCATAAAGGGGACTTAGTGATAGGTGGGGAGGACCTTGCTCTTAGATGAGGGCTGGCCTCACAATCTCCCTCTTTTAGCAGAAAACAGTACATCTTAGGGAGGATATGGAAAGCAAGAGCTATTCTCATGGCACACTTTTAGTTATCTGCAAATCAAGTAAGAGATAGCTTTGACATAAGCTAATTCCCATGGCATCAGCAAAGACCAGGGAGCATACTCCCAATGAGACAAGATTCTCCGTAGAAAAGTCACAATATGCTCTCTGCATGCGAGATTAATTTGCTATAGCTGAGTTTCAATAAGTTTTTATTGGATATTCCCAGCTTTTTTAGTCTCTTCTTCCTTATGAGTAATTATTCAGAATTCTTTCCTCAATTTTATGCCCAGAGGCTTTGATTAATTAGTTAATAATCTGGGAATTAGTTTAAAGGGTTAATTTACCTGATATTAAAAAAAGCCAGGTACCTCACTATTGATCTTTCCTCCATGCCTGCATCATATTAATAACTTTAAATTGCCATTAAGAAAAACAAAGCTTACAATGCCTATGACTCTTTAAACTTTCTAAGCAGCTCTATGCTTCCTTTAGCTTCCACACTCTTGCAAATGCCATTACGCTTTATGTATATCTCCCCTCTCCTCTCATCTAGTTAGTGTATCCCTCAGGTCTCCAGTTTAAGCCATTTCCACGTCTGACATCATGTTTCCATATCGTATGTGTCAGAGCACTCTTCTACAAAAAATTATTCACTGCTATGTTTATATATGTGTTTTCTAGTGGATATCCATCTCTATCATTGGAATGCAAATTTCATGAGGCACAGGCCATGTATATTATGTTCACAGTGCCTGTACAAACTAGTGCTCAATAAATATTTGCTAAATAGATCTATTAATTTAAACAAAAGAACAACAAATAGCTGGATACTATACATCTTTAAACATGCTTATAAAATACAAAAATGTAATATCCATACTCAAAGCAAAAGTATTTCTTATAGGCAGTTAAATACTAAAAAAATAAGTGCCCTATTATTTACCATTTTAAAAATGCTGATTAGAATATGAGACTATAAAATGGAAATGATCAGAATTGTCTGAATAATGAAGCATACTATTGTTAACCTTCATCTATGAAGCTATATTAACTGTTTTCATGTCTGAAAATAAAATATAGGAATAAAATGTTTCTACCAAATCCGACTGTTTTCAAAATGTTAGCACTATGAATGTCTCTATTTCACAAGTTTCATCAAAGACTGCAGTGAGTGAAACATTTATGTCATTTAAGGTGCATTGATAGAGGACCCCAGTCAGGGTTTATCTTCATATTAAAATTATGCTAAGAAAAATCTTTTTATAAAAGATGTGTAAATCTGTATTAGAGAGACACACAATATAAACTTTACATAATCCACTTTGTGAGTCAGTATTTTGTAAGATTGTTTTCATGAAAGACAGTTTTGAGCACTGTTCTCTCCCTTCAATGAGGAAAAATTAGATAAATGTATATAGGGCATTTGAAAAGCTAATTCACCTGGACTATTTCAGTTTTATGATAGCAGAAGCCAAAATGGATTTCAACAAATAGTACTTTTTTTCTGCTTTCCTCGTCTGTGTTAAGGATTCATTTCACAGTACCATTTAAGCCTATTTCAATACACAAACAAATGCTCAAGTGAATTATGAAGTAACATTTAAAGTCAAAAAAAGTAATTGTTCAGTGCAAAATCAATTGCCTAGTCAAGTTAAAGACATATTTTAAATCTGATTATATTAGATAGCAACTCTAATGAGAACATGTAACAACTATTATTCTGTTAGACATAATTTCAATCACCAGTGTCAAACATCATTAGTTTTAATTGCTTGGGGATTTAGAAATTCATCTTTATGAAATATTGTTTTGTGAATACTGGGAAGAGTATTTTATTTGTTTCCCATAATTAGCATTAGGAAGGGAAGAAAGGTGTTGCAATCTACCAAATTATAGAAAGTAAGAAAGGCCAAGATAACAGCTATGCCAATAGCAAATTGAATTCTAGGAATATATAAAATGGTCTTTAAGTAAAGAAGTTGAGCACTATATCAGAGATAAGGTAATTATTTGGTCATATTATAATAATATGAGAGAAATCACTAAGATTAAAATAGAATTCCTAGATTAATAAACCAATACTTAAAAAATGATGCCTGTCTTTTGGCAAGTAGTCAATAATACTTACATGAATGAAATGAACATTACAGATGTTATAATACTTGTATCTTCTAATGTTAAAGCTATGTTAGTCCTGCCAAGCCAATAGATTAACAGTTTGTCGTCTTTCAAGAAAAATTAATTTCTTAATAAATACAAGTACTAATATACTTTGTTATATATCATTTAGAATTTGATGAAAATGCTACTACCTGATAAGTTGGCACTATTTAACAATATAGAACTTTAAAATTTTTATTTCTTAAGTGTTTGAATATGCATAATTCTCAAATCTATTGGTTTTTGACTTACTCTTTTCTATGTACTTTATAGGTGATAGCATGCAATTTATTTTTAGGAACAGCTATAAATTGCTTAACAATTTCTGCCCATGTATTTTTTATTATTAAACTAGACTCTTTCCCACAGAGAAAGACATTGTGTTATGACTAAGTGGTGTGTGAAACAAAAAATATGGATATTGATTTTTAAACTTCAAACCCACCATTTTAGAAAAGTAAAGAGGTTGACATCTAAGCACAACATATTCTCTCATTGCTGGTGACCACAACTCCCAATTACAAAACGAGGTTGTCCCAGGTTCCATTATAAATTTCCTTCCGAGTTTATAAGTCAGCTAAGCAGAAACACAACAAACGGGGATTTGGCTTGGGAGAGCTTTGTTTTTAATGCAAATTTAGTTTTAATTGGTTTAGCTATTTCTAAGTGACAGGACAGTAATAATAAATGAATATGCAAATGCAGCAAGTCTTTTTTTGCATTTCTATAACTAGGAAATTAATTTCTAAAATATAATTTTCAGGTTGTTGATTGGAGACATGATTTTACTGTTTGAGGGAGAGGTACCAAAAATCATTATGAAATAAAGAAACCAACAGCTAATCACAGATGATGAAGAATGAGAATGCGTAGTGTCTCTCTAGAGCATTTATTTTTATGATTAACAAGTCCCTATGTAGCCTCTGTCAATATATCAGGTAGATACATATGTTTTCCATTAAAATAACTTTGAATACAAAAAATTTATACCAAACCTAGAAGAAATGCAAAATGCTCACTAACATAGATTTTCAGAGTTTTGTCCTTAAGATAATTTAAGTCAATTTAATATTTACTAAGGTCACCCATACCATGTAGTCCAGCAGCAATTTCAGCATAATAACTTATCAACATTACACATATTATAATTTTATGAATGTAATACAATTGGCCCTTGAACAACATGGGTTTGAACAGCACAGGTTCACTTATATACAGATTTTCTTCTGCCTCTTTCACCCCTGAGATAGCAAATTCAACCCTTCCTCTTACTCCTCCTCATTGTTAAGACAGTGAATAATAAGATCATTATAATGATCAATTTCCATGAAATAGGTAGTAAATATATTTTATCTTCCTTATAATTTTCTTATTGACATTTTATTTCCTCTAGCTTCCTTTATTGTAATAATGAAGTATTATATATATATATATATATATATATATATATATATATATATAGAATGTACAAAATATGTGTTAATTGGCTAAGTTATACGTTATGGGTAAGGCTTCTGGTCAATAATAGTCTATTAGTAATTATGTTTTGGGGGAATCAAAAGTTAACCTGTAGATATTTTGCTACATTAGGGGTTGGTGCCATTAATTCCTGTGTTGTTCAGGGGTCAACTATATAATGTTATGCTTATAGATGTATATTTTTTCAACTTTACTTCTGTATTAGAGTTGTCAATTTGGAAAAAAATAATTATACAAATTACAAAAGTAAAATGCAAATTATAATTTCTCTTTCATTGTGAGGTTGCATAATAATATATATTTTTTCTAGAAAGGAAACTGTTTTGAATTATTTATTTAGCAATCAAGGACAGTTTAACTGTGCCACACTCTCTTTTTCTCACCCAGTAGTAGTTGTATCTAATAGGCTGGATTAATATTATAGTCATTGACTGTGAAATAGAGAAGGTTTCAAGGAATAAGAATTAAGCTGATCAGTTTGGTCTCTGAACCTTCAATTTACTGTCTGTAATCTTATAGACACAAACATTAGTGCCTTTGAAAGTGTGAGGTTGAAAGTCTTTACAGGAGGAAATGAAGAAAGGTTAGCCTAACAAGTACCACAAAAGTAAGAATTTTCCCTGGGTTTTTGTAGATCTACGCTCTTGCTGCCTCTGCATGTCCTGTACTACCTGCATTATCAGCTTATATCTAGTTTTCTG
Organism: Sapajus apella; assembly: GCF_009761245.1. Classification (NCBI taxonomy): domain Eukaryota; kingdom Metazoa; phylum Chordata; class Mammalia; order Primates; family Cebidae; genus Sapajus; species Sapajus apella. The sequence goes on along the minus strand of NW_022436966.1, from coordinate 16,172,590 downwards.
CTTCGTGATCTTAGACATAGCCTGAAATGTATTTAAAATGTGGCTTGGATAACTTCTGCTATCTGATGTTGCCACAGGTGCACTGGTTATAATTTCTGCCCTCCCACACCCAGTCAGTAGAGTTTTCTCCTTGCCAGCACTGATTCTGTAGCTTTAACTTTGCCATGGATCAGTATAGTGCCTGACTCAAACTTCTATGTTTTCTTGCTACACTCATATTTGAATTTACGCATGAAAAGCCGGTATGTTGCAAGAAAAGCAGAGGAAGAAAATATTTATGTTGGTGTTTTACCTTTTGGTACAATAGTAGAATCCTAGGACTTTGTCAACCTTGATTTATATTTTATATGGGATTTTTCCATCTATTTTATTTTTTAGTAACAATAGCTGTAATTGTTTTCTCTGCAACATCTTTGTACAATTTTGTAACCAAGGTAAAGAAGCTATAAGACAAGTTGTCAAGTATTTCCTATCTGTTCTCTGGAATTCTTTGTGTAAGATTAGTATTAATTCATTAATAAATGGTTGATAAAATTTTCTTGTGAAATCACTTGCTTTGGAGTTTTCTTTATAGACAATTTTGTCATATAGTTTGTTGCCCAGAAAATAAAAGGACGAGGCAAAACTGATAGTCTGGGGTCAGGCTTAGCAGCAAACCAGTGCTGGGGAAGAGTTTTGGTAGACTCAGAATAGATGTCAAGAAAGCGTTGGAGAAAAATAAGTAATCAGTAAAATTTTGTGAAGCAACAAAATGTTTAGGTAAAACAGTGAGCAAATAGAAAGACTGTGACTTTTTATGTGGTCTGGAAACTTTCCCTTCTTTTTCCAATGGGGCTGCAGTCAGTTCTGGAGTATGACAAATCCATGGCTAAAAAGTGAAGTATGGAGCTAACCAAGAGGTTTGTTAACTAAATTAATGTAGAAATCAGGCTAGACATTGACAAGGGATTTAGTCACGTGGAATTGTGGGCTGGTCTGATATTCCAGGTAAATATTCAGCTTTCTACTTCACATAATTTTGTAGAATTAGTTAAATACAGGAATAGGGTTGATTTTGCTGCTCAACCAGAAAAGTATTTTCTCTGGAGGAAGAGTACTTACTAAATCTGCAAATACACACACACACACACTTATTAGCAAAACATAGTGATCTTAGCAGAAGTAAACAGTGTAATAAGAAACAGATCAATTAAGTAAAATCAAATTTTATGCTCAATTTGAACTCATTGGCATGTCAAGTCTACTGTCTTTTTCCCAAGCTGTTTTTATGTAATTAAAGTGAAGAAAGAAGATTATATTACAGGGTATGTTTGTGACAGTAAAGGGAACAAAATGTTTTATGAAAACAAATATATAAGAAAAATTCTTTCAATCTAGGATTTTGAATTGTTTTGGCATAATTTCTTTATATAATAAACAAAACTTCTGTGGACAGATGATTGGTTCCTACATTTTTCTTCAGGAAATATCTTAAGAACATTCTTTTTCCACATCTGCAGCATTTTCCAAGTATTTCTGATTTATTTCTTGTGAATTGCATAGAATCTATTGCATAGAATCATCAGAAAATATTCCAAGCAGAAAAAAATTGCTACTTTGCAAGTAGGTGGATGACTGTAGTTTTGAGGAAATGTCATTTCTACATCAGGTCATTTTGAAGAAGAAATTTATCTGTTGTTTTTCCTTAATTTTCAGGAAACACCAAATGTGTTTTCAATTAGTTCATGTATTGTCTGCACAAGTCAGTACTCAAATTATATTTTATGTGTCAGCATACTGAGGAAAAGTGAAAAATAATTGCTTACTTTGATGTAAAGTAAACTCAATTGTTCAGAGGATTGATAGTCTACTTGGGAAGACATAAACTATTAGTTGTTTAATTCTTGTTCATTGGTTATTAATGCTTCTATTACAGGCAAGAAAGTGAGCTATTTCTCCAGCTCACAGTTACAGTAAAAAGTATAAGGGACAAAAGGAGCAGTATTAGCCTATATCATAACCAGACATCTCAGAACTTTTAAATTCATGATCTCTGTCCCATTATTAACATAATTTAAATATGGATCTGTGGACAAATGAAGTAGAAATATCTATTTACTTCACTCTGATTTGAGGGAGATTTAAAGTTAAATGTAATTGTTGTAGCATCCAGTAAGAAAAAGTGCTGATAAGAAAGCAATGCACTGAAAGGTATGTACCACGTAACCACAGGCCAACCACTAGTTCAAGCTGTGACTGGAGACATTGCAGAAGGCTAATGACAAAGACTGACCTATGTGTAGTCTACCATCTACCTAACCTCTCTCCTCATTCCAGCCTTCCTTGTTCAAATGCCACCTGCTGTGAATATGGTTGGAGCCATAAGGCTTCTCTTTAGGCCCACTAGAGTCAATGTACATTGCACTTGCCAGGCTTCTTGGCTCCTTCAAGAAGCTGACACCTCTACCTTGGACCCCCAACTGTACTGGTGTCCCCATCAGAAATGTTAGAGCAATTGTTCCCCAAAGGACAATTGTGGCAGTGCTACAAAGGCCTTAGTATAAAGTTGAAGTAAAAAATGTTCCACTTCTTTGTCTCATACTATCTTTAAACTCTCCATAATACTATTAACAAAGTAGTTATAACTTGGATGATCTTTACTGATTATCTAGAGGTGAATGGCTATTTACATCCAAGCATAGCATAAGCAAAACAAAAGAAAACAAAACCCCAAGCAAACAAAAGTGCAATGTAATAATTACTACTGTATACCAATATACCCAATATACAGGTGCTCTCTGATTCCACTCTTTTCTTAGATCTTGATTCATTACTATTTTCATACATCCCTTATCTTTCTAAAATTTTTGCAAATCTGTTTTCTTCTGGTAGTGGAAAGAACATGAATGATTATTCTCTTTTTTCATCGTACAAAATAATTCAGATATCTCTTTCTTATTCCATTCATTTAGGATATGTCCAGAAGGCATCATTTCTCTTCACTGAAAGGTTTCATCAGAGTGTTTTCCTAAATAATATAATCTATCTAAATATTGTCACTCCCTTGAAGGTACAAGATGCTAAAGGTTGCATTCAATTCTTTTTCATACATATGCATGTGTGTGTGTGTATGACTGTGTGTGTATATATATATATACACACACACACCCGTGCACATATATGTATATCTAGGTCTAGATGGATGTAGTTATAGATAATATATGCATGTGATTATTTGTAAAAATAATACATATAGATATGAAGAAGCTCTTGTTTATTTTTAAGTAAAAGTTGCATCTTAGTTAAATGCTCTAGTTAACTATAGGCCAACTTACGTGGAGGACTCTTTTTATTGGGCTTCCCACATTTGCAGCAGCTTTTACCTTAGAGCATCTTAAACATCAGTGTTTGTCCCCTGAAACTGATGGCTAATAAAAGCCTAATTATTCCCACTCTATGCCCTTTATATGATGTTATTATGACAATGCACCAACTGATATGGTTTGGCTCTGTGTCCCCACCCACGTCTCATATCGAATTGTAATCTTCATATGTCAGGGGAGATTACATATGGTCTGGTGGGAGGTGATTGGATCATGGTGGTGGATTTCCACCTAGCTGTTCTCATGATAGCTAGTGAGTTCTCATGAGATCTTATAATATAAAAGTGTTTGGCATCTCTCCCTTTTCTCTCTCTCTCTCTCCTGTTCCACCATGGTAAGATGTGCTTGTTTCCCCTTCATCTTTACCATGATTATAAGTTTCCTGAGGCCTCCCATCCATACTACCTGTACAGCCTGTCCAACTGTGAGTCTATTAAACCTCTTTTCTTCATAAATTACCCAGTCTCAGGTAGTTCTTTATAGCAGCATGAGAACAGACTAATACATCAACTATGCAAAGCTTCAGAAAGGGAACATATTAACTTTACAATAATTTTAATGACTTCAAATTAATATATTAAGTATCCATTCTGTTGTGTAAAATATTTTCATTAAATGTTTGTTGAGAACAAAATGAAAGAAGAGAAGAAGAAAATATGGTTTCCACTTCTTTAGCTATTTTGGCTAAAGTGCCTCAAACTTATAGGGAATGTATTATCGCTTTAGTAAGGACATTTGACATGTATTTAGTATTTCAATCATGATTTTGCTCTGTTTGGCATATAGTCAATTTCTCAAGCTCTCTTTCCAAACCATCAGCCATGTCAATCATTACGTCTAGGGGAATATTTCAGTATGTTTAGGGATAGAGATTTGCTTTGAGAAATTTTGCACTCCTGAAAAAGACACAGGCATAATAGGTAGATACCTTCCTTCAAATTCTTATTATTTTTATTGTGAAAATGATGCCTACATATTCAGGAGCTGTTCTGCACCCACAAGGTAACAAGCAACAGACAAGTCAATCTGAGCTAAGTCTAGCAGAGCGAAACCAAAAAAAGCATAGATAATTAAAATAATGCTTTCAGAATTCTACCTCCCAGGCTGTTATTTTTTAGCAAAGTGTTTTTAAGCATTGTGAATGTAATATCCCATTAATGTACCAATTTGTATTCCTAACTGATATATTCTGACAAAAGGATTTTTCAAGTATAGCTATAGAACCTTTCAGTTCTGAGCTTTTACTCAGGACATCTTTGGAAATATTGACAGAAAAATAAACAACCATTCTTTAATCTCAGTTTGCTTTACTATGATTTATAAAGTCCAGTGAAGTCATGACTGACTCATCAGTTTCCAGTCCTGTGATGAAAAATTATGTTCAGTTTCATTAAACATAATTGTTTCTTCATGCACTATAAACTAGTGTCTAGAATTGGTTTATTTGACAAGAGAAAATGTTATTTTGATATATTTTAATTTGAAGCAATTGTAGCATTTTTTCTGCAAATAATACTGAACATTACTGCCTATTCATGTGATTACAATAAGTTTGTTAATATTGATATAAATATTGTTTGGATATTAAAATATACTAATATCCAAAATATTGTTTGGATATTAAAATATATTAACATTTTTCAGGTGAGGCAGAATCAAGAATGTACCCTGTAATTTTTGCTGATTTTATAGATGTTCAGAGTTAGAACTTTTAAAGGTGAGATTAGAAATATCATAAAACAAATGAAAAATTATGCAAATAATTGCTGTTATACCATCTTAACAACTCAAATTGATATGGGAATTTGTAGTTTCTTTGAAGTTTATTCATCAGTTGGTTAAAATCACTTTATGCATCATACAATTTAATGGCTGTAGATGACATTCATACAGAAAGCAAGATGTAAAATTGAAGGAAGCTGCTGTGTATTTTGATTCTTTGTGTCAAAAATAAAGAAAACCACTTTTCAGTGATTGTTCTAAGTATTGTGTTATACATACATAACTTTATCTGAGAATGCCTTCATTTTCCATCATTTCTGAAGAATATTTTTACCGGGTATAGGATTCTGGATTGACAATTCTTTTCTTGCAGTACTTAAAACATGAGGTGTTTATTTCTGTACTCCATGGTTTCTTGTGAAAAATTCACTGCCATTCACATTGATTTCCCCTATATATAAAGCATTCCTTCATTCTTGCTATATTCAATATTTTTCTTTGCCTTAGTTTTTAGAAGTTTTACTATGATGTATCTTACCATGTACTTATTTGTGTTGATTCTGTTGGCAGTTCACTCAACTTCTTGAATCTATAGGTTTATGTCTTTCTCCAAAAAAAAGCATTATTTCTTCAAATAGTTTTTCAATTCCATCCTTTCCTCCTCCTTTTCCTCTCCTTATGCAATTATAATAAAATGAATGATAGATCTTTTCTTGTAATCCTAAGGTTTCTGAGACTCTGTTCATTATTTTTTTCAATCTATTTCCTCTCTGTTACTCAGATCAGACAGTTTCTTATGTTCTGTCTTCCAGTTTCTGTCTCTTTCATTATGCTGTTTAGGCCATAGATTGAGCTTTATTTGTACAATTGTACTTTTAATTTCTAAATTTTTAACTGTTTTTTTCTTTTTATTTATTTGCTGGAAATCTCCATACTTTGGTGTGTTGCTAAACACTCATTAACATGTTTTTGTGGGGACTGCTTTAAAATTTTGTTAGCTATATCTAACATCTCTGTATTTAGTGTTTAGACTTCTTATCTTTCTCTCAATTAGTTGACACACCTCTGTTTCTTAGTATGATGAATCATTTTTATTGAAACATAGGCACTTGCGTATTATTTTGAGACTGTACATCTTACTAATTTTCAGTTTATTTTCTCTGACACTGCTCCAACAAGGGAAAGAGGGAGGTGCTGCCTTGTTACTGCCAATGGGGTTTAAAGTCCAGACTTTCCTCTTGGCTTCTACATTTAGCCTTCTCTGAAATCATCAAAGAGGTGGGCAAAAGACGGAGTGCTTGCGAGCCTCATGATAGCTGAGTTTAGGTAGAAGTCTAGACTACCCATGAAGCTGCTGCTGGTGTAGGTGGAGTTGGTCCCACAGGTTTTATTTTTTAGTTCTTCTTTTCCTGTGGTGTTTGGTTGAAAAAGAGTAGTTATTGTCTAAAACTTTTCTCTAATGCTAGGCTTCCTCTTTTCTAGTTTTTTTTTGGTAATAAACAGCTAGATATATTTTTGGTTTTTGGTTTTATTGTTTTCTTGTTGTTTTGTGTGTGTGTGTGTGTGTGTGTGTGTGTGTGTGTGTGTGTGTGTGTGTTCATTAGAATTTCTGTGTGGCTGGCTTATTTAACACTCAGCCTTAAATGTTTATGGAAAAAAGCAAATCTAGGAAGCTCCCTGTTACGGGGTCTTTGAGGATGTTTCTTTGCTGGCCGGAAACCTCTGATCAGTTGCACCTTTGCCCCAGTTTTGCTTAGGCCTGCTGGGTCCACTTGGCCTTGCAGGCTGCACTCAGCTCTTGCTACTGGCCTGGATCTCATACTTCCAAAGAGATGAGTGGAGTGGCAACGGGTGTGAATGAGCAGGCATGGGGTCATACACACAATCTGCTGCAGTGGGGCAGGTACCTCCAGGTGCCAGCACATTTGCCAGTTCATTACAAGGCTGTGGCTGGACCAGGTGTACCACAAGCACCTTCTGTGGCTGACACTGGAGAATGTGATGATGCCTGGAAGTTTGGAGCCTCCAGGAACTTCAGGGGTCCAAAGTGAGAGTCTCAGTGTTTGCTTGGGAGGCTTGCAGGTCTGAGCTCCCCAAAGGGCCACAGCTCTTCTCTCCTCTCTTCTCTCCTTGTCACCCACAATGTGATGAACAAGAGGCATGTCTCAGTTCTGTTTGTATTACAACTCTTTTAGCCCCTCCATTCAGTGGGTCCCAAGTTCTTGTCCTGCATCCAGGAAGAATGAGGTTCAGAGACAAGTGGAGAGTATGCAAGACAGCAGAGGTTTCTTGAATGATAGAATAGTTCAGAGGAGACCCAGAGTGAGTATCTCCTCTCCTCTCCTGCAGAGAGGCAGCTCTTCTCTGCAGCTGGTCATCTCATTATTTCCTCAGCTCTCAGCAGATAGGAGACCCCAAGGTGGGAAACTCCTCTCTGCAGTTGGTCATCCCATTGTCTCCCAGTCACCTCTCCATCCTTTCCTGGAGTCTTGCTGCGTCTAAGGGTGTCTATGGCCTTAGAGGGGAGGAAGTACATGCTGATTGATCCATGGGAAGCCATGGGCAAGCCCAGGGAAAAGCAACACATGTTCCCACTCCTGTCATTGAGACTGGCAGCCTGGCCCCCAGCTTTCACACCTTCCCCGGCTTGAAGGTGGGTCTTCACCAGGGACCCATACTTTTCTGCTCTGGAGCCTTTCAGTCTCCTGCTGCTGTTCATGGTGCCCAGGCTGTTTATGTCAAGGGACACCTGGAGCCCAACACTGGACTGTTTTCAAGCCCCCAACACCCTCGGTATCTCCCATACTCATCAGTGCCCAAGCCTGGAGGCGGCTGAGGTAGCAGGGGGCTGGCGTGTCAATACTGCCTGAGCGTCCACACACCCAGCCAGGCTGCAACAGCACCCGGTCTTGATCCCATCCTTGCTCTGAGATTGGAGAGCATGCCAGGAGCTGGGAGAGGACAAGGAGCCAGAGCAGACACCTCCAAGCCTGTAGCGGGGAAGGGGGAGCTTTCCCGCCTCACAGAGTGCAGACATACCTGGGTCTGCTGCCGCAGCTCAGTAACCAGCTGCACTCAGGAAAGCAGGGCTCCTGCCTGCTTCTAGCACCCAAGAGGGAGGCTCAGGTCCACAGCCACAACAAGAGCTGCTGGAGCCATGCCCAGGAGGGTGGACTGCTGCCTACTCCCAGCTCCTGTGGGTTCTGTGGAGGGTGGTACCTCCCTCCCCAGGCCCAGCTCTGCCCCAGGACACCTGTCTGCCCACCCCTCCATGCAGGACTTCACTGCACCCCCACTGATGGGCAATTTGGCCTGGCCCCATCATGGTAAGCTCTGGGGGGCTCCCAGGGTGGGCTCCGTCTGCCTCCTTCCCGTGCCCTCCCTGCGGTGGTGGCAGGCGAGAGTGGTGACATGGGGCCAAGGTCCAGAGCAGCAGGGGCTCCTGACCTGACAGTGGGTCTTGCCAGGCTGCGCAAGGGTGGGGGTGGCAAAGTCAGCTGCCTCCAGGATATGGGGCACAGGGGACACAGGGCACAGGAGTCCCACCACTGCCACTATTGCTTCCACCTCTAGTTCCATGGCAGTGGCAGCTCTGGACAGCCCACCCCTGCCATCATCACTACCTCATGATTTACTGGGTTCTGAGGTCCCTAGCATGTCTACCCTCTCTCCACCTTTCAGTCTTATTAATTTGATTTTACACACACTATGCAGAGTTTTTAGTTGTACTTAGCAGAGGGAATCGAGAGAAGTGCATCTATCTATCTTCCCATAAGCAGAAGTGAATTTACTTTATCTTTTTAAATTTACTGAACGGCGTTCTGTTATATGGACAGATCCCCGTTTCTTAATTACTCAATTTTTGTTGTTTCTAATTTTTGACATACACAAATAAAGCCATATTAAAGACATAGATCACAGGATTTTGTCTGAAAAACGTTTTTCATTCTGGAAGAGATCTGAGCTACCGTGATTCACCAGCAGTGAATCCACACAGATCTGCAGCAACCTCAATTCTTGACTCCTGAGAAGAATTTGACTGAGGACTATAAGGCAGAAGGAAAGATGGAGGCAAGTTTCAGAGCAGGAGTGAAATTTTATTGAAAAGCTTTAGAACTGTAAGGAAAGGAAAGAAAAGAAGGAAAGCACAACTTGGAAGAGGGCCAAGCGGGTAACTTGAGAAACCAAGTGCACAGCCTGACCCCTTGACTTGGGGTTTTATACACTGGCAGACTGCTGGGGTCTCACCTTGCTTCTCCCGAAGCCTGAGATATTATTGGGAAGCTGCTGATCAGTTTCACGTGTTTTCTATTAAGAGCCTGCCTTTCCCTGGCACTGGCTGTAACCAATTATTACTTTAGAGAAACAGTTATCAACCACCTGACCATCACCTGATGGTCGCCCATCACTACTGGTGTGTGGTGTGGGGAAGCCCGCTCCTGCCTTGCTTATACCCACACAGCCACTGCAACAATTTTACTTCAGTAAGTACCTTAAAATGAGATTGCTGTGTCATATGGTTAGCATATTTTTTAACTGTAAGAAACTGCCAGGAGGCTGAGGTAGGAGAATCGCTTGAGCCTGGGCAGTAGAGATTGCAGTAAGCCGAGATCACGCCACTGCACTCCAGCCTGGGCAACAGAGTGAAACTCCATCTCAAAAGAAAATGCCAAGCTGCTTTCCTAAGTAGCTATGACATTTGTAATCTTCTCAACCACACATTACGTATCTCGTTGTTGTGTATCTTTTTTATTTTTAGCACTTATATTTTCACTATATATATATATATATATATATATTTTTTTTTTTTTTCCCCCCCGAGACGGAGTTTTGCTCTTGTTACCCAGGCTGGAGTGCAATGGCTCAATCTCGGCTCACAGCAACCTCCGCCTCCTGGGTTCAAGCAATTCTCCTGCCTCAGTCTCCCAAGTAGCTGGGACTACAGGCGTGTGCCACCATGCCCAGCTAATTTTTGTGTTTTTAGTAGAGACGGGGTTTTACCTTGTTGACCAGGATGGTCTCAATCTCTTGACCTCGTGATCCACCCACCTCAGCCTCCCAAAGTTCTGGGATTATAGGCGTGAGCCACCTCACCCGGCCTTCACTATTTTTTTTTTTTTAAATTACCCTGTCTAATAAATGTGGCAAGTTGCTTAGCAAAGATATTGAGAAACACATATGTATCCCGGAAAAAAAATTTGAAATTGAACACTGTTTTTTCCTAAAATTATGGTATAATTTCTTATTTGTTTAGATCATATATTGATATCTTTTAAGGGTACTTTTATATAAGAACTCTTTTCTTTTTTACAAATTTATTATGAAAATTTTTGTACTTTAATAGTCATTAATGAAATACATTTCCCATTTTTATTTATAGGAATTTATTCTTAGAGTAGAAGAGAATTATTAGTTGGTAATTTATCTTTTATCTACCTTTCATGGTTTAGAATATTTGTTAAACTCTGATAGATTTGCTTTACTAAGGCCTATTGAGTTTTATGAAATACAGTATTAGGAGCAAAAAAAAATCTTTTAAGTTTTTTATATAATATGTCAATTATTTTGCTTTTTCTTATTTCTTTTTCCAAAATTTATCAGCACAATTTTTTAAACTTTTAGTTTGTATGTATATAAGCGTGTATGTTTATGGGGTACATGAGATATTTTGATACAGTTATACAATGTGTAATAATCACATCAGAAATGGGCTACCCACCTCAAGGATTTATCATGTCTTTGTGTTATCAACATTCTAATTGTACTCTTAGTTATTTTAACATGTACAGTAAATTATTATTAACTGTAGTCACCCTGTTGTGCTATCAAATACTGGGTCTTATTCATTTGCTCTATTTTTTTTAATCTAATAACCATTTCCAGTTCCCCTGTACCCCTCAACCCCCACTACCCTTCCCAGCCTTTGGTAATCATCATCCTAATCTTTCTCCCCATGAATTCAATTGTTTAATTTTTTAGCTCCTACAAATAAGTGAAAACATGCAGTTTGTCTTTATGCACCTTCCTTATCTCACTTAACATACTGTCCTGTATACCCATGCCGTATTTTCTTTATCCATTCATCTGCTGATGGTTGTTTCCAAATTATAGCTACTGTGAATAGTGCTGCAATAAATACGGCAGTGCAGATATTTCCTTTCTGTGGGTTGTATACCTAGCATCAACATTGCTGGATCATATGCTAGCTGTTTTTTTGAGATTTTTTTGCGGAACTTCTAAACTATTCTCTACAGTGGTTGTACTAATTTACATTTCCATCAACAGCGCACAAGGGTTTCCTCTTCTTTACATCTCTGCCTGCATTTGTTATTACCTCTCATATTGATAAAAGCCATTTTTACTGGAGTGAGATTATATCCCATTGTAGTTTTGATTTGCATTTCTCTGATAATCAGTGATGCTGACCGTCTTTCCATATACCTGTTTGCCATTTGTATAATCTTCTTTTGAGCAATATATTTTTAGATCTTCGGCCCATTCTTAAATCAGATTATTAGATTTTTTTCCCCTGTTGAGTTGTTTGAGCTCTTATATATATGTTGGTTATCAGTCCCTAGACTGTTTGTTCACAAATATATTCTCTCATTCTATGAGTTGTGTCTTCACTTTGTTGTTTCCTTTGCTGTGCACAAGTGTTTGGACTTGATCCTGTTTTTCATCTGTGCTTTGTTTGCCTGTGGGGTATCAAGAAATCAATAAATTTTTGCTCACTCCAGTGTCCTGGAGTGTTTCCCCAATGTTTATGCTTAGCAGTTTCATAGTTTGAGATCTTGGATTGAAGCCTTTAATACATTTTGAAACATTCCCAGCACCTCAAAAATTACCTATGCTTTTGCAGGTAATTCTTCCCTCTATACCTGCTTGCAGAATATTACAAATGTAATTTTTGTCTCTAGATTAATTCAAATTTCGTAGAAATGTGCATTGAAATAAAATATTATGTGGTCCTTTGTGTCCAGCTTTTTTCACTTAGTATATTGTTTATGATACCTATTGATGTTGTTGCATGTGTTTGTTTTTGGTTGATAATTTTTATTGATAATTAGTATTCAAATGCATTATCTATTGCATACTATTGATGTGCATTTTACTTGTTCTTGTTTTGGATATCACAAATAAAGTTACTATAAACAATATGTGTAAGTCTTCTTGTACATATATTTTTAAAAATGTATACTTAAGTGTTGCCTGGTTTTGAGGCCATTTAATGGAAATTTATAATTTTTATTTGGTAGTATATGGTGATGCAATTTATAAAAAGAAATCTTTCATAATGCTGCCTTGTGCAACTTAATAGTTTTTAGTAGCTATTTTGTGGCTTCCTTAAGATTTCCCATTTATAAAAACTTGCTACTGAAAAAAAAAAAGAAAAAGAAAAATTCACTTCTTTTGACAATCTGTGTAATATATAATTATTTCTCAAATTTATTTTTGCTTAGTACACTGAGTAAGATCCCTGCACAACATTGAATAGCAGCAGCAAGGGTTGACATCCTTAACTTGTTATATATTTTAGGTTGAAAGATACAGTATTTTGCCACTATTGTGCTAGTTTGTGGTTTTATCAAATGCCCTTTATTAGCTTGAATAGTTTTTCTTCTATTCTGAGTTTGTATAAATGAATGTTGAATTTTGTCAAATGTTTTTCTGCATCAAATGAAATCATTATATGTTTAGACATTTTGATGCTGTTTATATGGTGAAATATTGAATAAATCTTGCTTAAATAAACTTTGCTTGGTGAATAGATAGCATATTTTTATCTTGTGGAACTTAATTTACTAATATTTTACTAGGAATATTTACATGTGTCCTCTTAAATGATAATGGTCTATACTGTTTTTCTTATAGTATAGTGTGTTGTTTGGTGTCAGATGGCAGCTAATGGCCCCATTAAATGAGTAGGGAAGTGTTTTCTGCTTCCATAATACACTTGGACATTTAGTCAACAATGAACGCTAAGTTTTGTTAGTTGCTCTTTTGAAATATTTCAATTATTTTTTAGTATAAATTATATGACAAATTTTGGTCTCGATGTTTTTTTTTCTTAATACACTACTGTATTCTGTTTACTAACATTTCATAATTTTTTAATCTTTGTATTCCTAAGATCTGAAATTAGTGTCCTTTTGTGACATTAATTTTTTTAGGTTTTAATATTAACTAGAATTGTGAATATAAGTTAAAAGTGTTTTTCTTCTTAAGGGTTTTACAGCAGAAATTTTATTAACTGAATATAATTTCCTATGTCACATAGATTTACATTTGGCATGTACTTCTTTATTTTCTAGTTTTTATATTCTCTTGATTTCTTCTTTGATGCAATTGTATAGTGTCCATTTAAATCATCAATTATATTAATTACTTTTTATTATCTATTTCTAAATATATTTTTCTTGACCACACAAGGTTGTTTGTAATATTGCACATATTTGGACTTTGTAAATGTGTTCTTTGTTTCCAATACATGGTCACATTTTGTTTCTGTTTTTGTTCTTTTGAGATACAGTCTCATTGTGTCACCCAGTCTGGAGTGCAGTAGCGTAATCTTTGCTCATTGCAACCTATGCCTCCTGAGTTCAAGTAATTCCCTTGCCTCAGCCTACCAAGTAGCTGAGATTACAGGCCCACACCACCATGCCCTGTTAATTTTTGTATTTTGAATAGAGGCTGGGTTTTGCCACCTTGGCCAGGCTGGTTTCGAAATTCTGGCCTAAAGTAATCACCCACGTTGGCCTACTAAAGTGCTGGGATTATAGGCATAAGCTACCATGCCTGGCTCATGGTCACATTTTGTATGAGTTTTACATGTATTTAAAAATGATGTATATTCTCTTTATAAATAATAAAAAGAGGTATCTATGTATATTAATTTAAGATTATTGATTATATTATTTAATTTGTTTACATTTCGACTTCTTTTTCCTTGATCAGGTCTATCAAAATTTGAGCAAGGAATGTAGGAGTTTCAGAATTTTCAACAAAATGTGTTCAGAGATGTACATTTTTCAACAATGCAGCCTGTAACCTGATAAATCCCTTCAATTTGCAAGCTTCAGTTTTTCTTCAAGTAAGATAAATTTTTCTTTGATATTTTGTTTAAATATTAGCTCTTCTTCACCTGTTTTTATTTATTATTATTGTATACACGCATTTTATGTAATCTGGCATCTATTTATATGTCTCACCATTTGTTTCATGATTTCTTTTTTGTTGCTTTGCTTTGGAAATATTTATTGCTTTTAATTTTCCTGATCACTAGCTCAGAACTATATATGACTCATTCATGTAATCAGTTTTTATTTTCATTTAAAAAATTAAGCTTTAGATAGTCTATTACACTGGACATTTTACTTAGTTGTAAGAAAAATGTCTTACATTTACTTAAAATTTAATAACAAGTTTTACAAATTGATGGTATTCTAAGAACTGAGAATGAAAATATAATTTGTGATAAAATAAAGAAAAGGGAACAGCCCATGCATATCTCAGGACTTAAATACTTAACAGGAAAAAAGAAATAATCCATGTAATAATCTATAGAAATGGCATTTCATAGTGATAACATCAAATGCAAAAAGCCTAGAGACATTACAGCTCTGAAAATTCTATGAGACCAAGTTTAGAAATTCTGGCTTCCCCTCATTGCATGGAATGGAGTCCATTGAGTTTGCTAAGGCTGTTCACTTTAAGAATACAGAATCATCAGGACTGGATGCTTTTCTAATGCATAGCAACAACAGGCTGGTACAGTCTCCACTTAGTATGCTAAAAGAAACCCTCAGAAATTAACTCAAAATTATGAATTTTATGAGAATTTAAGCCTTCTCAGATTCTGATATTTTGGTTTTTGGTTTTACCTTATTTACCTGATCTCACCAGTGATAAAATAATGTTCTTTGGTACATATAAAATTTCTTCCCAAATCTAACAAATAGGACCACTTAATTGGTTTTTATGTCATTTCTCCTGCTAATTGAAAGGGAGGGGTAGTTATATATGTGTATTCAGCATGCTGTCTTTCAGTTTCTACATATTCTTTTATTTTTAGTTATACTTTAAGTTTTGAGGTACATGTGCAGATTGTGTAGATTTGTTACATAGGTATACAAGTGCCCTGGTGGTGGTTTGCTACATCCATCCCGTCATCTACATTAGGTATTTCTCCTAATATTGTTCCCCACCTCAATTCACCCACCCCTTGCTATCCCTCCCCTATCCCAACGGGCCCCATTGTGTGATGTTCCCCTCCCTGTGTCCATGGGTTCTCACTGTTCAATACCCACTTATGAATGAGAACATGTGGTGTTTGGTTTCCTGTTCTTGTGTCAGTTTGCTGAGAATGATGGTTTCCAGATTCATACATGTCCCTGAAAAGGACATGAACTCATCCTTTTTATTGCTGCATAGTATTCCATGGTATATATATGCCACATTTTCTTTGTCCTGTCTATCATTGATGGGCATTTGGGTGGGTTCCAAGTCTTTGCTATTATAAACAGCATCGCAATAAACATATATGTGTATGAGTCTTTATAATAGAATGTTTTATAATCCTTTGGGTATATACCCAGTAATGGGATTGCTGGGTCAAATGGTATTTCTGGTTCTAGATCCTTGAGGAATTGCCACACTGTCTTCCACAATGGTTGAACTAATTTACACTCCCACCGACAGTGTAAAAGCATTCCTATTTCTCCACATCCTCTCTCGCATCTGTTGTCTCCTGATCTTTTTAATGATTGCTATTCTAACTGGCATGAGAAGGTATCTCAATGTGGGTTTGATTTGCATTTCTTTAATGACCAGTGATGATGAGCTTTTTTCATATGTTTGTTGGCTGCATAAATGTCTTCTTTTAAAAAGTGTCTGTTCATATCCTTTGCCCACTTTTTAATGGGGTTGTTTGTTTTTCTCTTGTAAATTTGTTTAAGTTCTTTGTAGATTCTGATTATTAGACCTTTTTCAGATGGGTAGATTGCAAAAATTTTTTCCCATTCTGTTGGTTGCCAGTTCACTCTAATGATAGTTTCTTTTGCTGTGCAGAAGCTCTTGAGTTTTGCTTTTGTTATATTCTTAATGCAATATTTTAAATTTGTCTGCTTCCGGAAACATGCCAAATATTACTTCAAATTTTATTTCTGTTTTTTTTTTATTTGATTTTTCAGAGATTCGTGTAATCACTGATTTCCTCCAAATACCTAATTTAGATTTAAATGTTAATTATATCATTTTTCATTTTGAGTTATTTTATTTTATAATACATGCCCTGGGGCTCTAAAAACAATAGGTGGCAAAGCCAGCCAAGATTGTGTTCTTCTTTTCAGAATAGCGTGTGTCTCCAGACCCCAAGTGCCATCAGAGAGCCAGGACTAGAGCCACAAACCTTAGACACCTACATGGTGTTCTGTACTGCAGTTCAGCTGGCAGTAAAACTGTAAGGCGTGATCCTTACTACTCTTCTGTCTGACACATACAGGAGCTGCACTGCATGTCACCTGCCACCACAGGCCCACAGGGAGTACAGTACTGCCAGGCTACTGCTGATGTTCTCTTAAGGCCCAAAAGCTCTAAATTCAGCTTGTGCTGAATGCTGCCTAGCCTCGGACTCACCCTTGAGGGCAGTGGGCTCTCTTCTGCCTCAGGGTAGGTTAAAAAATGCCATCTGAGAACCAAATCCTAGAACTGGGGTCACCAAGAGCCTGCTTGGTACTACCGTACTGTGGTAGAGCTAGTACCTAAGGTGCAAGACAAAGCCCCATTTACTTTTCAATCCACTTTTCTCAAGGATAAGGGGTCTCCCCCATAGCCACCATGTCTGAGAATGTGCTGGGTCTAACTTGAAACAAGTCTCAGAGTCCCAGTCAAGAACCACCATGTACTACATGAGTATTGTCGCTGCTTATTCAGGGCCCAAGGATCTTCAGTTAGCAGGTGATGTATTCTGCCAGGACTGGATCCTGCCCTTTAAAGCAGCAGGTTCCTTTGTGGTCAGGTATATGTCTAGAAGTGTTATCCAAGATCTAGGGCCTGGGAAAAGGACCTTGCCACTCTGACTGGGGCCATATTTTGCTGTGGCTGAGCTGGTAGACAAGGTCTTCCCTAGTCTTCCCTCTCCTCTTTTCAAGTGAAAGGAAGGGGTCTCTTTTGGAGCCATCAGTTGTGCAGCATAAAGTTTAGGGGAGGAGTGGTGCCATCCCTCCAGTAGATACCACAGCTGGTGTCTCAGTAGGTTGTGACCCATTCACCACAGTTAACTGACTCTGAGCCCAGTTTAGCACTAGGACTTGCCTAGGACTTATAGTCTTTGTGACCCAGATTGCCTTTCTAGTTTACTTAGATCCCCAGAGCACTCCAGTCCAATGTGTCAAGGTTTACTGGAATTTAAGTTCCCTGCTAGGATGGGAAATTGCCCTCTGGCTACAGTTAGTTTAAATAAACCCCCCCATAGGAAGGTGTCCACTGAGTTTTGTCCAATTTTGGTTTCTGCAGTAACAGGGAAGCACTGAGTTCAATGCAATGTCTAAAAATTACTGGGTTCTTCCTCTCCAAAGCACACAGCTTTTGTCTTTATGCTGCATAACCTTTGCCAAGGGATTGGGGAGGGGTGCCATAGGAAATTCAAGACTGTTTTTCCTACTTTTTCAGTACTTCCTTCAGTTATATGAAATTTAAAACCAGGTATTGTGAGTGCTTGCCTGATTTTTGGTTCTTAAGAAGGTGCTTTTTTTGTGTGTAGATAGTTGTTAAATTGGCGTCCTTGCAGGGGTAGTGATTGGTGGAGACTTCTATTCTTCCATCTTGTTCCACCTGTCTCCCATTAATTTGGTTTAGTGCTGATTGGGGCATATGTCATATACTGAGAACTATACTGAACAAAATTTTTAGCTCAAAAAATTATTAGTATTTATAAAAGAATAATTTACTATTGCTCACTGTCATTTCTTTTAAAAACCTTTAGGAAATTGTTTTTGCTGATCAATATCATGAGAAAATATTTGTTTAGTTGTTTAGAGATTATGACTTTTCAAACTTCACCTGAAAGTTTCTTGTCAGAATTGTATTAACATTTGTGGTATAAGAATAAGTATTAGGAAAATTTTAAAAAGTGATAAAAATGACACATTGGGGACACTGAAACATTCTACCTCACACAAGTCACACCTGACATCACTTATTTATGCAGTTTGTTTGATTTGTTTAATCCCACACAAAATAAGTTATAATATTGAATTTAACATATACTTCTGTTTGAAAAGTATGATTTTTTTAAATTCATATGAAAATTTCTAATTAGACAGTAGAAATCAATAATGTCATGCCAAAGATGCCATTCAGTATCTTTAGATATCAAAGATGCTCAAAAAACAGTTGCAGCTTTTCATATTTTTGAAGAAGTACCAGTTTGTAAAGTCTGAAAGGGATGACTAGTCACTCCATCAAATGCAAGACATCAATGGAAGTTGATGAAAAACATGAAAAGTAAACAAGGAAACAATACCAATAAAAGAACACAATTATTTGTTAGTAACTGACTACAAAGAAATGGCAATATATGAATTACTTGAAAAATATTCAAAATAATTATTTTAGGGATGCTCAGCAAATTTCAAGAGGAAATAGAGACAATCCAAATCAGAGATACAGTTCCTAAAAAACAATAAGTTTAACAGAGCAATGGAAATCATAAAAAATATAAATCTTAGAGCTGAAGAATACAGTGAGTCAAATGCAAAATGTAATAAATAACATTAAAAGCAAACTTTATTAAGCAGAAGAAAGAACATGTGAACTAGAGTCAGATAAGAATTAAGAAAAAAAAAAAAAGGAATAAAGACATTCTACAAGGTTTATATCACCCGAGGCCAGGAGTTCTAGACCAACCTGATCAACATGGCAAAACCCCATCTCTACTAAAAATACAAAAAACTAACTGTGTATACTGGTGGATGCCTGTAATCCCAGTATACAGGAGGCTGAGACAGGAGAATAAATTAAACCAAAGAGGCAGAGGCTGCAGCAATGAGCCAAGATTGCACCGTTGCGCTCCAGCCTGGGATCAAGAGGAAAACTCCCATCTCCAAAAAAAAAAAAAAAAAAAAAGAGAGAGAGACAGAGTTTTTAAATGTTCTCACCATAACAAACATTAAGTATGTGGTGTGATGGTTACTTAGGTTGTAATTTCACAATGTATACATATAACAGAACATGTTGTACATCATAAATATACACAATATTTTTTAAAAAGTAGATACTTTGTTATTTCTCACTGAATCATTAGTGACACAGGCTTAACCTACTGACACACTCTGTTATGTGAGAAATGATATCTGGAGTTTATTTAAATAGAACAGACTGCTTGTTCATTCACATAATCTATTTTTACATTTTTTTTCATTTGTAGCCGAGTGTGCATTTTGCTATTTTTGTCTAAAGACTGATTAATAAAATCCACCTTTCTCTTTTTGCCAGTTATGCACTGAATGTTACTAAAAACAAAAATATTACCTCAATTGTATGTCTCCTTAGTAGTTTAGGACCATCCTATATAAAATATTTACTCAGAGAGCCCAACTTAAATAGATGATATAATGTAAAAAGAGAGTGGATAACATTTGGCTCTGCTATCTTCTTCAGGGAAAACATATTGAAGAATTTATCTATCATATTATTACCACTTCTTGGCAATACACCACTTATTTCGGAGAATTTCAGAGCGTAAACATCCTTGGGAATTATCTTCTCCAGCCTTGTCAAAATAGTCTGAACACTGAGACAATGTTTCTACAAAGATTTATTCAATTTATGCTCGATTACATACCAGGGCAGGATCTTCTGTTCTTCAAGAAGCAGTCAAACTGTTTGACAAATCATCCTTGTAGTAAACTGCCATGTTTGTTCCTGGAAATTTGTCTCACTTATGATCTCTAAACCAACAAAGAAAAAAATTCACATAGTTCTTCTACGTGACATTCTTAGAGATACTTGTAGATAGATGGCAGTTTTTTCAAAGTTCATCCACATTTTAATTCTTTCTTGTCCTTTTATGTTTTTCATTTGATTTTAATAACATTCACCATTCTGTTAACTTTATTTGACTGCAATCTATCATGTGAGAGCCTCTCTTAAAATATTACAAGAAGTGGACACATAATTCGATCATGTAAGATTTAGTTAAGGCAGAAATTATTTTTTGTAATCTGACCAATTTTTCACTTTTAATGTAGTTCAGCGTGCTATTTCCATTTTGAACAGTTTTGAAATCATGTCAAATTTGGGGATGTATGTTTAATACTACCAGGTTCATTGCACATTAAATGCTATTTTTTTTTTAATTTACTACTTCTTTTAGACTCAACAAAATTATCTTCATATTGTATTGCCAAATTGTGTCTTAGATCTCTTTATCATTTCAAGGCTGTTGATGCCATTTTTAACTGTAAAGGAATCATGTAATATATTTCTCTTTACATTTTGATCTTCATCACCTCCTTACCTTTTTCTTGTTCCAAATGGTTTTACTGGGGTTTTCAATTGTACAATCCTACCCTTCTACCATGAGATTTTGTATTTTAAAATTCTTGGTTTTGAATTCATTCACCTGTTTTTTTTTTTTCAATTCTGTGAGATACAACATATCCCCAGTAATTTTAACATCCACCAAAAAATTGCTTATAAAAATTAAAAAATTACTTTATATCCATCACAGATCAAAACACATGCATCAACTCCTTATGTAGGCTCATCACTACTAATGTAGGCTTTGTTTTTACTGAGACCTGTGTTAGTCATTTAGACAAATAACTTTGTTTCCTGGGAATATAGTTTAATTTTTAATTTTTTAATTTTTAATTTGTGTGCATACATAGTATGTGTATATATTCATGTGGTACTTGAGATGTTTTTATACAGGTATGCAATGCAAAATAAGCACATCCTGGAGAATGGATTATCTATCCCTTTAATCATTTATCCTTTGACTTAAAAACAATCCATTTTAAAATGTAGAATCAAGTTGTTATTGACTACAGTCACCCTATTGTACTATCAAATAGTAGGCCTTATTCATTCTATTTTTCTTGTACCCATTAAGTATCTCGACCTCCCTGAAACCACCTCACCACTTTTCCCAACCTCTGGTAATCATCCTTCTATTCTCTATGTCTGTGGGTTCAATTGTTTTAATTTTTAGATTCCCAAAATGAATGAGAACATGTGATTTTTATCTTTCTGTGCCTGGCTTGTTTCACTTAACCTAATGATCTTCAGTTCCAACCATATTGTTGCAAATAACTGGATTTCATTCTTTTTTATGGCTGAATAGTACTTCATTGTGTATATGTACCATGGTTTCATAATTCATTCAACTGTTGATGGACACTTAGGCTGCTTCCAAATTTTAACCATGTGCTACAAAAAACATAGGAATGCAGATATCTCTTTGATATACGGATTTCTTTTCTTTTGTGTGTATATTCAGCAGTAGGATTGCAGAATCGTATGGAAAGTCAATTTTTAGTTTTTTGAGGAACCTTCAACATTTTTCCCCCATTTGTTGTACTAATTGACATTCTCGCCAATGGTGAATAAAGGTTCCTTTTTCTACATATGCTTGCCAGCAGTTGTTATTGCCTGTCTTTTGGATGTAAGTAATTTTAACTGGGGTAAAATGATATCTCATTGTAGTTTTGATTTGCATTTCTCTGATGATCAATGATGTTGAGCACTTTTCATATGCCTATTTGCCATTTATATATCTTCTTTTGAGAAATGTATATTTAAATATTTTGCTCATTTTTAAAAATCAGATTATTAATTCTTTTCTTGTAGAATTGTTTGGGTTCCATATATAGTCTGGTTATTAATTCCTTGTCAGAGGAGTAGTTTGTAAATATTTTCCCCCATTGTATGGGTTGTCATTTCATTTTGGATTGTATCCTTTGCTGTGCAGGATCTTTTTAACTTGATATGATCCCATTTGTCTATTCTTGCTTTGTTGTGGTAGGTTGTTGTGCTGGTAGGTTATTGCTCAACAAATTGTTGCCCAGATCAATATCCTGGAGAGTGTCCCCATTTTTTGTAGTGGTTTTATTATCTGAGGTCTTACATTCAAGTCTTTAAACCATTTTGATTTTATTTTTGTACATGGTGATCTACAGGGGTCTAGTTTCCTTCTCCTTTATATGGACATCCAGTTTTCCCAGCTGCATTTATTGAAGAGACTGTTTTCTTCCCAGTGGATGTTCTTGACACCCTTGTCAAAAATGAATTCACTGTAAATATGCGGATTTGTTTCTCAGTTCTCTGTTCTGTTCCACTAGTTTTTGTTTCTGTTTTTAATGCCAGTGCCATGCTCTTTTGGTTACTAAAGCTTTGCAGTAATTTGAAAACAGGTAATATTATTCCTTCACTTTTGCTCTTTTTCTCAGGATAGCTTTGATGATTCTATGTCTTTTTTGGTTCCACATAAATTCTTTTTCTATTTCTGTGAAGAATGTCATTGGTATTCTGAAAGTCATTGCATTGAACCTGTAGTTTAACAAGTAAAGACATTTCAACAATATTGTTTTTTTCCACTGTATCAACATGGAATATCTTTTTAATTTTTTGTGTTTCCTCTTTAATTTCTGTCATTAAAGTTTTGTGATTTTGTTGTGGAGATCTTTCACTTCCTTAGTTAATTGCTAGGTATTTAATTTTATTTGTGTATATTGTAAATGGGATTACTTTTTAAATTTCTTCTTCAGAGTATTCACAATTTGCATATAGAAACACTACTGATTTTTGTATCTTAATTATATATCCTGCAACTTACTGAATTTTTCAGTTCTAATAGTTTTCTGTGGAATCTTTAGGATTTTCCAAATATAATAGCATATCATCTGCAAGATAGTTGGAATTCTTTCCAGGCAATTTGGACGCCCTTTATATGTTTCTTTTGTCAGATTGCTTTAGCTAGGATTTCCAGTTCTTTGTTGAATAACAGTGGTGAGAGTGGGCATCTTTGTCGTGTTCAGCATCTTAAAGGAAATGCTTTCAGTTTTTTCCACCATCTAGTATGATACTACCTGTGAGTCTTTTGTAAGGATTTTATTTTGTTGAGGTGTTTTCTTTCTATCTTCATTTTTTTAAGGACCTTGAAGAGATATTGAATTTTATTAAATCCCTTTTCAGCATCAGCTGACATGACCATATGATTTGTATTCTTCATTCTATTGATATTGCAAATCTGATTGATTCACATATATTGAACTATACTTGTATTCCTGATATAAGTCTCACTTTGTCCTGATGAATGATTTTTATAGTGTATTGTTGAATTCTTTTTAATAGTGTTTTGTTGTGGAATTTTGCATCAATATTGATCAAAGATACTGGCCTGTAGTTTTCTTTTTTCTTTTTTTTAAAAATATCTTTGTTAGGTTCAGGTATTAGAATAATACTGGCCTCATAGAACCGGTTTGAACATATTTACTCCTCCTATATTTTTCAGAATAGTTGTAGTACAATTGGTATTAGTTATTTAAATTATTGGTAGAATTAGCAGTGACATCATCAGATCCTGGGCTTGTCTTTACTGAGAGAATTTTATTACAGACTTGATCTTGTTACTTATTGTTCCATTCAGGTTTTGAATTTCTTTGTGGTTCAATCTTGACAGGTTGTGTGTGCCTAGGAATTAATCAATTTATTGTAGATTTTCCAATATATTGGCATAGAGTTGTTCATGGTAGCCACTAATCTTTAAATTTTGGTAGTATCTGTGGTAATATGTCCTTTTCAAATTTTTATTTTATTTATTTGGATCTTGTCTCCTTTTTTTCATAGTCTGGCTAAAGGTTTTTCAATTTTAACTATTCAAAAACCAGTTTTTTGTTTTATTGATATTTTTTGTAGTTTTAGAATTTAAATTTCATTAATTTTGGCTTGGGTCTTTTTTATTTCTTATACTAATTTTAGGTTTGGTTTTCTCTTGCTTTTTTAGTCCTTTCAGATGCATTGTTAGATTGTACATTTGAAGTTTTTTCTCTTTTTTGATGTAGGAACTTAAAAACTTTCCTCTTAGTACTCCATCTGTTATATCCCATAGGCTTTTGTATGTTGCATTTCCATTATCATTTCTTCTGAGAAATTTTTCTAATTCCTTCTTAAATTTTTCTTTGACCCACTGGTCATTAAGGAGCATACTTTCTTTCTTTATTTTCATGTTTGCGTACAGTTCCCAAACTTCCTCTTTTCAATTTACAGTTTTATTTATTTGCATTCAGAAAAGATGCTTGATATCCCTTCAAATTCTTTGAATGTTTTGAGACTTGTTTTGTGACCTAATATATGGTCTGTCCTTGAGAATGATCCATTTGCTGAGAAAAAGGATATGTATTATGTAGCTCTTGGATGAAATGCTCTGTAAATACCTATTATATCCATTTGGCCTATAATACGGATCAATGCCAGTGTTTCCTTGTTTATTTTCTATCTCTAATATTTGTCCAGTGCTGAAAGTTGCATGTTGAAGTCTCCATCTATTATTGTACTGGGGCCTATCTCTCTTGTTACTTCTAATAATATTTTCTTTATATATTGGGATGGTCCATTGTTGGGTGCACATACATTTTAAATTGTTATATCTCTTGCTGAATGGATCCCCTTGTCATTATATACTGACCACTTTTGTCTCTTTTTATAATTCTGGTCTTAAATCTATTTTGTCTTATATAAGAGTAATGACTCCTGCTCTTTCTTGTTTTCAACTGATATATCTTTTTTCATCCCTTTATTGTCAGCCTATATGTGATTTTGTAAGTGAAAGGTGTTTCTTTTAGGCAACAGATCCACAGGTCTTGTTCTTTTTATTCATTCAGCCACGTTATGTCTTTTAATTGGAGAGTTTAGAACATTTACATTCAATATTATTGATAAGTAAGATCTCACTCATGCCATTTGTTATTTTTTTCTGGTTGTTTTACTGTCTTCTTTTTGTCTTTCTCTAATGAAGGTGATTTTTCTCTGGTGATATAATTTAACTTTCTGCTTTTAATTTTTTCGTGTATTAATAGTATGTTTTTGGGTTGAAGTTGACATAATGCTTGAAAATATTATCTTATAACCCTTTATTTAACCTGATAACAACACTTTTTGCATAAGCAAACATGCAAAAGAAAGCTAATAAGAACTCTATGCCTTAACTTCATCTCCCCCACTTTTTAACTTTCTATTTTTTCTATTTATACTTATTGCAGTATGTCTTGAAAAGTCGTAAACTATTAATATTTTATTTTTCATTTTCTCTTTCTACTTAGGATATGAGTAGTTTACACACTACAGTTGCTGTGTTACAATATTGTGTGTTTTTCTGTGAACTGTTACCAAGTGAGTTTTGTATCTTTAGGTGATTGTTTATTGCTCATTAGTGTTCTTTTTTTTTAATGATTGAAGTACTCCCTTCAGCATTTCTTGTAGGACATATCTGGTGTTGATGAAATTCCTCATCTTCTGTTTGGCTAGGAAATTCTTTATTTCTCCTTAATGTTTGAAGAATATTTTTTTCTGGATATCCTATTCTAGGGTAATAGTTTTTGTTTTGCTTTGTTTCCCCTTCAGCACTTTAACTACATCATTCCACTCTCTCTTATCCTGAAATATTTCCACTGAAAACTCTCCTGCCAGACTTATTGGAGTGCCATTGTGTGTAACTTGATTATGTTCTCTTGGTGCTTTTAGAATTTGTTTTTTATTATTGACCTTTAAGAGTTTGATTACTAAATGGCTTGTGGTAGTCTTCTTTCGGTGAAATCTGTTGGTGTTCTGTAATCTTTTCATACTTGAATACTGATATCTTTCTCTAGGTTTGGGATGATCTCTGTTATTATTTTGAATAAACTTTCTACCCCTATCTCTTTCTGTAACTCCTTTTAAAGGTAAACAACTCTTAGATTTGCCCTTGAGAGGTTATTTCTAGATTTTACATAGAAATGCTTTATTATTTTATATTCTTTTTATTTTTTCTTCTCTGACTGTGTATGTTCAAATAACCTATCTTCAAGCTCACTAATTCTTTCTCCCGCTTGATCAGTTCTGCTAGTAAGGGACGCTGATGCATTCTTTAGTATGTGTATTGCATTTTTCAGCTCCAGAATTTCTGGATTATTTTTAATTTTTAATTATTTCAGCCTCTTTGTTAAATATATCGGATAGTATTCCAAACTCCTCTGTGTTATCTTAAATTTCTCTGAGTTACTTCGATACAGCTATTTTGAATTTTCTGTCTGAAATGTCACATATCTTTGTTTTGGGATGTCAATTTGAGATCTTTCTAGCTTTTTGATGTGGGTATTCAGTGCTATAAATTTCTAAATTTTCCCCTTAACACTGCTTTAGCTGCCTCCCAAAGATTCTGGTACATTGTCTCTTTGTTCTCATTAATTTCAAAGAACTTTTTTATTTCTACCTTAATTTTCTTATTTACCTAGAGGTCATTTAGAAGTAGACGGTTCAGTGTTTGATCTTCTGCTCTTCTGTCAGTTTGCTGAGAATGATGGTTTCAGGCAGCAAATCGCACTGCCACGTGTGTACCTATGCAACAATCTTGCATGTTCTTCACATGTACCCCAAAACCTAAAATGCAATAAAATAAATAAATGGAAAAAAAAGAAGTAGATGGTTCAATTTCCATGTAGTTGTGTAGTTTTGAGTGAGTTTCTTAATATCGAGTTCTGATTTGATTGTGCTGCACTCTGAGAGACTGACTGTTATGATTTCAGTTATTTTGCATTTGTTGAGGAGTATTCTACTTCCAATTATGTGATTAATTTTAGAGTACATGCCATTTGGCACCAAGAAAAATATATATTCTGTTGTTTGGGATATGAGCTCTGTAGATATCTATAGGTTCTACTTTATCTGGAGTTGAATAAAAGTTAAAAATTAAAAAGTACTGAATATCCTTTCTAATTTTCTGTTTTGATGACCTGTCTAATATTGACAATAGGGTATTAAAGTCTCCCACTATTATTGTGTGGGAGTCTAAGTCTCTTTGTAGGTTTTAAAGAAGCTGTTTTCTTAATCTGGGTGCTCCTGTATTGAGTGCATATGTATTTAGGATAGTTTGCTCTTCTTGTTGAATTGATCCCTTTACCATTATGTAATGCCCTTCTTTATTTTGACTTTGTTGGTTTGAAGTCTGTTTTGTAGAAACTATGTAATCCCTGCTTTTTTCTGCTTTTTACTTGGAAAATTTTCTTCCATCCCTTTATTTTGAGCCTATGTGTCTCTGCATGTGAGATGGGTCTCTTGAACACAGCACACAAATAGTTCTTGTCTTTTATCCAGTTTGCCATTCTGTGTCTTTTAATTGGGGCATTTAGTCAATTTACATTTAAGGTTAATATCATTATGTATGAATTTGATCCTGTCAGCATGATGCAGTCTGGTTAATTTTGCAGACTTATAAATGTAGTTGCTTCATAGTGTCTTTGGTGTGTGCTTCTGTGTGTTTTTGTAGTGACTGGTAACAGCTTTTCCTTTCCATATTTAGTGCTTCCAAATTGTTATACTGGCTTCAAATTCATTTTTTTTTTATGATCACAGAAATCACATAACTATTTCCATAGTAAAAAATTTTATTAGGCACAATTAAGTCAAATTTTACTTGTAATTTAAATTTCAGTATTTCATATAAATACAAAAGGAATAATTAACTTATTAGCAATAAAGAAGGGTTAATATAAATTATTTTTTCCTTAACAATATAGATATAGAATATATCATATTTTGTAAAATGACTGTACATTTATAAAATGACTGTGCATTCTGGTAAAATACGATTGACTTGTTTTCCATGAAACATGCTCAGGTGAAAATTTTTATGTAATCAAGAATTTAGTGCAGGATCTTTATTTCCACAGAACAAGTACATTAATTTCCTTCATGTTAGCATAACATGTTTTATTCATTTTAAAACACTATGCAATTTATAGAGAAAACTGAAATGGGCAAACTGATAGTATTAAAGTCACCCAACATATTATTATTTTAAATGTGAATAACTATGCTTTAAAAAGCAGTGACAGTAGAATTTACAATAAAGTTATCTTTCAAACTGACTTATATTAAGGCCTGATGCATTTTGCAAATTAAGTGTG
This sequence comes from Sapajus apella, assembly GCF_009761245.1. Classification (NCBI taxonomy): domain Eukaryota; kingdom Metazoa; phylum Chordata; class Mammalia; order Primates; family Cebidae; genus Sapajus; species Sapajus apella. Next base: position 16,144,344 of record NW_022436966.1, on the reverse strand, counting down.
TGTGTGTATACACACACACACACATATATACACTTAATATGTTAATATATGAATATCAATATTTTCTAAAATGTATAAAAATATTATACTACAGTATAAATATCTGTTGTACTTGATAAATTCATTGTTGCTATGGAAATTTTTTTCAATTTATAATTCATAGTCTATGCACATCATACTTTGACTTTTTTTTTTAGACAGTTGGTCTCTTACTAGTGAATTGTGTTTTTTCTGCACAGGTATGTCAACAATATAATTTCTATGATTTCCATATAATTAAAATTGTAAAAAAGAAGTTAAGTGTGGTAGGCAGATTTCTAAGATGGCCCTCATAATTTTTGCTCCTCTAAGCCCCTGATTATGTTATATTACCTGGCAAAGGGATTGTGCTAATGTAATTGTGGTTTAGTTGACTTTGAGTTAATAAAAAGAGATTATTCTGTTGGGCCTAACCTGGTCAGTCACATGAGCCCTCCAAAAGCAGTTTTGTTTTGTTTTGTTTTACTGTTTTAGGTGAAGTCAGAGAGATTCAAATAATGAGAATTCCACCAAAGGAAGGGTTTCTATTGCTGTGACAGTGGAGGCCACAGGTCAAAGATCTAACAGTGACCTCAGAGGCAAAAGTGGTCCCTAGCTGTCAATCAGCAAGAACATAAAGACATTAGTACTATCACCATAAAGTGATAAATTTTGCTAACAACCTGAAGAAAAAAAAACCTGGAAGTAAGATTTTACTAAACCTCAAGGTGAGAACTCAGACAAGCTAATACCTTGTTGTCAGTCTTGTGATATCTTGAACAGACAACCCAGTCATATACTATCTATAATCCTGACCTACTGAAACTCTGAGATAATAAATGGGTGTTATTAAAAGTTCTAAATGTATAGTAATTTGTTAAGCAGCAGTAGGCAACCAACACAATTAGTAAAATTTGCTTGATAGGTTGATGAAATCTAACACTTTTGATGAGACAGGTTTAAGGGCACTGACAAGTAGGCTGGTTTATATTAGGTTTTGCAAGAGTAATTGCAGTTTTTGCCATTAATTTTCATGGAGAAAACTGCAATTATTTTTGCACCAACCTAATAACAGGGGTTCCCAACCCCTGAGCAGCAGACCAGTACCAGTCCTCTCTGTGACCTATTAGGAACTGGGCCACACAGCAAGAGTTAAGTGGCCCTGATTGAACATTACCACCTGAGCTCCACTTGGTGTCAGATTAGTGGCTGAGCTCCAGTTCCTATCAGATCAGTGACAGCATTAGATTCTCATAGAATTGTAAACCTTATGGTGAACTGTGTAAGCAAGGGACTTGGGCTGCCTGCCCCTTATGAGAATTGAATTGATGTCTGATGATCTGAGGTGGAACAGTTTCATCCTGAAATGTCCCCTACCCTCTCCATCCATGGAAAACTTGTTTTCCATGAAACCCATCTCTGATGCAGGAGGTGAGTGCACTTACTGCTGTGCATCCAGCAATAGAAAGTAACAGGCCGCAGACTGGACTGGCACTGTTCTGCTTCCCTCAGGCACGGGAACCCCTGCTATAAACTAGTCTACTTGTTTTGTCAGTGCTCTTAAACCTGTCTCACTGAAAGTGTTAGGAGGCTTCATCAACCTATCAAGTAAATTTTACTTCTTGTACTGTGTACCACCGGTTTATGGGACTCAGTTGCCTGAAGGCAATTAGGAAGATGAGGAGGTTAGAATGGGATGAATCAGGGCCCAAAGAAAGGGTTCTCTAGGTCTGAATTTTATTCAGATGCTCACATGAATATAGATGAATTATTTGGATTTGGAGAATTATAGAATCTTCCTGGAAAAATTTCTGCGAGTAAAAGTTACCTTTATAGTTCTGAAGTGACTGGAAGACATTACAGACTAATAAGTGGCAGCTTTTTCTATGGGCAGTTACTGAGGAAACAGAGAAAATAGAACAAACAATAATTTCACGTGTCGTTATGACAAACCTAAATACTGATGAAAAGTGAAGGGGCTCAAAGAGGGAAATTTGCCAAAGCTGATGGGAAAAAGAAAAGCATCCTAGAAACAGTCATAGAAAGGGAACATTATCAAAGCCATCTAGAAACCAGGAAAAAATAATTATGTTTATGTTTTAACAGAGACCTAGAGCACCTCAATAAAGGAAAATGGTTATTGGAAATTTTTTCAAGCTTTGTAGTAGATGCAGGAGTAACATTATGGGACTTCCTCTGAGCCACACTTTATAGGAGCTGTCTACAGCTAAGGTTTGCACTTCCACAGTCTTAGAGAGCTTCATTATACTATCACTGGAAAAACATGTTTACAATTTGCAATGTAATATACATGTAAAATATAGATGACATATACTAATATTTTTAAAGTCTCAGTCATATTTAGATATGTCTTCTTTCTGATAATAGTGTTTATTCTTTCACTTTCTTACTTTCTAGTTTTAAGTATCCTAGTTATAAGAATTTACTTAATTAGCCTTCTCATTGTATCTTCTGAATAATATTAACAATTATCTCTATCTTTTTTTTTTTTTTTTTTTTGCTCTACAGTTTCTTTGGACTGGGTAGGGTTTGTCATTCAAATTTTATAATTTGAACAGTTTGAATACATGATTAACATGTGGAAAACATTTGTAAGTCCATGGATTTTCATCTTAGTAAAGTATGACTATTCTATAAATACTGAGCTACAACTTCATTATTATTATTTTTCAGATATATTTCCACTTTCCCTGAGATATAATCATTTAACTGCAGAACTGTTGGAAAGTTTTCTTACTAAAGGTGAAACCTGAGTTAAGACTTGTTGACAAAAGTAATCCAGATATGCAGACATCTGGGCAAAGTGGATATCTGGAAAAACTGCCAAGATGTGAATGTGAAAAGAACTTGGCAGTATGGAAACAGAAGTAAAGGCACACAATATATTCACACTTTCAAATCAAGCCAAGATTTTTCAGTTATATCTATTTGAAGCACCCTTATCTGAAAAATTGCCTGAACCTGTCTATTCCAGATTTAGTGCACTTCTTGAAGAAATATGAAAGTGAACTCAAAAAACAAATTTAATTCCTTATTGAGTAGACAAAAACAGAGAGATTAGACCATTAAGGGGAATCAAGGTAGTTATGTTTAAAGGGAAATTTCTCCTCTTTTGCTAAAATACCAGGAAAGAAAACAATCGCCTCCCCAGTCAGTCCAGATGCTTTCACCAAAATGCTAAAAACATAAACAAAAATCATCTGTGAAGAGATTATCTTAAAATGAGAAATCTGATTAAGGCACTTTGATGTTAAATACTTTTTTTTTTTCTTTACCAACTACTCCAAGTGAGTTTTTTCCAGTAATTAATTGCTAGCCTCAAAGCAAAATCTTCTTGATGTGCCAGATACAATCTTTCACTCCATCAAAAATAGAAAGCAAAAATTAACTTATACTTTATTATATATTTTATACTCTTATTTTCTTGGTACCAAAGACAGAGTCTAATAAATCTTTAGAATAAATGTTTGGTTCAATACATCAAAATATGTGTTTGAAAAGTTTCATTTGTCTCTGAATATTGACTATAATTCTGATGAAAACATAATACTTAAATATACTTCAATATTTGGTAGACTAATCTCTCAGAACTTGGAAATCAAATTACTTTTTTCAAGAAAACTTACAGAGTGTACTCAAATATTTTCTCAAAATACAGGCATACCTGAGAGATACTGCAGTTTCAGTTCCAGACCTCCATGATAACAAATGTTGCAATAAATCCAGTTATATAGTTTTTTGGATTCTCAAGGCAGAGAAAAGTTATGTTTACCCTATACTGTAGACTAGTAAGTGTGCATCAGCAGTCTTCAAAAACAATGGACATACCTTAATTAAAAGTACTTTACTACTGAAAAGCCCCATCCATATTCATCTGAGCTTTCAGTGAGTCATAATCTTTTTGCTAATGAAGGATCATTACTCAATGTTGATGGCTGTTGACTAAGTGGTGGTTGATGAAAGTTGGGTGGCTTTGGCAGTTTTTTAAAATAAGACAACGATGTAGTTTGCCATATTGATTGACTCTTCTTCTTATGAAAGATTTCTCTTCAGGCTATGTTCATTGGTAGCATTTTATCCACAGTAGAACCTTTTTCAAAATTGAAGTTGACCCTTTGCAACCCTGCCACTGCTTTATCAACTAGCTTTACGTAATAGTCTAAATCCTTTGTTGTCATTCGAGTATGTACAGAGCATCTTTCCCAGAAATAGATTCTATCCAATAAACCATTTTCTTTGTTTATCCATAAGAAGCAGCTACTCATTCTCTAAGTTTCATCATAAGATTGCACTAACTCAGTCTCATCTTCAGGCTCCACTTCTAATTCTTGTTCTCTTGCTATTTTCAGCATATATAGTTACTTCTCCCATTGAAGTCTTGAATCTTTAGAAGTCATCCATGAGATTTAGACTCAGCGTCTTCCAAATTCCTATTAATACTGATATTTTGACCTAGTGTCAAGAATCATGGGCATTCTTAATGTCACTCAGAATAGTGAATTCTTTGCAGGATGTTTTCACTCTCCTTAGCCCAGATCCATCAAATAAATCACTATCTATGGTAGCTATAACCTTACAAAGTTTATTTCTTAAATAATAATACTTGGAAGTTGAAATTACTTCTTGATACTTGGGCTGCAGAATGGATACTGTGTTATCAGGCATGAAAATAGCATTAATCTTTTTGTACACATCCGTAAGAACAGAACTCTTGGGTGACTAGGTGCATTGTCAATGATCAGTAATATTTGTAAAGAATCTTTTTTTTTTTTTTTTAAATCTGACCAGTAGATCTCAACAGTAGGCTTGAAATATTCAGTAAACCATTAAATAAACAGATAGGTTGTCATCCAGGCTTTGTTATTCCATTTGTAGAGCACAAGCAGAATAGATTTAGTCTAATTATTAGGGGCTCTAGGAGATTTTGAATGGTAAATAAACATTAAGTTACCAACTGCATTAAGCCCTAATAGGAAAGCAGTCTGTCATTTGGAGCTTAGAAGCCAGGATTCACCCTCTCCTTTCTAGCTACCAAAGTTCTAGATGACATTTTCTTCCAGCACAAGGCTGTTTGATCAACATTGATAATCTATTGTTTAGTGCAGCCACCTTCATCAATGAGCTTAGCTGGATTTTCTGGATAATCTGCAGCCTCCACACCAGAACCTGCTGGTTCACTTTTCACTTTTATGTTATGGAGATGGCTTCTTTCCCTAAACCTCATGAGCCAATCTCTGCTAGTCTCAAACTTTTCTTCCTCAGCTTCCTCACCTCTCTTAGCCTTCAGTGAATTGAATTGAATTGAATTAGGGCTTTGTTCTGGATAAGGCTTTGACTTTAGGGGATGTTATGGTTAATTTGATCTTCTGTCTAGAATACTAAAACTTTCTCCATATCAGTGATAAGGCAGTTTCACTTATCATTTTGTGCTTACTGGAGTAGTGCTTTATATTTCCATCGAGAACTTTACCTTTGTATTCACAACTTGACTAACTGACACAAAAGGTCTGGCTTTTGGCCTGTCTCAGCTTTTACATGCATTCCTCACTAAGCTTAATCATTCTTAGCTTTTGATTTAAAGTGTGTCCAGAGTGAGTCTTCTTTTCACTGGAATACCTAGAGGTCATTGTAGGACTATTACTTGGCCTAATTCCAATCTTGGTGTGCCTGAGGGAATAGGGAGGTCCAATGAATGGGAGATGGGGAAATGGCTTGTTGGTGGAGCAGTCAGAACACATAAGACACTTATCAGTTAAGTTCTGAGTCTTATATGAGCACAGCGTGTGGTGCTCAAAATAAGTAAAATAAGAACAACACAGGCCACTGATCATAGATCACCATACAGATATAATAATAAAATTTGAAATATTCTGAGACTTACTAAAATGTGACACAGATGTGGACTAGCATGTGCTGTTGGAAAAGTGGCACTTCCTTGATCAAGATTATCACAAACTTTCAGTTTGTAAAAATTCAGTATCTGCAAAGTGCGATAAATCTAAGCACATACAATGAGGCATGACTGTACTAGTTTTTCATGATTGCTGTAACAAACCGCCAGAAACTGAGTGGCTTGATATATCAGAAATTTATTATCTCCCATTTCTAGTGGTTAGAAGTTTAAAATCAAGGGGTTGGACATGTTGTCTTCTATGTTTGATTAAGGTAATGTACATATCCATAACCTCACCAATTTATAATTTTTTGTGTGTGATAACAATGTTAAAAATCTATTTTAGCAATTTTGAAATATGTCATACATTCTTACTGTGTTCACCATACAGCTTTATTGATTCTTTTTGTAATGTACATAATAATCAAAATATCACATTGTACTCCATAAATATATATAATATTTGGCAATTAAACATGAAAAAATCAGTTTCTTTTTCTTTAAAAAAGAGAATGGTTTGTTTCTTCTAGAGGGCTCTGAACTCTAGAGGAATGAGTCTGTCTCATTCCTTTCTCCCACCTTCATGTGGTTGTCATCAGTCCTTGGTGACTCTTGGCTTGTAGATGCATGTCTCCAATCTCTGTATCTGTCATCATTTGGCATTCTTCCTGTGTGTCCTTGTCAAGATTTCCCTTTTGTTGTAAGAGCGGCAATAATTGAATCAGAGAATACTCTAACCTAATGATACGGTTTAGCCGTGCCACACCCAAATCTCATCTTAAATTGTAGTTCCCATAATCCCCAGGTGTCATGGGAGTAACTCACTAGGAGGTAATTTAATCATGGGGGCAGCTATCCTCATGCCATTCACATAATAGTGAGTTCTCAGCAGATCTGATTGTTTTATAAGGGGCTATTACCTGCTTTGCTTGGGCCCTCTCCTTGCTGCCACCATATGAAGAAGGTTGTGTTTGCCTCCTCATCCATCATGATTGTAAGTTTCCTGAGGCCTCCCCAGATCTGTGGAACTATAAGTCAATTAAATCCCTCTTCTTTATAAATTACCCAGTCTCAGGTATGTCTTTATTATCATCATGGGAATGGACTAATATGACTTATATGCCCAAATTGAAACTTGGTTTACATTTGTAAAGACTGTATTTCTTATTTTTTTCTTTCTTATTTATGTATTTATGTATGTATTTATTTTTACTGTACTTTAGGTTCTGGGGTACATGTGCAGATCATGCAGGATTGTTGCATAGGTACTTACATGGCAATGTGGCTTGTTGCCTACATCCCCCTGTCACCTACATCTGGCATTTCTCCCCATGTTATCCCTCCCCAACATCTCCACCCTCCTGTGGTTCCTCCCTTGGCACCCTCCAACAGACCTTAGTGTGTGATGCTCCCCTCCCTGTGTCCATGTGTTATCATTGTTCAACACCCGCCTATGAGTGAGAACATGCAGTGTTTGATTTTCTGTTCTTGTGACAATTTGCTGAGAATGATGGTTTCCAGATTGATCCATGTCCCTACAAAGGACACAGACTCACTGTTTTTATGGCTGCCTAGTATTCTATGGTGTATATGTGCCACATTTTCCTTGTTCAGTCTATCATCAATGGGCATTTGGGTTGGTTCCAGTTATTTGTTATTGTAAACAGTGCCGCTATGAACATACGTGTGCACGTGTTTTTATAATAGAGTGATTTATAATCTTTTGGGTATATACCCAGTAATGGGATTGCTGGGTCAAATGGAATTTCGATTTCTAGGTCCTTGAGGAAGAGCCACATTGTCTTCCACGATGGTTAAAGTAATTTACACTCCCACCGACATTGTAAGAGTGTTCCTATTTCTCCACATCCTCTCCAGCATCTGTCGTCTCTAGATTTTTTAATGATCACTATTCTAACTAGCATGAGGAGGTATTTCAATGTAGTTTTGATTTGCATTTCTCTAATAATCAGTGATGATGAGCATTTTTTCATATGTTTCTTGGCCTTATATATTATTTTGAAAAGTATCGGTTCATATCCTTCTCCCACTTTTGAATGGGTTTGTTTGTTTTTTTTCTTGTAAATCTGTTTTAGTTCTTTGTAGAGTCTGGATATTAGCCCTTTGTCAGATGGGTATATTGCAAAAATTGTTTCCCATTCTGTTGGTTGCCAGCTCACTCTAATGATTGTTTCTTTTGCTATGCAGAAGCTCTGGAGTTTAATTAGGTCACATCCGTCTATTTTGGCTTTTGTTGCCAATGCTTTTGGTGTTTTAGTCATGAAGTCCTTGCCTATGCCTATGTCCTGAATGGTTTTGCTTATGCTTTCTTCTAGGGTTTTTATGGTGTTAGGTCTTGTGTTTAAATCTTTAATCCATCTGGAGTTAATTTTAGTGTAAGGTATCAGGAAAAGGTCCAGTTTCTGCTTTCAGCACACTGCTAGCCAGTTTTCTCAACACTATTTATTAAACAGGGAATCCTTTTCCCATTGCTTGTTTTTGTCATGTTTGTCAAAGATCAGATGGTTGTACATGTGTGGCATTGCCTCCAGGGCCTCTGTTCTGTTCCATTTATCCATATCTCTGTTTTCATACCAGTACCATGCTATTTTGATTACTGTAGCCTATAGTATGATTTGAAGTGAGGTAGTGTGATGCCTCTAGCTTTGTTCTTTTTGCTTAGGATTGTCTTGGCTATGCCAGCTCTCTTTTGGTTCCATATGAATTTTAAGGTGGTTTTTTCCAGTTCTGCAAAGAAGGTCATTGGTAGCTTGATGGGGATAGCGTTGAATCTATAAATTACTTTGGGCAGTATGGCCATTTTCACGATATTGATTCTTCCTAACCATGAGCATGCAAAGACTGTATTTCTAAGTAAATTCACATTCATAGATATACAGAGTTAGAGTTTGAAAATTTATTTTGGAGCCATACAATTCAATCCATAATATTTCTTTAACCTCTCTCAGCAATATTTTGTAGTTTTATTATTGTAATCTTGAACATATTATATTAAATATATTTATAAGTATTTTATGATCTCAGTTCTACATTTTTTATAGTGAACTTGTATTTAAAATTTTTACTTTACATTAATTTGTCATTCATTTATGGAAGTGCAGTTGATTTTTTTATAGTGAACTTATACTCTATGGTCCAGATAAATCCTTTATTTTTGTCTATTAGAAGTGTAGATGTGTTTGTGAGTGCCTACACTGATAACCACTTCTCCCGTGAACAGAGACAGTTTACTTCTTTATTTTTTAGTCGTGCATTTCTTTTCTTTTTTTTTTTTCTTTTTTTTTTTTTTTTTTTTTTTTCTGCCTCATTAAAGGATCTCCAGTATAAATTTGGACAGTAAGCAGATACCTTTTTTTACTCTCATTCATTCCTGAATTTTCCATTATTTTTTCTAAAGATTACATTTTTCTAATTCTGTATTTGTTCACTCATTATAAAATATTTTCTTTGAAATTCTTTGTATATCTATAGTTACTAAATTGCAAATTTTTAAAAAATAGCTATTTTGAAGTCCTTGTCAATTAAATACAACCTCTAAGGTCTGGTTTTATTTATTTTCTTTATTATAGTTCATTTTCTTTTTTATTGGCAGGTCTGATAGTTTTTAGGTGTTCAGATTGTTTAGTAAATTATTTTTTGAGGGAGGATTGATTACGTTGTCTTGTTTTATAGAATTTTTGTTTTGTTCTGATAGACCACTAAATTAATGAAGGTACTTGTTTGTGTCTGGTTTGATCATCTTTTTTATTATTATATTAGGTCTATTTGAGTTTTGAACTTTGTCCTTGGCCCTAGTTTTAACTTTCAAAACGAGGTCTTTTTGATGTATCATAATGAAGTCTGACATTCTCAGTGAGGTTTTTGTACTCAGCTTAACATGAGACTCCAACTTCTGTTATCACTGTAACATCTTGGTTAGTTCTGTTCTGTTCTCAATCCACAGTTAATCCCATTTAGACTTCCCAGAGTTTCACCCAGTATGCAAGCCAGCTCATGGAAATCACCCTAATTTGATTTTCCAAACTAATGTATCCCTCTACCTCATACCTTCTAAAACATTCCATCATTTTAGTTACTTTTTTTTCTAAAATTCCAGGTGCTTCAGACACCTAGAACTCCAATATTTACCTCCTGAGTTTAGAAAGACTGCCAGTATGCTTGGGTTTTATCTTCTTGTATTAAAGTGGCAATGTGCTTCTAGGTAGAAAGTCAGGCAATCATAGATCTTCATGTGTTTCAATCTCTTAAATATGAGAGTCCCTATGTCTAATTCCTGAAAAACAATCATTTCATTTATTTTAGTTTGTCTAGGTTTTAGATTTTTAGGTTGTTGTCATTGTGCTTTGTTTTTTTTTTTTTTTTTTTTTTTTTAGCTGGAAGTCCAAGTTTGGACAAGGTCCTCTGTCATATCATATAGTGAAGTACCTTTTCTTATAAGCTTCAGAAGACCATTGAAATGATTTTCATTTCTTAACCATATACTACTGTTTTAATTTTTAACTTAATAAAAGTTATGAATTGGCTAAGCTTATCTCCAAAAAGAAATGTATAAATAAGCAGTCAGAAACATAAAAAATAAAATTATCAATTTCATGAACATATTTTATGAAAAATAGTCAACATTCTGGAGATTTGTTGGAGACTTCAACAAGTAAATTTATTTACTTCTTCATTTAATCATATTTATATATAAAATATTGATTAAATTTGTCATTTGCTAGGCATTAAATTGAGTGTTAAAGATTATAGTTGATATCCAAAAGTAGTTTACATGATGATAAATAGAATATAATAGATGAATATGTAACATACTTTTGATGTCACTTTTATTATAATAGTAATTATTAAGCTATGTAAAAAGAGCTATGTGAACATGGATGAATAAATCATTACCTCTGTTTTGACCCCACTGTGATAAGATTAAGACCCAGAGAAATGATTGTGAGATTTTTCCTAGTAAATTGTAGAGCAAGTTTGAATAACTTTGAGAATTGTTGATGGAATGGAGTGTGGCTGAAAAACTGGGTTGCTGCTAGCTGTGGGCCTTGTCATGTTATGATTTTTAATTTAATATGGTTCTGTGGGCATCAGATATTTATAGTAAGTAACCTACTTTTCCCCCAATTATTTATTTATTGCATTTTAGGTTTTGGGGTACATGTGAAGAACATGTAAAATTGTTCCATAGGTACACATGTGGCAGTGTGATTTGCTGCCTTCCTCCTCATCACCTACGTCTGGCATTTCTCCCCTTGCTATCTCTCCCCAACTACCCAACCTCCACCGTCCCTCCCCTATTTCCCCCCAACTGACCCCAGTGTGTAGTGCTCCCCTCCCTGTGTCCATGTGTTCTCATTGTTCAACACCCACCTATGAGTGAGAACTTGCGGTGTTTGATCTTCTGCTCTTCTGTCAGTTTGCTGAGAATGATGGTTTCCAGGTTCATCCATGTCCCTACAAAGGACCCAAACTCATCATTTTTGATGGCTGCATAATATTCCATGGTGTATATGTGCCACATTTTCCCTATCCAGTCTTTCGTCGGTGGGCATTTGGGTGGGTTCCAAGTCTTTGCTATTGTAAACAGTGCTGCAATGAACATTCATGTGCATGTGTCCTTATAGTAGAACGATTTGTAATCCTTTGGATATATACCCAGTAACGGGATTGCTGGGTCAAATGGAATTTCTATTTCTAGGGCCTTGAGGAATCGCCACACTGTCTTCCACAATGGTTGAACTAATTAACACTCCCACCAACAGTGCAAAAGTGTTCCTCTTTCTCCACATCCTCTCCAGCATCTGTTGTCTCCAGATTTTTTAATGATCGCCATTCTAACTGGCGTGAGATGGTATCTCAATGTTGTTTTGATTTGCATTTCTCTGATGACCAGTGATGATGAGCATTTTTTCATATGTTTGTTGGCCTCATGTATGTCTTCTTTTGTAAAGTGTCTGTTCATATCCTTTGCCCACTTTTGAATGGGCTTGTTAGTTTTTTTCTTTTAAATATGTTTTAGTTCTTTGTAATTTCTGGATATCAGCCCTTTGTCAGATGGGTAAACTGCAAAAATTTTTTCCCACTCTGTTGGTTGCCGATTCACTCTAATGTCTGTTTCTTTTGCTGTGCAGAAGCTGTGGAGTTTGATTAGGTCCCATTTGTCTATTTTGGCTTTTGTTGTCAATGCTTTTGGTGTTTTGGTCATGAAGTCCTTGCCTACACCTATGTCCTGAATGGTTTTGCCTAAATTTTCTTCTAGGGTTTTTATGGCGTTAGGTCTTATGTTTAAGTCTTTAATCCATCTGGAGTTAATTTTAGTGTAAGGTGTCAGGAAGGGGTCCAGTTTCTGCTTTCTGCACACTGCTAGCCAGCTTTCCCAACACCATTTATTGAACAGGGAATCCTTTCCCCATTGCTTGTTTTTGTCTGGTTTCTCAAATATCAGATGGTTGTAGATATGTTGTGTTGCCTCCGAAACCTCTGTTCTGTTCCATTGGTCTATATCTCTGTTTTGGTACCAGTACCATGCTGTTTTGATTACTGTAGCCTTGTAGTATAGTTTGAAGTCCGGTAGTGTGATGCCTCCCGCTTTGTTCTTTTTGCTTAGAATTGACTTGGCTATGCAGGCTCTCTTTTGGTTCCATATGAAGTTTAAGGTGATTTTTTCCAGTTCTGCGAAGAAGGTCATTGGTAGCTTGATGGGGATAGCATTGAATCTATAAATTACTTTGGGCAGTATGGCCATTTTCATGATATTGATTCTTCCTAACCATGAACATGGAATGTTTCTCCATCTGTTTGTGTCCTCTCTTATTTCGTTGAGCAGTGGCTTGTAGTTCTCCTTGAAGAGGTCCTTTACGTTCCTCGTTAGTTGTATTCCTAGGTATTTTATTCTCTTTGTGGCAATTGCGAATGGAAGTTTGTTCTTGATTTGGCTCTCTTTAAGTCTGTTATTGGTGTATAGGAATTCATGTGATTTTTTCACACTGATTTTGTATCCTGAGACTTTGCTGAACTTGCTTATCAGTTTCAGGAGGTTTGGGACTGAGACAATGGGGTCTTCCAGATATACAATCATGTCATCTGCAAATAGAGACAATTTGACTTCCTCCTTTCCTATTTGAATGCGCGTTATTTCTTTTTCTTGCCTGATTGCTCTGGCTAGAACTTCTAATACTATATTGAATAGCAGTGGTGAGAGAGGACATCCTTGTCTGGTGCCACATTTCAAGGGGAATGCTTCCAGTTTTTGCCCATTCAGTATGATATTGGCTGTTGGTTTGTCATAAATAGCTTTTATTATTTTGAGATATGTTCCATCAATACCTAGCTTATTGAGTGTTTTTAGCATAAAGGGCTGTTGAATTTTGTCAAAGTCCTTCTCTGCATCAATTGAGATAATCATGTGGTTTTTGTCTTTGGTCCTGTTTATGTGGTGAATTACGTTTATAGACTTGTGTATGTTGAACCAGCCTTGCATCACTGGGATGAAGCCTACATGATCATGGTGGATAAGCTTTTTGATGTGCTGTTGCAATCGGCTTGTCAGTATTTTATTGAAGATTTTTGCATCTATGTTCATCATGAATATTGGCCTGAAGTTTTCTTTTCTTGTTGAGTCTCTGCCGGGTTTTGGAATCAGGATGATGTTGGTCTCATAAAATGATTTGGGAAGAATTCCCTCTTTTTGTATTGTTTGGAATAGTTTCAGAAGAAATGGTACCAGCTCCTCTTTGTATGTCTGGTAGAATTCAGCTGTGAACCCGTCTGGACCTGGGTTTTTTTTGGGTGGTAAGCTCTTAATTGCTGCCTTAACTTCAGACCTTGTTATGGGTCTGTTCAGGGTTTCGGCTTCTTCCTGGTTTAGGCATGGCAGGAGGCAAGTGTCCAGGAATTTATCCATTTCTTCCAGGTTTATTTGTTTATGTGCATAGAGTTGTTTGTAATAATCTCTGATGATGGTTTGAATTTCTGTGGAATCTGTGGTGATATCCCCTTTATCATTTTTTATTGCATCAATTTGGTTATTCTCTCTTTTCTTTTTTATTAATCTGGCTAGTGGTCTGTCTATTTTGTTGATCTTTTCAAAAAACCAGCTCCTGGATTTATTGATTTTTTGAAGGGTTTTTTGTGTTTCTGTCTCCTTCAGTTCTGCTCTGATCTTAGCTATTTCTTGTCTTCTGCTAGACTTTGAGGATTTTTGATCCTGCTCCTCTAGCTCTTTCAGTTTTGACGATAGGGTGTCAGTTTTTGATCTCTCCTTGCTTCTCATGTGGGCACTTATTGCTATATATTTTCCTCTAGAGAGTGCTTTAAATGTGTCCCAGAGATTCTGGTATGATGTGTTTTCATTCTCTTTGTTTTCGAAGAACATCTTTATTTCTGTCTTCATTTCATTGTTTATCCAGTCAACATTCAAGGGCAAGTTGTTCAGTTTCCATGAAGCTGTGCGGTTCTGGGTTAGTTTTTGAATTCTGAGTTCTAACTTGATTGCACTGTGGTCTGAGAGAATGTTTGTTACGATTTCCATTCTTTTGCATTTGCTGAGGAGTGATTTACTCCCAATTATGTGGTCAATTTTAGAGTAGGTGTGATGTGGTGCTGAGAAGAATGTATATTCTGTGGATTTGGGATGGAGAGTTCTGTAAATGTCTATTAGGTTTGCTTGGTCCCGGTCTCAGTTCAAGTCCTGGATATCCTTGTTAATTTTCTGTCTGGTTGATCTGTCTAATATTGACAATGGGGTGTTAAAGTCTCCCACTATTATTGTGTGGGAGTCTAAGTCTCTTTTTAAGTCATTAAGAACTTGCCTTATGTATCTGGGTGCTCCTGTATTGGGTGCGTATATATTTAGGATCGTTAGCTCTTCTTGTTGCATTGATCCTTTTACCATTATGTAATGTCCTTCTTTGTCTCTTATGATCTTTGTTGCTTTAAAGTCTAATTTATCAGAGATGAGAATTGCAACTCCTGCCTTTTTTTGCTCTCCATTTGCTTGGTAAATCTTCCTCTATCCCTTTATTTTGAGCCTTTGTGTATCCTTGCATGTGAGATGGGTTTCCTGGATACAGCACAATGATGGGATTTGGATTTTTATCCAATTTGCCAGTCTGTGTCTTTTGATTGGGGCATTTAGTCCATTTACATTTAGGGTTAATATTGTTATGTGCGACTTTGATGCTGCCATTTTGGTGCTAGCTGGGTGTTTTGCCCTTTAGTTGAGCTGGTACTTGTTGTTCTTTATATGTGTAGAGCCTCTTTCAGGAGCTCTTGTAGAGCTGGCCTGGTGGTGACGAAATCTCTGAGTACTTGCATGTTCCCAAAGGATTTTATTTTTCCTTCACTTATGAAGCTTAGTTTGGCTGGATAGGAGATTCTGGGTTGAAAGTTCTTTTCTTTAAGGATGTTGAATATTGGCCCCCACTCTCTTCTGGCTTGTAGGGTTTCTGCTGAGAGATCTGCTGTGAGTCTGATGGGCTTCCCTTTGTGGGTAACCCGACCTTTCTCTCTGGCTGCACTTAGTATTTTCTCCTTCATTTCAACCCTGGTGAATCTGATGATTATGTGCCTTGGGATTGCTCTTCTTGACGAATATCTTTGTGGTGTTCTCTGTATTTCCTGGACTTGAATGTTTGCCTGCCTTGCTAGGTTGGGAAGTTTTCCTGGATAATATCCTGAAGAGTGTTTTCCAGCTTGGATTCATTCTCTTCATCACATTCAGGTACGCCTATCAAACGTAGATTAGTTCTTTTCACATAGTCCTACATTTCTTGGAGACTTTATTCATTCCTTTTTATCCTTTTTTCTCCAGTCTTGCCTTCCCATTTTATTTCATTGAGGTGATCTTCGACCTCTGATATCCTTTCTTCTGCTTAGTCAATTCGGCTGTTGATACTTGTGCATGCTTCGTGAAGTTCTTGTGTTGCGTTTTTCAGCTCCATCAATTCACTTATATTCCTTTCTATTTTGTCCATTCTCATTAGCATTTTGTCAAATCTTTTTTCAAGGTTCTTAGTTTCTTTGCATTTGGTTAGAACATGTTCTTTAAGTTCACATAAGTTTCTTACTACCCACCTTCTGAAGTCTGATTCTGTCATTTCATCACACTCGTTCTCCCTCCAACCTTGTAAGTAACCTATTTTTATCAGCTACATGTTTTTGGAATTTAATGGTTTTGACATACAGATGATATGCTGAAGAAATTAGGGGCTAGTGTCAGGGAAAATTATCAGAAGGTTATTGCTCTGGTCAGTCAAGTGATGAGGAGCTGAATTATTGGTGTAGTTGTGAGATACAAAAAATAAAATAGATGGCAGAAATTTGTTTCATGAGCCATGGTATTTTATGTAATATATTGAATGCCCACTGAAACCTTAGGTAGTAGATTCAATACTCCAAAAATTGTTGACAAAAAGCAAACCATTCATTCAGTAAATGTTAAACACTTTTCCCCCATAAAACATGTTATAATCCTGGAATCTGAAATTGTGCTAGTGTAATAAATGTTTGCCCTATCTTGATTTTTACCTGCTTCAAGCCTCCCTCAAATACAACAATGACAAAAATCTTGGCAAATTATAGAGCCAGTGATGGGAACTGGAAGGGTTACTCAGGCTGGAGTTGGACCTAGAGAGGTAAAATAAAGCAAATAAGGTATTTTGCTGACCTAACCTTTCCAAAATGGGTGTTTTCTTGGAAAGTGAAATTAAAATCATTTTTTAAAAGTCTTCTAGTTGCTATGTAAAATTGTATTATTATATATGAGTTAGTAAACCTTGGACAAATGCTTTTGCCATCATTTAAAAATTTTGGGAAATGATAAATTATAGTTAGCATCAGGACAGTGTAGCCTTTTAACCTCTCTAATCTGCGACTTGTTGCTCATTAGTATTGCTAACTGCTAAATGTATCTCTCTCTCTATTTCCACCAAGTGGAAAGAATTGAGATTTTTCAGTAATGACCTCTCAATGTTCTCATTTCCCTAAATCTTCTCTTTGCATGAAATTTTCCATTTTAGTTTTGAGTTATCCTTACAGATTTTTATCTCTAATGAATTGTATGCATTTGTCCTCTGCAAAACTATTAAGCTAGTTATATAAGTATGCAGTTAACCTTCTTCTTTGTTTGCTGTCTATTTCAATTAGCCCTTTTATTTACATTTAAATCTGGAAATTCATTACTATGTTTTAACTAATTAGCTTTTATGTACACTGTGTAGCTCTACCAATTTCCCATACATTGTTTCAGGAATAAATTTCTTACTATGTAGCATTGCTGAATGTCTCACAGCTTAGTATTTTCCACCTTTTCTTTACACACTTTTTAAAAATCTATAAAATATTAAAAAATAGAAATAAAAATAAACTTTCAGTTTTCAGTTTATAGAATCATTTAGTAGGGTATAAATGTTTCCCTAATGTTTGTATGAGATGAAGTGTATATAACACTACTTGAGGGATTCCTTTGCAACATACAATCACAAATGCCTCTAATTATGAATTTTTTAATTACAAGAGAACAGGAATCATTTTACATTCTTTTTTAAAGCCTCATAACTAGTTTTTCAGTAGCACTAAGATCCACCTTATAATTTGAACACCAGGCAATCTCTCTCTCTCTGTCTCTCTCTATCTATCTATCTAATCTATCTATCTGTCTGTCTGTCTGTCTGTCTGTCTGTCTATCAACCTACCTACCAACCATCTGTCTCTTTCTCTCTTTCTCTGTACTCTGCCTACACTTCCCCCTCTCCCAAGGCTAACCTAGCAGCACCTTTTATGTGTCAGTTTGTTACAGCAGAAATAGGAAACTAATACAGATATTAGTAGTAGAAAATGGGGTACATCTATAGCAAATACCAAAATATGTGGAAGTGGCTTTAAAATTGGGTAATGGAGAGAAGTTGAAATAAGTTTGAGGAACATTGTATGAAATGCCTAGGGAATCTTGAACAGCATGTTAGTAGATTTATGAGCTTTAAAGGGGCTTCTAGTGAGGGTGCAGAAGGAAGTAAGGAGCACAGGAGAAAAAACTTACTGTCTTAGAGAATACTTAAATTATTATATGCAGGCTATTGGTAGAAATATAGACATTAAAAGGGCTGCTGTTGGGAGCTCAGAAAAAAAATGAAAACCCTGGTACAAGAACCTGGAGAAAGGGGATCCTTGTTATATAATGGCAGGAAAGTTAGCTGAATTATATTTTATAGTTGTGTGGAAAGGAACTGTATTTGATAAAGTTGGATATTTAGCTGAGATTTCTGAGCAATGTATTGAAGATGTGGCTTTGTTTTTTTTCTTTCTTATGAAACATAAAATGTAAGAGGAAAGATATAAATTAAGGGCAAAACTCATACAAAAGCCTTCAAAACATGCTACTATGAGGGGATTCACTGCCAGGAAAGCATGCTTTGAAGAAAAAGCCAACTGTATGGCTGGACCACATTTTACTATTGTCAAGAAGGCATCAAAAGATCAGAGTATTTAATCACACAGGGGACTCAGAAGAGATTAGGCATGTGATTAGATATGAGATCCACAAATGTATCTCAGCAGAAGCCATAAGTAGTGATAGAATTATCTAGGAAAGATATGTAGACAAGCTTCTTGTCTGATAGGATGAAGTTCCTGACATATGAGGGAGATGATAGTGGTACAACCACAAGCCAAGAAATGTTGGCACCTTCTAGAGCAAGCTTGTCCAAACAGCAGCCCACAGGCCCCATGTGGTTCAGGATGGCTTTGAATGCATAAACTTTCTTAAAACATTATGACATTTATTTTAACTCATCAGCTGTTTTTTTTTAAATGTGTGGCCCAAGACAATTCTTCTTCCAATGTGGCCCAGGGAAGCAAAAAAAAAAAAAATCTAGAAGCTGGAAAAAATTCTACCCTAGAATCTTCAGAAAGAACTAGCCTAGAAACAGATTCTACCCTAGAATCTTCAGAAAGAACTAGCTTTGCCAACACCTTGACTTTATCACAGTGAAATTTATTTTGTATTTCTGCCTCCAAAACTGTAAGACAGAGCATAGCATGTGTATGTACGTATATGTGTATATATAAATTACTCAGTTTGTCATAATTTGTGTATAGTAGCAATAGGAAACTATTACAGAGATTGATTCTACTTGGAATTATTATGCATATACATAGATTATGGGAGAAATGAATAGTTCTTTCATAATGGATTCTAGGTAGATATTTCTGGGAAAAATATGTTGCACACAATTACCTTTATATAAGGTAAAGGTATTATGTTCTTTGTATTATGTTCTTTTGTTAGTTAACAGTAAAAAAATGATCAATTCTGGCACATTCATCTATTTCGAGTCTAAATTCAAGCATACTGCCCATTTCTTAACTTCTAACTTAGTCTATTAGTACCTGACCCACACAAAAAGAATTTATTTTTGTATGTGATCAGGGAAGGTAGCTTTGGCAGAGGAAATAATAATTCTGAGAATAACGGAGAGGTTAAACCTTTCTTTTATTTACAAATAAAAAGCTCTGAATCAATATTTGCCAAGTTGAGCACTTCCATTTCATGCTGTTATTTTTCCAAATAAAGTTAAAGCATTGTAGAAATTTATGGCTATTAGTTAGAACTTGAAATACTAAAATAATTAAGGTGTATAGATTTTAGAAACCTCTAGAGATTACTTGTGTATTTTTTTTTAATTTATGAGGTTACATTCAGCTTATATCAATTTATTCTGTTCATATGATCACTCACTAAATAGAAAAACTGAATGTCACACATTTCATTAGGCCATTTGCTTTTTGTCACTTAAACTATTTTGATAACAGTTATATGATAGGAAAATTCTATAAATACAGACTTCTTTTTTATTTTTATTTTTAAAATATTTTTTATTATACTTTAATTTCGGAGGTACATGTACAGCATCTCAGACATCCTTGCAGGATTGTTACATAGGTATACACTTGCCGTGGTGGTTTGCTGACTCTATTCCCCCATCACCTACATTAGATATTTTTCCCAATGTTATCCCTCTCCAATCTCCCCACCCCCCACCATTCCTCCCCTAGCCCCCCACCGCCCGACAGACCAGAGCATCTTATTAAAAAGTATGGCTTTATATATGCAAGGATTATTAGCATAATCAAACTTTATTACCTTATCTTATAAGTGAAGGGTACAGTCTGCTATAAGCTGGACCCCAAAGCATACTTGATGAAAAATCCTGCAAATATTAGTGACTACGGCATCATAAAAATAAAATAACCTGATATTTATTAAAGTCAATTTTTGTAACTCCAGGCTTCATTATTAGATGCTATGTTAATATTTGCCTCATTTTTCTTACCCCCAAAATGTTGTTAGAACAAAAATTAATAGCCACTGTAAAGAGAAGAAGCAATTTGATATAATTTTTTTCATTACATCCAATACTATGGAAAGTGTCCAGGCCCTTACAGCTGGAAATTACAAGTAGGATGCTAAGGTCTGACAGCATTCTGAGTGACAGGTTTTTCTGTTTCTCTAGAATGAGGAGGCTCCAAAACAAGAAATCACAAATTCACATATATTGTTCAATTCTGACAAACTTAACTCCCTCATTATTGTGAATCAGCTGGAAATTTTAGTTTAATTATCATACTTCTGGATGCATCATTTTGCAAGCCTCAATGCTTCTGCGAGTAGATTATAGGAGAAAGACTTTATGTCTGATTTGGCTCCTTAAAACCTCCTTGACCTTGGCCAAATTCTTTGAATTATCTGACATCACTCTTTTTATCTGCATAACACTTATTTTCTTACAGGTTTGTAGTTGCAAAAATTGAAGTATACTCCTGTTGTGTATGGTTTTCCTCAATTCTGGCATTAATTATCAGAAACATGCAATAATCTTCAGATATTTACACCATCTCAAGTAAAATGGATTTTCCTTTGAAATAAATCATGGAAGCAGAAACCTCTAACACATTTGTTGTTATTTTACCTGTGTCTTAATCTAATGGTAAGGCAGATATATAGAGAGAATAATAACATGCTATGATATTACTGGGTGTCATATTCCCAGGAGTTAGAAAAATAAGGTAGCAAGGCAGGTGACTACTAATAAGTCCTTTTTTTTTTTTCATTATGAAAACAACATCTGCAGTAAGAAATGGCAAGTATGTCTACAGAAAACTGATGCAAGTAAAAATAATAGCAAATGGAACATGCTATAGGCATCATGTGAAATGATACAGACTTTACAGGCAAAAACCCAGTACAGTATGTCTTATTATTTCTATTTGACTGATGAAGAAATTGGAGATGGGTGAAACCAAATATATCACTCAGCATCACTCATCTTGTAAGTTGAAAGTCACTCTTACTTCAATGCCTGTGCTCTTATCACCATGTGATGACACTGCCAAAGAAATGTGTTGGCATAAAGTAAAATATTGTGTACTTTCAATGATGGATGGTGCCTTGTATTAAAGAGACAGATTTATTCTACATTCTTCTGTGTGATAAACCTTTCCATTCTGTAAAAATAGTTTTCATTGTTTTATGTTTATTGCTTTTCTAATACTGAAAATTGTAAAATATTGCCACCTTGAATGATTTACCTGCTGAAAAATATGCAATGCGCCTACAAAGACCAATTATGCCTTTTTTAGGTTTCATGGAGTCAGAATTTCTAAGAAACAATATCTTTGTTTCTTTGATACCCATGAATGATTATAGACATAAATGCATAGCAAGTTATCTAGCTTATTATTTTTATTAGTTATATAAAATTATCATTTTAGAAAATTGTTTATTCATGTTAAAACTATTCTCATATAATTAGAATTTATATTTTAAATAGAAGAGAGAAACTACACTTGATAGTGTGTGATGAGACCACAGGTTTAGTGCTTCACTGTTAGCTGTCTTACAGGTCAACTAACTTAAAAACTGGTGTAATTAAAACAAAACATAGAAATTTTAAAAATGATGTAGCACACAGAAGACTTTGTTCTCAGACTCTTGTTATATTTTAAATAGCAGACTCACTTTTATGGCATGACAGAAGCCCTGGGGCTAAGAGATAAAGCATTTTCTGTTACATTAAATCTGCTATCCTTTAAACTAATACTTGGCATTTATAGCTTTGAAATATATATAACACATTAGAGGTGTCCTAATTTTCTGTGAGCTAGTAAATCTCCAACATTGTTCTACTTGTATACTTTTACAGAGCCCATCAATAGTATTGTTTTACAGTGTGTGTGTGTGTGTGTGTGTATAGTGTTTGTGTGTGTATGTATATAAACATATACACACTATGTGTGTGTATATACAGTGTATTTATACAGTGTACGTGTGTATGTATATATATGTACACACAATTTGTGTACATGTACATGGAGTATATGTGTGTATATATGTATATACACAGTGTATGTATATATGTGTATGTATATGTGTGTGTGTGTATGTATATAGACTGGCGGAGCATCCCTGATCCCAAAATTCAAAACCCAAAATGCTGCAAAATCTGAAACCATTTGAGCACAGACATGACATAGTGACAGCTTTGCTTTCTGATGAATCAATGTACACAAACTTTGTTTCATGCACAAAATTAAAACTATTGTATGAAATTACCCCCAGGCTGTTTTTATAGGTGAATGTTAAACATAAAGAAATTTCATGTTTCGACTTGAGTTCCATCCTTAAGATATCTCACTATGTATATGCAAATACTCTAATAGCTGAAACAATCAGAAATCTGAAACAATTCTGGTCCCAAGCACTTTGAATAAGGAATGCTTAATCTGTACCTGCAGTTAATCATCATTTATACATTACACACACACACACACACACACACACACACACATATATGACTGTAACTGTAATTACATATATATGTATATGTAAATTCTGAAATTACATATACACACATGTAATGCAGAAATAAGAATAGTATATGCTTTTCTAACAAATGACTATTTTTTCCATATGGACATAGTATTTTTATATAAAATAATAAGTAATACCTTGAAAATGTTGTGGGTTCACTTGTAGACCACCACAATGAAGCAAATATTGCAATAAATCCAGTCACATGAATTTTTTGTTTTCCCAGTACATAAAAAAGTTATGTTTATACTGTAGACTATTAAGTATGAAATAGCATCATATTTAAAAAAGTATATTACTTACCTTGATTAAGAATATTTTATTGCTAGAAAATGCTAATAATCATCTGTGCCTTCAGCAAGTCACAATCTTTTTTCTGGTCGAGAGTCTTGCCTTGATGTTGGTGGCTGCTGACTGAGCAGAGTGGTGGTTGCTTAAAGGTTGGGGTGGCTGTGTCAATTTCTTAAAATAAGACATCAATAAAGTTTGTCACATTGATTAACTCTTCATTAATGATTTTTCTGTAGCACACAATGCTCTCTGATTACATTTTACACACAGTATAGCTTCTTTCAGAATGAGTCAATCCTTTCTAACTCTGCTGCTGCCTTATTAAGTAAGTCTATGTGACAGTCCAAATTGTTTGTTGTCATCTTCATATTCCACACAGCATCTTTACAAGGAGTCGATATTATCTCACGAAACCACTTTCTCTGCTCCTCCATAAGAAGCAATTACTCTCTCTTCAAATTCTATCATGTGATTTCTGCAATTCAGTTGCATCATCAGGCTCCAATTCTAATTCTAGATCTTCCTATTTTCACTACCTCTGTAGTTACTTCTTCAACTAAAATCTTGAACCCCTCAATGTCATCTATGATGGTTGAAATCAGTTTCTTTTAAGCTCTTGTTGATGTTGCTATTTGACCTCCTCCTATGAATCACTAATGTTCTTAATATTATCTAGAATGGTGAATTTTTTCCAGAAGGCTTTCCATTTACTTTGCCCAGATCAATCAGAAAAATCACTGTTTATGACAGCTATTGACTTATGAAATATATTTCTGAAATAGTAAGACTTGAAAGTCATAATTACTCCTTAATCCATGGATTGTAGACTGGTTGTTGTGATAGCAGTCATAAAACCAATATTAATCTCCTTGTACACCTCAATCAGAATTCTTGGGTCACCAAGTGCACTGTCAATGAGCAGTAATATTTTTAAAGGAATGCTTTTTTAAATTTTTTCTGAGCAGCGGGTTTAATGATGTCTTTAAAATATTCAGTAAGCCAATGCTGCAAACCAGATTTATTGTTTGACTTGTAGATTACATGAAGAGTAGACTTAGCATATATTTTCAGTTCTGTCATTTTCGAAACCGTAAACATTGGCTTCATCTTGAAGTCATCAGGTTCGCTAGTACCTAGCAAGAGATTCCAACCGTCCTTTGAAGATTTGAAGCCGGGCATTGACTTCTCCTCTCTGTGACAGTCTTAAATGGCGTCTTTTTTCATCATAAGACTGTTTCATCAACACTGAAATCTGTTGCTTAATATAGTCATCTTCATCAGTGATATTAGCTGGATCTTTTGGATACTTGCTGTATTTTCTATACCAGCACTTACTGCTTCACATTGCAGTTTTGTCTTAAATCTCATCAACCAATCTGCTAGTGTCTTTAATCCATCTGGAGTTAATTTTAGTGTAAGGTGTCAGGAAGGGGTCCAGTTTCTGCTTTCTGCACATGGCTAGCCAGCTTTCCCAACACCATTTATTGAACAGGGAATCCTTTACCCATTGCTTGTTTTTGTCTGGTTTGTCAAAAATCAGATGGTTGTAGAAAGGTTGTGTTGCCTCCGAGACCTCTGTTCTGTTCCATTGGTCTATATCTCTGTTTTGGTACCAGTACCATGCTGTTTTGATTACTGTAGCCTTGTAGTATAGTTTGAAGCCTGGTAGTGTGATGGCCCCTGCTTTGTTCTTTTTGCTTAGAATTGACTTGGCTATGCGGGCTCTCTTTTGGTTCCATATGAAGTTTAAGGTGGTTTTTTCCAGTTCTGCAAAGAAGGTCATTGGTAGCTTGATGGGGATAGCATTGAATCTGTAAATTACTTTGGGCAGTATGGCCATTTTCACGATATTGATTCTTCCTAACCATGAACATGGGATGTTTCTCCATCTGTTTGTGTCCTCTCTTATTTCGTTGAGCAGTGGCTTGTAGTTCTCCTTGAAGAGGTCCTTTACATTCCTTGTTAGTTGTATTCCTAGGTATTTTATTTTCTTTGTGGCAATTGTGAATGGAAGTTTGTTCTTGATTTGGCTCTCTTTAAGTCTGTTACTGGTGTATAGGAATGCATGTGATTTTTGCACATTGATTTTGTATCCTGAGACTTTGCTGAACTTGCTTATGAGTTTCAGGAGGTTTGGGGCTGAGACAATGGGGTCTTCTAGATATACAATCATGTCGTCTGCAAATAGAGACAATTTGACTTCCTCCTTTCCTATTTGAATGCCCTTTATTTCTTTTTCTTGCCTGATTGCTCTGGCTAGAACTTCTAATACTATATTGAATAGCAGTGGTGAGAGAGGGCATCCTTGTCTGGTGCCACATTTCAAGGGGAATGCTTCCAGTTTTTGCCCATTCAGTATGCAAAATTCAACAGCCCTTTATGCTAAAAACACTCAATAAGCTAGGTATCAATGGAACGTATCTCAAAATAATAAAAGCTATTTATGACAAACCAACAGCCAATATCATACTGAATAGTGTCAAACTTTTCTTCTGCTGTGTCCTCACCTCTCTAAAACTTTGTAGAGTTGAAGAGAGTTAGGGACTGGCTCTGGATTAAGCTTTAACCTAAAGGAATGCTGTAGCTGGCTTGATCTTCTATCTAGAGCACTAAAACTTTCTCTATATCAGCAATACGGTTTATTCACTTTCTTATCATTCATGTGCTCATTACAGTAGCACTTTTAATTTTCTACAAGAATATTTCCTTTGCATTCATGATTTGGCTTGTTTGATGTGACGCGTAACTTTTGACTCTTCTTGGCTTTGACATCACTTCCTTACTCAATCATTTCTAGCTTTGGATTTGGTGAGAGACATGTGACTCTTCTTTTTGCTTAAACACTTAGAGGCCATTGTAAGATTCTTCAGGCATTTGGCCTAATTTCAATATTGTTTTGTCTTCAGGAATAGGAAGGCCCAAGGAGAGGAAGAGATAGAGACAGTTGGAGAGTAGTTAGAACACAAGCAAATTCATTAATTTTGTTTTCATCTCAGGAGGGCATGGTTTGTGGAACCCCAAGACATCAAAGATCACTAATCGCAGGTCAACATACAGTTACAATAATAATGAAAACGTTTGAAATACTGTCAGAATTATCAAAACATGGCATAGAGATACTAAATGAACATATGTTATTGAAAAAATGGTGCCAAAAGGTTTGCTTGATGAAAGGTTGCTACAAACCTTCAATTTGTAAAAGAAGCAACATCTGAAAGTACAATAAAGGGAAGCACAAAAAAATGAGTTATATACTTATATATTATAATATACATTATAAAATAAAAAACTATATTAATAACTCAACTAAGGAATATATTAATGTGATGCATTAATGAGATATTAATAAAAATTGATATATTTAAATAGTATTATATATATTGTCTATATATTTTAGAAGACAGTCATTTACTAATAAAAGTACATATTACTCTGATTTCAAACTGCAATTTTATAATCAAATGGGATGTAGACTTAGTTGATTACTTAGTTGCTCACTCTTAGTTAATAATGACCTAGACGGCCAAACTGTTACTTGAGTGAAGAATAGACCAATAATTTGATGTATGGTGAATATTTTTTCTATATAAAATTATAAAACATATATACACATTTATGGCACCTTTAAAAATAGTGAAACTTTTTTTTTTATTCTGTTGGTAAAATCACATGAATCTCTTCTTAGTAGATAAGGATAGTTGTTCAGTTGCAAATAGGTTGCAGTGGGAAAGAAGTTTTCCTTCATTTTGGAAAATTTCTTTCTGATCAAATAATCTACCTAAAACAGACAGGTTTCCACAAGTTTTTATGCAGTTTGCCACATATTTTTTTCTATATAAATAATGTAATTGATCTGCTATGGGAGAGAGTTTCTTATAAGTCTCTCATTATTGGTGTTTTTCTTGTGGATGAATGATTTTTCTAAAGCCTGAGCAGATAATGGATTGAGCTTTTAGATATAATAGTGTGGGCTTAATTTTATCTATATTGTTGAATCAATCTATCATGTGTAACAAGTATATACTTACCTAGGTTCAGATTACATAGTGTGGTGGAGAAGATCATGTCATGGCCAAATGTCCCTACAAAGAAAGGCTTGTTACTCTAGCAGCTGGGAGTACTTCAGCCCCTTCTCTAGCTGCCTCAGCTAGAGAGCTGCCAGAGGGCCTGAATTGTAACTCAGCTTCTCCCTTGGCCCATAATAATCATGACTCAGGTTTTCCTTCCCTGAAGGTTTTCCTTCCCTTGAAGAATCATCCAGTCTGCAATCCAGAGCTCTGAGAGGCTCAGAGGAGACAAAAATTCCACTGTGGAATACATACATGTTATAAACACACACACACAAACACACACTTTAAAATTATTTTTCCCTTTTGTTCCTCCTGCTGCTTGCCTAAACCACATATATGTGTGTGTACACACATGCACGCATGCACACACATATGTGGTTTAGGCAAGTTTTTCCTCTTTAATATCACATGTGAGCATTTTCTGAGATAAATAAGAAATCTAGGCACATTTTATATGATTTTAAAAGTAATTATTTTACATAGCTGTGCCACTATTAATAAATTTCTATTATTTAGCAATAGCTTTTTATTCTTCAGGTTTTTCTTATTATAAATCAAGCAACACTAAACATCTGTAAATTTTTGTGCACAGGAGTTCCCCTTTTACCTCTCCCATGATAATTCTGATTATTACAAATTTGAATTTCTCTAATTTTGAAAAGAAAATTCAATTTATTTTATTTATAGATAAAACAGTTTTATTTTAAAATATGAGGGCCCAATAAAATGTTAATGAGTAACAAAAATCAGAGCCTAAATAAAATTCAATTTATTAAAATAGGTTTTTAAAATTTTGATGGGTGTTAATCATGAGTTTTGTTGAGAATATTTACATATATGTTTATGAGAGATATTGTTTTGTAATTTTTGTTTTCTTCTAATGTCTTTATCTGGTTTTGATATCATGATAATTCTTCCTTCATGGAAAAGGTTAGAAATTGTTCTTTCTGCTTCTAATTTCTATAATATCTTGCTTAGAATTCATGTAATTTTGTCCTTTTTTAAAATTATTATACTTTAAGTTCTGGGGTACATGTACAGAATATGTAGGTTTGTTATAGAGGTATACATGTGCCATGTGGTTTGCTGCATTCGTCACCCCATCATCTACATTAGGTATTTCTTCTAATGCTATCCCCCCATCCCCTAACCCCTGACAGGCCCTGGTGTGTGATGTTCCCCTCCCTATGTCCATGTGTTCTCATTGTTCAATACCCCCTTATAATTGAGAACATGCAGTATTTGTCTTTCTGTTCTTGTGTCAGTTTGCTGAGAATGATGGTGTCCCGCTTCATCCATGTTCCTGCAAAGGACATGAATTCATCCTTTTTTATGGCTGCATAATATTCCATGGTATATATTTGCCACAATTTGTTTATCCAGTCTATCATTGATGGGCATTTCGGTTGGTTCCAAGTATTTGCTATTGTGAACAGTGCCACAATAAATATATGTGTCCACTTGTCTTTCTAACAGAATGAGTGTCCTTAAATCTTTATTAGAATTCATCAGTGAAACCATCTAGGCCTGATTTGTTCTGGTAGATTAATTATTAATGCAATTTATATAGTAAATACAGGCTTATGTACATTATCGATTTATCCTTATATGAGTTTTGATATTTTTGCATTTTAAGGAATTAGTTCCATTTCATCTAAGTTATCAAATTGCAGGCAAACAGTTATTTATATTTATTATCATCTTAATGTACATGAAATCTGATGACCCTTACTTCACTTCTGATAGTATGAACTTGCGGTTCTTTTTTTTTTTTCTTTTTTCTTTTTTGTTCTTGGTTTGCCTTCCTAGAGGTTTATCAGTCAATGCCATTTTCAAAGAAAAGATATTGGTTTTGTTTATTTTTTCTATTGTTCTCCTATTTACAATTGTATGGGTTTCTCCTTTAACTGTTATTATTTCTTTTATTCTTTGTCCTTTAGGCTTAATTTACCTTCACCATATTCCACAAATTTTGCTATGTTGGACTTTCATTGTCATCTAGTTCAAAATATTGTTAAATTTATCGTGAGATATCTTTGATCCATGTGTTACTTAAAAGAGTTTTCTAAAAGTTTCTGAATATTCGAGGATTATTCAGGTATCTTTTGTTATTAATTTCTAGTTTAATTCAGCTACATGCTGCAAAATTCCGTGTATGATTTCTATTCTTTTAAATTTGCTTAGGTGTGTTTCATGGCCCAGAATACAGTCTATCTTAGTGAATGACGTAAGTGAACTTGAAAAGAGTGTATATTCTGCTGTTGAATGGAAAATTCTACAAATGTAAGTTAGATAAAGTGCATTGATAGCGCTGTTAAGGTCAGCTGTATCTTTACTAACTTTGGCTGCTTAATATATCAATTACTGAGAAAGATATGTTGAAATACTCCATGATAATTTGGGGTATGTCTATTTTTCTCTGCAGTTCTACCAGCTTTTGCCTCATGTATGTTGATCTGTTGAAGGACATACATTTTTAGAATTGTGTTTTCTAGAATAGTCCTTTAATATCATGTAATGTTCTTATTTAATCTTTGATAATTCCCCTTTTTCTGAATCTTGATTTATGTGAAACTAGATATTTTAAAACTAGTGAAAGCATGATATATATTTATTCATCATCATCCTTTCAATTTATGTAATTATTTGTAATTAAAGAGAGTTTGTTTCTTGTAGAAAACATATAGTTGACTATTACTTTTTAGTAATCCATTTGGCAGTATTTGTCATTTAATTACTGTATTCAGATGGTTAATATTTATTGTAATTTTTATTTTTTTATAATTCAATGACATATTTTAATGTTTCAATAGTTTTAGGGGTACAAGTAGATTTTTGTCACATGGATAAACTGTATAGTGGTGAAGTCTGAGATTTTAGTGCACCCATCACCTGAGTAATGTATATTGTACCACAGTTTCTCTTCTTCCGCCTCTTTCCTACCCTCTTCCTTTCTGAGTCTCCAATATCCATGATACCATCCTGTCTTTGTGTACCCAGAGCATAGCTCCCACTTACAAGTTAGAATATGTGGTTCTTGGTCTTCCATTCCTTAGTTACTTCACTAAGAATAATGGCCTCCAGTTCCATCCAAGTTGCTGCAAATATGTTATTTAATTCTTTATTATAGCTGAGTATTATTCCATGGTGTATGTGTGTGTGTGTGTATGTATAGATTCATGGGTTGATGAACACATAGGTTAATTCCATATTTTCTCAATTGTGAGTTGTGCTGTGATAAACATATACATGCAGGTGTCTTTCTGATATAATATTTTCCTTTGGATAGATACCTAGTAGTGGGATTCTGGATTGAATGGTAGATCTTTTAGTTCTTTGAGAAATCTCCACATTTTTTCCATAGATGTTGTATGAATTTACATTCCTGCCAACAGTTTATAAGCGTTGTCATTTCACCACATCTGTGCCATCATTTTTTTGTAACTTTTTAACAATGGCCATTCCAGTTGGGGTAAGTGGGCATATTATTCTGGTTTTAATTTGCATATCCCTGATGATAATGATGTTGAGCATTTTTTCATATTTATTGGTCATTTGCATATCTTCTTTTGAAAAAGGTCTATTCATGTTATTTGCCCACTTTTTAATGCGATCATTTGCTTATTTGTTTGACTTACTTGTAGATCCTAGATATTAGTTCATCATTGGATGAATAGTTGGCAAATAATTTCTCTCATTATGTAGGTCGTCAGTTTACTCTGATGATTATTTCTTTTGCTGTGCAAAATCCTTTTAGTTTAATTAAGTCCCACTTATTATTTTTAGTCTTGTTGCGTTTGCTTTTGTGATCTTTGTCATAAATTATTTGCCTAGGCCAATGTCCAGAATAGATTTTCCTAGGTTTTCTTCTACAGATTTTATACTTTCAGATCTTTAATAAATCTTAATTTTTGTACATTGTGGGGCACAGAAATCCAGTTTCATTTTTCAGCATGTGGCTATTCAATTTTTCTAGCATCATTTATGAATAGGGAGTCCTTTCTCTAATTTTTATTACTTGTATGTTTTGTCAAAAATTAGTTGGTTGTAAGAATTTGGTTTTATTTCTAGGTTCTCTATTCTGTTTCATTGGTTTATGTGTCTACTTTTATACCAATACATACTATTTTAATGACTATAGCCTTATAGTATAACTTGAATTTAGGCAATGTGTTGCCTCTGGATTCTTTTTTATTGAGATTGGTTTGGTTATTGTAGACTTTTTTTTTTTGTTTTCATTTGGATTTTGCAATAGTTTTTCCCAATTCTCTGAAAATGCTTTTGGTTGTTTGATAGGAAACACATTGAATCTATAGATTGCTTTGGGCAGTAGGGTCATTTTTGTGATATTGTTCTTCCAACCCATAAAGATGAAATGTATTACCATTTGTTTGTGTCATCTCTGATTTCTTTCAGCAGTGTTTTGTAGTTCTTGGTAAATATATTTCACTTCCTTGGTTAAGTGTATTCCTAAGTATTTTTTCTGTAGCTCATTAAAGGAGATTAAGTTCTTTACTTGATTCTCAGCTTGTATTGTTGTTGTATAGCAGAGCTATTAACTTGTGTACATTGATTTTGCAACCTGTGATTTTGTTGAATTTATTTAGCAAATCTAGGAGCCTTTTGGAAGAGTCTCTAGCATTTTCTAGGTATGAGGTCATATCAGCAGCAGAGATAGCTTGACTTCCTCTTTTCCAATTTGGATGCCCTTTATATTCTTCTCTTGCCTTTCGCCTGACTAGACAATTAACATTTAAATAATTATTAGTATATTTAGATTAATATCTACCACTAATGGTTACCAGGAGTTAAGGCTTGAATATACTTTTTTGTGAGACACATTTAACTCACAACAATATTTTTTTCTTCTCTGGCTTTATACAAGATGTTCTCATTGTTTTTGTTTTTCGCTGTTTAAATAATATGATATGGCTAGTTACTTTTTTAAAAAACTTGCTTGGTGTTTTCTGAACTTCTTACATCTGTTTTTTTTATATGATTGATTTTGGAAAATGCTTGGCCATTATTTCTTCAAATATTTCTTGTGCTTTGTTATCTCTTGCCCTGGTATTTCGATCATGTGTATGTTACGCACTTTGAAAATTTCCCCAAATTATTTGGCGTTCTATTCTGTTTTCTCTCTTTTCACTTGAATTTGGAAAGTTTATTAGCCTAGTCCTCTCTCAGTCCCCAGAAATTCAATTAAACTACCATTTAAATGTTTCTAAGACTTTATAATCACTGATTTCTGCTCCAGGCAAGAAAATCTCGGCTCTGATTCTTTCAATTAACTTCTCTTGCCAGATATCATGGTGGTCAATTTGTTCTAAAACATAATTTATCTGATGGGTTTCAGAAAGGTCATAGATTCTCAGTTTTGTAAGTTACTTTCTTCTTGTTTTAAGGAGGAAGGCACTAACTTCCAAGCTCTTCACATAGAGTTGCAACTGGGAGTCTGTTAGTCTACTGTTGTTACTAAAGGTTTCTTTATTATTTCATTCTATCTAGTTGAGTGCTATTTTAAGAAAATGAAACTATCATCTTCCTCTTACAACATTAAGTATTAGTGGAAACACCTACTTCACATATTCTTTAATCTAATTTTCCCACTCTTGTTTCATTAATTATATTCATTAATTTATATCAAACTCTTTGGGTTGTTCAAGTTTGCAAACTCAAAGTGAGTGATAGAAATTTGCAAGTATATTTGTTCTAACCAGTCCTGAAATTTCTGCTAATGTAAAGGAAAGAATTTTTCATTTAATTTTCTTCCCATTCAAAAACATTACATGCAACCCAAATGAACAACAAATAGCATCATAAACACAAAATGCTAAAGCCAAACCAATTAAATTAGGAACAGGACAAGAATACCTACTAGCATAATTAACTAACAAACATTTTGAGGTTCTAACATAATATGTAAGTATAATAAAATTATTCTTATAAAAGCATTAAATTGCTACATTATAAAAATAAAACTAGCTCTCAACACAAATTGTTATTATATAATTATGCAATCTATCATAGCAGCAAAAGATAGAAAAATTAACCAGAAAAATTAATGTCAGGTAGAAATAAGATATTCAAAACATAGAAATGTATAGTTTTCTTCTCTCTTTCTATGTCTTTCATTCTTTCTCTATCTCTACTAAAAATAACCAGTTAGTCATAAAGATAGAAATTTTTTTGTTTACAATAACAATAAAAACAGTAAGTATAAGGCAAACAAGAAATATCGAAAAGACGTAAATGTTAAATTCTATGCAACTTTATTAAATAATAACAAACAAATAGACTAATATATTCTTACAAAATTAGGCTCAAAAATCATTGCATTATTATGAATCTCTAAATTAATACATAAATTAATGCATTTCCAGTTAAAATCTAAATAAATATATATGTTTAACAATGTAACTTAATTTGAAAATATATATGTGAAAAGATATAAATTAAAAATGATAAAATTGGAGAATAATGACACCTAGTCTTAGAAGATATTAAAACTTAAAATAGGACTGATATAATCAAAAGCTTGGCTCAGAAACTGACAAATGCAAGGAGAACAAAATAGACAATCCAAAATTTTTCTATGAGAACTCATATGACATTTCAACTTATAAAACACTGTTTTATTTAATTAGAGATTTTGGAACCATCGGTTGGCTGTTTACTTCATAGAATAGAAAGTTGGAACCCTCAAATTTAGAATAAAAAATAGAATATAACTTCTTTAGTAAACTAGAAAACCTAAAGACTATGAAGTAAGTGATAGGCATATTGTATTATCAAACTGCAAAGTGTATATGACAGATGCTGCAAAAAATAAACAGATAATTGAGACTGATGAAATATTTACAACTTATGTGAAACTTTATGTATCAGTAAAAAATTTACTAATTTGATAACAATTGATAAAATTGCATTAAAAAAGTCAGAAAAAGATATGTAAATATGAGATCTTCAATTTATCTTTTAGTAAGGGAAATGCAAATTAAATTTACAATTTAATTATTTGTAAAGCCATTAGATTGTCAATTGTATCAATGCTGAGTCTTAGCACGATATGCAATAATACAGTGTTTGAATTTCTGTTAGGAAGAAAAATTACCATTCCCTGGAAAGTGTTGAAGGAAAAAAATATTTTACAATTTTGATGATGACACAATAGAAGAAAAGACACTGCTAATTTCTGAATCAGTTTATCTTGTCACTGATTTGATTTTCTTGGCTGCAGACCAGGGCATCTTATCCTGTCACCTTTTTTATTTTCTTGGCCTCTATCAGACTAGGACATCCCTAATCTACAATCTTTATCGGAAAGATGGTTAAAATAAGGGTCTCCATTTGAAGAATCTCAAATTAGAGTCAATAAGGGAAAGATGTGGGAAACCATTTCTACAAAATATAACATACAATATGAATCTTGAATGTTTGCATCATTATAGACTGAGAATTCATTATATAATATTCTGTCTGCTGAGGAATGACAATATTGTTTAATCCAGAATTGCATCTTTGAAAATTGTACTCAGTTATAACAGTAACATTTGAAAGGATGATAGATTTAGCTCTAGCAGTGCTGCAAGACTCCCTTTTTAGTGAAACAATCAAAAAACGATAACAAACACTATCATTTTTTGCTGCCTATATACCTTGTCTAAAAGAAGGACTGGATAGAAATAAAAAGATTTAAAAATTTATGCCAAGTATATGTTAGACAAATTACTATATCAGGAAGTAATATGAAAAAGTAAATTGCAGGCTTCAACAAATAAGAGTATCAAAAGTCTTGAAAAATCTGATGTATTTTAAAAGTTATTTGTTTATTGAAATATATTTGTACGTATGCTTTATGCTTGCTTTGGAAAGGTAAATTTGCTCCAAGGTATTAGTGTATTAGGGATCAATTTGAACATAATAAATATTTCACATTTGTTTAGGCATGATTTATTTCTTGAAGTAAAATTAGGTAAAAGCAGAAAAATTCACTTAGCTAAATCAACCTGTATAACAATATACAAAATACACAGAGCCATACACTTCAAACATATACCAGTTCTCTTAATTCAAGGCATACACGATTCTACAAAATGTGTTCTACTATTCTTCACATTTGTGAAGTCTCTTTTTTATATATTAAAACAAAAACACGGCTAGGCACAATGGTTCATGCCTCTAATCCCAAAACTTTGGGAGGTCAAGGTGGGTAGATAACCGAGGTCAGGATCCACCAGCATGGTGAAACCCTGTCTCTACTAAAATTACAAAAATTAGACAGATGTGGTGGCATACAGCTATAATGCCAGCTACTTGGGAGGCTGAGACAGGAGAATTATTTGAACCCAAGAGGCGGAGGTTGGAGTGAGCTGAGGTTGCACCAAAAATAAACAAAAGCACTCATTCATTCAAAATCTAATCAAGAATCCTGGTTCAAAAACACCAATAAGTTGGTGCAAAAAGAAGTCTTAAGTGTTGAAGTGAAGCTTGAAATAATAAAATGTTTTTAACAAGATACCAAAACAAAAACCTGAGAGAACATGTGATGTCTCCAAGCAGTGGACATAAAGGAACCCATATGGTGGACTGTGCAAGACAAAACAATGAAAAGCAAAGAAATGTCAATAGCTATAACAATATCAAGTGCTACAAGGTCAATAAGAAGAAAGCCTAAAGAAATAGAAGAAATGGAAAGATTGTCAACCATATGGCTTGAAACCCAAACAACCAAAGAATCAAAAACAAGCTCTTTACAACCAAAGAGAAAGCACTAATTTATATATGATGACTTTAAATGGTAAGCACGAAATTCTACTAGAATGCCTCTTTTTAGTGCTAGTAGGGTCTAAGTGTAGTAGTTTCAAACACCAGTTTAATCTCCAAACCCTTCAGCTACTGAGCAAAGCTGTGAGAACAGATGAGAAAGTTGCACAAGAATTACAGGGTGATGCAGAAGTTTATCACAGTAAAAGACTATATATTGGATTTTTTGTTTTTCAGTTTTGATGGACAAGTATCTGATATAAACACATACCTTCAAAACTATATCTCAAAAAGATTGTGAAAGATTGTTTAACTGTCATATTTGACCAGAGGACTGTGAGCTCATCCATCCACATCTGCTGTTAAAACTTTCTATCATATTTTGGATAAACCTTCTTCCATTGCCTCACAATAATTCACTACCATTCTGAGGACTATCCACAAGCAAACATCAGGTCTTTTCAAGGTCAAGATTCATATTTTTTAAACTGTTTATGCATTTCTTAACCATTTAGCAAACATAAAACTATGTTACAGTTTTGAACGTAGCTCCTATCAATATTTTTAATATGTCATTGAGGACATTTTTGAGTGTTGTGCTCCTATTTTATTCATGAGTTCCATACTTTTTATTGCACATATTTGCATAATGCAGTGATCTTTAGGAGCACATATGCTGTGTTATAATTAATCTGTACAATTAAATCTCAGTTCATCTCTGAATATTCTTTTGCACCCCTCTCATGCTCACATTTTGTATTCTCTTCTTTCATCAGCAGTGACCCCCCATTTGTTGACATTCTAAACTCCAAAGCTGCAACTGACTCAAATCTCTTAGCTAATAAGTAAATACAGCCACTCTGGCAAACAACATGTAGCTAAAACAGAGAGTTCTTCATTTTTATGATTCAAGAATATTCACTTTAAGTTCATGAAGAAAACATTTTGTTAATGGGTTGTGGCAATAAGATATTGTAGTGAATTGTTATTCTGAGTCTTATGTTAAAATGGAACATCAAAAAATAGTTGTATTGAATTTGAATTGTAGCATATACTATTCCAAGACAAAAAAATGTTGGTATGGTCTTTATATAGTTTATATATGTAATACAATAGGATAGCTACGAAAACACTATTGAGTAGAACATGTTTCAAAACTGATATTTTATTTCTATTGTAAAATGCTCACCAGACATATAAGAATTTTACATGGCACTTTTATGGTATATTGTTGCCAAATGCTTCCTGATATTTTATTGAAGATATATTGTGTTGATTTGCATTGTTATTGAAGGGAAACTTCATTATGTTGTTTGCATAAGGAGTAAAAAACTACAACATGACCAATGTCATTAAGTAACATGCCAAGTACATAGCACAGGAAAAGGCATTGGCATAAAAATTAGAAACTTTTTCTGTCAACACTGAGAAAGATTTAACATTTGATTGGAGGGTTTGGATTCACCATAGGACTAAACGTTTTTAAAAAATCAATAATTTGAGAATAATAATAAATGTGTATGTTTCAAAATATATAAACTTTGTTTACATATTTTCTAAACATGATGGATTCATTGGTTTTATGGTCTGTGAACACAGCACAAAATGAGCAAGCAAAGAAGAGTCTTATCTAAGTCCCTCCCCTGTCTCCAAGGAGACAGAAAATTTAATTAAATGGCTTGAATAAAATAAAATATGGCAGTTGCAATATATTAAAAACACAAAATAAGAATTGGAGAAGTTGTCATCTGCTAGGAAAGTGAGAATAAAAATAAGAAAAAAGTCAGAAGGAGGGCTTTTTGATCATAACAGTAAAACAGCAACAGAGCTAACATAACTGACTCTATTTTTGTTTAAATAACCTTTACCCATTCTTGCACATAGACCAAAATAATTTTAGAACACTAAGATAATATATAAAAACAGAAGTCATGTAGCTTAAAAAACTAATTCTGAGATTAAATGAAAAGTATGTAAATAACTATGTTTTGTTAGACTTACAGGAGTGCCATGACCCTATGAAGGACAAGAAAGTTTCCAACCTTCTTGGACACTTGCTGGTGCCCAGATGTCTGTAGTTGTTGGTCACCTCTTGATCTCAACCTCCTTCTCTTCCCCTGGCCTCAATATAAAGAGTGTAAATTTTGTACTGACTTTAGGTGATACTGGAGGACAATAGTCCTCCATCTTCTTGGTTTGCTAATTCTCCAGATGAGCTCCTTTTTCCTCCCACCAACCCTTGTCTCTCAAGTCTGGCTTTTGAGCAGTGAGCAGCCACACCTGGGTGTGGTTACATAATTATATATATATGACAAGTCAAGAAATCCCCACAGTTGCAAGTGAATAGATGCCAGATAAGTGATAGGCAGTTTCCATTATCCCGGTCGGTCTCCTATAATTTACATCATTGTGCAATCGCCTCCTTTTGTGTGTAGGCTGGACACAGTCACCAGCTTTGAAGAAATAGAATATAGAAAAAATGATTTTCTTATGTTCTATGATTAAGCTACAATAAAATTTTTACTTCCAATTTGCTAGTATTCTATACACATGGCTTTTAAAATACCTTGCCGTTTAGCCAGAAAAATGGGTATTTGGTTTAACTATTGAGAACTCTATTTAACATTAAATACAGCTCATTTCATGGACTGTCTGACGTGTGTATGTATGTCTGCTTCATAAATGCAGTAATAGTTATCAAAGTGTTAAGCATATTTTAGTTCAGAAATCTTGAAAGCTTGAGGACAAATTCATATGAGTGGGCCTTTATATTCTTTTCTGTTATTGTGTATGAAAGACATACACATAAACTCATTCTGTGATTAGTGCAAATCACCATGCTCTGTTTTTGGATGCTGAAAGTATGTTTCCATGGCAGTTGATTGTGGTTAGCAGAAGCAGAGAAGTCAGCTATCTATAAACTCCCATGAGATACCAGAAAAAGGCAAAGTCTGGGAATACAAGGTAGTACAGTTTATTGATTGACATAAATATATACAGTAATTCATCTGTTTTCCTGCTTGAATTATTTATTTATTTTTTATTGCACTTTAAGTTATAGGTTACATGCGTAAAACTTGCAGGTTTGTTACATAGGTATATACGTGCCATGGTGATTTGCTGTATCCATTCCTTCATCATCTACATTAGGTATTTCTCCTAATGCTTTCCCTCCTCTATGCCCCCACCCCCTGCTATCCCTACCCTAGGTCCCCGCCCCCAATAACCCCAGTGTGTGTGATGTTCCCCACCTTGTGTCCATGTGTTCTCATTGTTCAATACCCACTTATGAGTGAGAACATGCAGTGTTTGATTTTCTGTTCTTGTGTCAGTTTGTCAAGAATGATGGTTTCCAGCTTCATCCATGTCCCTGCAAAGGACATGAATTCATCCTTTTTTATGGCTGCATAGTATTCCATGGTGAATATATGCCACATTTTTTTGTTTATCCAGTCTGTCACTGATGGGCATTTGGGTTGGTTCCAAGTCTTTGCTATTGTGAACAGTGCCGCAATAAACATACGTGTGCATGTGTTTTTACAGCAGAATGATTTATAATCCTTTGTGTATATATCCAGTAATGGGATTGCTAGTTCAAATGGTTTTTCTGTTTCTAGGTCCTTGAGGAACTGCCACACTGTCTTCCACAATGGTTGAATTAATTTATACTCCCACCAACAGTGTAAAAGTGTTCCTATTTCTCCACATCCTCTCTAGCATCTGTTGTTGCCTGATTTCTTAATGATCGCCATTCTAACTGGCATGAGATGGTATCTCAATGTGGTTATGATTTGCATTTCTCTAATGATCAGTGATGGTGAATTTTCCTTTATGTTTGTTGGCTGCATAAATGTCTCTTGAAAAGTGTCTGTTCATATACTTCACTCACTTTTTGATGGGTTTAAAGTTCTTTGTAGATTCTGGATATTAGCCCTTAGTCAGATGTGTAGCTTGTAAAAATTTTTCCCATTCTGTTGGTTGCTGTTTCACTCTAGTGATAGTTTCTTTTGCTCTGCATAAGCCCTTGAGTTTAATTAAATCCAATTTGTCAATTTCGGCTTTTGTTGCCATTGCTTTTGGTGTTTTAGTCATGAAGTCCTTGCCTATATCTGTGTCCTGAATGGTACTGCCTAGGGTCTCTTCTAGGGTTTTTATGACGTCAGGTTTATGTTTAAATCTTTAATCCATCTGGAGTTAATTTTTTGTATAAGGTGTAAGGAAGAGATCTAGTTTCAGCTTTCTGCATATGGCTAGCCAGTTTTTCCAATACCATTTATTAAATAGGGAATCCTTTCCCCATTGCTTATTTTTTGTCATATTTGTCAAAGATCAGATGGTTGTAGATGTGCAGTGTTACTTCTGAGGCCTCTGTTCTGTTCCACTGGTCTATCTCTCTGTTTTGGTACCAGTACCATGCAGTT
Source organism: Sapajus apella (assembly GCF_009761245.1). NCBI lineage: Eukaryota > Metazoa > Chordata > Mammalia > Primates > Cebidae > Sapajus > Sapajus apella. The sequence goes on along the minus strand of NW_022436966.1, from coordinate 16,103,976 downwards.
TTCATTACTGTAGTGTTGTAGTATAGGTTGAAGTCAGGTAGCTTGATGCCGCCAGTTTTTCTTTCTTTTTGCTTATGATTGCTTGGCTAAGCGGGATCTTTTTTGGTTCCATCAGAAATTTAAGGTGGTTTTTTCCAGTTCTGTGAAGAAGGTCAATGGTAGCTTGATGGGGATAGCATTGAATCTATAAATTACTTTGGGCAGTATGGCCATTTTTATGCTGATTCTTCTTAACCATGACTGTGGAATGTTTTTCCATCTGTTCATGTCCTCCCTTATTTCCTCAATCAGTGGTTTGTAGTACTCCTTGAAGAGGTCCTTCACAGCCCTTGTTAGTTGTATTCCTAGGTACTTTATTCTCTTTGTAGCAATTGTAAATCGGAGTTCACTCATTATTTGGCTCTCTGTCTCTTAGCGGTGTATAGGAATGATTGTGATTTTTAACCATATATTTTGTATCGTGAGACTTTGCTGAAGTAGCTTATCAGCTTAAGGAGATTTTTGGGTGAGATGATGGGGTCTTCTAAATATACAATCATGTTGTCTGCAAATAGAGACAATTTGGCTTCTTTTCTAATTAAATACCTTTATTTCTTTTTCTTGCCTGATTGCCCCGACCAGAACTTACAATACTATGTTGAATAGGAGTGGTGGGAGATGGCATACTTGTCTTGTGCCAGTTTTGAAATGGAATACTTCGATTTTTTACCCATGCAGTATGATATTGGCTGGGGTTGTCATAAATATCTCATTATTTTTAGATACGTTTCATCGATACCTAGTTTATTGAGTGTTTTTAGCATAAAGGGCTGTTGACTTTTGTCAAAGGCTTTCTCTGCATTTATTGAGATAATCATGGGTTGTCTTTGGTTCTATTTATGTGATGGATTATGTTTATAGATTTGCATATGTTGAACCAGCCTTGCATCCTAGGGTTGCAGTTGACTTGATTGTGATAGACAACCTTTTGGATGTGTTGTTTTGTTCGATTTTCCAGTATTTTACTGAGGATTTTCTCATCAATATTCATCATGGATATTAGCCTGAAATTTTTTTTTAGTTGTGTCTCTGCCAGGTTTTGATATCAGGATTATGTTGGTCTTAGAAAAAGAGGAAATCCTCCCTAACTCATTTTGTATTATTTGGAACAGTTTCAGAAGGAATGGTACCAGCTCCTCTTTGCACCTCTGGTGAATCCATCTGGTCCTGGACTTTTTTTGGTTAGTAGGCTATTAATTGCTATCTCAATTTCAGACTTTGTTATTGGACTATTTAGGGATTCAGCTTCCAGGAATTTATCCATTTCTTCTAGATTTACTGGTTTATTTCCATAGAGTTGTTTGTAGTAATCTCTGATGGTCATTTGAAATTCCTGGAAGCTGAATCTCTACATATTCCAATTTTTTTGTCTGATATTGTTAATTTTTTTATTTGTTATTCTACTTAGTGGTTTAACTATTTTTTAAATCTTTTCAAAAAAAAAAAAAAAAAAAACGCTCCTGGATTCATTGATTTTCTTGAAGGGTTTTTTGTGTCCCTGTCTCTTTCAGTTCTTCTCTGATCTTAGTTACTTCTTGTCTTCTGCTACCTTTTGAATTTGTTTGATCTTGCTCCTCTAGTTTTTTAAATCGTGATATTAGCATGTTGATTTTAGGTCTTTCCTTGCTTCTCATATAGGCATTTAGTGTATAAATTTCTCTCTACACATGCTTTAAATGTGTCCCAGAGACTCTGGTACATTCTTTTTCCCATTGGTTTCAAAGAACATGTTTATTTCTGCCTTCATTTCATTATTTACACAGTAGTCATTCAGCAGCAGGCTGTTCTATTTCCATGAATTTGTGCAGTTTTGAGTGAGTTTCTTAATCCTGAGTTCTAATTTGATTGCACTATGGTCTGAGAGACTGTTTGTTATGATTTCCATTCTTTTGCATTTGCCGAGGAATGTTTTACTTCCAATTATATGGTCAATTTTAGAATAAGTGTGATGTGGTGCTGAGAAGAATGTATATTCTGTGAATTTGGGGTGGACAGTTCTGTAGATGTTTATTAGATCTGCTTGGTCCAAATCTGAGTTCAAGTTCTGCATCTCCTTGTTAATTTTCTGCCTCGTTAATCTGTCTAATATTGACAGTGGGGTGTTAAGGTGTCCCCATATTATTGTGTGGGAGGCTAAGTCTCTTTGTAGATCATTAAGAACTTGCTTTATATATCTGGGTACATATATATTTAAAATAGCTCTCCTTGTTGCAGTAATCCCTTTACCACTATGTAATGCCCTTCTTTGTCTCTTGATTTTTGTTGGTTTAAAGTCTGTTTTAACCGAGACTAGGATTGCAACCCCTGCTTTTTTTTTTTTTTTTTTTTTGCTCTCCATTTGCTTGGTAAATATTCCTCCATCCCTTTATTTTGAGCCTATGTGCATCTCTGCATTTGAGATGGGTCTCCTGAATACAGCACACCCACGTGTCTTGTTTCTTATTCCAATTTGCCAGTCTGTGTCTTTCAATTGGGGTATTTAGCCCATTTACCTTTCAGGTTAATACTGTTATATGTGAATCTGATCCCACCATTGTGATGCTAGATGATTGCTTTGCCTGTTAGTTGATGCAGTTTCTTCATAGTGTCAATGGCCTTTACAATTTTGTATGTTTTTGTAGTGGCTGGTACTAGTTGTTCTTTTCCATGTATAGTGCTCCTTTCAAGAACTCTTATAAGGCAGGCCTGGTGGTAACAAAATCTCTCAGCTATTGCTTGTTTATAAAGGATTTTATTTCTTCTTTGCTTATGAAGATATGAAAATTCTTTTCTTTAAGGTTATTGAATATTATTCCACACTCTCTTCTGGCTTGTAAGGTTTCTGCTGAGAGATCCGCTGTGAATCTGATGAGCTTCTGTTTGTGGGTAACCTGACCTTTCTCTCTGGCTGCCCTTAGCATTAGCATTTTTTCCTTCATTTCAACCCTGGTGAATCTGACGATTATGTGCCTTGGGGTTGCTTTTCTTGAGGAATATATTTGTGATATTCTCTGTATTTCCTGAATTTTAATGTGACCTGCCTTGCTAGGTTGAGGATATTCTCCTGGATAATATCCTGAAGAGCGTTTCCCAGCTTGGTTTCATTCTCCCTGTCACATTCAGGTACACTGATCAAACGTAGATTTAGTCTTTTCATATAATCCCATGTTTCTTGGAGGCTTTGTTCATGTCCTTTCCCTCTTTTTTCTCACCTTATTTCATAGAGTTGATCTTCAATCTCAGATATCCTTTCTTCTGCTTAAGCAATTCAGCTATTTAAACTTGTGTATGCTTCATAAAGTTAGTGTGCTGTGTTTTGCAGCTCCATCAAGTCACTTATGTTCTTCTTTATGCTGGTTATTCTAGATCTAACCTTTTTTTGGGTTCTTAGTTTCCCTGCATAGAGTTTGCACTAAAGGAGCATGTTCTGAGAAGTTTGCCATTGCCCGCCTGCTTCTGTCAATTTGTCAAACTCATTATCAGTCCAGTTTTGCTCCCTTGCTGGTGGGCAGTTGTGATCCCTTGAAGGAGAAAAGGTGTTCTGATTTTGAGAATTTTCATCCTTTTTATGCTGGTTTCTTCCCATTTTCATGGATTTATCTACGTTTGGTTTTTGAAATTGGTGACTTTTGGATGGGGTCACTGAGTGGACGTCCTTTCTGTTGATGTTGAAGCTATTTCTTTCTGTTTTAGTTTTCCTTCCAACAGGCCTCTCTGCTGCAGGTCTGCTGGAATTTGCTAGAAGTCCACTACAGACCCTGTTTGCCTGGGAATCACCCATGGGGGCTGCACAACAGCAAAGATTGCTTCCTGTTCCTTCCTCTAGTATCTGCCAGATGTCAGCTGGAGCACTCCTATATGAGTGACTCCCAGTCAGGATAAATGGGAGTCAGGGAGCCACTTGAGGAGGCTGTCTGTCCCTTATCAGAGCTGAAGTGCTGTGCTGGGAGGTCTGTTGCTCCCTTCAGAGCTGCCAGGCAGGGATGTTTAAGTCTACTGAAGCTGTACATACAACCACCCCCTTTCCCAGTTGTTCTAAGTCCCTGATGGGCTGCTGCCTTTTTTCAGAGATGCCCTGCAGAGCAAGAAGGGAATCTAGTCACTGTCGGCCTGCAGAGGTCTTGCTGAGTTGCCATGGGCTCTGCCCAGTGGCTTTGTAAACTTCCTGGTGACTTTGTTTATACAGGCAAGGTTAAAACCATCTACTTGAGCCTCAGTAATGGTGGACGCCCCTCCCTCCACCAAGCTCGACTGTCTCCCCCTCTGCCGCCGAGCCAGATCACTTCGCTCCTTGACTTCATCCCCCTTCTTTTTAGGGGAATGAATGGTTCTGCCTCACTGGCATTCCAGGAAAACAAAATGATACGGCTAAAACAGCTACCCAGTTTTGTACTGAAATCCAAGGGTTCTGGCATTATAGGCACTGGAGGGAATATCCTGGCTTGGGGGTTGTGAAGATGGTGGGAAAAGTGCAGTATCCGAACCAGAGTGCCAGAGTATTTGGCAAAAAGTCCCTAATGGCTTTCCTTGGCTAGGTGAGGGAGTTCTCCAGCCCCTTGTGCTTCCCGGGTGAGGCAGTACCCTCTTTGGATTGCCCTCACTGTCTAACAAGTCCCAATTAGATGAACCTGGTACCTCAGTTAGAAATGCAGAGATCACACACTCTCTTGCTTGCTCTCACTGGTAACTGCACATCATCAGAGAGGTTCCTATTCAGCCATCTTGGCGGAAGTACCCTCCTTAATTTTTTTCATGCTGCAACACAGTGAACAAAAAGATGATTTTATTATGTAATTGAGTTAAGTAATCCATTTATTAATTTATTTTAGAGACATGGTCTGACTGTGTTGCTGAGGTTGATCTGAAACTCCTAGACTCAACCAATCCTCCTGCTTCAGCCTTTCAAGTAGCTGGGACTACAGATGTGTGCCACCACATCCAGCTTTCTGGTTGAGCAATAATGTCTACTCTAAGTGGATACGATGGAGAGGTCCATAAATCTTACATGGCTAATCTACCTATTTATTGTTCCAGTATAGTCAATCTGTATTTCAATAACTGTTGACTTTTGCCTGCCTTATGTCTACTCTACCATCAGTAACAAGACAATTGTGTAGATCAGGGACATCCATAGTAGTTAAAAGATAAGAATCAATTGGCATAAGAATTAATTAATATAATAATTCTAAGGTCCTTCTTCCACATATTCTGATTCTGAAAATTGGTATGGATACCCAGAATCTACACAGTAGATGATATTTTAAATTAGAAATATTTAAGTAACGCTTACAAAAATGATCAGGAAGAAGAAAAGAATAACAAAAGATACCATTTAAAAAAATGCATACATCTGATTGCTGCCAATGGGAGCAGCTCCAGTGTGTAGCTCCCAGTGAGAGTGATGCAGAAGATGGGTGATCTCCGCATTGCCAACTGAGGTACCAGGTTCATCTCAATGGGACTAGTTAGACAGTGGGTACATCCCAAAGAGGGAGAGACAACTTAGGGTAGGGTGTCACCTCATCCAGGAAGTGCAAGGGGCCAGGGAACTCCTTCTCCTAGCCAAGGGAAGCCATTAGGGACTTTTCCCAGCACTATGACTCAGATACTGAACTTTTCCCACTGTCTTCACAACCTGCAGACCAGGAAATTTCAATCAGTGCCTACAACGCCAGGGCCCTAGCTTTTCAGCACAAAACTGGGTGGCTTTTTGGGAAGAAATTAAGCTAGCCACAGCAGTGTGTTTTTTTTTTTTTTTTTTTTTTTTTCTCCATACCCTAGTGGTGCCTGGAACACCAACGAGTGAAACAGAACTGTTCACTCCCCTGAATAAGGGGCCTGAAGCCAGCAAGCCAAGTGAACTGCCTTGGCAGGTCCCACCCCCACAAAGACCAGCAAGCTAAGATCCACAGGCTTTAAATTCTCACAGTGAGCACAGCAGTCCGAGCTCAACCTGGGACGTTTGAGCTTGGTGGCAGAAGGAGCATCTGCCATTGCTGAGACTTCAGTAAGTGGTTTAACCTTGCCTGTGTAAACAAAGTCACTGGGAAGTTTACACAGCCACTGGGTGGAGCCCATGGTGGCTCAGCATGACCTCTGCAAGCAGACTGTGTCACTAGATTCCCTCCTCACTGGGCAGGGCATCTCTGAAAAAAGGCAGCAGCCCATCAGTGACTTAGAAATAAAGCCCCTAACTTCCTGGGACAGAGTACCTGGGAAAAGGGGTGGTTGTGGGTACAGCTTCAGAAGATTTCATCGTCCCTGTATGGCAGCTCTGAAGACAGCAGTGGATCTCCCAGCACAGTGTTTGAGCTCTGATTAGGGACAGAGTGTCTCAAGTGGCTTCCTGATCCCATGTATCCTGACTGGGAGACATCTTCAAGCAGGAGCTGACAGACACCTCATACAGGAGAGCCCGGGCAGGTACCATTCTGGGACAAAAATACTAGAGGAAGAAACAGGCAGCAATCTTTGCTGTTCTGCTGGTGATTCACAGGCAAGCAGGATCTGGAGTGGACCTCCAGCAAACTCCTGCAGATGGCTGCCTGTTAAAAGGAAAACTATCAAACAGAAACAAATACGTTCAACATCAACAGAAAGGATGTCCAAAGACCCCATCCAAAAGTCACCAACTTCAAAGACCAAAGGTAGATAAATCCATGAAGATGGGAAGAAACCAGTGCAAAAAGGATGAAAATTCCAAAAACAAGAATACCTTTTCTCCTTCAAGGGACCACAACTCCCCACCAGCAAGTGAGCAAAACTGGACCGAGAATGAGTTTGCCAAATTGACAGAAGCAGGCTTCAGAAGGTGGGTAATAACAAACTTCTCTAAGCTAAAGGAACATGTTCCAACCCAATGTAAGGAAGCTAAGAACCTTGAAATAAGGATAGACAAAATGCTAACTAGAATAACCAGCATAGAGAAGAACATAAACAACCTGATGGAGCTGAAAAACACAGCACATGAACTTTGTGAAGCATACACAAATTTAAATAGCTAAATTGCTCAAGTGGAAGAAAGGATATCCAAGATTGAAGACCAACTGAATGAAATAGGGTGAGAAGACAAGATTAGAGAAAAAAGAATGAAAAGAAATGAACAAAGCCTCTAAGAAATATGGGATTATATGAAAAGACCAAGTCTACATGTGTTTAGAGTGCCTGAATGTGATAGGGGGGATGAAACCAAGTTGGAAAACACTCTTCAGGATATTATCCAGGATAACTTACCCAACCTAGCCAGGAAGGCCAACATTCAAATCCAGAAAATATAGAGAACACCACAAAGATACTCCTTGAGTAGAGCAACCCCAAGAAACATAATTGTCAGATTCACCAGGGTTGAAATGAAGGAAAAAATGCTAAGGGCAGTCAGAGAGAAAGGTCGGGCTACCCACAAAGGGAAGCTCATCAGAGTCACAGTGGATCGCTCAGCAGAAACCCTATAAGCCAGAAAAGAGTGGGGCCAATATTCAACATCCTTAAAGAAAAGAATTTTCAACCCAGGATTTCATATCCAGCCAAACTAAGCTTCATAAGTGAAGGAAAAATAAAATACTTTATGGACAAGCAACTGCTGAGAGATTTTGTCACCATGAGGCCTGCCTTACAAGGGTCCTGAAGGAAGCACTAAACATGGAAAGAAACAACCAGTACCAGCCACTGCAAAAACGTGCCAAATTATAAGACCATTGACACTATAAAGAAACTGTATCAACTAACAGGCAAAACAGCCAGCTAGCATCATAATGGCAGGATCAAATTCACACATAACAATAACCTTAAATATAAATGGTCTAAATGCCCCAATCAAAACACACAGACTGGCAAATTGGATAAAGTGTCAAGACCCATCAGTGGGCTATCTTCAGGAGACCATCTCACACGCAAGACACGCATAGGCTCAAAATAAAAAGATAGAGGAAGATTTACCAAGCAAATGGAAAGCAAAAAAAAAGCAGGGGTTGCAATCCTAGTCTCTGATAAAACGAACTTTAAACCAACAAAAATCAAAAGAGACAAAGAAGGGCATTACATAATGGTATAAGGGATCAGTGCAATGAGGAGCACTAACTATCCTAAATATATATGCACCCAATACAGGAGCACCCCAGATACATAAAGCAAGCTCTTAATGATCTACAAAGAGACTTAAAATCTCCCACTATTATTGTGTGGGAGGCTAACACCCCACTGTAAGTATGAGACAGATCAATGAGACAGAAGATTAACAGGGATAACCAGGAATTAAACTCAGCTCTGGACCAAGCAGACCTAATAAACATCTACAGAACCCTCTACCCCAAATCCACAGAATATACATTCTTCTCAGCATCACATCACACTTATTATAAAATTGACCACATAATAGGAAGTAAATCATTCCTCAGCAAACACAGCCTCTCAGACCACAGGGCAATCAAATTAGAACTCAGGATTAAGAAACTCACTCAAAACTGTGCAACATGGAAACTGAACAACCTGCTCCTGAATCACTACTGGATAAATAATGAAATGAAGGAAGAAATAGAGTTCTTTGAAACCAATAAGAACGAAGACACAATGTACCCAAATCTCTGGGACACATTTAAAGCACTGTCTACAGGGAAATTTATAGCACTAAAAACTCCCATGAGAAATGAGGAAAGATCTAACATTGACACACTAACATGATAATTTAAAGAACTAGAGGACAAAGAACAAATCCAAAAGCTAGCAGAAGATAAGAAATAACTAAGATCAGAGCAGAACTGAAGGAGATACAGACACAAACATCACTTCAAAAAAATCAGTGAATCCAAGAGCTGTTTTTTTTTTTAAAGATCAACAAAATATATAGACTGCTAGCTAGAATAACAGAGAAGAAAAGAAAGAAGAATCAAATAGATGCAATAAAAAATGCCAAAGAGGACATCAACACCCATCCTACAGAAATGCAAACTACCATCAGAGAATACTATAAACATCTCTATGCAAATAAACCAGAAATTCTAGAAGAAATTGAAAAATTCCTGGATACTTACATGATCCCAAGACTAAACCAGGAAGAAGTTGAATCCCTAAATAGACTAAAGACAAGGTCTGAAATTAAGACAGCAATTAATAGCCTAACAACCAGATGGTTTCACATCCGAATTCTTCTAGAGATACAAAGAGGAGTTGGTATCATTCCTTCTGAAACAATTCCAAACAATAGAAAAGAAGGAACCCTCTTTAACTCATTTTATGATAACAACATCATCCTGATACCATAACCTGGCAGAGACACAACTAAAAAAGAAAATTTCAGGCCAATATCCATTATAAACATCCATGCAAAAATCCTCAATAAAATACTTGCAAACTAAATCCAACAACACATCCATGACTATCAAGTTGGCTTCATCCCTGGGATTCAAGGCTGGTTCAACATATGCAAATCTATAAACATAATCTATCACATAAACAGAACCAAAGACAAAAACCACATGATTATCTCAATAAATGCAGAAAAGACCTTTGACAAAAGTCAACAGCCCTTTATGCTAAAAACACTCAATAAACTAGGTATCGATGAAATGTACCTCAAAATAATAAGACATATTTATGACAACCCACAGCCAATATCATACTGAATGGTCAAAAACCAGAAGCATTCCCTTTGGAAAGTGGCACAAGATAAGTATGCCCTCTCTCACCACTCCTATTCAACACAGTATTGTAAGTTCTGGCCAGGGCCATCAGGCAAGAAAAAGAAATAAAGGGTATCCAATTAGGAAAGGAGGAAGTCAAATTGTCTCTATTTGCAGACAATATGATTGTATATTCAGAAGACCCTGTCGTCTCAGCCCCAAATCTCCTTAAACTGATAAGTTACTTCAGCAAAGTCTCAGGATACAAAACCAATGTGCAAAAATCACAAGCATTTCTATACACCAATAACAGACAGAGAGCCAAATAATGAGTGAACTCTCATTCACAATTGCTACGAAGAGAATACCTAGGAACACAACTAACAAGGAATGTGAAGGACCTCTTCAAGTAGAACTACAAACTACTGCTCAATGAAATAGGACACAAACAGATGAAAAATTTGGTTCCATGCTCGGAACCAAAAGGAAGCCCACATAGCCAAGTTAATTCTAAGCAAAAAGAACAAAGCAGGAGGCATCACACTACTGGACTTCAAACTATACCACAAGGCTACAGTAATCAAAACACCATGGTACTGGTACCAAAACAGAGATATAGACCAATGGAACAGAATACAGGCCTTGAAGGCAACACAACATATCTACAACTATCTGATCTTTGACAAACCTGAAAAAAACAAGCAATGGGGAAAGGATTTCCTGTTTAATAAATGGTGTTGGGAAAACTGGCTAGCCATGTGCAGAAATCAGAAACTGGACCCCTTCCTGATGCCTTACACTAAAATTAACTCCAGGTGGATTAAAGACTTAAATATAACACCTAACACCATAAAAACCATAGAAGAAAATCTAGGCAAAACCATTCATGACATAGGCGTAGGCAAGGACTTCATGACCAAAACACCAAAAGCATTGGCAACAAAAGCCAAAATAGACAAATGGGACCTAATCAAACTCCACAGCTTCTGCACGGCAAAAGAAACAGTCATTAGAGTGAATCGGCAACCAACAAAATGGGAAAAAATTTTTGCAGTTTACCCATCTGACAAAGGGCTGATATCCAGAATTTGCAAAGAACTAAAACAGATCTACAATAAAAAAACAAACAAGCCCATTCAAAAGTGAGTGAAGGATATGAACAGACACTTTATAAAAGAAGGCATACATGAGGCCAACAAACTTATGAAAAATGCTCATCATCACTGGTCATTAGAGAAATGCAAATCAAAACTACATTGAGATACCATCTCACGCCAGTTAGAATGGCGATCATTAAAAAATCTGGAGACAACAGATGCTGGAGAGGATGTGGAGAATTAAGAACACTTTTATACTGTTGGAGGGAGTGTAAATTAGTTCAAGCATTGTGGAAGACTGTGGCAATTCCTCAAGGACCTAAAAATGGAAATGCCATTTGACCTAGCAATCCCATTACTGGGTATATATCCAAAGGATAATAAATCGTTCTACTATAAGGACACATGCACATGAATGTTCATTGCAGCACTGTTTACAATAGCAAAGATCTGGAACCAACCCAAATGCCCATAGATGACAGACTGGACAGGGAAAATGTGGTACATATACACCATGGAATATTATGCAGCCATCAAAAATGATGAGTTCATGTCCTTTGTAGGGACATGGATGAACCTGGAAACCATCATTCTCAGCAAACTGACACAAGAGCAGAAAATCAAACACCGCATGTTCTCACTCATAGGCAGGTGTTGAACAATGAGAACACATGGACACAGGGAGGGGAGCACTACACACTGGGGTCTGTTGGGGGGAAATGGGGGAGGGACAGGGAGGGTGGGGAGGTGAGGAGAGATAGCATGGGGAGAAATGCCAGATATAGGTGAAGAGGAGGAAGGCAGCAAATCACACTGCCATGTGTGTACCTATGCAACAATCTTGCATGTTCTTCACATGTACCCCAAAACCTAAAATGCAATAAAAAAACAAAGTCACCAAAAAAAAAAAAAAGAAAAATTATTCCATGCTCATGGCTAGAAAGAATCAATATCATGAAAATGGCCATGCTGTCCAAGGTAATTTATTGATTCAAAGCTATCCCCATCAAGCTACTACTGAGTTTCTTCACAGAATTGGACAAAACCACGTTAAATGTCATATGGAACAAAAAAGAGCCCACTTAGCCAAGAGAATCCTAAGCAAAAAGAAAAAAATAAAAGCTGGAGGCATCACGCTACCTGACTTCAATCTATACTACAAGGCTACAGTAATCAAAGCAGCATGGTACTGGTACCAAAACAGGGGTATAGATCAATGAAACAAAACAGGCCTTATAAGTAACACTACACATCTACAACAATCTGATCTTTGACAAACATGACAAAAACAAGCAATGGGAAAAGGGTTCCCTATTTAAAACACAGTGTTGGGAAAACTGGCTAGCTATATGCAGAAAGTTGAAAGTGGACCCCTTCCTTACACCTTGTACAAAAATTAACTCCAGATGGATTAAAGATTTAAACATAAGACCTAATGCCATAAAAACCCTAGAAGGAAACCTAGGCAATGCCATTCAGGACATAGACATGGGCAACTGCTTCATGACTAAAACACCAAAAGCGTTGGCAACAAAAGCCAAAATTGACAAATGGGATCTAATTAAACTTAAGAAATTTCTGCACAGCAAAAGAAAATATCACTAGAGTGAACAAGGAACCAACAGAATGCGAAAACATTTTTGCAATCTACCCATCTGACAAAGGGCTAATATCCAGGATCACAAAGAACTTTAAAAAATTCACACAACCCCACCAAAAAGTGGGCAAAGGATATGAACAGGTACTTCTTAAAAGAAAACATTTATGTGTCCAAAGAACATATGAAAAAAAGTTCATCTTCAGTGGTCATTAAATAAATGCAAATCAAAACCACATTGAGATATCATCTCACACCAGTTAGAATGGCGATCATTAAAAAAATCAGGAGACAACAGATGCTGGAGAGGATGTGGAGAAAAAGGAACACTTTTACACTGTTGGTGGGAGTGTAAATTAGTTCAACCATTGTGGAAGACACTGTGGCGAGTCCTCAAGGATCTAGAACTGGAAATACCATTTGACTCAGCAATCGCATTACGGGGTATATACTCAAAGGATTATAAATCATTCTGTTATAAAGACACATGAACACATATGTTTACTGTGGTACTGTTCACAATAGCAAAGACTTGGAAACAACCCAAATGTCCATCAATAATAGACTGGATAAAGAAAATGTGGCACATATACACCATGAAATACTATGCAGCCATAAAAAAGGATGAGTTCATGTCCTTTGCAGGGACATGAATGAAACTGGAAACCACCATTCTCAGCAAACTGACATAAGAACAGAAAAACTAAATACTGCACGTTCTCACTCATAAGCAGGTGTGGAACCATGGGAACACATGGATACAGGGAAGGGAACATGAAATACCAGGACTTGTCGGGAGATGAGGGGTTAAGGGACGGATAGCATCAAGAGAATTTGAAATACCAGGACTTGTCGGGAGATGAAGGGTTAAGGGACAGATAGCATCAAGAGAATTGCCTAATGTAGTTTATGGGGTGATGGATGCAGCAAACCACCATGGCATGTGTATACCTATGTAACAAACCTGCATGTTCTACTCATGTACCCCAGAACTTTAAGTATAATAATAAAAAAAAGAAAAAAATAATGCACAGATCTTTTGGCCAAATCCTAGAAATTTAGACTAAAATGTTATGAATAAATGTTAAAATAATTTTATACAATTTTATGCTTCTTGAACTTTAAATTGAAAGCAGAATAACATTTTAGAAACATTATTTTATTATTTTCATGGTCTCTAAATGGAAATCTGAAACAAATTGATTGGAAAGGTTGTAGTCACTGAAGAATTTTTCAGTAAGAAGCATAAGCAAAAATAAAATTAATAAAACAAAGAATAGTCCTAATTGTAGATCAAAATATCATCTTTCTTTTGGGTAGAGCCTGAGATAGAGCATGTTAACCAAATGGCATGGAATTAGGAACTAGATGTGGGCAGCCACCCCATGAAGAGCCACCTCTGCAGGCATAACTCAACTTGTGCCTCCTCCAGGAGGAATAAGGTGGACTTTGATATATGGTTAAGAGTTGTTCTTTAATGCAGCTATCAGGTCAATCACTGCATCTCCTTAGAGATGGATTGAGGAAAGGGTCAGGGTGGCCATTAATGTGTTTAGGAGCAATCCCTCCTGGGAAACAACAGAAATAGGAAGAAAATAAAATGTTTCCTTAAAAGTGAGCATGCAGAAACTAGTCAATAACCTTGTTTGTTTACCAAATAATTATGTTTTAGCTGTCTTTTCTCAGGACTTCTTCAACTCCTGCACTTCTCTAATTCTGAAACACTAATTCTGAAAATTGGGCTAGCAATAACAACATAATTATACACACAAAGGAAGCATAACCTGCAAGTTAACATAAAATTATGTGATTCGACTAACATGCAGTTGTTACCGCAATTATCCAGCCTGACACTGTGAATTATTGCATTTCACATTGTATTAATATGTATAAAGGACAGAGGGTCAATAAATATTGAACAGATAAATCAGAGTTGCTGTCTCAAGAATATAAGGGTGATTTAGAAATTATCTTAGATAATCTATAGAAGAATCACTGTGTGGGTTTGGTAGAGAAAACAAAGGAGAGGAAATTATTTACCACCCTCACCTCAGTTGGCACATTCAGGGAATATCTAGTAGCTTTTTGAGGAGGCACAGCGATGGACGAGCATGGAGAACTGCTTAAGAGGAGTCCTAAAAATGTGTCCAGGCAACTTGCTGGAGTATTTATGACACACTTAAGAATGTTTTCCTCAAATGTAAAGGACCTCTTCAAGGAGAACTACAAGCCACTGCTCAACGAAATAAGAGAGGACACAAACAGATGGAGAAACATCCCATGTTCATGGTTAGGAAGAATCAATATCGTGAAAATGGCCATACTGCCCAAAGTAATTTACAGATTCAATGCTATCCCCATCAAGCTACCAATGACCTTCTTTGCAGAACTGGAAAAAACCACCTTAAACTTCATATGGAATCAAAAGGGAGCCCGCATAGCCAAGTCAATTCTAAGCAAAAAGAACAAAGCGGGGGGGCATCACACTACCAGACTTCAAACTATACTATAAGGCTACAGTAATCAAAACAGCATGGTACTGGTACCAAAACAGAGATATAGACCAATGGAACAGAACAGAGGTCTCGGAGGCAACACAACCTTTCTACAACCATCTGATCTTTGACAAACCAGACAAAAACAAGCAATGGGGAAAGGATTCCCTGTTCAATAAATGGTGTTGGGAAAGCTGGCTAGCCATGTGCAGAAAGCAGAAACTGGACCCCTTCCTGACACCTTACACTAAAATTAACTCCAGATGGATTAAAGACTTAAACATAAGACCTAACACCATAAAAACCCTAGAAGAAAATCTAGGCAAAACCATTCAGGACGTAGGTGTAGGCAAGGACTTCATGACCAAAACGCCAAAAGCATTGACAACAAAAGCCAAAATAGACAAATGGGACCTAATCAAACTCCACAGCTTCTGCACAGCAAAAGAAACAATCATTAGAGTGAATCGGCAACCAACAGATTGGGAAAAAATTTTTGCAGTTTACCCATCTGACAAAGGGCTGATATCCAAAATTTACAAGGAACTAAAGCAGATTTACAAGAATAAAACTAACAATCCCATTCAAAAGTGGGCAAAGGATATGAACAGACACTTCTCAAAAGAAGACATACGTGAGGCCAACAAACATATGAAAAAATGCTCATCATCACTGGTCATCAGAGAAATGCAAATCAAAACTACACTGAGATACCATCTCACGCTGGTTAGAATGGTGATCATTAAAAAATCTGGAGACAACAGATGCTGGAGAGGATGTGGAGAAATAGGAACACTTTTGCACTGTTGGTGGGAGTGTAAATTAGTGCAACCATTGTGGAAGACAGTGTGGCGATTCCTCAAGGACCTAGAAATAGAAATTCCATTTGACCCAGCAATCCCATTACTGGGTATATATCCAAAGGATTACAAATCGTTCTACTATAAGGACACGTGTACACGAATGTTCATTGCAGCACTGTTTACAATAGCAAAGACCTGGAACCAACCCAAATGCCCATCGATGATAGACTGGATAGGGAAAATGTGGCACATATACACCATGGAATATTATGCAGCCATCAAAAATGATGAGATTGGGTCCTTTGTAGGGACATGGATGAACCTGGAAACCATCATTCTCAGCAAACTGACAGAAGAGCAGAAGATCAAACACCGCATGTTCTCACTCATAGGTGGGTGTTGAACAATGAGAACACATGGACACAGGGAGGGGAGCACTACACACTGGGGTCAGTTGGGGGGAAATAGGGGAGGGACGGTGGGGTTGGGAAGCTGGGGAGTGATAGCAAGGGGAGAAATGCCAGATGTAGGTGATGGGGAGGAAGGCAGCAAATCACACTGCCACGTGTGTTCCTATGCAACAATTTTGCATGTTCTTCACATGTACCCCAAAACCTAAAATGCAATAAAATAAATAAATTGGAAAAAAAAAAAAAAAAAAAAAAGAATGTTTTCCTCATTTTGTGGGCCAGTAGTCTTCAAAATCTTTTTCATGATACTTATTTGTGAAAGTTTAAGAATTTAACCCTAATTATTTATATTTATATCTATATGTTTTAAAAACATAGATAACATACTTGTGTGTATGTGTATATATATATGTAATACTATATATGTAATACTGTCAAATTGTCTAATGTTGCTAATAATTAATATTTTTTATTCTTAAACCTTAACATGGAAAAAGACTTGATTAAATATGCAGATGCCCATTGTTTTATGATGGGGTCCTGGTACCAATAAACCCATTGTTAGTTGAAAATATTGTAAATCAAAAATGCATCAAATACAACTAACATACTGAAAGTCATAGCTTAGCCTAGTCTACCTTAAACATGCTCAGAGCAGTTACAGAGCCTGCAGTTGTGCTCAATCATCAAACAAATCTAAAGTATTGAGAATCCCATATAATTTATTGAATGCCATACTGAAGCATGGTTTCTACTGAATGCGTATCACTTTTGTACCAGTTTAAAGTAAAAAAATTAAACCAACATATGTTTTGGACCGTATGAATTGAGTTTGCCTCCTACCAGAACATATGACATAATAGTAAATGCGTTTTTAAAAAGACATAAATCCACAAATACAAATTAAAAAAGAGAAGTAAAAGCAACATTTTAGAAGGTAGAGAACACATAGATGAGTGGTAACTTACTCACTGAATCCATGGAAGCTGAATCCTAAGCTACCATGGGGAAAGCCAAGAAGTAACTTGAGTTTTGCCACAGTGCTCATAAAAGGATCATGAACTTATGCCAACATTAAATCTATAAGGGTAAATGAAGAAACTCAGCCATTTTGAGAAATGGTCAGAGTATAGGATGGACTACAAGATTTTCTCTCCATCTTACTTCATGCAGTTGTGGAAGCACTCTTCTCCGTACCTATAGAAAACTGAAGATTTAATATTTGACAGGTTAAAATTGAACGACTCTGATCTGCATATACTAGACAAGAAGGATATTATCCTGAAAACAGAGGTAGTAATTGCAAACTGTATACTGAGATTCAAAACTCCCTTTTAGCTCTTATCTCATAGTTTATTGGCAAGCAGGCCTGATCCTCTGATGCTTACTTGGGAAATATAATGACCCTTGAAAGAAAATATTTAAAATATTTATATCTTGGATTATCTAAGGAAGCAGTTCTACCTGATAATCTATTAAGCCAAAATTTAAAAAGTCCCTTCAGTCATTCTGAAATTCCAATAAGGGAGGGGCTTCAAGGTGGCTGATTAGAGGCATCTAGCATTTGCCTTGTCAATGAAGAGCCAAAATAAGAAGATGATCACACTTGAAATACAGTGCCTAACAGAGAACACCAGAATTCAACAAAGAAGTAATAGGAAGGCAAGAGAGAAGCCAGGTGGCCTGCTAGGCTGAGCTTGACCAGGAACACTGGGGAGGGTCTGCAATGTGGGGTAAGGGCAACTGAGGCATCCCCAGCAGTCCACATCCCCAAGTAGACTCCTGTTGTTGTAGCCACGGGAGAGCCCCTTGATAGTCACAGGTCCTGAAACCAACATAGGAAGCTACCTAGAGACTATAGAAAGCCATTACTCCAGAGAGCTCATGGTGAGCCCATACACTGCCAAAACCTAACCAGCTGTGGCACAGCACCATTTTGGAAGCCAAGCCACTACCAGATTGCATCCTACCCTGGGACCTAATAACATACATTTTTATATCCCTGGAGCTCCACTGCCATTTCTGGCTGCTGCCTCTGGAAGCCTAAGCACAAGTCAGTGGCAGCACACGCATCACCCTCAGTGAGGTCAATGTGCATTTATACGTACCTTGAGAACAAGCTTCCATTCCTGCAGCTGTCACCTGGGGCCAAAACACATATTCTTCAGTCACCTGGCTACAAATGCTGCCATTAAGCAACCCTCCTCTCCCCAGCAGCAGGGGCACCATGCCCTTGCACATGCAATAAAGGCAGCAGTGCCCCCCCCACACCACTGTTATATTCCCCACCTGAGACTTCACTGGTACCTAGAGATCACCCAACCCTGTTTACCAAAGCCAGCACCCACATGCACCACTGAGGTCCTGAGACCTGCTCCTCCCTTCTTGGCTTGAATTTCCAGCATTCAAGAATGTCATTTGAAGGCCTGGGAATCATCCCATTCCATCTACCACCATTGGCAACTGAATACTCCTCTTGGGGGCCTGAAAACAAGCCCACTCTTCCTGCTGCTACACCAGGGTTAGCACTAACCTGCACATTCCACCTGCAGGCCTGGAGTCTTGCCCACACAGCAGTTACAGCCATTGCCAACACCAGTGCAGACAATGTGGGAGTCATTGGGTTGTCCTGCCACAGCTACTGCCATCACATATGTCATGTCTTCTGCCCAGGGCCCTGAAGACCTGCCCACCTGCCTGGGCCACCACTGTCACTGATAGCACCTGAACAAGCCACCTGTACAAGAGTGCCAGAACCTGTTACTCTGGGGCTCAAGGACCACTCACTCTAGCATTCCTGCTACCACTGGGACCTCAGATTGGCCCACCTGATGTCACTATCCTCAGCAAAACTTCACCACAACTTCCACTAACAGCCATGTAATCACTTAGAGATAGTCAATATAAGGGTTGCACAATAAAGTTTGGTTCTAGGGATATTAATCTACCAATTTCCTGACACATGGATGGCCTGTAGAGAAATGAAAGTATGCATGAAAGACAATATTTCTAGCTAAAATGTCTTAAGGGAAAAGGTGAATTTCCCTGAGCCTTGAGTGATGGTTCATTTGTGTTAACGGATGGAGGTGGGGGGCAGGGAAAGCTTAAAGAAATCTGCAATGCTGAGGAAGGGGCCAAGACAGTCAAATAGAAACAGCTCCAATCTGCAGCTCCCAGTGAGATGAACAGGGAAGGTAGGTGATTTCTGCATCTCCAACTGAGGTACCAAGTTCATCACACTGGGAGTGCCTAGGCAGGCGGTGCAACCATTGGAGAGTGAGCAGAAGCAGGGTGGGGTTTCACTTCACCCAGAAGCTGCACGGGATGGCAGGTCCTACCTCCCCCAGCCAAGGAAAGCCGTGAGGGTCTGTACTACCTGACAGAGATACCACTCTTCTCCCACAGATTTTTGCAGTCTGTGGATCAGGAGATTCCCTTGTGAGTCTACACAACTAGGGCCCTGGGTTCTCAAGCACAAAACGGGGAAAACCAATGATAGCCACTCCCATCAGTGGCTGTTCAGGCTGACATTGAGCCACAGGAGTTTTTACATACTCTAGTGGTACCTGGAACTCCAGTGAGGCAGGAGAACTTCACAGGAATGGATAGGCAAAAGCCAGGGAGCCAAGTCATCTCAATCAGTGGGTCCCACTCCCATGGAGCCCCACAAGGTAAGACTCACTGGCTTAAGACCTCTGCTGCCAGCACAGCATTCTGGAGTCTGCATGGGAGGACTGAGTTTCTGGGAGTAGGTATGACTGCCATTATTGCAACTGTAGTTGGTGGTTTTCCTCTGACACAGCAAAGGAGACTGAGAGGTTTGGACTGGGTGGAATTTACCACAGAGCACAAAGCAGCTGTGGCAGATCATGCCCAGGCTGCCTTTTGGGGTTAGACCCAGAGTCATCCTTCCTCATTGGGCAGGCTATCCCTGCAGGAATCCCAGCAGCTCCAGTCAGGGGCTTACAGACAGAAATCTCATCTCCCAGGGACATAGAACCTGGTGGGGAGATGGGTGGTTGCGGTCTCAGGCTCAGCAGACTTAATCTTTCTTGCCTACTCTAAGAGACTGGCTGATCCAGATGAGGGAGATTCCTCCAGCCCAGTGCACCAGATCCACTAAGGGAAAGTCAGACTGCTTTCTTAAGTGGGTCTTGGATCCCGTGCCTCCTGACTGGTTGAGACCTCCCAACAGGGGTCTCCAGACACCTCATACAGGAGAGTTCCAGCTGGTACTCTGTGATGAAGCCTCTGAAGGGAGGAACAGCCAGCAATCTCTTCAGTTCTGCAGCCTCCACTGGTGATTCCCAGGCAAACAAGATCTGAAGTGAAACCCCAGCAAATAGCAGCAGACCTGACTGTTAGAAGAAAAACACACAGAAAGTAACAACAACAAAGATCCCTCAAAAATCCCATTGAAAGGTCATCAGCCTCAAAGTTCAAAGGTAGATAAATCCACAAGGATGAGCAAAAACACAGAAAATTCCAAAAGCCATAATGCCTCTTCTTTTCCAAAGGATTGCAACACTTCCTTAGTAAGGGCACAGAATGGGACTGAAGTTAAGATGGATGAACTGACAAAAGTAGGCTTCAGAAAATGGGTAATAATAAATTTCGCTGAGCTAAAGGATTATGTTCTAATTCAATGCAAAGAAGCTAAGAACCATGATAAAAGATAACAGGAGGTATTAACTAGAATAACCAGTTTGGAGAGGAAGAAAATGACCTGATTGAACTGAAAAACACAGCACAAGAACTTCATGATGCTAACACAAGTATCATAGCCAAATCGATCAAGCAGAAGAGAGAATATCAGAACTTGAAGACTATCTGGCTGAAATAAGGCAGGCAGACAAGATTAGAGAAAAAGAATGAAAAGGAATGAACAAAACATCAAAGAACTATGGGACTATGTAAAAAGACCAAACCTACAACTGATTGGAGTATCTGAAAAAGATGGGGAGAATGGAACCAAGTTGGAAAACACACTTCAATATATCATTCAGGAGAACTTTTCCAACATAGCAAGACAGGCCAATGCTCAAATTTAGGAAATCCAGGGAACCCCAATAGGATACTCCATGAAAAGATCTACCCAAGACACACAATTATCAGATTCTCCAAGATTGAACTGAAGAAAAAAATGTTAAGGGCATCCTGAGAGAAAGGCCAAGTCACCTGCAAAACAAAGTCCACCACACTAACAGCAGACCTCTCGGTGGAAACCCTCCAAGCCAGAAGAAATTGGGGGCCAATAGACAACATTTCTAAAGAAAATAAATTCCAACACAGAACTTTATAACCCGCCCAATTAAGCTTTAAAATTGAAGAAGAAATAAAGTGTTTTTCAGATAAACAAATGCTGAGGGATTTTGTCACTACCAGGCCTGCCCTGCAAGAACTCCTGAAGGAAGCAGTAAACATGGATAAGAAAATCCATTACCGGACACTACAAAAACATACTGAAGTATATAGACCAATGACATTATGAACCAACTACATTAATAAGTTTGCAAAATTAAGTAGAGAGCATCATGACAGGATCAAATTCACACATAACAATATAAACCTTAAATGTAAATGGGCTAAATGCTCTAATTAAAATATTCAGAATGGCAAGCCGGATAAAAAGACAAAATCTATTGGTGTGCTGTATTCAAGAGACACATTTCATGTGCAAAGATACACATAGAGTCAAAATAAAGGAATGGAGGAAAATTTACCAAGAAAACTGAAAGCAGAAAAAAGCAGGAGTTACAATCCTAGTTTCTCACAAAATAGACATTTTAAGTCAGCAAAGATTTAAAAAAAAGGGGCATTATGTAATATTAAAGGGTTCAATTCAACAAAAAGAGCTAATGAACTGTCCTAAATATATATGCACCCAATACAGAAGCACCCAGATTCATAAAACACATTTTAAAGGCCTACTAAGTGTCTTAGACCCCCACACAATAATAGTGGGAGATTTAATACTCCACTGTCAGTATTAGATCATTGAGACAAAAAATTAACAAAGACATTCAGGACTTGAACTCAGCTCTAGACCAAGTGGACCTGATCGATATCAACATATCCCTCTACCTTAAAACAAGAGAATATACATTTTTTTTCTGCATCATATGGCACTTACTCTAAAATTGATCACATAAGAAGTAAAACACTCCTTAGCAGATACAGAGAACTGAAATCATAATAGTCTTTCATACCACAGCACAATCTAATTAGAACTCAAGAATAAGAAACCAACTCAAAACAACACAACTACATAGAAATTGAACAACCTGCTCCTGAATGGCTCCTGGGCAAATAGTGAATTTAAGGCAGAAATCAGGAAGTTCTTTGAAACCAGTGAGAACAAAGAGATAACATACCAGAATTCCTGGAATACAGCTAAAGCAGTGTTAAGAGGAAAATTTATAGCACTGAATGCCCATATCAAAAAGCTAGAAAAGTCTCAAATTGATACCCTAAAATCACAACTAAAAGAACTAGATAACCAAGAACAAACCCTGGAGCTAGCAGAAGATGAGAAATAAAAAAGTTTACAGTAGAATTGAATTAGATAAAGACACACACAAAAACTTCAAAAAATAAAATAAATGAATCCAGGAGCTGCTTTTAAAAAAAAATAAAATATGTAGGCCACTAGCAAGACTGATTAAAAAAAAGAGAGAGAGAGAGAGAGGATTCAAAGAAACACAATCAGAAATAATAAGGGGTATACCACCACTGACCTCATGGAAATGCAAACAACCATCAAAGAATACTATATGCACATGCAAATAAATTAGAAAATCTAGAAGAAATAGATAAATTTCTGGACACATACACCCTCCCAAGACCAAACCAGGAAGAAGACGAATCCCTAAATAGACTAATAACGTCCTGAAATTGAGGCAGTAATTAATAGACTAGTGACAACAACAAAAAAGCCCAGGTCCAGATGGATTTACAGCTGAACTCTATCAGAAATACAGACGAGCTGGTACCATTTCTCCTGAAACTATTCAAAACAATTGAAAAGGATGGACTTCTCCCTTATTCAGTTTATGAGGTCAGCATCATTCTGACTCCAAAACCTGGGAGAGATACAACCAAAAAAGAAAACTTCAGTCCAATATCCCTGATGAACATTGATGCAAAAATCCTCAGTATAATCCTGGCAAACAGAATCCAGCAGCACATCAAAAAGCTTATCCACAACAGTCAAGTCAACTTCATCCATGGAATACAGGCCAGTTCAAAATAAACAAATCAATAAATATAATTCATAACATAAACAGAACTAAAGACAAAAAACAATGTGATTATCTCAATAGACTCAGAAAAGGCTGTTGATAAAATTCAATATCCCTTAATCTTAAAAACTCTCAATAAACTAGATATTGAAAGAACATACCTCAAAATAATAACCATTTGTAACAAACCCACAGCTAAGATGCTGGGTGGGCAAAAGCTGAAAGCCTTCCCCTTGAAAACTGGCAGACAGAGATGCCCTCTCTCACCACTCGTATTCAACATAGTGTTGGAAGATCTGGCCAGGGCAGTTAGGCAAGAAAAAGAAATAAAGGATATTCAAATAGGAAGACAGAAATTCAAGTTATCTTTATTTGCAGATGACATGATTCTGTATCTAGAAAACCCCATAAACTGAGCCCACAAGCTTCTTAAATGATAAGCAACTTCAGCAAAGTCTCAGAATACAAAATCAATGTGCAGAAATCAGAAGCATTCCTATAGACCAACAACAGACAAGCAGAGAGCCAAATCATAAATTAACTCCCATTCAAAATTGCCACTAAGGGAATAAACTACCTAGGAATACGTCTACAAGTAAAGTAAAGGACCTCTTCAGGAAGACCTAAGAACTGCTGAAGGAAATCAGAGAGGACACAAGCAGATGAAAAGCACTGCATGCTCATGGATAGGAAAAAATTTTTTTAAATGACCATACTGCCAAAACCAATTTATAGATTCAATGCTATTCCCATTAAACTACCATTAACATCCTTCACAGAATTAGAAAAGAATCATTACAAAATTCATATGGAACCAAAAAAGAGCTCACATAGCAAAGACAACCCTAAGAAAACAAAGCTGGAGGCATCACACTACCTGACTTCAAACTATAGTTCAGTTACAAGGCTACAGTAACCAAAACTGCATGGTACTGGTACAGAAACAAAATCATAGATGAATGGAACAGTACAGAGGCCTCAGAAATAACACCACACATCTGCATCCATCTGATCTTTGACAAACCTGACCAAAATAAAAAGCAATGGGGAAAGGACTCCCTGTTTAATAAATGGTGTGGGGAGAACTGGCTAACCATATGCAGAAAATTGAAACTGGACCCTTTCCTTACATTTTATGCAAAAATTAACTCAAGATGGATTAAAAACTTAAATGTAAAACAAAACTATAAGAATCCTAGAAGAAAATCTAGGCAATACCATTCAGGACATAGACATGGCAAAATTTTATGATTAAATCACCAAAAGCAATGGCAACAAAAGCAAAAATTGACCAATGGGATCTAATTAAACTAAAGAGCTTCAGCAAAGCAAATGAAAATATCAGAGCAGACAACCTACAGAATGGGGAAATACCTGTAATTTCTCCATTTTTCATTGGTCTAATATCCTTTGTCAGAATCTACAAGGAACTTAAGCATATTTACAAGAAAAAAACAACCTCACTAAAAAGTGGGCAAAGGACATGAACAGACATTTTTCAATAAAAGACATACATGTGGCCAAAAAAATATGAAAAAAAGCACATCACTGATCATTAGAGAAATTGTAAATTAAAACCACAATGAGATACCATCTCATACTATTCAGAACAGCAATTATTAAAAGGTCAAGAAACAACAGATGCTGGTGACATGGTGGGGAAATAAGAAGGCTTCTACACTGTTGGTGGGAGTGTAAATTAGTTCAACCATTGTGGAAGACACTGTGGCAATTTCTCAAATATTTAGAACCAGAAATACCATTTGACCCAGCAATCCCATTACTGGGTATATACTCAAAGGAATGTAAATCATGCTATTATAAAGATGCATGTACGTGTATGTTCATTGCAGCACTATTCACAGTACCAAAGACATGGAATCCACCAAAATGCCCATCAATGACAGACTGAATAAAGAAAATGTGGTATAAATAGACCCCAGAATACCATGCAGCCATAAAAATGAATGAGACCATGTCCTTTACAGGGGCATGGATGAAGCTGGAAGCCATTATCCTCAGAAAACTAGAGAAGGAACAGTAAACCAAACACCACGTTCTCACTTATAAGTGAGAGCTGAACAAGGAGAAGACATGGACATAGGGAGGGGAACAACACTTACTGGGGCCTGTCAGGGTAGGGTGGGGTGGAGGCAAGGAGAGCATTAAGAAAAACAGCTAATGCATGCTGGGCTTAATACCTAGAAGATGGGTTGATAGGTGCAGCAAACCACCATGGCACACCTTTATGTAAAAAACCTGCACATCTAGCACATGTACCCAGGAACTTAAAATTTAAAAAATACAAAAGAAAGAAATCTGCAATGCTAAACAACAAAAATGGCAAATGCATGCAAATGTCAGTGAATACGAAAGTAAAACAAAACATTTCTGTTTAATTTAAACAAAGTAAATAGACAAGCCAGACTATTCACTTATTATAACAACTTTAGAAATGAGGTTGGATTCTTCAGTATCATACTTATATAATTCCATAACTATGGCATCTCAATCTTTTATCTTGTTTGAAATAAATAGCAGGTTGTGAGCCATGTGTTTGGTAGAATTTCCAAATAACTCATCAAATTCAACAACAGACTTTTCCTCTCCCTTCATGATTACTTCCAGATAGTTTTTTTCCTTCCCATATTTCTGCAAGCCTTCGCTTCTCTACCCAACCTAATCATTTTATTTATTCCCAACATTTCCACAGTGAATAAAACTCTAGGCAATTATAAGATTAATAACAAGCATAAATACTGTATTCATTAATGTAGTTTCACAGTTTTGAATTATAAATGTAGACAAACTGCCAGAAATCTCAATGGTAGGCTTCTGCTCATAGAAAAGGGATGTGTTAAATTGAGCCATATGTTAGCCTCAGCCTTTATAACAATACATGTTCTATGAGATTACATGCATGGACTGCTTTATGCATTTTGCTGAGAAATTTATAGCATGTGTCTTCCGAACATAATTAGATCTTGCTATGTGATAAAAACATTCTACTGATTTTATCTTGTAACTGAATACACTTGTTTTGTTAATTTTTAACATCTGCTAAATTTAAATCTATTTTTGCTATAAATTGTATTAGTATGTCATTGACTGTATAGTAAATGTTAATTTATTTTATATTTCATTTAAACTGATTGAAATATATATGCAATACCAGGAAGATCAACAGAAAGAACATAGGCCTTGAAAATCCTGATTTGATTACAAGTGTTAGGTACTTTATGTTATCAAAACATACAGTGCAAGGGAAGGTCCTGGGGCATCAGTGATATCTTCAAACAGAATGTAGAAGGACATTATGTGTTGTATAAGTAAAACTAGTTTATCATCTCTCAGTCTCCAAATCTTGAAGATATGGAGAAGAATGTTCTCTTTTAAGGATAATTTTTTAAAAATTGAAAGTTATGCCAGATGTAGGTGATGGGGAGGAAGGCAGCAAATCACACTGCCACATGTGTTCCTATGCAACAATTTTGCATGTTCTTCACATGTACCCCAAAATCTAAAATGCAATAAAATAAATAAATGGGAAAAAAAAAAGAAAGTTCTAAAAGGAAATATAAAATGGAATTCATGTGGATAGACATACATACTTTTATGTCCTTCTCATCAGTATACATGTAATGTATATTTCATATGTTCATACGTTGCTATTAATTTTAAAAGGCAAATATCTTTTTATTAAAAATCACCTTTCCCACATCAATTTTATGTACACTATATTAAAAATATGGAAAACACATATACAATATGTGCATAAGACTTGTGTATTTTTTTCATTGAAAGGTTTTTTATTTGCTAAAGGTTTTTTAGCAACCTTTCTTTGAAAGGTTTTTTTTTTTTATTTGCTCTTTAAAACAGTTCTACTTTACTAATCTTCAAAACAGGCAGTTTTTAAATTTGTTTTGAAAATATTATGTTTTATGACAACATACCTGTCAAGTTTGCATAGTTATCCTCATTAAAGAATTAGATGCTACCCTCAATGTAACTGTGATGTAGGTAATGCGTCATAGAACTCTTACGTGATGGAAAGCTGACAATTGCAGAACAGTAGCCCTTGGCCTTCATGGATCATGACCCATAGGTCGACTTCAAATACTTTAAGTGTTTGCAATTTTCTTACATGTTAAAGCAAAAGATCTTATCAAAGGCAATTTATGTGTCAAAATTGATAAGTATTTATTACATGTCCCACACAGCTTTCATGTGCAAAATTTATTATTTTATATAATTTGTTTTATGTCCAAGACAATATTAAATAATAATGGTATTTGTTAATGTCTTTGTAGAATCTCACTGTAACTGAAATTATGTTAATGCTTTTCCATTAAGATTTAAAATCACATTTGAACTTCCAACATCTCCTTAGTATACAGAAAGCTAGACTATTCTTACACTGCTAGATAGAAATATCTGAGGCTATGCATTTTACAAAGAAAAGAGGTTTAATTGGCCAACAGTTCTGCACACTGTACAGGAAGCATGGTGCTGGCGTCTAGTTCTGGTGAGGCCTTAAGGAGCTTATAATCATGGTGGAAGTTGACAGGGAGCCAGCATGTCACATGACAAGAACAGGAGTAAGTGAGGAAGAAAGAAAGGTTCCAGATATTTAAGCAACCAGATTTCACATGAGCTGAGAGAGAACTCACTTGTTATCAAGGTGATTGTGCTAAACCATTCATTAAAATCACCCCAATGATCCAATCATCTCCCACCACACCCCACCTCCAACATTAGGACTCCCATTTTAACATGAGATTTGAAGGGCACAAACATCTAAACCATATGATTCCATCCCTGCCTCCCCAAATCTCATGTCCTTCTCATGTTTCAAAATATAATCATACTTTTGTGATAACCCTCAAAGTCTTAATTTGTTCCAGCAATAACTCAAAAGTCCCAAGTCTCAAGTTCCAAGTCCAAAGGCTCATTTGGAGTTAGGTTCTTTCCACCATGAGCCTGTGAGATTAAATACAAGTTATTTACTGTCAGAATACAATGATGGTACAAGCTTTGTATATATATTCCCATTCCAAAATGGAGAAATTAAAACGAAAGGGGCTACAGGCTCCACTCAAGTCTAAAACTTAGTAGAGCAGTCATTAAATCTTAAAGCTCCAAAATAATCTCATTCGATGCCATGCCCTGCATCCAAGGTATACTAGAGCAAGGGGTGGGTTCCAAAGGCCTTGGGTTGCTCTGTCCCTGTGGTTTTGCAGGGTGCAGGCCCAGTGGCTGGTCTCACAGGTTGGAGTTGAGTGCCTGTGGCTTTGGCAGTCTCAGAATAAAAGCTCCCAGTGGATCTATCATTTTCAGGCCTGGAGAAGAGGCCCCCTTCCCACAGTCCACTAGGCAGTGCCCTGGTGTGGACTTTGTATCGGGGTTCCAATCCCACATTTCCCCTCAGCACTACCCTAATAGAGTTTTTCTGAGAGAGATCTGCCCCTGTAGCAGGTGTCTGCTTGAGCACTCAGATTTTCTCATACATGCTCTAAAAGCTAAGGGGAAGATGCCAAGCCTCCTTCGCTATTGCATTATATGTACCCACAGACTTCAAACCACATGGAAGCCATCAAATCTTATGGTGGCTTATGCTCTCCAAAGCAGTGGCCTAAGCAGTACCTGGGTCCAACCGAGCTGCAGCTGGAGCTAGAGCAGCCAGGATTCTGGGAATAGTGTCCTGAGATTGCCCAGGGTAGCTGGGCCAAGGATCTGCCAATGAAACCATTCTTTCTGCCTAGGCCCCTGGGTCTGTGATGAGAAACGTTGTGTGAGAGATTTCTGAAATGTCTTTGAGATCTTTGCACCATTGTCTTAGACAGCAGCACTTGCCTCCCTTTTAGTAATGCTAATCTTTTAAGCAAGTGGCTACCTGGGCAGCCTGCTTATATTTCTCTCCTGAAAATGCATTTTCCTTTTCTACCACATGGTCAGGCTGCAAATTTTCCAAATTTTGACACTCCACTTCTCTTTTAAATATGAGTTCCAACTTTAAGCCATTCCTATGCTCCAACATATAATCATAGACTGTTTCACTTATTCAACTCTTTGCTACATAGGGATTTCTTTCACCAGATACCTTAAGTCAACATTCTTAAGTTCAATCTTTCTCAAATCCCTAGGACATAAACGTAATGCAGCAAAGTTCTTTGCTAGGGAATAACAAGGGTGACCTTTATACCAGTTCCTATAAGTTTCTCATTTCCATCTGAGATCTCCTCAGCCTTATATTCCTGCCCATATCTCTATCAGCATTTTTATCTCAACCATTTAACAAGTTTCTGAGAAGTTCCAGACTTTCATCATTCTGTCTTCTGAGCCAGCCAAACTCTACCAACCTCTGTCCATTATGCAGTTCTAAATCTACTTCTATATTTTTAGTTATCTTTATAGCAATACCCCACTCTTCAGTACCAATTTTCTATTTTAGGCTGTTTTTACATTGCTATAAAGAAATATCTGAGGCTGGCTAATTTATACAGAAAAAAAGGTTTAATTGGCTCACAGTTTTGCAGGCTGTGCAAGAAGCATGGTGCCAGCATCTGGTGAAACCCTGAGGAAGCTTTCAATCATGTGGGAAGGCAAAGAGGAAGCAGGCACATCACATGGTGAGAACAAGAGCAAGAGAGCGTGGGTTGGGGAAAGGTCCCAGACTTTTAAACATCCAGATCCTGTGTGAATCGAGTGAGAACTGACTTATCACCAAGGTAATGGTGCTAAATCATTATTGAGGGATCCACCTCCATGATCCAATAACCTTCCAGCAGGTCCCACATCCAACACTGGGAATCACTTTTTAACATGAGATTTGAAGGGGACAAATGTCCAAACCATACTGCTCCTATTCGTAAAAACAACAAAAAAAGCTAGACTATCTACACATTCACACTTTTCTTGAACATTCCATAGGTTTGAGTTTATAGGTCAACCAAATAACTAAATATTTAAACAAAACATATTCCTTCTGGAAAATGAGATTCAGGTACTTGCTTACCTGAGGAAGATGCCATGAGGGAGATAGTAAGATTAATCTGGATAAATTGTTTAACAAATGCTGAAGCCTGAGTGTGGGATAGCAGAGAATACAGAACTCCTGGTAGGTACAGTCTGAGAGAAGGAAACTTTTCTCTCACTCACAGGATTTTTTCCATAGAACTTAATAGCCTCACTGAAAAGATTGTTGCGCATCCTAAAATGTCTCCCGTATGATGCTATTCTGGGTTAAAGGAGACTCAGCAACTGTGGTAAAAGTCCACAACAAGCCTCAAGTTACTTCTCCCATGCCCCCAGTCCTCTTTTTTTTTTTTTTTTTTTTTTTTGGTACAGGAAATAAAGTTTTACCCTGTTGGTGAAGAGCACTATACATCATTTTTCTTAGGGAAATGGTGAAAATTTATTGTAGCTGAGAGAGGGAGACAGAAAAATCACTCCAGCCTAGTGGAAGTAGCAAAAATGTGCTGTTATTAGATTCTCCTCCAGTTGAGGACAGAGCATGGTCATTAGAAGGCCCTAACACTGAAACCCAGGAAACAGTATTTGCCAGGATGAAAGCTGAATCAGAACCACAGCTAATGCCTTACCCAAGCCCCCAGCCACCAACATGTTAGCAAGCATCAAATAACAAGGAACGGCTCATTAATAACTGGATTGATTCAATGCTCTGAACTAAAGGCAAAGCAGAAGGAAAGTAATATCCAGTAAAAAGAAAAGAAAGAAAAAAAAACATAAAAACCACTTATTTGCCTCAGAATCAATAACAAATTTCTAACTTTCAAAACAATTTTATGATGCATAAAAATACAAAACCCATACTCTCAAGAGAAGCAGAAGTCAACAGAAATTTAAGCCATCATTAGAAAGCATTGAGTTGTTTAGATACTATAAGAACCTTGAACTTTCTTATTTCTCATTCTACATCACATTTATTTGATAGTAGAAATTAGAATTAGAAAAGTTAACAGAGGCTAATAGGCCAGTTTACAGGGAGTAAAATGTTTGATTGTCATAATCTAAATCCTGTGTCAAGAGAACATTCAATTATAGACATTAGTTTACATTTAGAGGTATGTGACACATTTCTGAGACATTGCCATTTTAAATGATTATATACTTAAGTACTTATAGAAATAGGCTTTCTAAAATATGTAATTATAAGGATAGCTACCTCTCTCGTTGATGATGGATAAATTAATTCTGTCCCTTTGATTGCCCTTTAGATCTCATATGCAATGAATTGTAGTAATTATTTATAATGACAAACTCACCTTTGTCCTTGCATAGTCCATTTTAATTTATCTAATTATTTACAATAATGTCATAACTACCCTCAAACATACAACCAAAACATAGCTCTTTTCCATGAGATTCGATACCGATCGGCTTAATTCTAATCATCCAAATGGATGTTTGAGGAGGTTGCTGACTTCTACCAAAATAATTGTAATGGTTTAGCAGAAATTTTTCTTTACTTTTTCAGACTGATAACATTTTCTTCTTAAAAACTGAACACTTCCCAGTGTAGTGACTACATGACTTCTTTAGAATTATTTTTTAAATATTGCTATTTTTAACTAAATGGCAACACTATGATAATGTTAGAGATTTTAACTTTATATACATAGAGATTTATAAATAACCACATTGGTTACTGCTATTTAACATATTACATAACTTGTTGACTGGCATAAAGTCTTCAAATGCAGGAGATAAAAAATGAAATGATCAAATGATATATTTTCCTAGTTAAGGATTTTAAAATTATCTAAATTGTTTCAATTTTTGTATTAATGAATTTGGTGATAGATATGTTCCACTTAGTGCTCATTTTATCTTTTCTACTACGATAACCAATGCTCATATTTTCCTCTAAAATGTAATAACGAAAGTTTACCCCAGGTGATCATTTTATCTTATTGTTAAAGAAGCTGGAAAGTGACACCAAAATAAACCAATAAAAGCAAAATAGACTTCAAATAATATGTTCTTTAAAACTTATTTTCATCATTTCCTAACTCCAACTTTTCATCTTCTTTTTCCTTTTTATTTATTTATTTATTTTTTTTTTTGAGATGGAGTTTCGCTCTTGTTACCCAGGCTGGAGTGCAATGGCGCGATCTCGGCTCACCGCAACCTCCGCCTCCTGGGTTCAGGCAATTCTCCTGCCTCAGCCTCCTGAGTAGCTGGGATTACAGGCACACACCACCATGCCCAGCTAATTTTATGTATTTTTAGTAGAGACGGGGTTTCACCATGTTGACCAGGATGGTCTCGATCTCTTGACCTCGTGATCCACCCACCTCGGCCTCCCAAAGTGCTGGAATTACAGGCGTGAGCAACCGCGCCCGGCCCTTTTTCCTTTTTATTTAAAAAAAAAAATTGTGGCTCCAGGAGTAGTTCAATTTCAAAATTCATAATACATGTTTTAATATAAACTCAGTCTTAGAAACCACTGTATTTAAAAGTAATCTAGAATGGATTAGGTTTATGTTGGGTAATATTTCAGATGCATTTAATTCTACCCTATCCTTCCAAGGCTGTGTCATCTACTTCTGTGACATAATGGACAGTGATACAATCTATTAGACAAGTTAGCCTGTAAAATAAGGTGTGAAGAATAGAAATCAACAACTGATTTGGTGACATTCAAAGATAACCGCTGTTGCAGTGTGTGACATTGAATATGAAGAGAATAATATTTTGATGAGCAGAAATAAATTTGTGTAAGTTTTCTAAATGTTTATCTTGATATAATTTGATCACTCTTTCTCAGTCACAACAGGAATCTTTCATGCTTAACCAGTACATTATAGAGGTATATAGTAACAACTATAGGAGCAAACAAAAGGGGATGGCTTTTGTTTGCTAGTTTGGCTTTCGCAAGGGAGAATCAGAAGATATACCACAGAAATGTGATCCTAAATTTGGTTATACAAGATGAGTATAATGGCAATAGATTGAGATAAAAAGAAACAAATGTCCAAAATCCCAGGAGAACAAAAGATCTTGGTATATTTGGAAAATAATGAGAATTTCAGTAAAGGATTATAATACATCTCTGCTAGACATGCTGCATGGTCATACCAATGACCGTTCTACTCTGAGACAGTGTCCCTAAATTTATCAGTGGAATTGAGTTACCAGCCACTGCAGGCACTAACTGTGAACGCAAATATCTCCCAAAGGCATATATCACACAAACTGGAGTATCATCTGTACCTGAAGCCCTCACTGGGGATAATTTGAGTGACCTTTAGGTGAGACCAGTAAAAGAAAGAACAACATTATTTTGGTTGCAGATCCAGAAACTGGAGTGCACATCCAAGACATCGTTAAATTAAACTGTCAACTCAACCTCCTGCTACCTCTCAACTGTATGCTAAGAAAAATGGTCAGGCCCTGGGATTTGATTCTAACCTCCTTAGGAATAAGTTAGCCTGTTGTTACTGTTTCATGGGTGCTGGCAGTAGACATGAGACTCCTAGGTATAAGGTAAAGAATTTCATTACTCTTGGCAGTACGGGCATCATGTTTACATTATTTTTTCTTGTTCCGTTGGTTCAATGGAGCCAGTGCAGAGAGCACAGATGGTGGCTGCACATGCAGTGGCTTGCATTACAGGAGAATACTGAGCATCGATAACTGACCTACCTTATGCAGTAAGCTATCCCACTTTGCTCTAGAGGGAGACATTATCTCATCCCTCAAGGTTGCTCACTGTAAACACAACTCTGAGAAATGGCCAAGGGAAAGAGCTGTCAGGGCCTTGCATGTTTAGTGTACCCACTAAAACTAAGGAGTATGAGACTTCATGGAGGAATGCTACCCAACAAAAACAGATGAGATTGTAAGTTCACATTCAGAACATTATTCCATATAAGACTCTCCTACTTCCATTCATATATTCATTTAGTTGGTGTGCTATCAGTCCCCTACTTTTATTTATGTATTCACTACATCATTTATGAGGAAATACAATTTCACTGTATTTTTCACTGTTCCTTTAAAAATCTTTAGCCTGGCCGGGTGTGGTGGCTCATACCTGTAATCCCAGCACTTTGGAAGGCCGAGGCAGA
Source organism: Sapajus apella (assembly GCF_009761245.1). Classification (NCBI taxonomy): domain Eukaryota; kingdom Metazoa; phylum Chordata; class Mammalia; order Primates; family Cebidae; genus Sapajus; species Sapajus apella. Next base: position 16,069,608 of record NW_022436966.1, on the reverse strand, counting down.
CAGATCACAAGGTCAGGAAATGGAGACCATCCTGGCCAACGTGGTGAAATCCTGTCTCTACTAAAAATGCAGAAAAATTAGCTGGGCGTGGTGGTACACGCCTGTAGTCCCAACTACTTGGGAGACAGAGGTGGGACAATTGCTTGAACCCAGGAAGTGGAGATTGCAGGGAGCTGAGATTGCACCACTGCACTACAGCCTGGGGGATAGTGTAAGACTCCGACTCAAAAAAAAAAAAAAAAAAAAAAAAATTAGCCTGCTGAGACACTGAAGCATTTTACTCTTTACATACATGAGAAGTTGGTCTGTAGCTATTTGTCTACTTAATGGTTCACATCAGAAGGATAATAAAATGAATATTTTCTCAAGAAGACCAAATGGTTATATTCTGGAATAGTTCCCCAGATTAAGCTTCAAGATGCCAAGGAGACTGGAAAACTCTCTCTCCAGTATTGTTATTTCAGAAGAAAACATGCCTCAGACACACGGGACTATCTGCATCCTGGAGATATTTTATTTACATACCAAATGATTGGAGTAAGGATTCAGGCCCATTGGGATTCAGGGTCTCTAAGGAAATCCTTTTAGGAAGGGAGGGAGTCAGCGGCCTCTTTCTTCTTTATTAGCAGGGAGCAACAAAAAACATTTTCCTTTGTCTCTTTCCTATGGAGTATCTGATACTTAGAAAAAAAAAAATCTATCAGCTTTCATCATGTCACCACAAAGTTAAGAGAAGGGGAGTGGATGCATTCATTTTTTACTGTGAGATAATAAGTAATCTGTCTCTGACCCAGGACATCTCCTGGGAGCATTAGGATAAATTTTTAAAAGATGAATATTAAAAAGAAACAATTAGGCAGTTTCTCCACAGATATCTATTACAAACCTATTATGTGCCAACTCCAGGTTTGATGCCAAAGATAAATCAGTGCTAAAAGAAGCATGGCACCTAACAAATGGAGTTTGCGGTGTAAGAAGAACATTTCCTAAGCAAAAATAACACAAATACATGCACCATTATAAATTATTATAAATGCTATAAAAATAAATGAGATTGTTAGGAAGGAGAACAAGGAAAATCCAATTAAGATTGGTATTAGACAAGCAAGATCTCTCTTAGAAATTACCTCACAGCACTTAACATATATTGATAACGATGAAGATAGAGGCTATATGTATTTATCTTCCTATTTATCATCATTTTTCTCTTTCTTTTGTCTTCTAGCTTTGCCACTAAGTTATCCCAGTACCAAGAATAAAGCTTTGTAAATAATAGAAAGTCAAGAAATATATGTTGAATAAAATAACGAATGAACAGTTATTTGGACACTTAAACTTAGCCCTAAAGTGAGGTGATGAGTGAGGCCATAAATGGAGAAAAACCATTCCAGATTCGGGAAAAAGCATTTCGAACAATTTCACAGGAGTAAACAATAACTTACTGGTCATATTAAGGATATTATATTTATCTCAAGATAATAATTTTTACTTTTTAGCAAAGGGATGACAATTCCCAAATTTATATACTTTTAAAAAGTCATGCTGGCTATGGAGTGAACAATGGTTGCTCTGAGAGAAACAGGAAGTAGAAAATTCACTTAAGGAGTACTTCATTAGCTATGGTGGACAGGTGAGGAAGGTGACAGCAGACATAGGGATAAAGGCTAAAATTTAAGATAGGACTTTTACTTATGGGGAGTTGCTGATGAGGATGGAGAGAGAAGCTGGTATGGCTGTTGATCAGTAGGTCACAGCTTGAAGTACACAGCACATGGTAGTGCTATGTGGAAAGATGGAGATGTATGAAGGAGAAATATAAATGGAAGATCCAAAAGTTAGGAGTTCAGTTTAGGACAAGTGAAATTTTAGATCAATGGAAGGTAACCAGATGGAGAGATCAAGATATACAGTTTTGAAAGATCAGCACTATATATATAGCTATCTTCAACGTCAGTATACCTATGTGACATTTAAAGGCAAAAGAATAGATGAGATGATCTAGAAAGTGTTTAAATGAAAAGGGCAAGAGGAAGGCAGTTAGAGGATGGATGAGAAGTCTGAAAGGAAACGGAAGAGTGGCTAGAAAGGAAAAGGCAAACATAGTGAGTAGGTAGTAAGTCTAGAGCAGAAAAGTCCTCAGAAAAGCAGGAACAGAAATGTGGTGATTCTGAGAACACTGTAAGAAGAGTTAAAAAAAAAAGTCTATTGGATTTAATAATGTGAAAGTTATTGATGACACTAGCAGAAGCAGTTTTCATAGAATTTGGATATGGAAGCCAGATAGGAATCCATTGAAATCTGAATGTGTGGCATTGTTCTGTGAGCCCTGAAAGGATGACTCAAGAATGCATGCAGCCTGAAAATTTAATCCATGGCAAAGAAGTGAAATGTAAGTAACAGCAAATTAATCAGTAACATATTTGGGGAATTATTGATTGTAACACATGACTCATTTTGTAGCTGATTTTAAAAATACTGGAACCATATCTCCAGCCAATAATGATTTGCAAAATGACAGTGGAAGCATTTAAAGGATTGTTAAACATAAGGTGCTTCATGAAAAAATTTGGATCATACTAGAAATATATACAGTTAAATATGTATATTTAAATTTTAATTACTAAAAATAAAACCTATAGAATCCAAACCAGCAGATGAAGTACAAAATGAGGGAGAGAGAAAGGAAGAAATGAAAAGAAAGTGCTAGGATTCAAATGACTCAGAAGTTTTCATGGCTAAATGATTGGGAAGATAACATTTACATAAATGGAAAAGGATATGCAAGAGTATGAGACATAGGCAAAAGATTTAAAAGCATAGTTTACTAACTTGTCAAGGGTAATGAGCACCAATCTGAATTAGCAGCCCCTTAAAAGGTGCAGTCAGTGAACTGAAAAAATATATTAAGAATTTGTGTTTCTACATATGCAAAATTTACTAATTCCTTACCACTGGAATGAAATGTGATTGAAAAAATGATATACTGATTAAAATTTTGCTCTTAGGAATGCATTCCCGTCACAGTGAAAAGAAAAAAACCTCTTATCTACAAGATTAGAGTACAGGTAATGTTGGCTTTCTTAGCTTTCAAAAGAGAGGCCAAAGAATTTAAACAAAAAACAGAAAGACTTTACAAGATTTGAACAAGGAAACCTACTCCTTTCCTCAACCTAGTCATAATAGAGCAAACATTTACTCTTAGTGCAAACTAGACACCAAGCAAGTACAATAGGAACATGAAGATCTTACATGTCAAGGGAGAGAACACTGTCAGTATTTTATTACTACATTTAGTAGGATGTAGTAGGAGACAAGTCCATAATATCATCATCATGACTTTGTGCTTCCATTCATTCCTTCACCAAGCATGAGTTCCAAGCTTGTTTCAACTTCATCCTATAGTTGAACTTAGTTACTTAAGTGATCATAGCCCGCTATCTTATAATTGCAGTGTACTTTATATTATTTTATACTGAATTCTGTATTTTTTTACACAGGCCTAAGAGGTAAGTTGGTGTGGCAATGATATCAACTTTACAGATGAAAACATTCTGATTTGGAGAGATGAAATGTCTCTCCTAGGTTTATAAGTCTTGAGAGGCAATTAAAAAATGGGCAGTTCTCAGATTTGCTAACTTTGGTTTTTCTTTGTATTAAAGTACATTTGCAGACAATATCATATAATAAATGTTAGCTGTAAAGTTGGTTTGGTTAAGCTCATTTGTAAAATAAAGAATTTAGAGCATAATTACATTAGTGTATTTTAAATTAAGAAACCCTTACTAAGTGGGGTCAATTTGATTTAAATTTATGCTAACAGCAACTTGCATAATAAAATATTTTAACAATAAATAAGAGCTGAAGGAGTGGAGCCAGTATATGGACACAATTATTCTGAGAAGCCTTGTTGGCACTAAAGGTATTAAATATAACAATCAGGCAGGGCTTTGTTGGTAAAACAAAGATTTCTAGTCTCTCTGCTTTGTGTAGTTTGGTTCTTAACCCCATGAAAACATAGATTAATGTGTAAAATAAAGGAGTGATAGAATCAGCAACTGCTGTCACAGGACCTGGACCAAATAATTTGCTACAGCATTAGGCAACTGCTCACATACCTCTCCTCTGCCTAGTCTACAAAAGTTTACAGTGGAGGAGGTGGCCTGGCTCAACTCTCATTTCCTTCCAGTAGGTCATCTTAACAGCCAAATACAGTCAACCCGACGCAGAGATTTGAAAGTAAGGCCTAATTTTTCAAAAACTCTAGAGTAGTGATTTACAAACTTGATTGTAGAATAATAATTAACACATGAGCTATTAGAAAACACAGATGCATAGTCTTCACCCCTTGCAAGTTTGGTTCTCTGGCCATAGAGTATGCTTTGGACATCTGTAATTATTTAAAACCCCTCTAGATGATTTGGCTGTTAAGATGGAAATGCCTATTTTACTTGTCAACTACCAGCCTATGAGGCTGGGGACTCTCCTGCAGTTTCTTCTAACTTCTGAATTCTCAGCCCACTACTTTAGATACACTCCATTCTCAAGGGAAAGAGAACAGTTTGTTTTCTTCAAAAAAGGTCAGGACATTTATTGGACATATTTTCACATTGGAGGAGGATATTATTATTAGTGGAGGATACCTCATGAGAAATTGTTTATTATTTGCTGCCTGGGACAGAGACATCAGGTCTTGTATCCTCCTTCTTGTGAGCATTATTAAGTAGCTAAATTAGGTAGAGCCTTCTTTGTAATTTATATCTCTATCTTTCTACATTTTGGTCTGTCCGGTAGTAAAACAAAAGAGTCACTGGTGCATATAGTGATGGTTCTGAGTTTTAATGGCTACCTTCTTTTTTTATTTAATTGACAGATGATAATTGTACTGATTCATGGGGTACATAAGTACATGTAATATATCAAATCAGGATTTTAGCATATCCATCATATGAAGCATTTATTATTTCTTTGTGTTGGAAGCATTCAATATTCTTCCGGCTATTTGGAAGTATATAATATTTTATTGTTAACTATAGTCATCTTATAGTGGCATAAAACACTAGAACTCATTTCTTCTACCTAGCTCTAGTTTGTGCCTGAGGATAGGATTCCTCAGTTTAGATTTTGATTAGGAGATAGGGATCCAGTTAAGCCTCAAGCCTAGACCATATACACAGTTTTATAAGACCCCTAAACTGGGAATTTTGGGGCTAATGAATCACCTCTAATATGACCGTACTTCAGATACTCTCTTTGAAAGTTTCTTGCATTCAGTATGCCTGGAGTATCTTCAGCCTCTTCAATTTGCTTCTGAGATTTTTGTCTGGCCTTATGGTCTATATCATGCAGTGACTTCGGTTATTAAAAAATAAAAACAGTGTACTTTCAAGGCACTGACAATCATGTACACATTCTCATCTGTCATTTTCTCACAGCTATTCCATTGTTCCCAGGCCAGAGTCCTGTTGCTCCTCACTCTTTGGGAGAAGTAGAGAAACAGTTCCCACTTCCCTGAACTATGTTTATTTTGGCCATAATCTGTGCATAGTTCCCAAGGTGCAAACTTCTTTAAGTTGACTGTAGCTAATTCTCTTCCAAGTGTATGTGTTTACCACCAGAGTGCCAAGGTTGGGTCATATCAATATAATCACCACTGAATGAGCTGTGGATTTTGTATCTTATTGAAGTTTCCTTGTAATTTTGGGACAAATCCACTCCCAGGAAGCCCCTAGTCCCTTATCAAAATAAATGCTCTGTTCCAAATCTCTATCTCTTCAGAAATGATTGCGATTCTTGTCATAGAAGTCTTCATAATCCCATAGGGGAAAAGTAGCATTGGAAACTGATCTAGTGAAATGTCACATTTTATAATAAAATCTCAGTCTGACTTACGTGGGTTTCCTCCATCATTAATACTGTATAATTTATATACTAATATTTGTACATATCTATGTATCCACCTATATATCTATAAATCTATCTCGATCCATCATATATCTATCTCTATTAGCTACATATTATCTACTTATATCTACTCCCTCCTTATGAAGATATTAATTTATTAGTTTTGTGTAACTCTACTGACCTGAAGTAAACTGAGATACATGGGGGTTTTCAGCTTAGCACAAATTCTGCAAAAGATTTATGTTCAATATATCTTTTTAAAATATGTATTTTAAAATGAGCTTCCCAAAATAACTTATTCCAAACACCGAGAAAGAAAAAATGGTATTTAATCCATTTGGAGTCTTATATACATTTTTCTTATTTAACACATATTTTATATAGCTTGAGGATTTTTTATTGGATTTTTTAATTATTGTGTTGGGAATTCTTTTCATTGAAAGATTATTAATATAACTCATAGCAATAATAATATAAAGATTAATTTTATATATTCACATTCCTCAGTAAAAGTTAATATGATAAAATTTCCGTAGAGTTGATTTTTTTTCAACTTTATTCTTGAGTGTGACCCAATAAATCTGATTTACAGGGCAATTATGCAAAACTTTTTATTATCACTTTGGATAAAAGTACTATATAAAATAATCTAATAAAATAGTGACTAAAGCACAGCATGTCCTCAAAATGAAACCATAAGAGCTCTGGTCTTTCTTAATACTAAGTCATATTCCTAGAGTTTCTATGAGCTCTGAAAAAAAATTCTTAGACCCCTCAAATGACAATATCCCTACTAAACATACTCCTTCACCAAGGAAATATCTAGTGGCTGCCCTGATTTTGAAATATATTCTGACTAGTGCCCCAGATTTGATTTATTTGAAATCTAACTTTTAGAAATGATCAAACATGTGCACAATAAGGAATAGTGCAGAATTCTCTCCTGTAATTAGTACTGAATCATACTAGATGGGCTGGAAAAATCTTTCATGTACCCAGACCCGTGTACTTCAAGAGCCATCTAGCTAAAGAAAGTAGGAATGAGACTTGATTCCACTCTCAAGGCAAGCAATTCAGCTAACCATCTTCAAATTGCATTTTAGCCTCTGGAAGGTTTGACAAATGTTTGGTTAGCCTAGAAAGAGATATTTGGGAAGCCCACATTACTCAGAATTGTATGTATCTGAAACCTCTTTTTGTGTGCATATTTTAAACATAATTTTGAAAATGTATGTACTCACTATTGTATTTTAAGATGACTTATAATGTTTTATTTCAATTTTAAATTGTTGGAAAAATAATTTGAAGTAGATTATGTGAATCCTTAAACAATTTTAAGTCACATAAAACTAAATACTGTTATACATATTATCATATATATATATACACACACACACACACACACACGAGTAAAATGTTTTCAAAATCAGTTACTGTACACCATTCTTTTATCTTCTTTAATACATTTTTTTATTACACTTAGTCCATGGAATTTCATTCTAATCTATTTTAAACTTAAAAGTCATTGTTCATCATTCTATTTTATTCCTTTGCAATAAATACACACTTAGTTTTCTGTGAAGCAAAAGTTTCAAAGATAATGATTTTCTTGTGAACTGTCTTATTTAATATTAGACCACCAAATGTCAAAAGATTTAAAAATAATTATATAACAATTTAACAATAATTAATAAATGTAAAAGTATAATTTTACTGGAAATATAAGTATGAGGTGAATGGCAAGTTTTAAAGAATTTGATTTATTATATCTGTGGAAAGATAATTTCTTATTAAATATCATATGGCTAAATATTTTTTATTTCTGTCATTATTTTAAACTTTGAAAAGCTAATGAACATAAATTAGCAAATAAAAACAGAATGGAGTTCTATACCAAATGTCACATAGTAATCGTAATTTTGACTTTCTATATGCTGATAGTTTAATTGAGTCCTGTGTCAATATTGTTGAAATTAAGACACTGGTAACAACCTGTCTTACAAAACGATTTCTTACTCAGTCATTGATTTATTCATTTTTTCCAACACTAACAATCATATTTATAATTCTTTCCTTTTTAGTAGTTGAGAGGTAAGCCATCAGAAAGGAAAATCTGTAGGATACCTTAATAACAGATACATTCTCAGGCAGACTTAGGAAAGAATACATATGGTAATTGAAATTTCAAAATTTAAGTTTCTTTTTCTTTTTTTTTTTTTTTTTTTTTTGAGACGGAGTTTCACTCTTGTTACCCAGGCTGGAGTGCAATGGCGCGATCTCGGCTCTCCGCAACCTCCGCCTCCTGGGTTTGGGCAATTCTCCTGCCTCAGCCTCCTGAGTAGCTGGAATTACAGGCGCACGCCACCATGCCCAACTAATGTTTTATATTTTTAGCAGAGATGGGGTTTCACCATGTTGACCAGGATGGTCTCGATCTCTTGACCTCATGATCCACCCACCTTGGCCTCCCAAAGTGCTGGGATTACAGGTGTGAGCCACCACGCCCGGCCCAAAATAAGTTTCTTAATAATCTTTATGATCATGTACTCCTAGGAAAGTTTTAACATACTCCAATGTGTTCCTACAAATCACACCTAAGGCTACTAAAGTAAGGAATTGAATTGGCCTAAAGGCAGCAGAATCACTTGAACCCAGGAGATGGAGGTTGCAGTGAGCCGTGATTACGCTGGTGCACTCCAGCCTGGGCAAGAAAGAGAGACTCCATCTCAAAAAAAAAAAAAGAACTGGCCTAAATTATTACCTTTATTTCAAGTATATAAACTGAATTAAGTGAGGAAGAAACAGATTTCCTGAGCCATAAGTATTTATAGCAGATGATGCTTAGGTTTTAGCTATTTATGCTTCTCTTAAAAAACAAAAACAATGTTTTTATTTTTTATGTTCCTTAGACCCAGAAAACACATTGATTCATGACAATGCATTTTCAAAAGCCCATTTCAATTTGTTTTTTAACGTACATAGGTTGCAGATCAAACATACTACATAACTTTCCTGTGTATCTAATCAAGCTCAATGGTATTACACATTTGAGTTTCTTTTGTCTACAATAGACAGTGGGAACAAAGAGTTGAAAATTAAAAGGAGAGATATTGAAATTATTGTTTTCTCTCAATCAGTGCAATTCTGCCCTCACAATGATGATACTATTCTATAGTTTCATAAGTTTTCATTCACTTTTTAGAAAAGTAAATCTGCATCTAATTATTTATAAAGGAGGGAAATTAGGAAATTGTTATTTTATGTTCAGCATACATGTATATGACATGAAGCGTCTAATTAGAAACAAATAATTAAAACAAACATCATAGAAAACATTAAATTTGGGCTACTTCCTAAACATACTCATAAACATCCCTTGAAGGATAGAGCAAAGGCATCTAACTAGTGCCACCTGTGCCATTTTGGTGTTAACATCTGTTTCTTTATCCACAAAGTTAATCTATAAAAGAATCTAAAAGATAAAAGTAATAAAAGATCAAGCTTTATACTGATGTTCTATTGCACAGATTTATTGTTAAAAGTGCTACCAGAGCATAAGAAACTTGTAGATAACTTCAAGTTGAATAGGTTTAACTGAACCTATTTAAAGAAAGAATTGAGATTAGAAGTATAGGGTATATGCAATTGCCCTTCTGAGCACTATTTATCTCACTTAATACTGCAGTTAAATCTATACCATTCCCCTAGCAATAATCAGTGCTGAGTATTTCAGAAATCCTGATCTCCAATGCATAATTCAAGAAAACAAATGGGTGCTTTTAGATTTCCTTCAGTGTAAAATCTAGTTCTAGATTTACTGTTTTCTAAACTTAATGCCCCCACTTCACTGATACATAAGAACTACATTTATTTACCTGCAATTCAAGGCCTCAGTGCTTTACCATTTTTCTTCCTGCTTTATGATGTTGTAGTACTTTTTTTACACAAATACCAATATCAAATAGAAATGGACAATGCCGATATTACCCCCAAAAATATGTTCATTTAGGCACTGATTAATCACGCTGAAAGTGAGGTATGTTAAATTTTCTCTTACAACATAGTAAAACCAAGTATATCAATTCCTTCACTGTCAGAATAACATAAAAGACATGGAGCAAGACTAGGATTGAGCAAATTAGTTCCATTGCTTTTTTTTTTTTTTTTTTAACTGTTTGTGTAATTTTGGATGAGTTGCTTCTGTTTTCTCAAGATCTCACTATTAACTACATTTGTCAACAAGATCATAATAGCCACTGTGCTCTTTATCCTCCAGCCTGATGGCAATGTTCAAATCTTCTGAAAAAGTCAAAACACTTTACATTTGATCTTGACCTATTATTATTCTATGAATTAATCCTAAAAGTCAGTACTTAATAATGTGGCTTTTCAATCATGAGCAACAGTGTCTGCCCTTTCTGTCTGTCACTGTCTTCAAACCCACCAGTTCTCTCTGATTGTTAGCAAGTTAGCTACTTACCAAGTTGCTTCTAGGCAATCGTGTTTGGCACCTGGCTTCTTAGAGTTCTCTGCTTCCTACAATACTGTAAGATGCTTGGGGCCTAGAAATCACATGGAGCAACTACCATTCAATTTATATGTGGGGATGATATTTTCCTTTATACATTTCTCAATGTCAGTGGTTCTCGCACTCCCAAGGCCAGAATATCCATCAACATGATTGATCTTGTTTTCACCCTAGAAGAGTTTCTTGACCTCAATGGAGCTTTTTAAAGTACTGATGCTTTAATTAATGTGGGCTGTGGCCTAGGCAACTTCAAGCTCCCCAAGAGCTATAAAGATTATTGATCACTAATCTAGAAGAATCTAGAGGATTCCTTAAGAAACTTTTAAAAATATTTGCATAAAATTTCTAATTTTCAAGCATGGGAAATTATTAGAAGATACCTGACGTTTTTCTTGAGAATTCAAGTTGATAGAAAATATTTAATATCTTAGAACTGTTCACCTTCTGGTTTCACTGTAATAAAAGTAATTGATTATAATAACTGCCCTAGGCAAGATAGACATATATGTTATATTTTGGCCTAATGAGACTTGAAATCCCTAGACAGAAACACTATATAAAGGAAAGATATTTCACAGGCTACTGAGCCCTTCAAATAGATTTTCTGAAGCTAAGATATACTATAATACATAAAAATTTGTTAATAATTACATATGATAGTAAATAATATTCTTTGCTGGTGTGTGTGTGTGTTGGACTGATGAGGTTTGTGAACAGACTTAGACTGAATAGTTTTTACCTCAATTTTCATTCATGGGCTAAGATGTAATGAGTTCCTCATTGATGTCTACTACACGTACATTATGTTCTTAAAGAACACATGTGAATATATATAGCACATGTGGCAAAATGTTGAGTCTGAGTAATGACAATATGATGAATTCAATAGCTGTCTGAGCCTAGATATCTTTCATATCTTAAAAAAATAAAATCCAAAAATCTGAAAATGTTTACTTACAGAAAAAATTGTTTTTTTCCAGAAAAATCTGAAGAGCAGATAAGTATCATGTGATAACACTGATTATCATATGACTACCAATTGTTATATCACATTATCTAGGTGTCTACATATCCTATTGTAAAAAAACAATAGGATATGAAGGAATAGGACATGTCAGGGAGATATTTTAATTGAGAGTTTGCATGCAAGAAAAGATCCAGAACAGGAGACAAACTTCAAAGAGAATACTGGGTGTTACATGACAACAATCAACAACAACAACGAATTGGAGGGTAGGAGCAGAGGTTAAGTCATGGAGTTGGGTGGGAACGTAGGGATCTGAGCAACCAAACTTCAGAATAAGAGTTGTGATAAAAGATAAAAATAAAACAGATACATAAACCAATAGAAGAGAATAGAAGAGAACCCAGAAATAAATCCAAACATTTACAGCTGACTTTTGACAACAGCATCAGGAAGGTGTCTTTGGGAAAGGACAGTCTCTTCAACAGTGGCACTATGAAAACAGGATATCCATAAGCAGAAGAATGAAACTAAACTTCTACTCTTACCAGATACAAAAATTAAATCAAAATATATTAAAATCTTAAATGTAAGACCTGAAACTATGAAACTCCTAGAAGGAAACATTGGGAAATACTTTAAGACATTGGTCTGGGCAAAGATTTCTTGAGTATCATCTCAAAAGCACAGGCAAATAAAGCAAAAATGGACACATGGGATCACATCAAGTGAAAGAACTTTTGCACAACAAAGGAAACAATCAAGAAAGTGAAGAGACAAGTTACAGAATGGGATAAAATATTTGCAAACTATTAAACTGACAAGTGATTACTAATCAGGATTTATAAGAAACTCAAACAACACAGTAGCAAAAAAAATGATCCAAGTAAGAAATGGGCAAAAATTCTGAATAGACATTTCTTAAAAGAATACATATAAATGGCCAACAGATAGATGAAAAAATGCTCAGTATCAATAACCATCAGAGAAATGCAAATTAAAACCACATAAGATATCATCTTACCCTAGTTAGAATGGCTTTTATCTGCAAGGGAATAATGGATACTGGTGAGGATGTGGAGAAGGGGGAGTGCTAATATGCTGTCGTGGGAATGTAAGTTAGTACGGTCACTGCAAAAGATAGTAGGGAAGTTCCTCAAAAAATTAAAACTAGAACTATCATGTGATCCAGCAATCCCACAGCTGGATATTTATCCCCCCCAGAAAAGGACGTCACTATATTGAAGAGATATCTGCACTCCCATGTCTACTGCAAGACTATCCAACATTAGCTGAGACATGGATTCAATATAAGTGTCCCTTGATGGATGAATGGATAAAGATAATGTGTTACATATAGACAGTGGAATATTATTCAGCCATGGAAAAGGACGATATCTTAATATTTGCAACAACATGGAAAGAACTGCAGGATACTTTGTTAAGAGGAATAAGCCAAGCATGGAAAGATAAGTATCTTATCTCATGTTCATGTTCTCACTTATATGTTGGAAGTAGAATATTGATCTCATGGCAGTAGAGAGTAGAATGATGATTACCAGAGGCTAGGAAATGTAGAGGGAGGCAGAGAGATGCATAGGAAGAAAAAAGAATTGACTAATGGGGCCAAAAATGTAAACAGAAGGAACAAAGTCCAGTGTTTCATAGCACAACAATGATTTATTGTATATTTCAACATAACTAGAAGATGGAATTTGGAATGTTTTCAACACAAAGAAATAATGAATGTGGGAGGTGAGGAATATCTCAATTTCTTTTTTTTTTTTTTTTTTTTTTGTAGTCAGAGTCTTGCTCTCTCACCCAGTCTGGGGTGTGGAGAACAGTAGCACGATCTTGGCTCACTGCAACCTCCGTCTCCTTGGTTCAAGAGATTCTTATGCCTCAGCATCCTCAGTAGCTGGTACTACAGGCAAGAATAACCACACCCAGGTCATTTTTCTATTTTTGTTAGAGACAAGGTTTCACCATGTTGGCCAGGCTGGTCACGAACTCCTGACCTCCAGTGATCCATCCACTTGGCCTCCCAAAGTGCTGGCATTACAAGCATGGGCCACCCCACCAAGCCACAATTTTCCTTATTTGATTATTAATGTATGCTTGTATGAAAATGGCATATGTATCATGTAAATATGTACAACTATTTTATATCCACAAAAATTATATACATATATATATGTCATATATGATATAGAGTGTGATACGTAATATAGTATATAATATGGGGTAAAAGGTTAGAGACACAAAAGGGAAATAATAATCTCCTATTTTATGTTTAAAGGCGGCAGCATATTGAAGGTGGAAAGAACACCAATAATAATAATAATGCTTGTGGTTGTTCCTGGTACCCATAATGAATAATGAATAAGAATATAATGACTAAAGAGAAGAGAGCATTTTTCTGGAATGGTTGACTTTGAGTTAAGAAAAAAATTAACTTTGCCTCAATTTAAAAAAAAATGACTTTGCCTGTCTTTTAACCAACCTCAGTCCCTGCTTGCCTGCTGATCTATTCTTATCTTAATGTCTACTTCAGCTGATCCTTCATTTCAGCTCTAAATTGTGACCTCCTTGAGAACAACAGCATCTCATTCATCTTTTATTTTCCCCTTCTTTGCAATATTCCTGACATATAGAAGGCATTCAGTGAATATTGATATTAAATGAGCTGAAAGCACCCTATCTTCACCTTGATCTCCTGGCTTTCCAAGCTGGCTAAACTTAGACATAATCATGATATTCCTGTAAATGCACAGACTACAGTTCTTCAGAGCCTCAAACAATCCACTATCATTCCACAAAATGGTAGCATTTTGGATACAAATGAAGTTAACACCTATTTATTTAAGATGGCCTAATTCAAGTAGCAAATTTTTTTGAAAGCACGGTAAAGCAATAGCATGAATAACTGTTTTGCCACCTGACATATTGATAGAGAGAAAAGGAGAAAGCTCTACCCCTAGATAAAATGGTTGATCTCAGTGTGTTTTCCATATTAAAAACTTTGACATGAATATAAAAAAAATTACATCATTGAAACTATGAGTAATCATTGTAACTATTAGAACACAGGAGAATGTGCAAGTTGCTGCTAAGTACATGGCATATTTTTATAATTATAATCAGCCCAAACTGCTTATGTGAGTTATACCATTTAAATTAGAAAATTAAAGTTTGAATTATTTTTCTGAAAATTCGCTACTGCTTATTAAAGAAGCTAAAGTCTTGTTGGATGCTAGAATTCTCTATAGCTACTGATTGTGTGCTATTTACAATCAATCTACAATTTGCTTGGCTGCTTCCAATAAAATATTAATGCAATCAAACCTAAACTGTTTTGTTCACAGTCATCCTCTTATAATGGGTCAGACTATAAATTTCTGTTGTTAAAATAAGCCAAGTATTTGCTGTTTAACTGCATCCAGGTAAGTTTGGGAATCTCATCCTAAAGTGTTCAAGATATTTTTTTTTCCTTTCGACCAGGACTCAATTTTCTAACTAGATAATTTTCAGCAAAGAATTTATTGTTAATATGTAGATGACACAGATTGTCCTAGGCAATATGCAGATTACTAAGGGGTATAGAATAAAGTTCTGACATTTGTAGTATGATTTCAGAGACAATAATACACAATAAAAGGTTGAGAACATAAGACAACATGTTCTCAAAAGAATGCTACATGCCGTCATTTCTGAGGAGGGGCGTTTCTTATTGAGGGTGGAATCAGAAAAGGATTAGAGACAGGGCATCAAGATGGGGGACAATCATGTGTAAACACCCCTCCTGCCAAGTGGCTCTGATCTTGTCCATTACTCAAAAGTAGATAGCCATTGTAAAAACAGCTTAATAAGAGGGAAATCTTATTTACGTTGAAATAACGATATAAAATTAGAGAATTTGGTTGCACTTGAGCTGCAGTCATTAAGACTGGAAAGTAAACGGATGAAAAGATAAAGGATAGAGCATTCCAGCTGCAGATAACAAAGGAAAAAGTAAAATAAAACAAAACCAAGAAGAAACCTTTAGAATTATTTTTCTGGAATAAATAAGCAGGGATGGGGTAAAATAAATGTGATTAACAGAGTTTGGCACAGATAAATTTACATTATCTTAATCAGAAGACAGGCAGTATCTCCAAAATAAATTCCATGAAGCTCTAGATGGTGACAGAAGAGCTTTGATTTTCAGATGTGTTTGACATTGTACTTGTTCTAGGATTTCTTTATCCTGGATATGACTAGAGTGATCCTAAACTTCTTTGAGAAGTTTCACATTTCCCAGAACTCACATCCTACTATGTCCCACCATATGAAATCACTAGATGGGATTACAGGTTTCAGCTTTCCATGCAGCTAATGGATCATATCAATTAAACAGTTTGTTTCATTAAATCAATAGTCTGATTGATTTTGATGCAAAAACTAATGTCTAATCAAGCATCCTTTTGGTTTATGTCTCAAGTCAAATCAATATACATACACTATCATAACTGAAGACAAGCTGAGTTCACTGATTATTGAATGAGGAGGAGCTATATCACTTAAAAAACAAATTTTGTGGGTCTCCCTGAGAAGAAATATAAAGAGCTAGCTTTGAATTTCTCAACAGAAGCACTATTGATGCTTTATTTTTTTGTTTTTGTTTTTGAGACAGAGTCTTGCTCTGTCTCCAAGGCTGGAGTACAGTGGCACAACCTGGGCTCACTTCAACCCCCACCTCCTGGGTTGAAGCTATGCTCCTGCCTCAGCCCCTAGAGTAGTTGGCCTTATAAGCACCAGCCACCACGCCCAACTAATTTTTAAAAATATTTTTAGTAGATAAGAGGTTTCACATATTGTCTAGGCTGGTCTTGAACTTCTGACTTCAAGTGATTGGCATGCCTTGCCCTTTCCAGAGTGCTGGGATTACAGGCGTGAGCCACTGCTTCCGGCCACTACTGACACTTTGGGCTGAGTAATTGTTTTTGTGTCTCTGTGTGGTGGTGGGTGGGGGTGTCATATACATTGTATGATGCTGAGCAGTGTCTCTGGCCACTACTCACTAGATTCATGTTATCCTGCTCCTCTGAGGGTATAATAATCAAAACTCTCTCTAGATGTTTGCGAATTATTCCTCTATGGGCCAAATCACCCATGGTTAAAAACTACTGGGTAAGAGAAAAGGAAAAAAAAGGAAAAAAACCCACCAATTTAGGCAATATGAGTTTAATTCTTAAGTTGACATATAAAACAGGTTGTATACTATTTTTTACAAATGATCTTACATTATTTGTCTCACAGGGAGGGTATAGTTCTCAAAGAGGTCCAGAATGAGATGAAAAATACTGTAGTGAGTAGTTGGTTGTGCAGGCTAGAGGCTTGAATTTTTTTTTTAACAACTCACTTTTATGGGTCCCTATTGCCCTTTAAGAAACCAGCATTGAGTCATGTGTTAATAATTTCCATGTCTTTACCACTATGTGCATTATTATCAGCTGATTGTCTCTGGATTTTTATGAAGCTTCTGACATTTACCCTGAGCAGGGCAGAAACAGTTCATTTTCCTTTTGTTGAAGAATGAGTTTTTGCACCATGTGACAAGAAAGGAGTTATGCAGCATCATTTCAGACTCTGCAAACCAGACATCTGAAGATGTGAGATGAATAAGAATAACTGCAATTATATAAGATCAGACTAAAAGACTCTCAGACTGGTGACAGGAGATCTCCCAATCTTGACAAGGGAAACAGATCACAGAGACCTTCAGTGTCTACTTTAAATAGTCAAGTTGTCCTTCCCTTTGATTTGCATATGGATTATTCAGGCATCCCTGTGGTATTACTACATGTTCAGTAAAAAATGTTAGCAATAGTGTATCCTCTTTCTTGGCATACCAGAGGAAAACTATTTGGATCATATTCTAAGTAGACCAAAGTACTCAGTCCTGCTTCTTGTGCTTTTTGGGCTTATACAGTGTTATTTATCACAAGCCAATATTAGAGTTATACATGGATTGGTGGCTTTAGTTTAATAATCTGGATTTCTTCCATTCATATGTAACCAAGTCCTTTTGATAAGGTAATATGATATAAAAGTTAATATGCAAAATTGACATTATGAATTTCTTTACTGTTTGAAATGATATAATAAATCTCAATATTATAAAAGGATTTCTGGATATGTCTAGTTTAAATGAAGTCTTTTCATAAAAAGTAAAATGGCTTAGTTTAGAATATCATGTGAATATCTAATTTAATCCCTGCCTACTTGCCTATGCAATACATTTGCATATCACCATAGGCACTGTGAAAATGGTTAGAACTGGTTGATTCACAAATTATTCCCTTCTTGCTAATGTATCTATCATGCTCAGCCTCCCTCCTAGTTTCCTAAATTTAGTCAGCCATCCTGGCCAGCCTACACATAAGAACCATGATTGACAGCTGTCTTCTCACAAACTTCTATTCCTGTTTACCTCCCCCTTTTAAAAACATGCTTCCTCAGTCTAAATTCCATTCAGTCTAGGGATTCCTTTCTTCCTCATTGAAAAACTCTCCCTCTGTCTCTTCCTTAATTGATACTGCATCTCACATTAACAGATGTGGTTTTCTCCCCTGAAGACTTGTCCCATTGGGACTCTGGTGGTAGGAATCCTATTCACTTCTTTGAAACAATACTGGATTTTGCAGTTACCCATCTGCATTTCTGGTTTTGATATCAATTCATTTACATAATGCTTTCTACTTTGTTTTAATTACTCCTAAACTTTAATGAATAAATCTCTCTGTAAAAACAATTTGTATGGAAAAGAAAACAAAAATTTCTACCTGTTTTTTATTCCAAGTTTAATAGCAGCAATAATAAAGCTAATTTGTTTGTAGATTGCATAAACAGACATACGTTGTAAAGAAAAGAGATTTTAAAGGACAGACATCAAAACCTCAAGACTGTAGACAGGAGGAGAGTGAGAGTAGTAGACCTATCTAGCATATTTGTCAACAGGGAATATGGTATTTTAAATATTTGAATTCTTTTAATTTTTAATTTTTGTGAGTACAGAGTAAGTGTATATATACTTATAGAGTACTTGAGATGTGTTAATACCACCATGCAATGTGAAATAATAGCATCATGGAGACCCTTCAAGCATCTATCCTTTGTGTTACAAACAATTTAATTACTCTCTTTTAGTTATTTTTAAATGCACAGTTATTATTGACTATAGTCATCCTGTTGTGCTATCAAACTATAAGTCTTATTCATCCTATCTATGTTTTTGTACTCATTAACAATCCCCACCTTTCTGCCAGTCCCCTACTACCCTTCCCAGCCTTTAGTAACCATCCTTCTATTCCCTACGTCCATGAGTTCAATAGTTTTGATTTTTGTATTTCACAAATAAGTGAGAACATGCAATGTTTGTCTTTCTATGCCTGGCTTATTTCACTTAACATAATGATCTCCAGTTCCATCCATGCTGTTGTAAATGACAGAATCTCATTTCCTTTTTTATGGCTGAATACTACATTTCTTTGTGTATATATACCACATTTTCTTTATCCACTCACTTGTTGATAGACACTTAGGTTGCTTCCAAATCTTATCTACTGTGGACAGTGCTGCAACAAATATGAAAATATGGTATTCAAATGTTATGTATTTTCTGTTTAGTTATATTTGTATCTATAAAGTTCAGATCCAAATATTCCTGTCTATAAGAAAGAGAACTGTGAGCAGTCAGGTCAAAAGAAGAAGAGAGTATCAAGGAGAGGAGGGCTTTTGCAGATGGCTGAGCATATGGGTCCAACAAGGTGTTCTAGTATGAAGGGTTAGCAACATGCAGCAAGAGCAGCATTTATAAAACAGATGCAGTTTCTCCTCTTCTGAGAGATAAAACCTCTGGATGACAATTCTTGTAACATTGCCAACAAGTCACATGGAGGAAAACAGTAAACCAAGAGGTGACGTTGCTTGAACAAGCTTTGATGGATTTACGTGAAAACTGAGGAGGTGCCAAGAAAAAAGTTAGAAGTAAGAAGGAAAATAAGTAAATAATGGAAGACCTCCTAAATTGTGTGCTAATGACTGGAGACTTGTGGCTGTCTATTATTTACTTCAAATCCCAGGTCATGGTGTAAATCAAGCTGTTTAAAAGAAGACTTGAGGAACTGGTAATGTACAGTCATAAAAATTGAAGACATGCGTAGCCATTATCAAAGTTAAAGGACTGTCATAAAGATGGGAGATGCGATCAATCAGTACTCATCTTTCAATACTAAGGACTCTCCTGCTCTGAGTTATGTAATTTGGAGGCCCTGGATATCTCAAACACACATAAAATAAATGTATCAAAGAATATTCAGACACACTGGTACAGCTTAACTCATAAACCACACATCTGTTCTTCTGACTGAAGCTTTCAGGTCTCTAGGAAGTTCTTTACCACATCTCTTGCCCTATATCTTCAAAACAAAGAACAACTGTTTCTGGAAGTTCTGAAGGTTTGGATTGCGCTACTAACTTTTTTTAGGGCACTGTTTTGAACTATAAGGAGATTTTTATCTTTGGAAACACTTGGGTAAGGGAATTAAAAAAATTAAGTTGTGAATTCTTCCTTTCCAATATCAAAGAGACAATATAGTCGTGAGAAATGAAGCATGTTTTGCCAGTCATACCATGCATTATTTTCTCCATGCTGCTTTTATTGTTCAAATTTTGGATCTAAGAGATAATCATCAAAATAAAATAATTAGATTTATTTTATACATTATATAAGATGCAGTTAAAAAAAAGGTGAAGCAAAAGGTGATCTTCAAATTAAGAGTGAATTGTGGTCTTAGAAAAAAAAACTAAAATTGAATTTATATTATCTACATTATTGGGTATAAACTAATTTACTTTTAATAATATATTTGAGTGCTTAGCAAAAAAATGCTAACATCTCAATTATTTCACTATTAAAATGATTAAAATATTTTTTAAAATTTTAGATAAATTTTTTCCTAAATAGATACAACACGTGGAAAAAAGGAACATAATTAATCCAATAAAAATAAGATAATTGGGACAAGAAAGTCTACAAAATTTCTATGACTATGATGGGTAAGATTCATGAACATATAAACTCAACACTTATTTCTATCAGAAATAACATAGTCTAGCAATTATATATCATATCAAAGTATATAAAGAAAAATTAAATTTGGCAACATATGCTATTTCCATTTTCTTTATACTGTGCTAGCATTGAAATATTTGAAAGAAGAATGGAACAAATAATCTATTAAACCAGATATTGCTTTAAGAGATAGTGAAAACTACAATCTGAGACAGCAATTTATAAAATGAAATTACAGTATTTTGCACTATCTTCTATGATGATAATACTTTACTACTTGTCATCTCATCACAAAATTTGAACAATATTAGTTAACTTCTGTGGTTTACATTTTAATCTAACAACCAATTTAAGAATTTTATAAACAATTTCAATGGCTAATGTCTCAGTGGGCTAAAATTTTCTATATTGAAACTGCAAAAATAAAATAACTAGAACTATAATAGCTCAGAAAGAACTGTTGAAAGTGGAGAGTGGTGAGAGGGATTATCTACAAAGAGGCATGAGGGAATTACTGGATGATGAAAATATCTAACAATTTTATTGCTTTGTTGACTGCATGACTGTAAACATTTGTCAAATTCATCAACTGTACACTTAAGAAGGGTGAACATCATTATATGGAAATTATACCTCAATAAAGTTGACTTTTAAAAACAATGAATCGTTTGTTCTTTAAGTGTTAGCAATATACTATTATTCCAACAAATTATTTTAAAATAATTTGTTTATAAAAGTTGTCTAATTTGGCATTACTCTCAAGAGAAGAAAATATGATAAATTCTGATTAAAACAACATAGTTGTTAATATTGATAGAAAACATTAAAATTGCATAGAATAAACATAATTTGTGACTTATGTCAATCTTAATGTATTAGTCATCCAAATGCCACTGGCTCAGAAAATAATCGAACATGCATAATAAAACTATATTTATTTATAATTTATATTTTACCACTTTCCTTCTCTGGAAATTGTAGCTTGATACACACATTTCAATATTTCCATTATGTAGAGTATTTTTAGCAACTTTATTGAGTTATAATTGACAGAGAAAAGGCTGTAGATAGATATTTAATGTATACAACTTGATGTGTTTAAAGATAAGTATACACCCAGGAAACCATCACTACAATTTATGCTATAAACATATATATCACTTCTAAAACTTTTTTCCTGCCATTTTTAGTAATTATTATAATGTTTTTCTTTTTGTGGTTGGAGTACTTAACCTAAGATCAACCATTTTTAGAAAATGTTTAAGTGTATGGTACAGTTTTGTTAACCATATGCTCTATATTGTATAGTAGATCTCCAAAGCTTATTTATCTTGCATGACTGAAACTTTGTACCCTAGAAAACCCCTCCCTATTGTCCCTTCCCCAATTCCATGGCAACCACCATTCTACTTCCTGCTTCTACATGTTTGACTACTTTTGATTCCACATACAAGCAAGATGATTCAGTATTTTTCCAGAACAGAAAAATAGAAGATTTTTTGTATTAGTTACATTTGCTTGATTATAACTTTTAGACAAAGGGAATGTGATACTCCTCCATCTGTTCTCTTGCCACAGTTCCCACAAATGTTAGAGGTGTGTCTGAGACTCTCTGAAATTATGAACCTCTGCATTTATCTATTTTAACTTATAGGGAAGTTACAGCATGAAAAAGAATAAGCTTCCATTAGTGCTGCCCCAAACTAGAGTGAACAGACTTTTTAAAACACTGTTTATGCCGTAGAACTAGAGGATTCAAATCTGAGTTCAACAGTTGTCAGAGAAGTATAACCTGGAGGAGATTCCCTGATTTAGAACAAGGTTGGTAAGTGATGCATTAAGGGTAATATAATTTTTAAATGCCAAACTGTCTTCTAATTACATTAATATTTACTATTTATTGAATACTAGATTCTGTGTCAAGCATATCTTAGATAACTCATTTAAGCTTTACAAATTTTGAGATGGATACCATGTTCTTCATTTTGCAAACAAAGAAGTCCAACCTGAGAGAAATTAAATAATTTTATCAGGATTAGCCTCCTAGGATATGGCAGAGTCTGGATTTCAATCCTGGTCTATCAGTCATCAACAGCTATGATATTATTCCTTACATAGCTGCCTTTATTTCCTATTTTTAAAAGAATGTTTTCCCCGGAAGAAGTTCTAACAGCTGCTGTCATTGTCCTACCATATACCCTCAGCACTCACTCTTTCTATGCACACCAGCCCACTTTCCAGCACACCTTCCCACATCTAGCCCGTGTGTTCAAATAACAGGGTTTTATAATAAAAAAATTGTAAAGGGTTCTAAAAAGTTTATGAAAATATTACCTTACAAAGAAATTAAAACTAAATAGGTAGACAGAATTTTATTTAGAACTAGTTTTAGCATTAAAGATGCACTAATGCAAACACAAATTTGATTTTCTCTTTCGAAAAATAATTATATGTAATATTGAGACAATGAAAAATTTTTGTTTGCCTTTTGAGTAACATACAATAAAAGAAAGGGTGCGGAGAGAGAACACAGATTCAGTTGAGCTCATGCTGTCCATATTGGGCCTTTATAAGAAAACTGATTTCCTCCTCTCTTAGTGAGTATGGGTTTTTGCCATTTAAAAACTATTGTATAATCATTCTGGCTAAATGAATGTCTTATAGTGACTTGAAATTCTATTTTGTGATATCCAGTGTTTCAAACCTTTGATATTTGGCAAGTCTTCCAAGATCAAATTCTAAGTTAAAAAAAAAGTAAAATTTAGACCTTCTAAAGTGCAAAAAAGACACATTCAGCTTATTTAATAGATTAAAATCATATAGGAAGCACGGTCTCATATAAAATGGTATTTAACTTTTTCTGGATTACATTCATATAAACATTAGTATCTGTTACAAAATTGTATAAGATTCCTGTAATTCTGATATGTCTCAATACATGTTATTAGTAGTGTTTATAATTGTTGTGTAAAATTGCTGTATGCCATAGAAATCACCAAAATTCCTAGTGAATTTTGGCTTTCACTATAGCTGTTCTGAGAATTTCGTCACCCACAGATCATTGTTGTCCTGTTTTGAGCCTCTCCAAAAGATGGTTTATAATCAGCTCTGGGACTTTGACAAAGCTCTTGAATTCAGGTTTTTGATATCTTTGAAGATCGTGACATTAGAATAGAGGAAAAACTTTCAGAACTCTCATGGAAAGCTGAAATGTTCATGAATGTTAAGCAGAACAGAAGTAAACCTCACGGACTGAAGTAGTAGAAGACTGAAACAATCCTTTTATGACTTTTGTTTAAAATGTTACTGATCCTACGTGAAGAGAAATGCCAGATATAGGTGACAGGGGGACGGAGGCAGCAAACCACATTGCCATACATGTACCTATGCAACAATCCTGCATGTTTTGCACACGTACCCCAGAACCTAAAGTGCAATAAAATATATATTAAATATATATATGAAAAAAAATGTTACTGATCCTTTGTTTTGTTTTTCAAAGTCAAGAAAACTTTTATTTAAGCTACTTACAGCTTTTAACAATTGAGTATACTCCTATAAACAAAATTTGAAGCATATTTCTCTCTATCAGATTTCTCCCAATTTGAAAACTAGTTGTGAGCATTCTTAACTTATGGCAATATATTTACTTGCACAATTGCAGTAAGAATCTGTTTTCTTTTTCAACAGGACACAATTGAAGAAATGGTTATTTTTACCAAGGGTTTGACTGGAATGGCATGCTTTCAAACATAAGCAGCCTGCGTTTAGGAACCAGACTTGACTTATGGAGCCAAGAATCTCAAAATCTTGCCAGTTATAGACTCACAACACAGTGAAATAAAAGCAGAAACCAATATCAAGAAGTTCTCTCAAAAATATACAATAACATGGAAATTAAACAACTTGCTCCTGAATGACTTTTGGGTAAACAACAAAATTAAGGCAGAAATTAAAAAAATATTTGAAATAAATGTAAATAGAGACACAACATAACAAAATCTCTAGGATGCAACAAAAGAGCTTAAGAGTAAAGTTTATAGTGCTGAATACTTACCTCTAAAAGTTAAAAAGATGTCAAATTAACAATCTAACATCACACCTAGAGGATTTAGGAAAACAAGAAAAAAACTAACCAGAAAGATAGCAGAAGAAAAGAAATAATTAAAATCAGATCAAAAGTGAACACAATTGGACCTAAAAATACAAAGAATCATCGAAACCAAATTGAAACACTGAACAGACTAATATTAACTTCCAAACTTGAATCAGTATTAAAAAGCCTACCAGCTAAAAAGAGCCCCAGACAAGTTGGATTTACAACCAAATTCTACCACATGAACAAAAAGAGCTGTTATCAATTCTAATGAAACTATGCCAAAATACTGAGGAGGAGGGGCTTCTTTTTAATCCATAAAGCCAGCATTACCTTGATACCAAAATCTGGTAAAACAAACAAACAAACAAAAAACAAGGAATACAAATGAAACAAGGAAAAAAGAAAACTACAGATGCAAAAGTCCTCAACACAATACTACCAAACCAAAGTCAATAGCACATCAAAAATTTAATTTACTATAATCAAGTAGGCTTGATTCCTGTGATGCAGGGTTTGCTCAGTATACACCAATCAATAAATGTGATTCCCCACATATAAAGAATTAAAACGAAAACCATAGGATCATCTCAATAGATGCAGAAAAAACTTTCAATAAAATCCAACATCCCTTCATGATAAAAGTCTTCAAAGGAACATACCTCAAAACAGTAAAGGCAGTCTATGAAAAACCCATAGCCAAAATCATGCTGAACAGACAAAAACTGGGAGGATTCCCCTTTAGAACTGAAATAGGACAAGGACACATCAACCCTCACCACTCCTATTCAGCACTCCAGGAAGTGTTAGCCAGAGCAAACATGTAAGAGAAGGAAATAAAATGCATCTGAATAAGAAAAGACAAATTCAAATGATCTCTCTTCACTGGCAATATGATTCTCTACCTAGAAAACCCTGAAGACTCTGGCAAAAGTTTCCTGGGCCCCATAGATGACTTTAGTAAAGTTTCAGTAAACAACATCGATATATAAAAATCGGTAGCATTTTTATATATGAACAACATCCATTTAGAAATTTAGAACACAATCTTACTTAGAATAGCCATAAAAAATAAAATAAAATAAAATAATAAAATGCTTAGGAATATATCCAACCAAGAAGGTGAAAGATCTATATAAAGAGGACTACAAAACACTGCTAAGAGAAATCAGAGATGACAAAAACAAATGAAGAAATACTTCAGGTTGATTGATTGAAAGAATCAGTATTGTTAAAATAGTTACACTACCCAAAGCAATCTACAGATTCAATGCAATTCCTATCAAACTACCAACGTCATTTTTCACAGAACTGGAAAAAAAAATAAACTATTCTAAAATTTTATGCAATCGAAAAAGCAAAAATCCTAAGTTAAAAGAACATAGTTGGAGGCATAACATTACCTGACTTCAAACTATAAGACTACAATAACCAAAACAGCATGGTGCTAATATAAAAACAGATACATAGACCGATGAAATAGAATTAAGACCTAGAAATAACACCACAAACCTACAGCCATCTTTGACAAATTTGACAAAACTTAGCAATGGGAAAAGGGCTCCCTAATGAAAAAATGGTGCTGAATGCAAGATTCTTTGAACTGGCTGCACCATAGGCCATCCCTAAGTCTTGCCACGGTGACCGCCATGAGTCACACACACACCTCTGGATGGCCTCCCAGAGCCAGAAAATCTGAAGTAAGAATAGCTAGCTCCAGAAGTGCCAATTAACCAGCCTTGCAACACTCCACCATTGTTCTGGCTTAACTGATAAGCCAATCTTGTGACACTGGACCTTGGACCTTGTGACATCCCCTGGTGGCACCCCCCCAAGCTTGCAAAAACTTCCCTGAACTATAACTTCTGTAACTTTCCACTGCCTACCCCAAACCTATAAAACCAACTCCTATCCCACTGCCCTCTGCTGACTCTCTTTTCAGACTCAGCCCACACCCAGGTAAATAAACAGTCATGTTGCTCACATGAAGCCTGTTTAGGGGGTCTCTTCATTCAGAATGCACCTAATATTTGGTGCTAAAACCTGGGACAGGAGTACGCCTTTGAGGAGAATGGCCCCCTTTCCCTGCTTTCCCTCTGTGAAGGGACCCACCAGTGACCTCAGCGCATCAGACCATCCCAAATAACCCTCTCACCACCTTCAGATCAGGTAAGCAGTCTCTCCTCTCTCATCTCTCATTTCTGTCTTTTTTTTTTGTTTTTGTTTTTGTTTTTTTGTTTTTGTTTTTAAAGAGAAATGGAGGCAAGTCTCCCTCTCTCTCTTTTCCTTTAAATCTCAAGGAGACAAGTCTCTCAGTCTAAGTAGAGGCAGAGGAGACACTCTTCATCCATGTGCTCAAAAACTCCAACATTGGTCACGGACTCAACTAGGGAAGACGGTCTTCCCTTGGTGTCCATCATGGGAATGCCTGCCTTGATCAGGCACCCACGAGACAGTCCAGGATTCCGTCAGGGATACCTACTGAAAACTCTGGTAGCTGCTTGCTCCTTTCTCCTAATCTCTACTCTACTTCTCTCCTTAAAACTTATCTCCTTCCCCAGGGGCAATATTCTGCCCTCTGTTCCTCTGTCTTTGCCTCTAGACTGCATCCTAAAAAACCTAAAACCTCTTCAACTGCCACCTGATCTGAAACCTAAATGTCTCATTTTTTTTCCATAACATAGCCTGGTCTCAAAGCAAATTAGACAGTGGTTCCAAATGGCCAGAAAATGGCCCTTTCAATTTTTCTATTCTGTGAGACCTAAACAATTTTTGTCAATGAATAAGCAAATGGTCTGAGGTGCCCAACATTCGGGCTTTTTTTTACACACTAATCCCTCCCTAATCTCTGCTCCCAATGCAACCCATCCCTAATTTTCCTTTTTTCCCTTCTGTCCACCTCTCCACCTCCACCAGTAACTAAGAATCCTCCTTGTCCATCGACACTTCTGACCTTTCTCTTCTCCACATGTCCACACCAGACCCCAATCCAGGCCCTAACCACTCCCCTGCCAAGCCTCCCTCCTCTTCCTCTGCCTGCAGCCACCTCCTTATGCCCCTCCTGTCACCTCCCCACCTCACACCGGGTCCAGCTTATAGTTTAGTCCCTGGACTAACTCCTCCACCGCACCCAACAATTCCCCCTTTTAGAGGTGGCTGAAGCCAAAGGCATAGTTAGGGTGCACGTTCCTTTCTCTTTATCTGACCTTTCCCAAATCAGCCAATGGTGAGGCTCCTTTTCATCAGATCCTACTAAATATATACAAGAGTTCTGATACTTAACCCAGTCCTAAAATCTCACCTGGAGTGACTTAAATGTAATTCTTACTTCTACTCTCACCCCTGAAAAACACTTAATATGCATTTTATCATCCAATCAGACCCTGACATGAAAAAACCTACAGAAATTAGAATCTGGCTTTCAAACCCCACAACAGGAATTAATCACTTTCGCCTTCAAGGTGCTCAACAGCAGGGAAGAAGCTGCCCTGCAGCAGCGCATCTCAGAACTACAGATGCTTGCCTCTGCCGTAAGACAAACCCCAGCCACACCACTGGCTCACGAAGACTTCAAAGTGCCCAGACTGCAGCATCCAGCTGCCCTTCCCAGACCTTGCTTCAAGTGTCAGAAAGCTGGCCACGGGGCCAAGCAATGCCTGTAGCCCAGGATTCCTTCTAGCCCTTGCCCTGTCTGTGTGGGGTCCCCATGGAAAGTCAGACTGTCCAACTCATGTCACTGCTCCCAGAGCTCCTGGAGCTCTAACCCAAAGCTCCCAGACTGAATCCTTCCCAGATCTCCTTGGCTTGGTGGCTGAAGACTGATGCTGCCTGAACATCTCAAAGGCCCCCTGGACCATCACAGACACGGAGCTTCGGGTAACTCTTACAGTGGAGGGTAAGTCCACTCTCTTCTTAGTCCACACGGAGGCCGCTTACTCCACACTGCTTTCTTTTCAAGGACCTGTCTCCTTGGCCTCCATAACTGTTGTGGGAATTGATGGCCAAGCTTCCAGGCCTCTCAAAACTCCACAAGCCTGGTGTCAATTAGGCCAGCACTCCTTTCCACACTCTTTCCTAATCATCCCCACTTGTCCAGTTCTCCTGTTAGGCCAATATATCCTAACAAAATTGTCTGCCTCCTTAACTATTCCTGGGCTACGGCCACACCTCATTGCCACCCTCCTTCCCGAACCCGCACCTCCCTCAATAGCTCCTTTTATGTCCCCCTACCTTAACCCTAGGGTGTGGGATGCTACCTCCTCATCCCTTGCTTACACACCCCTCATCATACCCTTAAAACCTAACCACCCTTATTCTGCCCAGCCAGCGCCAGTATCCCATCACAGCACAAGCCTTAAAAGGCCTAAAACCTGTTATTACTTACTACAACATGGCCCTTTAGTTCCCACTAACTCTCCCTACAAGATCCCCATCCTACCCGCCCCAAAATCAGACAAGTCCTACAGGTTAGTCCAAAACCTTTGCCTTATTAATCAGGTAGTGCTCCCCATCCATCCTATCGTGCCAAACCCCTCAACAAACTTCTCTGAAACTCACCTGAATTCCTGAGGAAACTTAAATGCCCTGCTCCTGTCTATCTTGCTGCTTCACCTTCTTCCTCCATTCTGTGTACCAAGACATTTCCTGGTTCCAAACCCAGCTGCCACTCTTTACTCTCTTCTAGAGTAAATAAATGACCTTCTTCTTCCAAGGTATCCTGAGTGACTTCTCCCCTATTCCCTCCTCATTCTTTTTCTCCCAATTCCTCCTGCTCCCTTGTGCCCCACATAATTGTACCTCTCTTTCCTGTTATTTCCAAATTCCTCTATAATACCTTAATTTAACCCAGTCTTTGCTAAACCAATCCAACCCAACCCTTAGTATCTGGGTACAAAACCCCAGCCCCTCTGCCAAAAATACTTTCTCACCTTTTCCATTTGCACTTCCAGTTCTGCCTGAGCCAAGGACTTTTTTCCTCTGCGGCTCTTCCACCTATCTCTGCATTCCTACCAGCTGGACAGGCACTTGTACCTTAATTTTTCTTACTCCCCAAATCCAGTTTGCCAAAGGAAATAAACCCCTTGTAACTCTCACACAACAAAAAAGAGTCATTCCATTAATCCCCTTGCTTGTCAATCAGAACAGGTATAGCAGGCCTTGCTACTTCCACCACCACATTCTGAAGTGTCTTTCCTGGTTTCTCCTCCAGCATTACAGACATAACTCAAACACTCTGTTCTCCAAGCCCAGGTTAATTCCCTGGCTGCAGCTGTCCTCCAAAATTGCCAAGGCCTTGATTTATTGACTGCTTAGAAAGGAGAACTCTGCCTATTTCTGAATGAAGAATGCTCCTTTTAGCAAAACCAATCTGACTTTGTATATGATGCCATCCAAAATCTTAAAGACGGGGCTCAAAAGCTTGCTAATCAGGCAAATAATTATTCTGGACATAGCTGGCCACTCTCTAACTGGGTATCACCACTCCTTCCATTAGCAGCCCCCTTATACTCAGTTTTCTCCTTCTTTTTTTCAGACCTTGCCTTTTCCGACTAATCTTTCTATTCCTACAAAATCGTATCCAAGCTATAACCAATCAGTCAATACAGCAAATGCTCCTTTTAACAACCCCACAATATCAACTTTTGCTTCAAAATTTCTCAGCAGTCTAAATTCTATCTCATTTTTAGGCTTCCACGCTGCCCTTAATCCTGCTTGAACAAGCCCTGAGAAACGTTGCCAATCATCCCTCTGTACTGCCCCCAAAATTTTACTCCCCTCACTTTTTTATTCCTTTTACTCTTATATTATTAATATAAAAAGACAGGAATGTGAGGTTCTTTGAACTGGCTGCACCATGGGCCATCCTAAGCCGAGCTATGGAGACCCTCATGATCCACAAGCACATCTCTGGATGGCCTCCCAGAGCCAGAAAGTCTGAAGTAAGAAGAATAGCTAGCTCCTGCAGAGCCAGTTAACCGACCTTGCAACATTCCCCCATTGTTCTGGCTTAACTGATAAGCCAACCTTGTGACAATGGACCTTGGACCTTGTGACACCCCCTGGTGACACCCCCCAGATTGGAAAAACTGCCCTGCACTCTAACTTCTGTAACTTTCCACTGCCTACCCCAAATCTGTAAAACCAACTCATATCCCACTGCCCGCTTCTGACTCTCTTTTCAGACTCAGCCTGCCCACACAGGGGTGAATAAACAGCCATCTTGCTCACACAAAGTCTGTTTAGGGGGTCTCTTTATTCAGAGTGTACTTAACACTGACAAGCTGGCTAGCCATATGCAGAAGAATACAACTGAACTCCTACCCTTCACCATATATAAAAATAAACTCAAGAGGGAGTAAAGATTTAAATGTAAAGCAATGAACTATAAGAATTGTAGAAGAAGACCTAGGAAACACAATTCTGGACATTATCCTTTGGAAAGAATTTGTGAACAAGTCTAGTCACAGATTCAGGAGTTCAAAGAGGCCTTCAACATGATTGATCAGAACAGAGATGCTTTCATCGACAAGGAAGATTTGCATGATATGCTTGCTTCATTTGGGAAGAATCTTAACTGATGAGTATTTGGATGCCTTGATGAATGTGGCTTCAGGCCCCATCAATCTCACCATGTTCCTCACCATGTTTGGTGAGAAGTTAAATGGCACAGATCGTGACGATGTCATCAGAAATACTTTTGCTTGCTTTGATAAAGAAGCAACTGGCACCATTCAGGAAGATTACCTGAGAGAGCTGCTGACACCATTGGGGAAACGTTTATGGATGAGGAAGTGGATGAGCTGTACAGAGAAGCACCTATTGACAAAAAGGGGAATTCAACTACATCAAGTTCACACACATCTGGAAACATGGAGCAAATGACAAAGATGACTGATAGAACTTCAAATTCCAACCAAAGGTTCCTTGTTGCCACTTTGGGTATTTCTGAGTTTTTCTTTTGCATGCCCTTAGCTTTACAGCTTTTGCATTTCCTGTTGTATTTATTCTCATCCATTTTGGGCACATGTATCTTTATACTCAGATTGGAAATGAGACTTCCTATTAATATAATTTTCAGAATAGAAAAATACAGTAAATTAATCTACCAGCCCCTGCCCCCAACAACTATGGTCTATATAGAGTCAATATACTTTTTCAGAGAAAGTTATTCTCTCATTTTTTTCTGAGCCATAATTAAATTTTATGATGAAATTTAAAAAAAGAAAAAAATTAAGGAATCAGGAAAAATACCTAGTGTATGTTAAGCATAATACCTAGGTGATAGATTGCTAGGTGCAGCAAACGACCATGGCACATATTTGCAAACATGCACATCCTGCACATGTAACCCGGAGCTTAAAACAGAATTAAAAAAAGAAGTGAGTCCTAATTAAACCAAAGAGCTTCTGCATAGCAAAAGAAACTATCAACAGAGTAAACACACAACGTACAAGATAGGAGAAAATATTCTCAAACTTTGTATTCAACAGAGGTCTAGTATTCAGAATCTATAAGAAGTTTGAACAATTCAAAAATTGAAAAACAAATAATCTCATTTAAAAGTGGGCAAAAGAAATGAACATTTCTCAAAATAAGAAATACGAAGGGCCAAGAAACATATGCAAAAATGTTCTATATAAATAACCATCAGAAAAATGCAAATAAAATTACAATGAGATAATATCTCACATCAGTCAAATGGCTACTACTAAAAAGTAAAAAAACAACAGATGCTTTTTTTCAAATGTCACTTTTCAACTCTGTTCTTGGGGATTTTGAGGGCATGTTGAAAAGTGAAAAGTGAAACCAGAACAATGTTACCTTGGTATAGATTCTGAGTAGTACAGCATGCCAATATTGTGAGGATAAAGAGGTAATAATTTAGATATATGTAGAAGTTTAATGTTAATTTTTTTCATAAATATTCTATTTCATGAATATTCATGTTGAAATAACTTGGAAAGTACATACAGAGCATAAAATTAGAGTGTTATTATTCTACCTCACATAATGAAATGATACATAATTAGTAGGGATTATAAATGCATATACTTTACTTTTTTGCTGTTGGTGTAAATAATTCAATCACCTTTCCTCATAGTGAGTACTTTGTATAATTCCTGGGTTTTGGCTCGAGAGCAGGTAAACATCTCACTTTAGGAGAAAACTATGCTTCTCTGCAAAAATACACACACACACACACACACACACACACATATTATATATATATATATATATATATATATATATGCAATTGCACTTTAGGTTCTGGAGTACATGTGC
Organism: Sapajus apella; assembly: GCF_009761245.1. NCBI lineage: Eukaryota > Metazoa > Chordata > Mammalia > Primates > Cebidae > Sapajus > Sapajus apella. Next base: position 16,036,721 of record NW_022436966.1, on the reverse strand, counting down.
AGAACATCATGCAGGATTGTTGCACAGGTACATACAAGGCAATGTGCTTTGCTGACTCCATTACGCCATCACCTATATCTGGCATTTCTCCCCTTGATATCTGTCCCCAACCTCCCTAAAAGACTTAAGCGTAAGACATAACACCATAAAAGCCCTAGAAGAAAACCTAGGCAAAACCATTCGGGACATTGGCATAGGCAAGGACTTCACAACTGAAACACCAAAAGCATTGGCAACAAAAGCCAAAATAGACAGATGTGACCTAATTAAACTCCAGAGCTTCTGTACAACAAAAGAAACAATCATGAGAGTGAACCGGCAACTAACAGAATGGGAAACAATTTTTGCAATCTACCCATCTGACAAAGGGCTAAAATCCAGAATCTACAAAGAACTAAAATAAATTTACAGGAAAAAAACAAACCCATTCAAAAGTGGGCAAAAGACATGAACACTTTTCAAAAGAAGACATTTATGAGGCCAACAAACATATGAAAAAATGCTCATCATCACTGGTCATTAGAGAAATGCAATTCAAAACCACATTGAGATACCATTTCACACCAGTTAGAATGGCGATCATTAAAAAATCTGGAGACAACAGATGCTGGAGAGGATGTGGAGAAATAGGAACATTTTTACACTGTTGGTGGGAGTGTAAATTAGTTCAACCATTGTGGAAGACAGTGTGGCGGTTCCTTAAGGAACTAGAAATAGAAATTCCATTTGACCCAGCAATCCCATTACTGGCATATATCCAAAGGATTATAAATGGTTCTATTATAAAGACACATACACACATATGTTCATTGCGGCACTGTTTCCAATAGCAAAGACCTTGAACCAAAACGAATGCCCATCAATGATAGACTGGACAAGGAAAATGTGGCACATATACACCATGGAATACTATGCAGCCATAAAAAATGATGAGTTCGTGTCCTTTGTAGGGACATGGATGGATCTGGAAACCGTCATTCTCAGCAAACTGACACAAGAACAGAAAATCAAACACCGCATGCTCTCACTCATAGGTGGGTATTGAACAATGAGAACACAGGGACACAGGAAGGGAAGTGGGGGTAGGGAGGAAAAAATATATTTCTTTATCTAATACTCCTTTCTATCAGCTTTTCCATTTTGAGTTTATAAGTTATCTGAGATATCTCTAAGGATATTATTATTGTTCTTTTCAATTTGCTACTAGTAGTTGTCACTGTATGAATATTACTATGATTGAATTAAGGTGATTGCTTAAAGAACACCCTGACTTGAATTCAAAAAAGTAACTTACATGTTTATACACACAAGAAATCAGAGTACAACAAAAGCGTCACAAAAGATTGAAGAAAGTTCTTTTTCTACCAAGTTTTTGTTAAAAAATTGATCTTAATTAATTGGTGTTAATCTCTTTCGTCTTTTCTTTCTTTGTAATATTGACTATTTAACCTTAAAGTCTGTTTGTCTCCTTTAAATACACACACACACACACACACACAGACACACACAGACACACACAAACATTTCTGTTCCTTCTGCCAGAGTGAGAGAGGAAATAACAAATTCATCAAGATAATGGGAGAAAGTCTAAAATCTCTAAAAGGCAGTCTTTTTCTAAGTGTTAAAAATATCAAAAGGCTGAAAGGTTTATATCCACAGAAATTTATTTTGATTCTATATATGAAAACAAATGAACATTGTATCTTGAAGTTTGTTGAATCTTTTCTTTGAATTTTGTGAAATATCTGCCTGAGTAGTAGCAGAGAGGTGAAGATTAATAAGTTGAGATAGCATCTGAAAAAGAATGGCCAGAATAATCAATAAGAAAATAAAATACAGGTACTCAGGAAGGGTACTGACTAGACTGAGTTGATTTTTTTTTTATCTGTTGAGTAGAGCAATACAAAATCCCTCTCACAGTTAGTATTACTCCTGTCACTACCACTATTAACTACAGTTAATGTAAACAGTAGAACATAAAATTATAGCACTAAAGATGATTCTGCTTATCATAATTACCATAATTAAATACTGAGGCAATTCTGTATACTTGGTGCATCACATAATTTATCATTTATTCCACATGACAATGCTATTAGGCAGTTTTCTTATCTGCTTTTAAATCTTGAGACACCCAAGGTGACTTGAGATTCCTAGCCTCTCGTCATTTGTAAGATAAAAAGTGTTTATTTGCCTTTTGGTAGTTGAACATGTAATGAATCGATTAAATAAGGAGGAGAAAGTTTATGTTCATCAATGCTTTCCATATAAATTTGAGACCCAAAAAGCAGTTGATAGAAATTAGGAAAGACAAGAATAATTAAACACCTAAAATATATTTAGAAATTTAATATCCACAGTAACCCTTTGAGTTACATACTATTATTATCCTCATTTTAACATGAGAGAAGTGAGGCAATAAATAAACCTGTAAATTGAGCAAGAATAGGGAAACTTAAAAACACAATAGGTTGAACAATTTAAATCTTCCAGACACAGATATTTAACCCAGCAAACTGGCTTCTTGTAATTAGAAGTGAGAGATCATGTACATGTAAAATTCTGGAAAGCATCTTCATCAGATTTTTCTCAGAATTACAAAAATGACTTATGGGAAGACATTTCTAATTTCCCGGCTAAGTCCTTTGACTTCAGCTAGCTCAATGTGGAGGTGCTGTGTGCTACCCTGTGAACACTACTGTGAAATTCTCTGACCTGTATTATGATGGAGAATGGTACACACAAAAAGGTCACACAGGATCAAAGAGATGTTACTTTGCCTAAGATGAGCCTCTTTCCTGCTGGCTATTTTTCATAGGACTCACTTCTCAGGGTGGAGTATTTTCACAAGACTCAGTTCTCAGGGTGGACTCATTTCTCAGGGTAGAGTATTTTCACAGTGATGAGGAAATTCAGAGTATTATTTTGTATCATTTTCTGCTGTTTAGAGAAAGATGCCAGAGCAATATTCTGTTACAAAAATTAAAATGACTGGTCTATTTTGCTGGGCCTACAAGTGTTCATATTCTATAGAGCTATAGTAAAACATCATATGACATTTTTATATCCTCAAAATTTCTCTTTAGTTTCCCAGTTGCAATCTTATTTTTCAATCCTACCAAGAAAAAAAAATAGGTCATTTCACCCTAGAAAATAATGACAGAGAATTTTAAATAAAAGGAAGTAAACATGCCAAAAATTTACAAAAAATGACAAATGTCCACTAAACCTCAAGATGATGTAATTGGTGATTTAGAAGAATGTAAAATCAGCAAATACAAATACAAATCAACAAATAGAAATACTGAATAGGGAACTAGAGATAACAGTGTAGAGAGATAGCAAGCATACACACACACACACACACACACACACACACACACACACACACACACGTAGATAGATAGATAGATTTTTTTTTTGAGACACAGTATTGCTCTGTCCCCCAGGCTGGAGTGCAGTGGCACAATCTCTGCTCACTGTAAACTCCACCTTCTGGGTTCAAGCAATTCTTGCTTCAGCCTACTGAGTAGCTAGGACTACAGGTGTCTGCCACCATGCCTGGCTAATTTTTTCACTTTTAGTAGAGATGGGGTTTCGCCATGATGGCCAGGCTGGTCTCAAACTGACATCAAGTGATCTGCCCACCTCAGCCTCCCAATGTGCTAGGATTGTATGCATGAGCCACTGTGCCTGGCTTAAGTCTATATTCTTCTTTAACTCTGAAGGAGTAAGAAGTGAGAGAGATCACAAGCTAAAAATAGCAAAAGAAGTGAATGTAGTTTGGGTTTTTTTGTTGTTGTTTGTTTGTTTTTGTTTTGTTTTGTTTGCTTTTAATGTTGGGATAGTTTTCCACATAGAAGGAGTAGAAGCTGCAGTGCAGAGTCACTGCTAAAGACAGCCTGGAGGAGGGAAATGGGTGTCATCCACAGCAGAGGGTCAAGATAAATTTTGACTTATAATAGAATGATATATTCTATTATAAATCATTCTATTATATCAAATATAATCAGAGGATTATAAATCATTTTATTACAAAGACACATGCACATGTATGTTTACTGCCGCACTGTTTACAATAGCAAAGACTTGGAACCAACCCAAATGCTCATCAATGATACACTGGATAAAGAAAAGGTGGCACATATACACCATGGAATACTATGCAGCCTTAAAAAAGGATAAGCTCATTTCCTTTGCAGGGACATGAACAAAGCTGGAAACCATTATTCTCAGCAAACTGACACAAGAACAGAAAACCAAATACCACATGTTCTCACTCACAAGTGAGTGTTGAACAATGAGAACACATGGACGCAGGGAGGGGAACATCACACACTGGGGTCTGTCAGGTGGTGGGGAACTAGGGGAGGGATAGCATTAGGAGAAATACCTAATGTAGATTACAGGGTGATGGATGCAGCAAACCACCACCATGGCACGTGTGTACATATGTAACAAATCTGCACATTCTGTAAATGTACCCCAGAACTTAAAGTATAATTTTAAAAAAAGATAAAATTTGAATGACAGTAAGGGCATTATTTCCACTGAAACTAAAATGAAGCCGAGAAAAGATGGCTGAATGGAAATATAAGGAATGTTTGTCAGAATGAGAGGGTTTAAGGGACTTAACATCTAATGTGCTCAATAGTCATTGGGAAATAAGAGCCAAGGACATTTTCTGGGAGTGAGAAGGTGGTGAGTGGCAAGGCTGAATGAAGTGGCAAAGGTATAAACTTCTTGAAGAGAAGACTTCTGAAAAAGAGGTATATTCAACTAAGGCTGGAAATAATGAATGTGTAATGACTTCAGGACATACAATTTATCTTTTTATCCAGAACTTAGCAACCTGGCTGTAACAGAGGAAATGAACAGTTGGACTCATAGGAGATTGTTATTTCTCTTTTGGGTTCAATGGGCAAGTGCTTTTAGGTTACCTGGGGTAAATGTCATAAGGACAATGAATGAGAAAGATGAATTCAAGTACCTGTAGCTTTGGTGTCTGTTGAATGCTTGAAGGGCAGAAACTGTGTTTGAAGAGCATTCTGGTTTCTCTGAAATCACACCTTGCACTTTTATACCGAAGAAACCAGAATTACAAAGTAGTTACCTGCAATGGGCACTGCAGTCAGAATGCGTAGTTTCAAGCTCTGCCTCCGAGGCTTACCAGCCGTGGAAAGGATGATCATTTGCTCAATTTTTCAGTTTTCTTACCCTTAAAATAAAAATGAAAGTAATTGTACAAACCTCATGGGAATTCTTTAAATTAATACCTCAAATATTGACTACTTGATCATATTAAGCAATCAATAATTATTGTTACCAGATTCTATAACAATCTTCCTCCAAATAATAAAAGCAGAAGTTAAAAATATACAGAATGAAGACTTTAAATAATTATTTGATTTTTCTATTATTATAAATAGTACATGGAGTACTTCTTTGCTCAATTCCATTAACAGTAACATGAGAATAAAGTTCAGAGTTAATTTGAAAAAGTAGTTTGCTCCACTAGTGACAGAACCTATTATAGCCACTGACTCCATTTCTTTACACATGGGCAAAATCTCAATTCCACTATCTTGATCACTGCTCTTTCAATGGCTCTTTCAAAGTAGTTTTATCACCAGCTCATAAAATTATTATTTGAAATTTCTAATTGAAATATAATATTTTAATGTCAAAAGGTCTGCATATGCTAGGTGGAAGAGGGAAGTGAAAGGGAATGCTTTTTCTTAATTAGTGGCAATGAAGTGCTTACTTAAGGATGAGCGGTGCATTCTTATGCACCCACTTATAGGGCAAATGAATACACAGTCAACCTATAACTCCCCAGTGTTCCCTACTGTTTCATTTGACCACTGGTCTTATAAAAGAGAATGGTTCCAAGGTGAGTTAAATAATTGAACTCACACTGGGACTATATTCAGCAGCTGTACTTTGAATAATTGCCCCAGCAACCTCAGTATCACTTGTTAGAAATATAAAATCTCAGCTCTCATTTTAGACCTATTGAAACAGTTCTGCATTTCCAAAAGGTGCCTGGGTGATTCACATGCATAACAAAGTTTGAGAGCCATGGCCTAATGAAGACATTCTTATATTCTGGGAAAATGAAGGCTGCATTAGGTCTCAGCATTCTGTTCTTTTCCATTCCTTTAGTCTCTAACTAGAATGACTGTTAAAACAGATCTGGGAAATTTGAGAGTATGGAAGGCCTCCTACCTCTATATGCACTGTTCAGAAGGGTATTTTTTGTTAGTTTCTCCACATCTCCTTTTTTTTCTTAGCACTGAGTATAAAAGGCCCTGTGTGTTCATATATCCAATGCTTCGCTTTATTTCTTCTCAAAATATGATAGATTTTTAGGTTGGAGGACTAGGATGCTCATGCTGTGTGTACCAGTGCAACTCATCGATTTTAGCAACCACAGCTTTTGCAAACAAAATCATAAAATATAACAAAACATACAGTTTGAAGACCAGGGATAAATTTACCTATGACAAGAACATTTTTTAAACCCACAAATTTGTCCTGGGCGATATGTGCTTTATCAATAAAGACAGTTGTTGTCAAGTTGTCTGGTTAAGTGGGTCTAAGAAAAAAAAAAGGAATGGGACAACACAGCCCAAATATTTGTTTAAAGTTACGAATTAACTATTTCTTGTTCCATGTGTTTCACTGAATTGTCTATTCCTGACATTTAGGAAAAAAGAGAAAATAATACATTTGGTTTTGATTTGAGATTAGAATTGAGTTCAGAGCTGCACTAATCATCAGCAGCCTTCTCAAATGAGTAATCAATTTTTGGTTTTGAATCTATTTGATCAAACTAAAATCTCAGAATTGAATGTGAATAAAATTTTTTCCTCCTGAAATCTATGTAACATACATCTGAAGTAACTTTTAGATGATATTTTCCCTTGAGAACTAGGGTCTTTAAACATCATAAATAGTGAGTGGGTTTCCCACTAATATATCAATTTCTAGAACCAAATTATATTTTCCATATTACTGTGCAGATTAATTGGACACCTTATAAAGGATGACTTTTTTTTGCCTTATAAAGGATATATATTCTCTGGATTAAATTCCATCTGAAAACTCACTTTGATGTTCAAGATAAAGGAGAAAGAGAAAAATAGTCAAAGTGGATTACATAAAAACATTGCCTGATTATGAATAATTTGTAGTAGTTCATCTAAGACTGCAACATTATTATCCTATCAATTCAAGACTTTAAATATTTGATAATCAGACTGGGAATTTAACAAATATTTGAGACTTAAGGTTGAATGTCTACATATAAGGGTAACCCAAACACTGTGCTCTATGGTGAATTTGAGCAGTGCTTCTCAACCCTAGGAGGAAATCCAGTGTCCATCTCATCCCTGTTCAGCTGAATCAAAATCATTTGGTGGTGGGGTGGGGGTGGCCTATGTATCAATACTAAAAACAAATAAAGAAACTTAACTCTGATTCTAATTGCAGCCAAGGTTAAGATATACTTCCCTCTACTGGAGGACACTCATGGTCTTACTATCTCATGTATATAAAATGCAACCCAAACTGCAGATTTCTAACAAGGAAGTTACACCTATGTATTATAGATACTGTCTGAGTATAAATTTCAAGTGATAAAAGTCATCTTATAATGCTGTAATCACAAAATCTCTAGCTAAGTGAAATGCTGGTTTAATATATGAAAAATGGACCCTGATGAAATATATGAACACGTCTTCTGGTAAAGATCACTGATCTCCTTGTTTCTTTTATTGGGGCAATTGAGATTTCACTGCCTTTTAAATTTTATACAAGGGAGACTATAGTCTTGTAAACATTCTTCTAAGAAAAATAGACTATCGTTTTAAGCTTGGGTGGGTCCATCCACAAAATAAATATATAGCTGAAGTTCAGGATTCAAAAGGGAATTATGTTTTATTTAGGATGATAGTCATTAACTAAAATATCACTATTTGTTTCATCTCATAATGCTCAGGTGTTAAAATGGTTCAGCAAATTTCATATTGAAACATTTTTGGATGACATTTTCGATAGCTGAGCTATTATCTCTGTTTATGACATTTTCTTTTTTTGTTTTTTGTTTTGTTTTTTTGAAGACAGAGTCTCACTCTGTCACTCAGGCTGGAGTGCAATGGCATAATCTCAGCTCAAGGCAACCTCCATCTCCCAGGTTTAAGCAATTCTCCTGCCTCAGCATCCCAAGTAGCTAGGGCTACAGGTGCATGCCACCATGACAGGCTAATTTTTGTATTTTTATTCGAGACACGGTTTGCCACATTGGCCAGATTGGTCTCAAACTCCTGACCTTAGGCGATCTGCCTGCCTTGGCCTCTCAAAGTGCTGGTATTATAGGCATGAGTCACTGTGCCTGGCCTGTTAATGACATTTTCAATAGCTGAGCTATTATCTCTGTTTATAAAATTAGCTTAGTGGCTTATTCTATGTTCTTGAGGCACTAGAGAAACTATGTACTTTTTCTAAAAGTTTAGCAAATTATTTTAGGAACTCTAGCTTCTCTGCAAAGTAGGTTTTATTTGACATACAACAAAGCAAATATTAGGAAGTACACATACTTGCTAATAGATATAGAGCCAAAATAAAGCAACACAATCTTTATATTTAAGAACTTTGAAGACTTAGAAAAGCAAACAAACAAAATCCCACCAGAAAAGAAGTTTTATTTTAAGACTGTTGATTGTATATTCTACTTAAGTCACATATAATAGTTTCACTGATTTTAAATGAGTTAAAGGTGTTATCTAAAGTAAGGTAAGGAATATAGTGATTACTATTCTTCTTAAATGGGTCATTATAAAATCTAATAGTTCTAGTATAATTTAAAATCTTTAGAAAAGGCAACCTTTTTTAAAAAAAAATGAGAATGGAGGTGGCCAAAGTATGCACTGATAAGAAGAAAATATAGATACAAAGTTTTAATGTTATATATATATAGTGTTTTTAATTCCTCTTCCAGTAAATCATGTGTGTTTTCAGCCATTCTACATCCATCCACAATGAACAATTCAGGTAAGATGGGGTGGCTGATGATTCTGGGAAGAAGAAAAAGGCTATGACATGTTGGGAAGTCTCTACCGGATAGGTAGTAAAAATGGGAGGCTTTCAGAACTGAAGCTGTAGGTTCAAAAGAGAATTGAAATGGAGAGAAGGAAAGTAGGCAGTAAGACATTGATGTTTTGACACTTAATCTATGGGTTGATGTCTTGGAGGGGGACAAAGAGTTTGTTGGATAGTTTGAGGGGAACAATTTATATGCACAATGCTGATATGTCAACAAGCGTCTAAGTTGAACACACTCTTTGGGCCTGGGAGGGCAGCTCCTTAGATCTTTCCAGCTCTCATAAGGAATCCAGGAGTTCCCACATGCCTCATGGAGAGCTAGGGGAGCCGGCTGATGGTGCTAGCAGAGAGTGTCACAGTGGCTCAAGAGAAGGGATCCTGCAGCTCTGCTATACTAAGTAGCACATTCAGATTTAGGATGAAAAAAGTGTCCCGCAATTCTTCAGAGAAGGCAAAGCCAAAGAGAACTAGGATGAAGCCTGATTGGCCAGATGGATTATTAACAGTTAACCAGCTGCAGAGAAGCAGCAGATGCTGGGAGCTGTAGCAGTGACTAAGAAGACAAAAATACCACCGCTGCAGAGGACAGTGAGGATCCTATAAGCTCCTTCACAAACCAAAATTCCTCTATGAAAAGAGAAGGGAAACAGCCATAAAACAACACTGAAAATCAAGATGCGGATCTATTCAAAAACAATATATTGAAACACATAGATTACAACATGACTACTTGCTGAGTTTAAAGTTTAATTTTCAGTGCTCCAAAGGGTAGGTGGGAAGAGGCAGGGGTGAGAATAGAGATGGTAGTAACAGCAGTTATAGGCAATAAAAATGCACATATTTGTGTGTCTGGTGAATGATTTCCCTACATATTTTTTTTCACAAGCAAGTTTTTACTTTGCAAATTTTATGAAGTTAATTATAGTTATCTTTTCACACTTAAGCTTCTGATAGTCTTGGTCATAAGAAAACAGTGAGGTAACTGAATTATTTTCCAATTTATTTTTTTCTGCCTAATCACTTTATCATTTCAGAGCTAGTAATAGTGATGACATATTTGTGCTTTATTCCTATGGCAACAGTGATTCTCCTGAGATGAGGGTCATGTATTTTTGGTTTTCTGTTCTGAAATTACATGTTTACCAACAGATACAGCTTTGTGATTGTGGCTTTCAATTTGATTGCCCACAGCAATGTGTTGTGGACACTGCTGTATTGCCCCAGTCTCCCCTTCAGGACTGAACGTTTTTTCACCCAGTTTTGAGAAGTGCTGCTGTCAAAAACTGTCAACAGTCCACCCTTGGGAATTGCCTTCAGCTGAAAAAAACCCCTCCGTACAAGGTCACATCACCATAGCAGTCACAGCTTAAATCCAGTGACTGGCAAATTTCCGGGTTTAAAGTACCCCAAATCAAGACAACTCTCAAGATCTACCCAATCTTCAGAGCTCACCAGAGTTCAGCTAGGGCCCAACTTTTTCCTCCATTTAAGTATAATTCCCTTTCCTTTTCCACAGTGTTAATTCTAAGAGGACTACCTACTAAATCTCCTGTGTGCTAATTTCCATTTTAGAGTCTACTTCATCAATAACCTGACCTGTAACAGTTGCTTCTAGTAATAGCCTGAGAAAGCAGACAGACTGGAACATTTGCCAACCAGCTCACAATGAAGGCCAAATCACTGATGGTAGATGGAACTTGGATAGATTCAGTAACAAGATTTCAGTGCAATCGTTAAACTTCTATCAGTGATAAACTGAATAAACTAGGAGGAGCAATGTATCATGTGCTTAAGAAATATAGGATAAATAGTATTGATGAAGATAACTATTCCAGAGGCAATTGATGCTCTGGAGAAAGAATGGGAAAGTCTGGAGGTTATTATCTATTAAAAAGGTAACTGAACGTCAGACAGACTTCTTGGCAGCACATAACAGTCTTTTGTTTCCTATATACTAAGGACAGAGGAAGCTGAGGACCAGAAACAGAACCAAATGGAAATAGCACAGTTCCAATAAAGGTTAAGCATTTAACATAGACAAATCTTATATGCCAAATTCAAATTCCTGATTGGGAAAAACTGGGACCCTGATATAAGGGATGGGGTCATATGGGTGCATTCAAAATATTGAATCTCCAAATTCTTTCAAACTCTTTGGAGCCGTACAGGTGGCACATTTATCTCAGGTAAAGGCCAGGGTCCCACTTGTCTTAAAGAAGGCTTCTCTCCTGCAAGACATCATGTGCCTTCCTCATTATTTGAACCTCCCTTTCCTCTTAAATAAAAAGTCAGTAAGCAGAGTTATGTCACACCATAATCTAGCCATGAAAGTGACAAGCTTGTGAAGGGAGATAAGGAACAATATCCCAAAGAGCTGCAGGACCAAGACAGCTGGTCCTCCAGAGGAACTGTGAAAACAAAATTCAGAGAGAAGATGAAATTATATAAGGAAGAGTTCATCTATATGGAAGAACTGTTGTTTTAAAAACATTCCGGCAAAACACTCTGGGAAAGACTCCAAAAGATAATGCTAGGATGTCTCTTAGAAACTTGGAGAAAATGTGGCCCACTATAAGTGAAATAGAAGTGTCAAGATTGCTATGGCAGATGATCGTAAAAGAAGGGAAATAGTTTGAAATAATGGGCATGCCAGAGTGGACATCTGATGTAAGCCTGGACAAAATGCTAGATGATGATATTCTCAGGAGGGCCAGCAAAATACTTCACTTAACAAAGTAATGAGGAATATGCTAGTGAAAAGGCTACCCACATTAGAACCTACCGCCTAATCATGGAGTAGAATTTATGTGAGAAAAAATGTTAAAGAAATTGCCTCATTAATAACAGTGAGGATGGTAAGGTTCCAAAATAATGGAGTCTAGGTGGTAGTTTTTAACAGTTTAAAACAAGACAGTTTCAATTAGTCTCAGAAGCAGGAAAGTTGAAGTAGCTCCCAGAGGAACATGGCAGGCAGAGAGCTTTAGATTTGGCTGATAGAATACACTTTTCTTAGAGTCAAGATAGATGTGCATCCAATGATGGTATTGCCCAATATTTACAACAACTCCAGGAAGGCTCATCAGGAGATTAAAGGCAGTCCTCTTAACAAAAAGTCACAATCTCTTGTCTAATTTCCAGATGTGAGTCAGTGTTCCAACCCTGAACCCACTGAATAAAGAATAAGCTTGGTTCCCAAGAGAAAGTACCCTGGTAGCACTCCAGCATTCACACATTGTAATGATTACTTCTTTTCCCAGAGTACTATAACAATTTGCTTAAATAACTGCACATTGGAAAAGAAGAATACCCAAACCTAACATTCTGAGGATTGTTGCATACAAAATCTGAGTTGCCATTGATATCTGAGAACACATATCATCTCATCTTCATGTTTTCATGTGAGGGTAGGAACATATGAAGGCCAGGTAATAACTGGGATCCTGGTGCAAGTTTAGCTTAGAGCGTGTCTACTGGTTCCATGAATCATCGAAAGGAAGACCCCCATGTCCCCCCACCACTAACACAGAGACACAATAGTGATAATATCATATTCCAGGTAAAATTGCAGAGATTGATATTATCTTAAAAATGGAAAGGAGTCAGAGGTGGCATCTTTATCATATCTCGCTTCAGTTACCAAGTCTGGCCCTATAAACCAAAGAGATCCTGGAAAGCACTGTAGATTACCACAAACTCAGCTGAGCAGTATCCCCACAACAAGCTATTGTAGAAGATGTGGTCTCTGGGCTAGAGAAGATTAATATCACCTCATGTATATGATATTTAGCCACTAATCTCCCAAAATGTTCTTTTCCAACCCTATCAGAAAAGAATATCAGAAGCAGTTCATATTCATTTGGAATATGAAAGTGAATAGTATTCACTTTCAGTCTTGCATCAAAGCTTTGCCAACTACCCTACTGTGTTATAATATGCTCTGAAGAAACCTGGACTATGACTATATCATGTAGAATATCAGGCCATTTCACTATATTGACAGCATCATACTAATAAACTTGTATCATCAGGGAAAGTCAAGTACAATGAAAGCGTTGACACATGTGATCCAGAAGATGGAAAGTGAGCCCAGTGGTGGTTGACATGTTTGCTATCAATACATTTGTAGGGGTTTAGTGGTCCAGAACACACTGGGATGTTGGTTTCAAAGAACAGGATCGATTATTCCATCTCACACTGTCACCAGAAAAAAAGAACATTCAATCCCTGATAGTTTGATAAGTTTACTTGAGTTTGGGAAGCAACATATTCTACAGATGACAGCATTTTCCAAAGCTCCATCCTATGTACCCAGTGACATAGAGAGCTTCCAACACTGAACAGGACTCATATAATTCAGCAGACTCTAATCGTAGGTAGTATCTGTAGTGGAAGAGACATCATGTGGAGTGTATGGCAATCCATAACACAAGAGTCACAACATAGACTAAGAAGATTCTGAAGAAAGACCAAACCATCTGCATCAGACTTTGTATTTATATTAAAGCAAATATAAATACCATATAAATTTAATATAATTATCACATCTAGACCTAGATATAGTTATACAGGTATCTATACCTATACCTGTATCTACGTATCTATATCAAAAAGGGTGTATTTGATCACCTACATCAAGTACAAAAACTCCCTGATTGAAATACAAAAATCCCTTTAGTTTACCATTGCTCTCACACCTGAGCATATTTTAGAGGTCCTCAGAGGCAGTTAAAGTGCTCACTTCCATGAAGATTGGTGGTTTATTAGAAAACAAAAAAGTTGGATTTATAAAAACCCTGTAAAGTGACAAGATGTTCTATTAATGGTGGCTGCTCAACCAGCCCCTAAGTAGTCAAATTACCCCTCTCACTGATCCTTCTTTCAAACAACATACTTGCCATTTTCTATGCAGCTTCTCTACCCTTGGACCAATATTTGATTAGATGACTCTGAGGCTCATTGTCTTATCTCCCTGTCTTTTCTCTCCAGTGTTCTGTCTACATTTCCATATGTCTCTTTATACAAAGACCCTCTGTTCTCCTTGCTTCTCTGGTTCTTCAGACGCTATATCTGTAACTCACATCATTACCATCAGAGAACTAGTTACCCTTTTATTTTATGTCAAAGGGGGATCATTTCCTAGAAATAAGTTTCTTCAGACCTACTGCTTGGAGGATGAGGGGAGATGTTTATTTTCCATTATGGGGAGCTGTCTCACCCCACAACATGAGCCTTTACAATTAAACAACTCTTGACATAGAAAAAAAGTGACTTTTCCATCGCTATCAGCAAAGAATATTAGAAACAGTTATGTTATTTATTAACTTTATCAACCAGAATGAAGGATCACAGTTAGCTTCACTCTTTTTCCAAAGAGCTGTTTCCATAACACAGTGATAACAAAGATACACTATTCCAGATATTCTCCTTGGCCTTTAAACTTATAATTCCCATTTCCTACCCAAAATGAAAGCTTTCTTCTCTACAATATTACAACAGAACTACTTGGAAAATAGACACGTGGGCAGTAAAAACATTCTCAGTTACTTCCCCCAGTAACTATGAAGAGATCCCCATTCCTCCAAGGCAAATACTGTGTTTCAGTTCATTGCTCATTAGACTTCCTCAAAGCTAAGCTTAGCTTAGCTTTGGCCAAGCTGAGTCTCAAAGGTATTGAGCAGAGCCCTGGATTTATTTGTATTCCTGCCTCTGTTGATCTATTCTTCCAATAGCCCTTCTTTGTAGGCACATTTAAAAACTCCACAAATAATCACTTTGAGTGCACAGAGAATAAATGAGATAGTACTTTAGGTCATGTGTAAATAGAAAATACCAAACATTTTAAGAAAATGAATTAGAAAGACTATGAAGAGAATATGGAAGAGGGGCAGGTGTTCAACATTGTTGCACATTACAAAAATGTGATGAGTTTTTAAAATACCCATGCCTGGGTCCTATCTCTAGAGGCTCTGATTTAATTGGTTTGGAGATGAAACTCAGGCATCTATGTTTTCCAAAAGATTACCAATTCTAAGTTAAGAACCATTTCTATACACCATAGGATTACTCCCAAAGTCTCTTGCATGGATCTTCTTGTTCCGAAGAGAAAATATTCAAATATAATTCAGTTTTCCCTTAACTATTTTTTTTTACTATAACCATTCTCACTAAGGTTCTTTCCCCATTTGATATGACAAAAGAAATTCAGCATTTCCATATGCCTTTGGTTAAAAATATCAATTTTCAAGACTAGTTTGGCTCTAATCTTCTTGGCATAACTTTGCAGAACATATGTAAAGTATTATTTCTCTTTTGACTTTTGGTAATCTATTATTTATACCTATTGTTGCAGTTTGCCTAACTCAGAAGAAGTTGTTTACAACATTGCTTTGGCACCTTACAAGGAATGACATATCTTGGATTTCCTTCCTATACTACCCAGAAAGAGGTATCTGCATTTCTGAGTGTGGGGTTTTGCCACAACCATTTCCAAAATATTTTACCTGAATATTCAGGGTAAATTTTTAAGAGTAATCATAAATTAATGAAAATATTGCTAAAAATAAATTATTTAAAATAAAATTAACATTGTATTTAATACAAAAGGAAGTAATGATATGAATGCATTATTTTCCAGGTGAGCCTGTTACTATTGGGTCTATTAATATCCTTCTGAAGGGAAAAGGTGAGGTTTGGAGAGAGAACTTCTATTTCTAGACTAAGGGATAACTAGCACAGGGGGCAGGATTTTTACAGACAGCATGTAGAACAGCAGAGAAAAATGGTTATATAAACAAAGTATTAATACTTTCTTATTGGTGAGAGACTCATTAGCGCCTTCAGAAGAGTGGAGAACAGGTGCTCTACATTTAGGCACCTACCTGCCTGTTTCCCCATCATGTCCTCTTATTTTCTTTCTCCATTCTACCTTCCTCCCTTTCTTCCACTGAAGGCACCTCTCCCTTCCCTGCTTTTCTCTCAAGTAGCTCAAATTCCTTCTCAAAAGCCAGAAAAGTCATCTGTTTGTGGAGAATCTCTGCTTTCATTCATGCAATCAAAATCTCCTTGGGAATAAAACAAAACAGAATGATGAATATGTTTTTAATAAAGGGAAAGTAAAATATATGCAAAATAAAGTCTCAAACTTAGGGCCATACATTATAAAATATTTCTTCTCAATAATGCTCTGAGAAATAAAATATATATTAAGAAATACAAACAGCTTGATCCCCCAATATTTAGTGAGTATAAATAAGAATAAACCCATCTGTGAAAAAGCTAGCTCTGTAAACTTATGGTCACTTTTTCTGTGCCTGGGGTTTCCTGCTTAAAAAATAAGGGTGTTAGATCAGGTGATCTCTAAGGACCCTACCAGCCCCAAAACTGCCTCTATGTTATTGAACTTGTGTGAAAAGAACCACACTCAGTGGGAAAGTAACTTATAAATTTTTTAACTTCTTCCAGCCAGTGATCTTTCATCTTAGCAGGTTTTATGTCAGGATGTGAACAGATGCCATTTGACTTTGTAATTTAGGTTTAATTGATTTATGGGCTCATGGTACCCTGCAGTGCAGTGGCTTTTCCAAGTAGGAGAAAATCGCTGCTCTAGAAGAAGTTTCAACTCTCTGAGATGAAATTATGTGTCTATTTCAAGCTGAAATGGCTTTTGCCTTCCTGACTGTCCTAAGGTCCTGCCTGTGACCTGCTTTTCCTCTGCTCATATTCCCTGCCTGTCTGCTTATGCCCTTTTTTAGCATCCTTCATCTCTTCTTTTGAGAAAACTCTGAAATACGTTTTTCCAAATGCCTTTTCAGAGTTTATTGTGCTTTTCCATTTGCTTGCTGGAAATATTTCTTTCTTGATCCGCAAAGACTAAAACTCAACAAATACAAAATGGAAACTCATTTTGTCTTCCTTCATTCTACTCTGCCATTTTATTCTGTAATTATTATCTGCATTTTCTCAAATCACAAGGACTGGAAAACTTTTGTTATCAAGTCAGAATTTTACATTTTTCATGCCTTTTTATTAGTAATGAAGTTCCAGAATAGCACAAAATCTAAGAGTATCAACTCCAGAATCACACTGCCTGGGTTCATGTCTTAGTTTCCCTGCTTCACGGCTGTGTGGTCTTGGGCCCCAGTTACCTCTCTGTGAAATAGAGCTGGTATCCCTTCTCTTAGGCTTGCCACGAGGTTAAGATTAAATAATTCATGTGAAGCCCTTGTCACAGTGTAGTCATCTAACACATTAGAACTATGATCCTGCTTAACTCCCAAACTTCTCTAATCTCCATTCCCACTTGGATTAACATAACAAGAACATTCTTGGTCTCACACATAACTTTTTCACTGGTTCCATCTTTCATTATGTTAACACCTACTTATCAGTCTACAGCTTCTAACTCAATAGCTTCCCATTTCTGATGTCTTAGTGAATACAATAATTTTTTTTTTTTTAAGATTCAAGAGTCCTCATGACAGAGTCACAATGTCCTTTATCAAATTTCTTTACTATAGTCTGTTACCTGTAACTTCAATACAAAAAATTTCTAGTATTTGCTTTCTTCCAACCATACTGAGTAATTTGCTCATATGTTTGAATTTATTCTTGTATGTTCTCCCTGCCAATATCTCCATATCCATATAGTACCCATTTCATGTAGGAGCTCAAATGCCACTTAAGTCTTTACTAAATCCTTCATCATCTGGGAGGTTCTTTTGTTTTTGTCCCACCTGTAATTCCCATAATTAACCTGTCTTTCACTTACATCACTCATCATCTTTCTCCCTTTCATTAAACTTGCTCATGTACCTATTTCATCTTTCTTATGTAACTACAAACTACTTTGGAGAAGAAACCATTTCTTTTCACATAGGTATACTTGAAGTTAATGTTCACTGAACATGTAAATGGACAATATTTGAAAGAATGAAAAAAAAATAAACAATAAATAATGAATTAATGAGCTATCAGACAAAAATTATTTCCCAGGACGTGCTTCATAAGTGGGTAGGAAATTGGCAAGGCAAAACCACCAGAAAATAATAAAGGAGAAATTTTTAAAAAGTTAACATGAATGCAAAAGTTGTAATTTAACTGTTACCACTGAAGAAGTGAGACAAATGGAGAAAGAGAGAAAGTCAGCCAGGGTAATTAAGAGTAAGCTTTCCACCTACTACTAATCAGTTTTTATTGTGTTCACCACTATATGTACATGCAATTTTACACTATTTCGATACCTATTGAATTCAGCCATGAACCACTCTATTTAATAAAATACCAATTTCCTATAGTATAATACATTGCTTTGTAGTTTCTAAGTGTTTTTATGTATTTTGTCTTATTAATTCTTCACAATGATATGGCATTTGTATTTTCTATATTCAACCAAGATAATTGACTATCAAAATGATTAATTTGCCCACCTATATGGTAAAATAAGATCTGAGACTCAAAACCAGGGCTTACAAATTAAAATCCAGGTTTTTTTGTTTTTTTTCCCCATTCCTACAACCCATTTAGGGTAGATATTTCCTATTCAAATTCAACATAACAAAATTATAGAGCTGTGTATTATCTCTTGTAAAAACCCACTCTGACTCTGCCCAATGCTATTTTTAAACAATGTAGCAAGTTCAATTTGTCAGGGCTGAATATCAACATTTTTCATGCTAGCACTGACAAGAAATATTGGTTTCTTTACAGATTTCTCAACAGAGTATAACAAGTCTGGGGTGTAGAATGCATGCTGCCAACTTGCTCTGAGGAATTGTGTTGTTCCTCTACAATTTGTTTACTTCCTCCCTGGAGTCCATTATCTCACTGGCTGATTTTAGTCTTGAAAAGAAGACAGAGGTAGCAGCAAGCATATGGATATTTTCTGAGAAATGTTGCTTTATTGTTCTGGAACACAAAACAATAATAAAGGAGCTGTATATTGAAATACAATTAATCATTTTTTAAAATGTAGAGAATATTGGAAAATAAAAGTATTTATTTAAAGTTTCTCAGTCTGAGTAAAATAAACATAGTAATTTACTAATGAATCTCGGTTTCTCCACTTAAAATTATACATTTTATTTACTTGCCAAAAGAGATAAATTTTGATTTAAAACAGTATTTATACAATTTTTCCTCTGCACTAAATGTAGAATTATGTAAATTATACACATTTTTCATTTACATATTATGCTTAAAATAGTTAACCAAAATTAAATGTAATTAAATTTTATAATTGAGCATACTAAACCAATAATTAGAGAATCTTGAAACTGTGAACAAGTATCAAATACTTCACAAAAAATTTAGCCAAAACAATGAAAGATCTGTACATTGAAAATTATAAAACTTTGATGAAAAAAGTTGAAGAAATAAGAAAACATTCTTTGTTTATGGATTGAAAGAATTAATAAAGTGTCCATACTATTAAACATAATTTATGGATTCAGTATAATTTCTATAAAAATTCTTATGTAACTTGTCACAGATATAGAAAAAAAATTCTAAAATTTATATGGAACCAGAGAAAGCCTCAAATAACCAAAGAAATCTTGAGCCAAAACAAAAATAAATAAAGCCAGAGTCATCACATTTCCTTACTGCAAAATATATTATAACATTCTTATAATCAAAATACATGGTAATGGCATAAAAACAGAATCATTGGCCAATGAACAGGATAGAAAGTTGAGAAATAAACCAAGACATTTACAGTTAATTGATTTTGACAAGGATGCCAAGAACACAAAAATGATATACAAATGGCCACAAATATGTGAAAAAATGCTCAACACCTCTAATCATCAGGGAAATGCCAATTAAAACCACAATGAGATATCACTTCATGCCAGGTAGTGTGGCTACTATTAAAAGGATAGATGATAACAAGAGTTAGTAAGGATGTAGTTAAAAGGGAATCCTTGTACACTGTTAATGAGAATGTAAATTAATACAGCCACTTTGGAAGATAGTATGGAGGTTACTTTAAAAACTCAAAATATAATAATCATATAATCCAGAAATTTCACTTCTGAGTATATGTCCAAAGGAATTTAAAAATTTGCATGTTGAACAGATATCTGCTTTCTTAAAGTTATTTCATCATTATTCATAATACACAAGATATGGAAGCAATCTAAGTGTCCAATAGGTTTTGAATGGATAAACAAAATTTGGTAAATGATATGATGGAATATTATATAGCCCTGAATAGGAAATAAATTCTGTAATTTGTGGCAACATAAATGGAACTGCTGGACATTATGCTGAGTTAAATACACCAAGCACAGAAATACAAATACTGTATGATCTCACTTATATGTGGAAACTAGAAAAGCTCATTTCATAGAAATAGAGTAGTAGACAGGTGGTGATAAACGGCTGGGAGTGAGGGAGAGGTTTGGAAAAAAATGTTGATCAAAGGGTGCAAAGTCTCAGACTGGAGGAATAAGTTCTCTTGATTAATTGGACTGTATGGTGACCACAATTAATAATTTATTGTATATTTCAAAATTGCTAAAAGAACAGAAGTTTAACAGTTTCACCCCCACAAAAAGATAAATTGGTCAGATGATAAATATGTTTTTTAGGTTGATTAAACCTTTCTATAATGTATAGATAGATCAAAATATCACATTGTACCCAGAAACATATACAAGTTTTAAAAATATCTAGAAAGTAAGGACAAGACAAAATTAAAACAGGTATAATCAACCTGATAGTCAACCTCTCATCAAAGAGTCTCTCATTTGGGAGATGTATAAAACTAAATTTAAAATTGGTAGCAGAGGTGACCTGCCTGGAATGGCCACTCCCAAAATGCCACAGGCTGCAGCAGGAGAGGCATGGCTAGGCTGCATGCTCCATGGAGCCCACAGGAGCTAGGACCAGTCCCACCTTCCCAGGTGCAGCTGTAGCTGCTCAAGTTGTGGCTATGGACCCACATCTCCCTGTTCCTTTGGAGGCCAGGAGCAAGCAGGAGTCCCCCTCCCCCAACACCCAACCAAGGTACAGCTAGCTGTAGCTGCCCAAGCCACAGCTGTGGAATGGGCCTCCCTTCCCTGTGCACTTGGGGGTCAGGAGCAGGCAAGGGCCCCAAGCCCCGGGCACAGTTGCAGCTGCCCAAGTCACAGCTTGGGGCATCTCTGCATTCTCAGGGGTCCAGGAAGGTCCCCCCTACACCTGCAGGCTTGGAGGTATCTGTTCCCATTGCCTGTCCTCTCCCTGCTCCTGGCACCTGCTCTGATCTTGGAGCAAGGTTGGGGCCAAGTCTGGGTGCTGCCACAGCCCAGATGGGTGTAGGTATGCTAAGGGTAGTGATAGTGATAACATGTCAGCCCCTTGCTACCTCAGTCCACTCCAAACCCTGGGCACTGACGTGGATGGGAGGGAGGCTGAGGGGTTGCTAAAGGGAGCTCGATGCTGGCCTGCAGGTGCCCCTCAGCATGAACAGCCTCAGAGCCATGAACAGAGGCAGGAGGCAGAGAGACTCCTGAGTGGAAAGGGGCAGGTCCTCATTGAAGTCTCACCTTCAAGCTAGGAGAGGCCTGAAGCCTAGGGGTCAGGGTGCCAGTCTTACAGACTGGAGGGGAAAGTTGTAGAGAGCCAGAGTAGCCCACCCCCTCTGGGGAAATCAGCAGCAAGGCTGCTGTGAACTTTGGGTGAACTCCAGAGAAGTGAAACCATAATAGGAGGATGTGTATATCTAGGGGTGGAGCAGACAGATCTAGAAGGATATAACTAGCTTTTACTAACCTTGCTGCAAGATAATTTCTTAGTGTATGTGAAGTATGTGAACTGAAGTATGAGAATAATAACCACAGGTTGTTCTAAGTAACTGCACCCTCCCTCTGCTATGTGCTTTGTGAACACATAAAATAAAGTACATTAAGACAGGTAGCGGGCGGAGAGACTGACATACTTTACCTCCTGGATTGCCTGGCCCAGCTTTCTCTATGTTTCTGTTTGTGTCTTTCTTTATCCCCCACCACTCCCTCTTTAGGTCTTTGAACACTTGTGCAGCGCAGGACACAGCACACACCAGAGGAAGTTATAGTGCATTTTCCAGGCCTGCCTGTGACTGCTCATGGACTAATCAGCACACATCTCCTACCCTCTGAAGCCCATAAAAACCCTGGACTCAGCCAGACACAAGGAGAAGACAGGATAACCAGCTACAGAGAGAAGCTACTGACTTCAGGGTCTTCTCTCTGCTGAAAGCTGAGGAGACAACAGAGTGACTAGTTGTGGAGAGGAGCCACCTATTCCAGTGTATCCTCTCTGCTAAGAGAGGAAGAAATGACAGAATGAGCAGCTGCAAAGAGAATCTACCTACTCCAGGTGTCTTCTCTGCTTAGAGCTGAATAGATGACAGGATGACCAACTATGGAGAGGAACTACCAACCCCAGGGTCTCCTATCTGCTGAGAGCTGAACACTTATCATGACTTCCTGCCTGAGGAGTAGAGTTACCCAATGTGGGTCTCCTCTGGTTAATCTGTCACACAGTAAAGCTCCTCTTTGGCTTGTTCACCCTCCACTTGTCCATATACCTCATTCTTCCTGGATGCAGGACAAGAACTCAGGACCTACCAAATGGCAGGGCTGAAAGAGCTGTAACACAAACAGGGCTGAAATACACCCTTTGCTCACCACGTTGTGGGTGACAAGAAGGAGGGAAGAGAGAAGGAAAGGAGAATTGTGGCCCTTTGGGGAGCCCAGACCTAGGAGCTCCCTGAGTGAAAGCTGTGACAACCACTTTGGGTCTCTGTAATTTATGTCATTTCCAAGATTCTGGGTGCCACCATGTTCCCCAGTGCCAGCCGTGGAAGTGGCTTGTCATTCACCTGGTCCATCCACAGCCTTGCAGATAGACAGTGCCCATGCTGGCACCTGTAGCTGACCACCTTGCCCCAGTTGGCATGCCTGGCTTGGCACAGTGGTCAGACCCCATGCTTGTTCATACAACCCTCACATGCTTTGTGCCTGGCACACCCTTGGCAGGTGTGGGATCCAGGCCAAGTGAAGAGCCAAGCGAAGCCTGCCTGGCCAACTGGGCAGAATAAGTCCAGCATACCAGAACAAAACTTGGGCAAAGGCACCACTGGCCAAAGAGGCTTCTGGCTGGTGAAGTGACACCCCCAGAATCCTGTGACTAAATCACAACCTGTAAGAAACATTTGTTTTGCTCCTAAAAAGAACTAAAATTGTCAAAAATGGAAAAAATCTTACTGGCAAATTTTGACCTTACTCCACATCCTATTTTCCAGAATACAGTCTCAAAATTTTCAATGCCAAGAGAACTGAACAGCTATTCTTCTGTTATTATTTTCACTGAGCAAAAACAATATATTCTCTCCTCCTCCCCACCCCACATCTCATATATATATATTTCTATTTTTATATAGAGAGTGTAACATACACACAAAGAAGGATTAGAAATTAAGTGTAAAATCACATTTTGAGGGGTGGTATACCTGAAATGCTGATAATAAAAACGCTTTCTAGTTTGGGAAGAAAAGTACCACAGAGTGTAGTGCATGATGGGAAATGTATTTTTTATTTAATCTGGGCAGATTTTCAGTGATAAAGTCTATCAGGGACTAGCAAACATACTGTACTTGAAGTCTATTTAAGTGTAGTGACTGGTTTTAGGTGTAGCATATCAATAATTCTATATTTTAAGGCAAATTATAACTACTGCCAATATACAATATATTAAAATGGCCAGGGCTTATGAAATGCCCAATCCTGCACCTAATAGCAATTATGGGTATGTAATAGACGCCTTATTTTTCAAGATTCATTAAACAAATGAATAAAATAGCTCAAAGAATAAAAACACAATGAAAATTATGTTGTAATAAGAAACTAAAGAAAAAATATGTTTGATAACCTCAAGATAATGAAAATGTACATGAACCACAAATAACACTTGCCCTGAACTTACTGGAAAGTTAGCATTCTGTAAACTGTCACATTATTAAGATCATGAAGCTAGATGAAAAAACAACAGAGTACAGAATGTCAAGAAAAGGCAGAGAAAAGGTATAAAAGGATTGCAAGACACCGTAAAGCAATAGCCAAACTAGTCTTGACAGAAAGTGATGTAGATGAAAGAATTTGGAGAACTCATGTGTCAGTACTTAATTTTTCTAAGAGGAAACCATAAAAAAAAAAAAAAAGCACCCTACGTGGGTGTTTGTCAACAACAATTCCAGACAAGTCTTTTAACTTGCCTGAGGCAATGGACAATGGTTAGAGAAAATGTTTAAAAAGAAAAACCAAAGAATGAAACAATCATAGGGGTTTTGAAATGCTCCAAAATGTTTGTGGGTACTCTATGAATTATTTGCATGTGCATTTTAAGAAAATACCTGAAAAGGCTCTAAGTACTCACCTCTGACTGACCTTCAAACTCTGTACACACAGAAAGTGGAGTTTAGATCACAGGTCTGAAATGCTTGACTGAGGGTTGAAATGTGCCCCAGTACACACAAATAGCCCCTCAGAAGATAATAGGAAATGTATTGATTCCACACATTTAAGAAAGTTTTTGTCAAATTATTAACTGAACCCTATAGTAGATAGAGACTTTAGTGGTCATGCACATAAAGAATACAGATTTTATAAAATTAGAAAAATCACTAAAAAAACAGTAATAACTTCAACAAGTAGCAATAATAGTAAGCCCCCAGGAGAGACTCTATTTCCCAGAGTTACCACAATTTATTATTTAAAATGTCCAGCTTTCAACAAAAAATATAAGACATGCAAAGAAAAACTACAGCCTATATACAGGGGAAAAAAATCAATAGAAACATTCTTTGAGGAAGTATAGACATTGTCCTTACTAATCAAAGTCTCTAAATCACTGCTCATATATATATTTTAAGAGCAAATGAAACTTTGTCTAAAGAACTAAAGAAAATTAAGAAAATGACGTCCCATCAAAAGGGACATATCAATAAAGAGATGTAAATTATAAATAATCAAGTAGAAATTCTGCAACCAAAAAGTACAATTATTGAACTAAAAAATGTACTAGAGGTGCTCCACTATTTGAACAGGCAGAAGAACAAATCAGCAACTTCAAGAATGGTCAACTGAATTTCTTCAGTCTGAGGACCAAAATACTGAAGAAAAATGAGCAGAGCCAGAGACTTATGGGAAACTGTCAAGCATACCAGCATCTGAAAACGTAGGGGCCTCAGAAGCAAAGAGAGGAACAGAAATAGTGTTTGAACAAAGGATGGACAAAAACTACCCCAAAACACTAATCTGTACATCCAGAAACCTCAACAAACTTTACATGTTATAAACTTGGAGAGGTACAACTAGGCTCATTATAATAATACTGTAAAATACATATAAAGACCAATATGAACCTTGAAAGCAGTTATAGAATTGACCCCTCACTTTTGAGGGATCCTAAATAAGATTAACTGCAAATACCTCAACATAAACCATGGAGACTAGGACGTGTCCAAATTGCTGAACATGAAAATCAAAAAACAAAATTGTCAACTAAGAACTACATATCCAGAAAGACTATCCCTCAAAAATAAATGGGAAATGAAGCTATTTCCACATAAAAACAGAGAATATATGACTTGCAGAGCAACTTTAAAATACTAAAGAAAGTCCTTTATGCTAAAATAAAGGGGCAATAGTCAGTAACTAGAATCCACACTAAAATGTAATGACATAAAAGAACATCAGTAAATTTAACTACATACACAACAAAGAAGAAAATTATATTTTGTCTGAAACGATTTTTTCTGCCTTAAAAGGAAATTGCATAAAATAATAATTATAAATCTGTGTTAATGTACACACAAGGTATAATTATGCAATGCCAAGAACATTGCTATGGGAATGTACATTCTGCTGTTGGAAACAATTTGACAATTTCTCAAAAAGTTCAACATAAATTTCTCTATGACCCAGCATTTCTATACCCAGGATTTACCCAAGAAAAATGAAGACATATATTTACACAAAAACTTATACATGAAAATTCATGCCAATATTATTCATAACCACCAAAATGTTAAAAAAAATAAATGTCCATCAATTGATGAATATATAAAGAAAATATGGGATATCTATGCAGAATTAGTTTTCTGTGGCTGTTGTAAGAAATTACTATAAATCGTGGTATTTTAACATAGCAGAAATGTACTCTCACAATTCTGGAGGCTAGATATCTTAAGTTAGCCTCAGTGAGCCAAAATTAAAGTGTGGGCAGGAGTTTACTTTCTGTGGAGAAATCTAATTCTTGCTTCTTCTAGCTTTTGGTAGCTGCCAACATTCCTCGATTGTGGCTGCATTACTCAAATCTCCTCCTCAGTCTTCTCACATCACTACATCCTCTCTGTCTCTCTCTCTCTCTCTCTCTCTCTCTCTCTCTCTCTCTCTGTGTGTGTGTGTGTGTGTGTGTGTGTTGTTTCTTCTGAAACTCTCTGAAAAGGAAACTTGACCTGTTATTTAGGGCTCCCCTGGATAATCCTAAATACTCTTGTCATTTTAAGGCCCATAACATAATTACATCTGCAAAAACTTTTTAGAATATGGTAATATTCATAGGATCTTGGGATTAGGACATTGGTGTATCTTTGGGAGTCATTACCAGTCTACCACAGTAGCATCTCCTACAAATGGTTTGGGAATATTTGAACATCAATATTCATAGGAAGGAATCTTGATCCTTACTTTGCATTACATAAAATTTAATTAGAAAAGCATCATAGACCTAACTATGAGCTAAATATAGAAAACTTCTATTAGAAATCACAGGAGAAAACACTGCGAACTTAAGTTAAGCAAAAGTTTTCTTAGAATCTAAGAAGCACTGATCTTTAAAGGAAAAACAGTAAACTGGACATCATCAAAATTATAATCTGATGGTTTTATAAAATACTATTAAGAAAATGAAAATACCAGGCATGACTGGAAGAAAATGTTTGCAAAACACATACGTAATAAATGATTTTATCCAGCATATATATATCACATTGTATTAGGACAAACAATCCCCATAAAATAGACAAAATAATTGATCAGATACTCCAACAAAAAAGAAAAATAGGTAGTAAATAAGCATTACATCGATTGTTAAATAAATATAAACCAAATCAGAATGAGGTACACACCTAGCATAGTGACTCAAACTGAAAGGACTGACCATACACAGTATCAACTGGAAAGTGCAGAGACTTTCAAAACTTTTAATTTCATGGGTATAAGTGCAGGTTTGTTACATAGCTAAACTTGTGTCATGGGGTTATGTTGTAAGATTATTTCATCACCAATGTATTAAGCCTAGTACCCATTAATTATTTTGCCTGATTCTCTCCTTCCTCCCACCCTCCACACTCCAAAAGGCCACAGTATGTATTTTCCCTTCTATGTGTTCACATGTTCTCATTATTTAGCTCCCGATTATAATGGAGAACCAAAACAGTATTTGGTTTTTTGTTCCTGTCCCTGTGTTACTTTGCTTCAAAATGTCCCTAAATGTAAAACAACTGCAGTGGGCGAATGGATAAACAAATGTTGATACTTCTTCACAATGGAATATTGTTCATCATTAAACAAAGAATGTAATACTGATAAATGAAACAACTTGAATGCATTTCAAAAGCATAGAAAGTGAAAGGAGCTAGATTTTAAAAAGTAATATTCTACAACTCCATTTATATGATATTCAGGGAAAGGTAAACGTTATATGTCACTTTTTAAGGAGTCCAAAGTGTTAACATAAATTATAAGATTATCACAGTACTGGTTCTACTGTACTGGTCCTATATCTTATTTTTAAAAATTGAACTTTCTAGCTTAATTACATTTAATGCAATTGCTGATTTATTTAGTAATTATTTCCCATTGTCATACTATTTCTTTTTCACTTGCCTCTTACAAAGGTGTTCCTTTCCACCTATTTTGTTTATTGACTACTCTGGATTAATCAAATATTTATTTCTATTATACTTCCTCTCTTTTAACTTGTTATATATTACAATGATTTTAATGGCTTCATCAAAAGATTATTAAAATAAAAGTTCTCAAGTTATTTAAACTCTTTACATATTTACTTCCCTATGTACTCGATAATCATAGAACTTTACAATATGTCATTCCATTGACCCTTCTCTTAAATTACATGCTATTTTATCACCTCTTCTAATTTAACTTATGCTTTAAAACACAAAATATATTATCATTTTCTTCACTCAGTATTCATTTTTATTTACTCACCTATTTGCAGTCTCTATTTTTTCTAATATTTATGACTGAAGAACTCATGCTAATATCCATTGTCCCAAAACATATTTTTATCAAATATTAATATAATTATGATCCTTTTTTAATTTCAGGACTATAATCCAATATATTTATATTTTCTATTTTATGAATATTTGTCTAGTTTTCAATTATTGACTAAAAGAAACAGTGATTTCTGAGTCCTGAAGTACCTATACCCATTCTAGAGAGATAGAACCCAGGCTAAAGGTGATTAGAAACCCAAGTCAACCCAGACATAAATAATTCATCTGATCGAGGGTAACCAGGTTATATAACTGTGTAGAGTACATTTTAACCTTTAGCTATTAGAAATTTTAACTCATAATAGCAAGATAATAAGATTTTAAATTTAGTTCAATTTTTTATGTCTTTAGACGTTAATTTGCAAGAGCATTTAATTTTTTGCTCTTCAGTATATATCAAGAATTTCATAATGGGAAAGGATTTATATTCAAATCTGAAGCATATCTTTGTTGTTGCTACTTTTATGGATATGTCTAAATTTATTTTATTTTAAGCATATTTTATATTTAATATATTGTATAACTTCAATTGAACCATAATGGACTATATCTCAATCTAATTTAGGGTGAGAAAATAAAGGAATAGAATTTATAGCATTGTGGATAGAATGCCCTTTTACATTATTTAATTAAGGTACTGTCCTGATAAACAAAACAGTCATCCAGGGGAATGGAAAACCTCCAGTATACATTAATGATCCCAAAAAGATACCTAAAACAACAGTAGCAGGTAATTAGGAAACAGATTAATAGAGTGCAAGCCACTCATGATTTCCTGTTCTGTGAAAGACTAGACTAGGCTTGACTGAGAAAGAACTTAATGATTAAACACACTGGGGAAAACAAAATATATACATTACAGGAAGACTGACTGGGGAGGAGATTGCTTCCTCTGACATTATGCTACTGTGTGAAGCAAGACAAACTGAACAGTTTTCATCTTTTTCTCTTTTACGTATTCTGTCCGAGAGGTCATCTATCTTGCCATTGGTGCATTTGGGAAGCATGTTAGACACAATAATGCCTTTAAAAAATGTCCACATTCTAATCCTGTGAATATGTTGTCTTATGTGTCAAAAGGATAAGTTTGTCCAATTTATTGTTAAAATATTAGCATTCCTACTTGGTTAAGAGACTTAATGCTATGTTCTTCAACATATACATTATAAATAACAAGTTGAATATATAACACATATATATTTTACCTCTATATTTCAATTTCCAATTTAGATTGTTGAAAAACAAGTGCTGCATATTGATGCTCTCAAACTTCTGCAATAGTCTCATAGGTTAGTTAACTGCTTATATAGCTGGTAACCATGAACAAGTTAACCTGTCTTCATCTCACTGTCCTTATCTGTTAAATGTGGCTAATAGTAATACTTGCCTCTTATGATTGCTATAAAAGATTAAGTATATTAATATTTATAAAGCGCTTAGATCAGCACTTGCTATGATAAGTACTCTATCAATGTAAACTACCTCCCTTTTTATATTGTAAACTATTTTTCCAATATAAAAGAGTTTAATTAAAAAAAAAAGGGTATCTTAGTAACTACATTACACTTTGCTTATATCGTAACACATGAACAGTGTATGTAGTAAACAAGATTGAAGGATGACTCCCTTTAGCTGTCAAATATTTTTAACAGCTAAATTTCTCAGGAGTGATTTTATATTATAAAATGTTTCAAATACATCTTTCCCACTTGCCAATTTAGCTCACTTAAGGTGAAAGGTAACTTTAAAAGTATCAAGCCTGAAGGAATACTATCCAATTATTGTTTCCTCTTCACTGTCATAAATGCTCAGATTGCCCTGAAAATAGTGATTCATTGGAAAACATGGTAACTTTCAACTTTGAGTATGTGAGGGGGGGAAAGCAGCAACAAAGGCTAAACGTAGCTGAGAAATTATACTAGGAGAAAATATTTTGAAAAGAGAACAAGCCAAGTCTCTTCACATAGTCATGAGCTCATATATGTTCTTAAATATATTAAATAATAAATTGTAAATTCAGTTATCTATTTTAAAAAAAGAATTTTTTTTTTCTCATTCTACCTTTATGTTTTTAACAGCAATTTGAAAATCATAAGATAGGGATACTATTTTAGTCATTGAAGTTGTGATTTTGAACTATCATTGAACACTACATGACAAATAGAAGGTTCATTTCCAGCAAAACTGGCTAAAACTGTTAAAGGGCAAGTTGCCTTAAAATAGCATAATTGCTCTGGATAGCTGTCTCTTTGCATATAAATCATAGCTGTTTATCAACCTCTGTATCCTTGTCATGCTGATACTACTGATGACATGACATTAATATACACGTTCAAGGTCTTGGAATTGCTTGAGAGTAAGTTTCAGAGCTGAAGGACTTCATAAAATCATCTTAAGTAAAGTTTTCTTTATCTATAGCTCTTGCCTTAGGAGAAAACTTTCCAAACTACTTACGTTTCTCTTGTTTGCATTCAACATTTGATAGAATTTGATAGAAATACGCACATAGCACTCTTCCTATACCCATAAACAGGACTCTGGTTTCTATTTTACAAGTAAGAATTTAAATTATTTTGATAGCCTTTTTAATACAAGTTGAAGAATTTAGTTTATGGAATATTCCAGAAATGATATAATTATCCATTGATAGTGGTATACATTTTTCTTCAGGATTAATTTCAGTACAATAATTGTCAGAGACTGGCCAGGTTTGAAATGGCTCTAGAATTTTCTTCTAGAGAAAATTTATTTAAATAGAGGGCTCAATGTATCTATGCTTATATCTATCTATCTATATGTTTTTCTATAAAGGTATTTTTATGGCACAGTAACTATTTGCTAAAGCAGAAATTAAACAAAGGCACTTAAGATGAATAATTTTTCTCATTGATACAAAGTAATAAAATCATGTAACAGTGTGTCATTAGTTAACAGTGACCTACAGCCTCTGTAATTCAGCAATGAAACTGAATGTTGGTAGATGGAATCAATAAAATATAAATGGCAATTCATTTCCTGTTTTGTGGAACTTGAATTCCCCTTTCTTATTGTTGAACAGTTCCGAAAAAAAAATTAGAACATCTATTTTTCCCCCTTTTTTTTTTTGGTTTATCAAGTTTATTCACACATCTAATGTTTGAGAATTGCAATAATTCCCAAGTTTTTCCAGTCTCATCTTGCAGTATACTGTCTTTTTAAATAAATAATGCTACCGCTATTTGTCCATCTGGACCAGCCCAGAGCTTTTATCCACTCATTTCTCGGAATATGCTTTATATCCTTCAATTAACTCTGCTACTTAACCTTTGGTATGCATCTCTTGGCTGAATTCTTTTTTCCAAGTTAGACAAGAACCAAGGATTCTGTAACATAACTAATTTCACCTTGTGAACACATCCTCTCCTAATTCTTCTTTCCTTACATTTATTTGGTATAGCTACTCTTCAACAATACTGGGTACTTTAGACCCTAACTTATACCTTCACATCAGTGTAACACTGACTCCTTTTTTTTATTATTATTTTTTTGAGACAGAGCCTCATTCTGTCACCAGGCTGGACCAGGCTGGAGTGCAGTGGCATGATCTCACCTCACTGCAAACTCTACCTCCTGGGTTTAAGTGATTCTCCTGCCTCAACCTCCCAAGTAACTGGAAGTACAGGAGTGTGCCACCATGCTCAGCTAATTTTTGTATTTTTAGCAGAGATGGGGTTTCACCATGTTGGTCAAGATGATCTCAATCTCTTGGTCTCATGATCTGCCCATCTTGGTCTCACAAAGTGCTGGGATTACAGGCATGCGCCACTGTGCCCGGCCAACACTCATCCTTTTTTATGCCTGTTTTCTTACTGTTTACTTAATATATTGACTTATCCATTCAGTTTTTATTGGCAATCACTCAATCCAGTATGTCATGTTTTCTTGATATCTTGGGTTTCATGCAGAATCCACTTTGGAAATTACCAAACCTGAAAGAGACTACCCATCTGCATTTTAGCACTCATGCAATGGAAAATTTCAAATGTAGCCCTTCGTCAAACTATGTTCATAATTTAAAACCTGTAATTTTATTTGCCTATGGAATACTCCCATATTTATATTTCATAGACATCACAAAATCACTAAGTTCAAAATGATCCCCCCCACCACCACATCTCCTCTCCTTCTGTATTTCTACTTTTGGTTATTAGAAATAACTATTTCCAGTTGGGCGCAATGGCTCATGCCTGTAATCTCAGCACTTTGGGAGGCCAAGGCAGGAGGATCGTGAGGTTGGGAGTTCAAGACCAGACTGGCCAACATGATGAAACCTTGTATCCACTAAAAAATACAAAAATTAGCGGGGCATGGTGGCTCATGCCTGTAATCCCAGCTGCTTGGGAGGCTGAGGTAGGAGAATTGCTTGAACTGGGACTCGGAAGGTGGAAGTTGCAGTGAGCCGACATCATACCACTGCATTCCAGCCTGGGCTACAGAGCGAGCCTCCATATCAAAAAAAAAAAAAAAAAAAAAAAAAAAAAAATAGAAAGAAATAACTATTTCCAGTTATAAATCACCATAAACTATTTCCCATCACAGTAAGCTCTTACTAAAGAAATTGAATTTTAAAAGCCCATTATGGCAAGGCAAGGTGGCTCATGCATTAATCCTAGCAATTTGGGAGGCCGAGGTGGGTGGATCAGGAGGTCCAATGATCAAGACCATCCTGGCCAAAATGGTGAAATGCCGTCTCTACTAAAAAAAAAAAAAAAAAAAAAAAAAAAATTAGCTGGGAGTGGTGGTGCATGCCTATAATCCCAGCTACTCAGGAGGTTAAGGCAGGAGAATTGCTAGAACCCAGGAGGCGGGGGCTGCAGTGAGCAGAGATCATGTCACTGCACTCCAGCTTGGGCAACAAGATTGAACCTCCATCTAAAAAAAGACCCCTTATTCTGAGTTTTACATGTAAATGTATATACTCTATTAAAGCTCTTAAAATACTTGTAATTTAAATACTTGCCATTATATAAATATTCTGAACATATGTCAGTATAAATTTCCAATGAATAATGGCAACAATTTTACAGTAATATAGCATGTATGTATGAAAGATAATAAGGAATTACATTTAAATAAGAGAGTCAGTTATATTAAGGAGTCTTTTCAAAAACAGCTACTTGATTTTACAATAACCTATTTATCATAAATATCATTAAATATTATTTATTTATCATAAATATCATTTACATTTTTTCTCTTCTCACGCAATTCCAGATGAGAGGCCTCACACTGAAACATTTATTTTCTAGACAAAGCCATATATTAGTTTTGACAAACCAGACTTAGACATGTTCAGAATTTTAGAGAACAAATAATAATTAATTTTCCAGCATGTTATAATAAAGTGTGTCTCCAAAATCTCATTTCCTTTGCTTAAGATTAGTTTCCTCATGAAACTGATACTCCTCCCTAAAATAATTATTTAAAAATTTTGGAGGAGGTGGACCAAGATGGCTGAAAGGAAACTTCTCCAGAGTGCAGCTCCCACTGAGTGATACACAGAACCAGAGCGCTATCTGTGTCTCCGAGCAAGGTACTGGGTTCGTCACAAAAACACTGGTTGAACAGCAGGATTAACCCCTCAAAAGGTGGCAAAAGCAGCCCAAAGGGGGCAAGCCAAGGCAAGGCAAGGCACTGCCCCACCTGGAAACTGTATCTGGCATGGAGGATCAGGGTTGCTTTACCCCCTTGGTACTCTGAATCGGATACAGCAATTCACTTCGAGACTTTGGCAGCACACATACCAGGAAAACGCTGAACATCTGAGAACTGCCCAAAGTTGCAGACCCAGGTGACAGTCCAGGCTGGCAACCCCAGACAGATGCATGCCTTGTCAGTGCAGACCAGGGCGGAGACCTGGACTAACACCAAGGAAGCTTGCAAAAAGGAACTGCCCATCCCACAGAAGGGAGAATTGAAATTGGGAGGGGGATATGGCCAGATAGGCCCCAACACCACAAGACCCAGCAACTGGAATCCCTCTCCCAGGAGAGTTTCACAGTTAACACATCAGATGGAGCTCCATCTGGGAGTAATGGGCTTGGAAGAGGGAAAGAAGCCTGCCATTGGGAAGGCGGGGCTAATCCAACCAGTATAAGTGGAAACCAGGTGAAGAATAAACAGCAGCCTGGCTGAGACTGAGGCAGACCAGCAGCACCTCCACAGGTGGACAATGGACAGAGTGTCTCAAGCAGCAGACTCACACCTGCACGAAAAAAAAAGCACCATACAGGAGAAATAACCCTAACTTTAACAGAAAGGATATCTACTCAGATAAGATGGGAAGAAACCAGTACAAAAAAGATGAAAACATCAAAGTCCAGAACACCTCTCCTCCCCAGAGAGATCACAATGACTCACCAGCAAGGCAATAAAACAGGTCAGAAAATGATTTTGATGAGCTGACAGAGCAGGATTCAGAAGATGGGTAATAACAAACTTCTTTGAGATGAAAGAACATGTTTTAACCCAATGCAAAGAAACTAAGAACCCTGAAAAAAGAGTAGAAAAATGCTAACCAGAATAGCTAACCTAGAGAAGAACATAAATGACTTGGTGGAGCTGAAAAACACAGCACGAGCATACACAAGTTTCAATAGCTGAATCGATCAAGCAGAAGAAAGGATATCAGATTGAAGATCAACTCAATGAAATAAAAATAAAAGGCAAGATTAGGGAAAAAAGAGTGAAAATAAATGAACAAAGCCTCTAAGAAATATGGGATTATGTGAAAAGATCTAATCTATGCTTGATCGGTATACCTGAAGAGGATGTGAAAAATGAATCCAAGCTGGAAAACACTCTTCAAGATATTATCCAGGAAAACTTGCCCAACCAACCAAGGCAGGCCAACATTCAAATACAGGAAATACAGAAAACATCACAGAGATACTCCTCAAGAAGAGCAACCCCAAGGCTCTTGTCAGATTCACCAGGGTTGAAATGAAGGAAAAAATGCCAAGGGCAGACAGAGAGAAAGATCAGGTCACTCACAAAGGAAAGCCCATCAGACTCACAGTGGATCTCTCGGGAGAAACCCTACAAGCCAAAAGAGAATGGGGAGCAATATTCAATATCCTTAAAGAAAAGAACTTTCAACTGAGAATCTCACAACCAGTGGAACTAAGCTTCATAAGTGAAGGAGAAATAAAATCCTTTATTGACAATGAATTACTGAGAGATTTTGTCACCACCAGACCTGCCATACAAGAGCTCCTGAAGGAAGTGCTAAACACAGAAAAAAACATGCAGCACCAGCCACTGCAAAAACGAAACTAATGGTAAAGACCAATGATGCAATGAGGGAACTGCGTTGACCAATGGGCAAAACAAACAACCAGTAACAAAATGGCAGGATCAAATTCACACATAACAATATCAACGTTAAATGTAAATGGCCTAATATGCCCCAATCAAAAGACACAGACTGTCAAACTGGGTAAAAAATCAAGATTCATTTGTGTGCTGTATTCAGGAGAACCATCTCACACACAAAATCTCACATAGACTCAAAATAAAGGGATGGAAGAAGATCTACCAAGCAAATGGAGAGCAAAACAAATGCAGGGGTGGCAATTCTAGTCTCTGATAAAATGGACTTTAAACCAACAAAGATCAAAAGAGACAAAGAAAGGCATTACATAATGTTGAAAGGATCAATATAAGAAGAAGGGCTAACTATCCTAAATATATATGCATCCAATACAGGAGCACCCATATACATACAGCAAGTTCTTAATGGCCTACAAAGAGACTTAGACTCCTGCACAATAATAGTGGGAGACTTTAACACTGTATTGTCAACATTAGACAGATCAATGAGACAGGAAATCAACAAGGATATCCAGGACTTAAATGCAGAATTGGAACAAGTGGACCTAACAGACATCTACAGAACTCTCTACCCCAAAGCCGCAGAATATACATTCTTCTCAGCAACACATTGCACTTATTCTAAAATTGACCACATAATTGGCAGTAAATCACTCCTCAGCAAATGCAAAAGAATGGAAATCATAACAGACAGTCTCAGACCACACTTCGATCAAATTATATCTCAAGATTAAGAAGCTAACTCAAAACCTCACAACTTCATGGAAACTGAACAACTGGCTCCTGAATGTTGACTGGACAAACAATGAAATGAAGGCAGAAATAAAGATGTTCTTCAAAACCAATGAGAACAAGGACACAACATACCAGAATTTCTGGGACACATTAAAACAGTGTCTAGAGGGAAATTTATAGCAATAAATGCTCACAAGAGAAGCAAGGAAAGATCTAAAATTGACACCCTATCATCAAAATTGAAACAGCTAGAGGAGCAAGATTCAAAAACTCAAAACCTAGCAGAAGACAAGAAATAACTAAGATCAGAGTAGAACTGAAGGAGATGGAGACACAAAAAACCCTTCAAAAATCAATAAATCGAGGAGCTGGTTTCTTGAAGAGATCAACAAAATAGACAGACTGCTAGCCAGATTAATAAAAAAGAAAAGAGAGAAGAATCAAATAGATGCAACAAAAAAAGATAATGGGGATATCACCACTGATTCCACAGAAATACAAACAACCATCAGAGATTACTACAAACAACTCGATGCACACAAACCAGTAAACCTGGAAGAAATAGATAAAATCCTAGACACTTGCACCCTCACAAGCCTAAACCAGGATGAAGTTGAAACCCTGAATAGAACAATAACAAGGTCTGAAGTTGAGGCAGCAATTAATAGCCTACCAACTAAAAGGCCAGGTCCAGGCAGGTTCACAGCCGAATTCTACCAGACATACAAAGAGGAGCTGGTACCACTCCTTCTGAAACCATTCCAAACAAAACAAAAAGGAGGAATCCTCCCCAACTCATTTTATGAAACATACATCATTCTGATGCCAAAACCTGGCAGACTCAACAAAAAAAGAAAACTTTAGGCCAATCTCCATGATGCACATAGATGCAAAAATCTTCAATAAAATATTGGCAAACCGATTGCAACAGCACATGAAATAGCTTATCCATCATGATCAAGTAGGCTTCATCCTGGGGATGTAGGTTGGTTCTCCAGTGAGTCTTTTTCACTACAATGTTGACTAGCAGTGGTAAGCAGGAACATCCTTGCCCTTTTCCTAATCTTAGCAGAAAAACTTCCAGTTTCTCAAGACTGATGTCAACTAGGTGTGGTGGCTTATGCCTGTAATCTCAGAATTTGAGAGACCAAGGTGGCTTGAGGCTAGCAGTTTGAGACCAGCCTGGGCAACACTATGCCCAGGTACCTTTTTTATTTTTATCTTGTTGTTGTACAGGCATAGTGGTTCATGCTTGTAGTCCTAGCTACTTAGTAGGCTGAGTCGGGAGGACTGCTTGAGCTCAACAGTTGGAGGTTACAACGAACTATTATCATGCCACTCCACTGCAGCCTGCATAACAGAACAGGACCCAATCTCTAAAAATAAAAATAATAAAATAGTGAAAAGATTTATATTAGTTGTAGATTTTTTATAGAGATTCTTTATCATTAAGGATGTTTCCCTCTATTGCTAGTTTGAGAGTTTATTTTGAACGAGTAATTTCATTTGACGCTCTTTCACACCTATTGATAAGATTACGTGACATTATTTAGTGTTTTGACATGTTGAATCACATTAATTGATTTTCAAATGTTGGACCATCCTTGCTTACGTGGAATAAATACCATTTGGTCATAGTGTACAAGTTTTTAACTGTTGCTGTATATGATTTGCCAATTTTGTGTTGAGAATTTATATATCTGTGTTCATGATAGATGTTGGTCTTTGGTTACATTTTCTTGTCATTTTCTAGTCATTTCATTAGGTTTTTTTATTAGGGTAACTATGGCCTACTGCTCCTATCTTCTGATTATAGAGAACTGGTATAATTTCTTTCTTAAATGTTGGGTAGAATTCACCAGTAAACTCACATGGTCTTGATGTTTCATGTTTTGGAAGGCTATTATTGATTCAATTTCTTTAATATGCATAATATTATTCAGTTTGTCTGTTTCTTCTTTGGTGAGTTTTGTCAGATTGTACCTTTCAAGGAATTATTTAATTTTATCCAGGTTGTCAAATTCGTGAGCATAATGGTGCTCACAATATTCCTTCATTATCTTATAATGTGTATAGGATCTGTAATTATATCTCCCTCTTTCATTTATGATATTATTTATATTATCCTTTTATTTCTTAATTGGCCTGGATAAAGGCTTAATTATTTTATTGGTCTTTGCAAAGAACCAGCTCTTGGGTTTGTTAATTTTGGTACAGATTACTGATTTTCAGTTTTGATTTCTGTTCTATGTTT
This sequence comes from Sapajus apella, assembly GCF_009761245.1. NCBI lineage: Eukaryota > Metazoa > Chordata > Mammalia > Primates > Cebidae > Sapajus > Sapajus apella. The sequence continues at coordinate 15,997,929 of NW_022436966.1, read as the reverse complement.
TAATTCTTTACCCATATTCTTACTTAGGATTTGCTTTTCTTTTTCTAGTTTCCCAAAGGGGAAACTTAGGTTATTAATTCTGGATGTTTTAAATATATAAATTCAATATTATAAGCTTTTCTGTAGTCACTATTTTTGTGCATCACACAATTTTCAATAAGTTGTGTTTTCACTTCCATGTAATTCAAAATGTGTGTGTGTGTTTTTTTAACATTTCTACTTTGAGCTATGTGTTACTTAGAAGTGTCTTGTTTAATCATCAAGCATTTTGGTATTTTACAACATTTTTTCTCTTATTGATTGCTAGTTTAATTCCATTGTGGTCTGAGAGCAAAAATTGTATAAAATATATTCTTTTATATTTTTTGAGATGTGTTTAATGGCCCAGAATGTGGACCATTTTTGTGCTCAAGTTGAACTAGACAGAAATGTTTATTTTGTTGTTTTGGGGGTAAATAAGTAGACACCAATTATACCTAGCTAATTAATGATGTTGTTGAATTCAACTCTGTCCTTACTGACTATCTGACTACTAGATTGGTTCATTTCTGATAGAAGGGTACGAAGATCTCCAGTTATAATAATGGATGCTATTTATACTTGAAGTTCTATCAGTATTTGCTTCATATATTTGACACTGTTCTTACTTGCATACACACTAAGGATTGCTATGTCTTCTTGGAGAAATGACTCTTTTATCATTATATAATCATCTTTTTCATCCCTGATAACGTTCTGTTCTCCAAAGTCTGCTCTATCTGAAATTAATACAGCTACTCTCCCTCTTTATTTTGATTAATTCTGAAAATATATATCTTTCTCTGACTCCTTACTTTTAATCTTTATATTTAAAATGTTTTTCTTGTAGACAGCATTTAGTTGGATCCTTTTAGAAAATATACTTTAACAATATCTGCTTACTATTTGGTACATTAAAACCACTAACGTTCAAAATGATTACTGATATAGTGGGATTAATATTACACATTTTACTGTTTTCTATTTATTGTTCATATTTTATATTTCTCTATATGTCTCCCACTTTGTTCTACCTTTTGTGGTTTTAATTGAGCATTTTATGTTTGATTTTTGGTAACATTAATAGGGAATTAGTGTGTCAAATTACCTATAAGTAATAAAATTCCTATTCTTGTAGCATTCAAGTAGTCCTTACCAGTTCTTGAAATAAATAGCCTTAACTTAGTTTCTATGTATTTATCCATGATGTGAGTGGACACACACACACACACACACACACACACACACACACACCATTTATGGAAATGTTCCAAACTTTTAGAATTGAAAAAATTGCCATGCCATTCTCTGAATCCCCAGAAATTAAATATATAAGCTTTTAGAATTATATTATTTGATGTATGAACACCTCTGGAAACTTATATTAATATCCGGGTATTAAAATATTTTCTATCTTCAGTTATACCTGGTAGAACTATAATTACTGTTGCTCATTTGGTGGATGACATAACAGAGGAGATTCAGCATTCAAAGTGATGAACTTTGAGAAAAAATATCAGTAGTCATAAGTGTATAAGCAGTTATCACAGTTGTTAACACTACCATAGCTTCCACTTCATTTCAAAATTGAGTTACTTTATTAAAAATAATGTTTTAAGTTTCAAATCTGAAATAATTCAACAATTGAATTCTTAGCTTCAAGGCTTTCTCCTGCATTTTCCTGCATTCTAAACACATCATGTATCTACCTATTTCCTAAACATGCTTCCACAATAATCACTGTGGAAACAAGCACGCATAAAGCTCTGAGACTAGGGCTAGATTGTGCACTGACTTACATTGAGAAGGCTGCTGTGAAGGAACTTATAAAAATTCCTATAAGTTATTTTATAAGTTCCTGTGAAGAACCTATAAAATTAGGCCGAGCAAATCAGTAATGTGAGGAAAAAAAGCAGTGTCAATGCCAATGATATTAATAAAACTATCATTTATGTAGTGCAGTCTAAATATTTCAGACACATTTAATAAAATTCAACACCTTTAAGTACCTATTATAATTCTTCTTTTGTAACTGAGAAAAATCAAAGCTCAAAAATGTGAAATAATTTGCCTAAATTCACACATCTAATAAATTGCAGAACTTAGATTCAGATTCAGTGTGTTTCTTTCTGTAGTATGCTGTCCTTAGAAAGGTAAGTCTCCTGATATCTCTACTCTTTGGTTATACTTTCTAGACTATTCTTGCTAAGTTTCTGCATTTTGGAAATTATGTCACTCTGAGGTAAAACACTATAAAACACTACTCATTTCCTATTTCCGATAGGTTTATCACTTTTGCTTTATCTGCTTCTTCCATGATATGGTTATTAGGCATTGTGTTTCTACCACATCTCATCTTTAATTGTGATCCCTGTAATCCCCACACATCAAAGGAGAGACCAGGTAGAGGTTACTGAAACATGGGTGCAGTTTCCCTCACGGCATTCTCATGATAGCGAGTTCCCACGAGATTTGATGGTATTATAAGGAGTTAATTTCCCTTTTCTCATCACTTCTCCTTCCTGCCATCTTGTGAAAAAGTGCCTCTTCCCCTTTACCTTCTGCCATGATTGTAAGTTTCCCGAGGCCTCCCAGCCATGCTGAACTGCGAGTCAATTAAACCTCTTTTCTTCATAAATTACCCAGTGTCAGGTATTTCCTTAAAACAATGTGAGAATGGACTAATACAGTAAATTCATGCCACATTAAATGGAGTGCTGCTATAAAGATACCCCAAAATGTGGAAGCAACTTTGAGACTGGATAATAGGCAGAGATTGGAACACTTTAAAGGGTTCAGAAGAAAACAGGAAGATGTGAGACAGTTTGAAACTTCCTAGAGACTTGTTGAATGGCTTTGACCAAAATTCTGATAGTGATATGGACAATGAAGTCTAGGCTGAGGTGATCTCAGATGGTATAAGAATCCATTTTCATACTACAATGAAGAAATACCCCAGATTGGGTATTTATACAAAAAAAAGAGGTTTAATGGACTCACAGCTATACATAGCTGGAGAGGCCTCAGAACAATGGCAGAAGGCATAAGGGGAGCAAGGCATTTATTACATGGCTGCAGACAAGAAAACTTGTTCAGGGAAACTGCGCTTCTTAAGACCATCAGCTCTCATGAGAACTAACTTGCTAAATATCTCAAGAACAGCATGGAGGATCCAACACCCATGATATAATCACCTTCCATGAGGTCCCACCCCAAAAAGTGGGGATTACAATTTGAATTGCAATTCAAGATGAAATTTTGGGTGGGACACAGACAACCCATATCATTCCCCCATGACCCCTCCCAAATGTCATGTCCTCAAATTTCAAAACACAGTCATGCCCTTCCAACAGTACCCCAATGTCTTAACTCATTTCAGCATTAACCCTACAGTGTAAATCCAGAGTCTCATCTGAGACAAGGCAAGTTCCTTCTGCTTATGAGCCTATAAAATAAAATGTAAGTTATTTACTTTCTAGATACAATGGGGGTATAGGCTCTGGGTAAATACACCTGTTCCAAATGGGAACAATCAATGGAAATGAGGTGTCTACAGGCCCTATGCAAGTCTGCCAATAGGGCAGTCATTATACCTTAAAGTTCCAAAATGATTTCTTTTGACTCCATGTCTCATCTAAAGGTCATGCTAATACAAAAAGTGGGCTCCCACAGCCTTGGGCACCTGTGGCTTTGCAACATACAGCCCCACTCCTGGCTGCTTTCATGGCTGTCATTGTCTGTGGCTTTTCTAGGCACACGGTGCAAGCTGTCAACAGATCTAAAATTCTGGGTTCTGAAGGATGGTGGCTCTCTTCTCACAACTCCACTAGGCAGTGTGCCAGTAGGGACTCTCTGTGGGGGCCCCAGCCCCACAATTCCCTTTAGCACTGCTGTAGCAGAGGTGCTCCATGATGGCTCTGCCCCAGCAGCAAACTTCTGCCTGGACAGCCAAGTGTTTCCATACATCCGCTGAAATCTATTTGGACATACCCTAACTTCATTTCTTATATTCTGCTCGCCTACAGGATGAACACCACATGGATACTGCCAAGGTTTGGGGCTTACAGTCTCTGAAGCCACAGCCTGAGCTGTATGTTGGCTTCTTTTAGCCATGGCTGGGATGCAAGGAACCAATTTCTAAGACTGTTCAAAGCAGCAAAGCTCTGGGCCCAGCCCATGAAACCATTTTTTCCTCCCAGGCCTCCAGGCCTATGATGGGAGGGGCTGCCGTGAAGACCTCTGACATGCCCTAGAAACATTTTCCCTATTGTCTTGGCTATTAACATTTGGCTTCTTGTTACTTATGCAAATTTCTGCAGCTGGCTTGAATTTCTCCTTAGAAAATGGGTTTTTCTTTTCTATTAAATGATGAGGCTGCAAATTTTCCAAACTTGTATGATCTGCTTTCCTTGTAAACATAAGTTCCAATTCCAAACCATCTCATTCAATTTCAAAGTTCCACAGGTCTCTAGGGCAGTGGCAAAATGCCTTCAATCTTTTTGTTAAAGCATAGCAAGAATAATCTTTGCTCCAGTTCCCAGTAAGTTCCTTACCTCCATCTGAAACCACCTCAGCCTGGACTTTTTTGTCAAAACCATTCAACAAGTCTCTAGGAAGTTCCAAACTTTCTCACATCTTCCTGTCTTCTTCTGAGCCCTCCAAACTGTTCCATCCTCTGCCTGTTACCAGTTCCAAAGTTGCTTCCACATTTTCTGTTATCTTAGTAGCAGCACCACACTCTACTGGTATCAATTTACTGTGATACTCTATTTTCATCCTGCTATGAAGAAATATTAGAGACTGGGGAATGTATTTTAAAAGGATTTTTAATGGACTTACACTTCCATATGGCTGAGGAGTCCTTTTTATTATGGAAGAAAGCAAAGTAGGAGCAAAGGCACATCTTACATGACACCAGGCAAGGGAGCATTTGCAGAGGAATTGCCCTTTATAAAACTATCAAATCTCATGAGAACTAACTCACTCACCATCACAAAAACAGCATAGGGGAACTGTCCCCATGATCTAATCACCTGCCACAAGCTCCTGCCCACAACACATGGGGATTGCAATTAAAATTTTAATGCAAGATGAGATTTTGGGTGGGGACACAGTCAAACCATATCAGATGGAGATGAGAAACTCATTGAGAACTAGAGCAAAGGTCACTCTTGCTAGGCTTTAGCAAAGAGACTGGGAGCATTTTGCTCCTGCTCTATAAATCTGTAGAACCTTGAACTGGAGAGAGATGATCTGAAATTGAAACTGATGTTTAAAAGGAAAGCAGGGAATGAAAGTTTGGAAAAATTGCAGCCTGATGTGATAGAAAAGAAAAACCCATTCTCTGGGGGAGATAGTTAAGCTGGCTGCAGAAATTTGCATAAGTAACAAGGAGTCTAATGTTAATAGCCAATACAATAGGGAAAACGTCTCCAGAACATGTCAGAGACCTTTGTGGCAACCCCTGCATCAAAGGCCTGGAAGCCTAAAATCAATGGTTTAATGGGATGCATCCAAGGCCTCACTGCTGTGTAGAGCCTGGGGACTTGGTGCCCTGCATCCTAGCCACTCTAGCCCAGGCTAAAAGGGGCCAAGGTACACCTCAGACCATTGCTTCAGAGAGTGCAAGCCACAAACCTTAGCAGCTTCCATGTTGTGTTGGGCCTCTGGTTACATAGAAGTCAAGAATTGAAGTATGAGAACCTCCACCTATCCTAGGATGTATGGAAACACTTGAATGTCCAGAGAGAAGTTTGCTTCAGAGGCAGAGCCCTCATTAAGAATTTTTGCTAAGTCAATGCAGAAGGGAAATGTGGAATTGGAACCCCCATAGAGAGTCCCCACTGAGGCACTGCCTGGTAGAGCTATGAGAAGAAGGCCACCATCCTCTGGACCCCAGAATGTTAGATCCACCAACAGCTTGCACCATGCATTTGGAGAAGCCATAGACACTCAATGCCAGACCATTAAAGAAGTCGGGAGTGTGGCTATGCCCTCCAAAACCACAAAGCAGAACTTCCCAAGGCCATGGGAGCCCACCTTTCACATCAGTGTGATCTGGTTGTGAGATATGGAGTCAAAGGAAATCCTTTTGGAGTTTTAAGGCCTAACTGCGACACTGAATTTTGGATTGCATGCAGCCTGTAGCCCCTACCTTTTGGCCAATTTCTTCCATTTGGAATGGGTATAATTATGCAATACCTGTACCCACTTTGTAACTAGGAAGTAACTAACTTGCTTTTGATTTTACAGGTTCATAGGTGGAAGGGACTTGTCTCAGATGAGACTTTGGACTTGTACTTTTGAGTTAATGCTGGAATTAATGAAGACTTTGGGGGACCGTTGAGAAGGCATAATTGGTTTTGAAACGTGAAGACATGAGACTTGGGAGGGACCAGGAGAGGAATAATATTGTTAGCCTTTGTGTCCTCCTCACGAAAGTTTCATGTTGAATTGTAATCCCCCAAATTCTCACGAATCAAGGGAGAGACCAGGTGTAGGTAATTGAACCATGGGGAAGTTTCCCCCATACTGTTCTTGTGACTGTGAGTTCTCATGAGATCTGAGGGTATTATAATGGGCTCTTCCCCCTTCTCAGCACTTCATCTTCCTGCTGCCTTGTGAACAAAGTACCTGGCTTCCCCTTTGCCTTCTATGATGCTTGTAAGTTTCCTGAGGCCTCCCCGGTGATGCTGAACTGTGAGTTGATTAAACCTCTTTCCTTTATAAAGTACCCAGTCTTGGTATTTCCTTATAGCAATGTGAGAATGGACTAATACATTTTATATTTCACAGATTCTCTCAATTTATTTTTCACTGAATACCAGTGATGACTTCTGCTTAGAATTTCTAACTAGATAGTAAGAACATGGCAAAATATTAGGTTGAATGATTTATAATAAGCAATCAGAAGCCCTTAGCTCTCTTGAAACACATGGCAATATGTATTCCAAAATTTGTTTTAGAAAACAAATTAATCATTTTCATGTAATTTATTCTATCACTATTTTTATTCCTTTCTGCTGTCTTTCATATCAGTCGATTTATTCTTATTCCTACTACCACCACCTCTTTTAGGCCGTCATTATATAATAATACATGGATGGCAATTGCTATGCAACTGGATTATATTTGTTTCTAGTTTCTTCTCAATATAAATTATTCTGAACATAATGTCTATTAGTCCATTTTCACACTGGTGATAAAGGTATAGTTAAGACTGGCCAATTTACAAAATAAAGAGGCTTATTGGACTCAAATTTCTATGTGGCCGATGATGTGTCACAATCATGGCAGAAGGCAAAAGGCATGTCTCACATGGTGAGAAACAAGAGAAGAAGAGCTTGTGCAGGGAAACTCCCATTTTTAAAACCATCAGATCTCCTGAGACTCATTCACTATCACAAGATTAGCACAGGAAAGACCTGCCCCATAATTCATTCATCTCCCACCAGGTTCCTCCCATGTCAATGAGAATTGTGGGAGTTACAATTCAAGATGAGATTTGGGTAGAGACACAGCCAAACCATGTCATAATCCCATAACAATCTTCCTAATGTGAAAACACTGCTGAGGTGGTCAGCAGTGTTCTATGGGCTTGTTATTACATTCAGCATAAAGTCTAAACTCCTTAACTTGGTCGAAGATCAAATTCAAATGTTCAATTAACATAAAAGAAAATATAGATGGGAAGATAATTGAAAAAACTTCTGGTTAGAATAAACTGCCATATTTTTGAAGCAAAATTGGCAAATTTTAGCAAATAATAAAAACTATAAAAGCATCTGATCAAGAATTTTATGGGCAGAGTTGTATTGCCCTAGAAATGGATATGTTGTATACATTTTGTACATAAATGTATATGTTGCAGTCTTACCCACTATTACCTCAGAATGTGACTGTATATGAGGATAAGGCCTTTAAAGAGGTAAATAAGTTAATATGTGATCATTAGGGTGGGTTTTAATTTAAAATGAACCTTGTTCTGATAACGAGGAGATTAGGACACAGACACGCAAAGAGGGAGGATCATATGAAGACACTGGGAGAAAAATGCTTTATAAAAGCTGGATGACAGGCCTCAGAAAACACTGACTCTGGCAACATCATGATCTCTGACATTCAGCATTTAGAATTGTGAAAATAAATTCATATTTTTTCAGTCATCCAGTCTGTTGCACCCCTATCAAACTAATGCAAACATGTTCTCCTTAAAGGAATTTATTAATACTTATAAAAATGAGAAAAGACAAATGTGTTAAGGATTGCCAGTCAACTACTGAAGGTAATGTCTGAAAAATAGAAAATAATAAGCTGTATTCACAAAGAAATGTATTTAGTGTCATAAATAGAAAAAAATAAAATATATGGAAAGAGGTTCTTATTAACGAAAGGAACAAATTTCAGAATAATATATAAAACATCTCAATTGCCTACATTATAATAAAATGACTTCTAAGTTTATTTTGCTTATTTTACTTGCACGTTGTCTTGAATATAACAGTTTTTAATGGTGTCATGGCTTACAACTCATTTTTAAATAGAAATTTATTTATAATGTTCCCAGTCGTATCGGCTCTTTCTATTTTTAGCCTCTAGAAGGAGGTTGGTTTTAAAAAATCTTCCTGACTATGTGATATTTTTAATGTATATAACCTTTTAAAGTTTTAATATATATTCTTTAACATTTTATAATCTTTCCTAAGTTATTTTCTCCTATATTCATATTCTCTGTATTTTGACCAAGATCAATTTATTTTTCTCTTAATACTAAAATGCTCTGCTTCTTTTACAGGTGAGGTATTGGTAAAAACTAAAACATAACCTGAGGAAATCCAGAAACACATGTCTACCTTAATGTGTTTTCAGCACAGGGGGTGATGTTTGAGTTACTGTGCAGTCAAAAACCATACAATAACCCATCTACTTCCTCAAGTCTAAACGGCAGACTACCATCTCTATGAGTACAGAGACCATTATAAGATTCTTTATAATGCTATCCCTGACACCTGAAACAATATTTGACATGATTATTAAATGAAGGAATAAACTTTGTTTCTTTTTCAAAATGTCCACACATTTTATTAAGGAAATACTATATGCTCAGGACCAAAATAGTTGATGCAAGAATGTTTTTTAAAAAGTTTCTACAATTTTCACACAAATAATTTATCTCGAGAGTTTTTTTAATGGATCTGAAACAATGGCTGAAAAAAAAAAAAAAAGGAAAAATGTTGTCATTCATGCTATAAATTCTGGAGGACTTTTGCTTTTAAACTGTGGTTCTTAAACCAGCAACATCAGCATCACCAGAGGAGGAGTGAGATATGAAGACTTTCAGGACCTATTCCAGGCCCATAAAAACAGAAACTGTATTTCGTAAGACCTTGAAGTTATTTGTATGCACATTAATGCTTTAAAAAATTCCTGAAGGTTATAAAATGAAATAAATTTTTAATAGGGGTCAAAGAGGGTCAGGATAAACCTCATACAGAAGATACTCAATGATGTGACATAACCATATAATTAAGAACAATGGAAGTGCTTCTGAACTGTGAGAACATTCTAAACATGAACTGAAACTGTACAAAATTGGTGGTTTTGCTTGCATTTAATTTACATTAAGCTAAACAGTGTGTTTATATTCACGGGAAATAGAAAAATTATGACCCTTATTCCATGCTTTTCATGATGTAACCATGTATTTTAATATGTTTAATATTCCCTTGTCTGAAATGTTTAAATTGATGTGAATGGCAGTTAGACATTAAGATTTCACCAACTGCATTGTGCAATTTGTTGTGAAATTAATGAAGATCCCACAATGTAAAGGGGATGATGATGACTTTAAGGTTGGCACAGAAAAGTCAGAAACTTCATGTTTTCTGAAACTTTCCATTGTCCATTAATCTTTCAAGATCATTTTCTAGATGCAAGCAGCATTACACTTCTATTTGCTCATTTGTTTCAGAGACTTGAATCACAACAGTTAGAGGAAGGCAGAAGATATAGATCAATTCATAGTAGCTAAGTGCTACTTTTGAACTGTTCTTATTTCTATATTCATATCTTTTAACAGATTGAATATTTTTCACAAATGATCTTAAACATATTGTCCATTTAGAAATCTCTGCTCGCTTCTTTAAAGGCAACACAAGTTGTTAAAAATAGTTTAACCAGTTATTTGCTAAACAGATTTGCATACTAGGTTAGCTATATAGTATGATGACATAGCACTTCATAAAGTCAATGTCAACTTACACATGCTAATTGTGTACAATAATAAGCAGATAACACAAACTCAAGAATTCAAAATCTGTTTTTATCTGTCATTGAAATTCGGAAAATGATTTTTGGAGTGTTGTATGCCTTTCCAAACTGTTTTAAAGCTGTACTAAAATGATAATTTAATTTCAAATTAATATTACAGTTTAGTAGTTACTGGAAATGTATATAGAGGGCCTGGATAAGTAGGATAGAATATGTAATTTGGGATAAAAAATTTGGGGTCATTTTAATAGCATTTATAATAATTTTATCATTACATTAAGCTGATGTATGTTTATAGATTTAAAATAATCTCTAATATAAGATTTTATTGATAGAAATCACACTGATATAAGGATATTAATCTTAGAAGGATTATATATGAATATTAATCTTAGAAAAGATGCTATAATTCCTGTGTATGCTTCATACTTGGAAAGAAAATAATTATATAATAAAGACATTTTAAAATAAGATGTCCCAAATTTTTAATAATGTTTCAAGTTTTCTTATTTATCATATCAGTTTTTTTGCAGAATACAGTTTTAAAGTTTAGCTTTTGCTATTATAAATTAAGATTGCTTTATTCGTTATGGTTTTTCTCTGTACAATGAGTTTATGACAGATATGAATGCTGAGATTTGGGGAATTTTTACATGAGGCACAGATATTTTAGATTTCTACTCTCAATCTTTGATATTATATAGTTAACATTACTTCTTAATTAACTACTTTACATGTCATAGAATTGCATTTAACCTCTCTGGCACTTTAACTCTCTGCTAAAATATTATATTGATATAGCAGGCATTAACTTTCTAAGCATTCATCAAGTAATTCACATTTCTTTAGTTGATATTAAATTATATTATAATAACAGAAGTATTGTTATTAATCATGAATTATATAAATTGGAAGCTACAACAAGAAAGTACATCTTATTTTTTAATATAAGCTTTCTTAAAGCTAAACTCAGAATGAAAAACAAGTTGGAAATAGCAATATAAATTATCTTGCCTTCTTCCCTTTTTTGGAATTTATAAATTTGAAGTATAATGCCTTTACATCCTTGTAAAATTATGTCGGCTCTCCTCTCTACATACTCTAATATCAGTTATGCCATGGAACTGAGAGGACGGCTCCGACATCCCAGAATCTAACAATTAAAAATGAAAAGAAAAACAAACAAATGAAGCCCGTTTGGGAAGCAAAATGTGAAGGATAAGTAGTAACTTATAGAAAAGGAGATGATACTGATGGAAACACTTTCTGTCCTTCTCTGTTGTTTTATTCCACATTTTCCCATGTAAATCATTGCCTATATTATTGTCTAATTACAGGTTAAGAAAGCAGGAATGCCAGACAGTGACAGCCAAGTTGGCAGAGAAACATCAGGACATCTTTGAATCCCAGAGCTACTACAATAAAGATGAGCTTGCCCAAACTTAAGAATTTGTTCTTTTCCATCCTCCATGAGGTTGAAACAAAGCTCTATTCTGTATCATTTATCTTAAACGCTCTTGTTGCCCTATTTCCTAAAGATCAAGAACAGACTCATGCTATGCCATAGGGTTCGGTATTTCTCAGTGACAACACTGTTGGTGACAAAAGCTCAAAATTGCAAGTAAATATGAGCTGAATGTTGAAAATAGTAAGTCACCAGGAAAATATTATACACCATGAAGAGCAAACAAGAAATTTAAAGGCACATAACACAGTCCCCTATGAAACAGAGTTTGGGGCAAAACTTACATTCTAATATTTTGTAATGTGCAATGCAATGTGGGTGATGGAAAGGGGAGTTATGACAGGGAAGTGCAGGAAAAACTATGTGCATTACCATGTTGGCCACTGCTTTATACCAAACCATGGTAATCCTTACCCTTTAAAAGCTCCCTCTCTACTGGGAAGACAAAAATGGCATTTCATGTCTCTAATGTCAGTGTCAGCTCAGACCTCACATCAAACAGTCCTTAAAATATTTTCATATTCAAATGGATGCAGATATTGATAGATATTGATGGAAATATTAGAAAATGCATTTTAAATGGTAGTGGTAGCACCACTAAGGTTGAAAAATGAGTACTTTCTGTATATGTTTATACACACACTTACATATATACACACATATATACCTCTTGCTTAAGTATATATACATCTTAAGTGTGTGTATATATACATCTTAAGTGTGTGTGTGTATACAGGACCAGCTACACAATTTGTGATGCCCTGAGCAAAATGAAAATGTAGGGCACCTTATTTAAGGAAAACAGTGTCACTAAACAGAATTTTCCTGCCTTCTGCACTCTACAGCTTTACTTGTCATGGTGGTTATTTGCTATATAATGCCATTCAAAATAAAGAAAAAGTAAAAATTAAAAATTTTAGATGGATTTTGCCATACATTTTTGTACTGTTGCAATGAGAGCTTTAAATTCCAATATAAGACCATTTAATTCAAGTGAAATCTCTAAAATTACATTTCATTTTTTTTTTTTTTTTAAGGTGGAACCTCGCGCTCTCACCCAGGTTGGAGTACAATGGTGTGATCTCAGCTCACTGCAACCTCCACCTCCAGGGCTCAAGTGATTCTCCCACCTCAGCTTCCAGAGTAGCTGGGATTAGAGGTGCATTGCTGCCATGCCTGGCTAATTTTTTTATTTTTGTAGAGACGGGGTTTCAGTGTGTTGCCCAGGCTGGTCTTCAACTCCTGACCTCAGGCAATCTGCCCACCTCAGCCTCCCAAAGTGTTGGCGTTACAGGCGTGAGCCACCACACCCAGCCAAAATTATACTCATTTATAGCTCATATATGCATGTGTGTCTCTTTTGCTAGAACACTGGAAATACTGCACAAAACACATTTGATTTTTATTTTACTTTTTTATTTGTGTACATTCTAATAACTTTGATTTACTGGTGAAGAAAATAAGTACTAAAAGAAAATAAGTTACTGGTGTATAGGAATGCTTGTAATTTTTTGCACATTGAATTTGTATCCTGAGACTTTGCTAAAGTTGCTTATCAGCTTAAGGAGTTTGGGGGCTGAGACAATGGGGTTTTCTAAATATAGAGTCATGTCATCTGGAAACAGAGGCAATTTGACTTCCTTGTTTCCTAATTGAATATGATTTATTTCTTTCTCGTGCCTAATTGCTGTCACAGGAACTTCCAATACTATGTTGAATAGGAGTATTAAGAGAGGGCAATCATCTGATCTTCAACAAACCTGACAGAGACAAGCAATGGAGAAAGGTATCCCTATTTAATAAATGGTGCTGGGAAAACCGGCTAACCATACACAGAAAATTGAAACTCAACCTCTTTTTTGCACCTTATACAAAAATTAACTCAAGATGAATTAAAGACTTAATTGTAAAACCCCAAACCGTAAAATCCCTAGAAGAAAACCTAGGCAATACCATTCAGGACATAGGCATAGGCAAAGACTTCATGACTAAAACACTGAAAGCAATTCCAATAAAAGTGAAAATTGCCAAGTGGGATCTAATTAAACTAAAAAGCTTTTGCACAGTGAAAGAAACTATCATCAGAGTGAACAGGCAACCTACAGCATGGTAGAAAACTTTTGCAATTTATCCATCTGACAAAGGTCCAATATCCAGAATCTACAAGGAACTTAAATTTACAAGAAAGCAAACACTACCATCAAAAAGCGGGCAAAGGATATGAACAGACGCTTCTGAAAAGAAGACATTTATATAGCCAACAAACATAGGAAAAAAAGCTAATCCTCACTGATCATTAGGGAAATGCAAATCAAAACCACAATGAGATACCAACTCATGTCAGTCAGAATGGCAATTATTAAAAAGTCAAGAAACAACAGATGCTGGTGAGGCTGTGGAGAAATGGGAACGCTTTTACACTGTTAGTGGGAATGTAAATTAGTTCAAACATTGTGGAAGACAGTGTGGCGATTCCTCAAGGATCTAGAAATAGAAATACCATTTGAACCATTAATAGGTATATACCCAAAGGATTATAAATTATTCTACTATAAAGTCACATGCACATATGTTTATTGCAGCACTACTTACAATAGTAAAGACTTGGAACCAACCCAAATGCCCATCAGTGATAGACTGGATAAAGAAAATGTGGAACATATACACCATGAAAAACTATGCAACCATAAAAAAGAATGAGATTATGTCCTTTGCAGGGACATGGGTGAAGCAGGAAACCATTATCCTTAGCAAACTAACACAAGAACAGAAAACCAAACACTGCATGTTCTCACTCACAAGTGGAAGTTGAACAGTGAGACTGGGAGGGGGAATAATGCACGCTGGAGCCTGTTGAGGGGTGGGAGGGAAAGGGGAAGGAGAGCATTAGGACAGATGTCTAATGCATGCAGGACTTACAACCTATGTGATGGGTTGACAGATGCAGCAAACCACAATGGCACACTATGTAACAAACCTGTGTGTTCTGTACCACATGTATCCTGGAACTTAAGTAAAAACAAACAAACAAAAAAAAAAAAACAGAAGAAATGCATTACTTACAGATTCCAGAGAAGTTGGGGGTGTCAGTAGGAGGCCAATGGGAAGTCTAGAGGTGACAGGGAGCTCAACCAGCAGGTGCATGGACGAAAGACAGAAAGAAATAGGGACAGAGAGAGAGAGAGTGAGGAGGATCCCTGGGACTATGCCTTTCTTAACGTTCCAAGGCTTTCTCGCCGGAGTTGATGATTGGCTAGTTTGAGAAAAACACGCCAGAAGGGTGGAACACATTTATGTAACTCTGGTGTTGATCATTAGGTTAATCATCACCAGCAGCTGTGGGGGATGTCAGATTCTAGCATCAGTAAGATGAGAAACAAGTGGGTCCTACCAAAAACAAGTACGAGGTGAGGGGAAGTTTTAGCCAGGGTATTACTGGGTTTTGAAACAACTTATGCCAGGCCTAGAAATGGATGCCAAAGCAGTACAGTACCTATATTAAACAAATTTATGACCCACCATGTCTGGCTGAGTCGGCTTGTCAAAATGGTCACTGATCCATCTCTCTAGCTTCAGACTTTAACCATCATTTAACTGGTGTCATCTTTATTTTGTCTTCAGCAGTTCTTTTTTGACTCTGCATTTTGAACCTTAAGAGTCACAATGTCTTTAGTGCTTCTCAAAGTGGACCCAGACCCACTGGGGCAGCGTCATCTGCAACTAGTTAGACGTGCAAATTCTCTAATCTCTCCATAGATCTACTGAATAAGAAACTATGGGAGTGGGCTCTGAATCTATGGTTTAACCAACATCCAGGTTATTCTAATGTGTACTGAAATTTGAGAAGCACTGCTCTAAAAGAAAGTTTCATAGCACTGTTCAAAGTTAAGTTTTAGATTATCTTTGAAAAGCAAGTTCTGATAGCTGTGGGGAATAAACAACTACAACGTATGTGTTCTCAAGCTCTTTTGAAAAATAAACCTTGTGAGATATAGTGGTGATGACCAGGTGAAACAGAAGTCACTGGAATAATACCAATTCAGAAATTTAATTGTAACTTATTCTTACATTTTGTGATTATTGTAATTTGATGAACTTTGTCTCTGAGCCAATTTTTAATGCGAAAACAGTAAAATAAAAACAAGGAAAAATGATATTTGCTTTTTAGACAAAATATGTAAATTGACACCATAATATATTAATATTACAATCAAATATATATTGGACTCTAGAAATGTTATTAAATCCTCAAAAAAATGCCCTAAAAAATAAAAACAAAGTCAACTTCACATCTGCTTCGAGGTTTTGTCACCTGGCCTTTTCACCAGCTCCTTAAAAATCTGTACCGCATGCCTTTAGATGTGTCACTTCACTTGAATCCAGAAATCAAGAAAAGCCAGAAATTATTAGCATGCTGATAGTCCATCTTGGGCACTAAGCAATGTGGCTATAACGAAGCTCTCACTTTAAAGGCAGCTGAAATGATGAAGCAATTAGTCAAGGGTCTCAGAGAAACCATGGCCAAGTGGATCTGATTATTTAGAGCAGGCTGAATTAAATGACTTGCCAAAGCAAGATTTCAAATAGAGAAAAATAAATATACTGAGATAAATAAATGAATATTAGAAACATGAAATGATAGCAGGCAGTTATAAAAACGAACACATGGGAGATACTGATTTGGAGAAGTGTAAAGGCTAAATTAATAAAAATGGATGAGTTGACAGACACATAAGAAATACTAAATACAGTTTTTCAGTTGAAAGAAAAGTACACTAGTATGCAAAAAGAAAACATTTGAAGGTATAAAGCTACTAGTAAAAGTGAGTAGACAGACAAACTCAGAATATTCTAATGATGTAATTGTGTTTCATCTACTCATATGTCTAACATTAAGAGAAAAAGGCAAATCTCTATAAAAAAAAAAAAAAAAACCACAGCCATAACAACTTGTTAAGAGACAGACAAGGGCCGGGCGCGGTGGCTCAAGCCTGTAATCCCAGCACTTTGGGAGGCCGAGGCGGGTGGATCACGAGGTCAAGAGATCGAGACCACCATGGTCAACATGGTGAAACCCCGTCTCTGCTAAAAATACAAAACATTAGCTGGGCATGGCGGCGCATGCCTGTAATCCCAGCTACTCAGGAGGTTGAGGTAGGAGAATTGCCTGAACTCAGGAGGCGGAGGTTGCGATGAGCCGAGATCGCGCCATTGCACTCCAGCCTGGGTAACAAGAGTGAAACTCCGTCTCAAAAAAAAAAAAAAAAAAAAAGAGAGAGACAGACAAAATTTAAAGATGTAAATTGAGACTACTAAAGTTGAAATAGGGTGATGGGGTTTTAGTATAGATTTTTTTTTTTTTTTTAGTTTTTCCTTTGTTTCTTTTCTTTGTGATCATAGACAAGGTCTCATCTGTTTAAAATGAAGTGTTAAAGCTATAATTTTTTTTAAGCCTCATGGTAATCAAAGGAAGAAACATATAATAGATACACTAAAATAAAAAGTAACAAATTAAAACATACTACCAGAGAAAATCCCTTAACAAAAAAGAGAACATAAGAAAGGAAGAGAGAAGTTATAAAACAACCAAAAAACAACTAACAGAATGATAATAGTATGTCCTTATCTATAACATAACATTAAGTGTTAATGGACTGAATTCTCCAATAAAGAGACATAAATTGGCTGAATGGATATTTTAAAAGGACCCAACTATAAGCTGCCTACAAGACATTCACTTAACCTATGACAACATACATAGGCTAAAACTGAAAAGATGGATGAAATCCTCCAGGCAAAAAAAAAGAAGAAAAAAACACTACAAAAGAGTGGGAGCATCCATATGTATATCAGGTGTATTAGTCCACTTACACACTGCTATAAAGAACCACTTGAGACTGGGTATTTTATATTAAAAAAAAAAGTTTAATTGACTCACAGTTCCACAGGCTTAAAAGGAATCATGACTGGAAGGTCTCAGGAAATTTAAATCATGGCAGAAGCTGAAGGGGAAATAAGTGTGTCTAATGACAGTGTGGCAGGAGAGAGAGCAAAAAGGAAAATGCCACACACTTGTGAACCATCAGATCTCATGAGAACTCATTCATTATCATGATAAAAGCAAGAAGGAAATCTGCCCCCATGATCCAATCACCTCCCACCTGGCCCCTCCTCCAATTTAACATGAGATTTGTGTGGGGACACAAATTCAAACCGTATCATTCCATCCTGGCCCTTCACAAACCTCATGTACTTCTCGGATTGCAAAATAAAATGGCCCCTTCTCAACAGTCTTTCCGTCTTAACTCATTTCAGCATTAACTTAAAAGTCTAAGTCCAATATCCCATCTGAGACAAGGTAATTCCTTTTTACCTATGATCTTGTAAAATAAAAAACAAGTTAGTTTCTTTGAAGATACGATGGGAGTTCTTCAAAGTTATTGGATAAATATTCCCATTACAAAAGGAAGAAATTGAACAAAACAAATGGGCTGCAGGCCAGGACCCATGCAACTCCAAAACCCAGCAGGGCACTCATTAAATCTTAAAACTCCAAAATAAACTTCTTTGACTCCATGTCTCACATCCAGGGCAAACTGAATGCCAGAAGTGGGCTTCTGCTTCCATATTCTTGGGCAGATCTGGACCTGTGTCTCTGCAGGGCTCAGTTCCCCTGGCTGCTCTCAATGGCTGGCATTGAATGCCTGCAACTTTTCTAGGTGCACAATGTATGCTGTCAGTGGATCTAGCATGCCAGTGTCTGGAGGATGATGGCCCTCTTGTAACAACTCCACTAGGCAGTGCTCCAGTGGGGACTCTGTGTGGGGGCTCCAATGCCACATTTTTCCTCTGTACTGCCCTAATAGAGGTTCTCCATGAGAGCTCTGCCCCTGAAGCTAACTTCTGCCTAGACATCCAGGTATTTCCACACATCCTCTGAAATCTAGCCAAAGACTCCCAATCTCTTGCCTTCTGCACAACTACAGGCCCAACACCATGTGGATGCCACCAAGGTTTGGAGCTTGCACCCTCTGAAGCAACAGCCCAAGCTATACCATGACCACTTTTAGCCACAACTGAAGCTGGAGCAGCTGTGATGCAGGGCACCATGCCCTGAAGCTGCACAGAGCAGCTGGGCCCTAGACCTGACCCATGAAACTATTTTTCTCTCCTAGGCTTTCAGGCCTGTGATGGGAGTGGCTGCCATGAAGATCTCTAAAATGCCATGATGATATTTTCCCCATTGTTTTGGCTGTTAGCATTCAGCTGCTCATTATTTATGCAAACATCTGCATCAGGCTTGAATTTCTCCCCAGAAAATGGATTTTTCTTTGTTACTGCATGGTCTGGCTGCATATATTTCAAACTTTTGTGCTCTGCTTCCCTTTTAAATACATGTTCCAATTTCAGACCATCTCTTTTTTCACACATGTGAGCATACACTTTTAGAAACAGCCAGATCTTGTCTTGAATGCTTTGCTGCTTAGAAGTTTCTTCCACCAGATTCCCTAAATTATCTCTCTCAAGTTCAAAGTTCCACAGATTTTTAGGGCAGTGGCAAAATATCACTAGTCTCTTTGCTAAAGCATAGCAAGAGTCACCTTTGCTCCTGTTCCCAACAAATTCCTCATCTCCATCTGAGACCACCTCAGCTGGACTTTTTGGTCAAAACCATTCAACAAGTCTCTAGGAAGCTCCAAACTGTTTCAACATCTGGCCATTACCCAGTCACAAAGTCACTTCCACGTTTTCAGGTATCTTTATAGCAATGCCCCAATTCTGGTACCAATTCTCTATATTAGTCCATTTTCAAACTGCTATCAATATATATCTAAGACTGAGTAATTTTTGAAGAAAAGAGGTTTAATTCACTCACTGTTCCACAGGCTTAACAGGAAACATAATTGGGAGGCTTCAGGAAGTGAAAAATCATGGAGGAAGGCAAGGAGGAAACAACCACATATTACCATGACAGAGCATGGGGGAGAGAGAGAGAGAGAGAGAGCGAGAGAGAGAGAGAGAGAGAGAGAAAGAGAGAGAGGGAAAATGAGGAAGTACCACACACTTTTAAACTGTCAGCTCTCCTAAGAACTCACTCTCCATCTGAGAACAACAAGGAGGAAATCCACCCCTATGATCCAATCATCTCCTACCAGGTCCCTCTTTCAATTCAACCTGAGATTTGGGCAGGGACACAAATACAAACCATATAATTAAGTAAAATAGATTACAAGTCAAAGACAATGAAAAGAGAAAATGAGAGTCACCAAAACAATGATAAATGGGTCAATTCAGCAAGATGATATAACAAGGATGAATTTACATGTACTCAACAGCAAAGCACCCAAATAATTAAAACAAGCATTACTAGATCTAAAGGGAAAAAAGGGGCTTCAATACAGTAATAGTAGGGGAATTCAAAACCCCACAGTCAGTAATAGATTATCTTCACAGAAATTCAGTGAAGAAGCATTGGAGTTAAACCATACACTAAACCACATAAACCTGTCTTTTATGAAACATTTCAACCAATAGCTTCAGAATGCATATTTCTCATTAGCATAGAAAACGTTCTTCAGAATTGACCGTACCTTAAGTCACAAAACAAGTTTCAACAAATTTAAAAATATCAAAATTATTTTGAGAAAGCTCTCAAGATATTTCAGAAATCTCCTAGACTGCTTCCCTTATTACTGTCCCAGAGGCCTAGGAAGACAACATAATTTGTGAGCCAGATTGGGATGCCACTGACCTATGCCATTTCAAGACAGTGCCCCATGCATCCTGTCCATTCTGGCTCCAGCAATAGATCACAGGATTCCAGGTACTGTTTGGGCTGCCATTCCAGAGACCATAAGTCATAAGCCTTTGAGGCTTGCATTTGGTGATAAGACTGCATGTACCCAGAATGCAAAAGGTTCTTGTTTCACAGTGGAGAATTGCCAGCTTCTGCCAAGATTTCAGAAGATATATTGGAATGTCTGATTGACCAACCATAAGCCTATTACAGGGCAGAGCCTCCACAGATAGATTCTACTAGGACAATACCAAGCAGAAATATGGGGTTGGAGCCCATATAGGTAGTCTTCACCTAAGCACTACCTAATGGAGCTGAAGAGCAGGACAACCACCCTCCAGACCCCAGAATTATAAAGCCACCTGCAAACATGCAATTTCAGCCTAAAAAGGTCACAGACATTTCACTTCAATTCATGAGAGCAATTATGTGTGCCATGGCCAGCAAAGCCATAAAGACAGGACTTCCTTGGAAGCCTACTTCTTACACCAGTGTGCCCAGGATATGTCACATGGAGCCATTTTGGAGCTTTAAGGTTGAATGCCTACCCATTTGAGTTTCAGACTTGCATGGGGTCTGTTATCCCTTTCTTTGGATGATTTCACCATTTTGGACTGGGAATGTTTACCCAATGACTGTACAACTATTGTACCTTGAAAGCAAATAACTTGTTTTTCATTTTGCAAGCTCATAACAAGAAAGAATTGCCTTGATCTCAGATGAGACTTTGGGCTTCTGAGTTGATGCTGGAACAAGTTAAGACTTTTGGGAACTACTTGGATGAAATAATATATTTTGTATGTTTAATAAACATTACTTTTAGGGAACTATGGGTGGAATACTATAGTTTGAGTGTTTTCTCCCCAAACCTCATGTTGAAATTTGACCCTCATTGTTAAAGATGGGGCCTAATGGGAAGCGCTTGTTTCATGGGGCAGAAACCTTACATATGGCTTGGCGCTGTCCTGTAGTAATAAGTGAGTTTTTGTTCTGCTAGTTCCCATGAGAGCCAGTTTTTAAAAAGAGCCTGGTACATCCTCTCTTTCCCATTCACTTCCTGTCTTGTCATATGATCTCGGCCCACAATAGATCTCTTTGCCTCCCAAAATCAGTGGAAGCAGCCTAAAGCCTTCAGCAACAAAGCTGTTGGAGGTATGCTTCTTAAGCAGCCTGCAGAACTGTGAGCCAAATAAACTTATTTTCTTTATAAATTACCCAGCCTCTGGTAATTACTTTATAGAAACACAAATGGACCAATACAGAAATCAAGGGCACAATCTCATTTACAATAGCTATAAAAATAATATACCTAGGAATAAATATAACCAATGAAGTGGAAGACCTCTAAAATAGAACTATCAAACACTTATGAAAGACGTTGAAGACAACACAAAAGAAGAAAAGATATCCCATTCTTGTGCACTAGAAGAATTAATATTGCTAAAAGATAAACACCACCCAAAACAACTTATAAATTGAGTGCAATATCTATCAAAGTGTCAGTGACAGTTTTTACAGAAATAGAAAAATAAATACTAAAATTCACACACACAAAAACAAACGGCCAAAGAAACCCTGAGCAAAAAGAGTGAAGCTGGAGGCAGGGCACTACCTGACTTCAAAGTATATCCTAAAGGCACAGTAACCAAAAGAGCAAGAGAGTGGCATAAAACAGAAACTTAGATCAATAGCACAGAAAAGATAATCCAGAAAAACATCTATGTATTTACATCCAACTCATTTTTTACAAAGAGCTCAAGAACATGCATTGAGTAAATGGAAGTCTCTTCAATAAGTGGTGCTGGAAAAACTGAATAATCATAGGTGGAAGAATAAAACTAGACCCCTATCTCTTACCATATACAAAAATTAAATGCCAATGATTAATGATTAAATGCCAATGATTAAGATTCAGGTCTTACATCTAAGACCTGAAACTATGAAACTACTAGAAGAGGACATGGAGAAATGCTTCAGTACATTGATCTGGACAGAGGTTGTTTTGGCCAATACTCCCAGAGCACAGGAAACAAAAGAAAAATTAGTAGACAAATGGGATTACATCAAGCTAAAAACCCTCTGCACCACAAATAAAACAATCAACAAAGTGAAGAGAATGAGAGTAAACTCTGAATAACCTACAGAATGAGATAATTCATTCACAAACTATCCATCTGCAAAGAGATTAATAACCAGGATATATAGAAAATTCAAACAACTCTATAGCATAAAAAGAATTAAAATGGGCAAAAGATCTAAATAGACATTTCTGAAAGGAACACATGCAAATGGCTAATGGGTGTATAAAAATTCCATGACATCACTAATCATCAGGGAAATGTGAATGAAAATCATAATAAAATATTATCTCATCCAAGCTATACTAGCTTTTTATCAAAAAGACAAAAAATAACTGATATTTGTGAGGCTGTGGAGGGAGGAGAATCTTGGTATACTATTGGTAGAAATGCAAATTAATACAGCCACTATAAAACAGTATGGAGTTTCCTCAAATAACTAAAAATAGAACTACCATATTATTTAGGAATCTCACTGCTGCATATATATCCAGAAGAAAGGAAGTAAATATATCCATCGACATTTTCATATCTATTGCTGCACTATTCACAACAGTTAAGATGTGGATTCAGCCCAAGCAACTATCAGTATCTGAATGGATAAAGAAAATGTGGTACATATACACAATGAGATTATTTAGCCATAAAATAGAATGAAATCCTGATATTCACAACAACATGGATAGAACTGGAGGTCATTATGTTGCGTAAAATAAGCCAGGAACACAAAAGCAAATGTTACATAGTCTCACTCACATGTGGGAGCTGAAAAAGTGGATCTCCTGGAGACAGAGAGTAGATTGATAATTATCAGAGGCTGGGAAGTGTAGCAGGGAAAGGAAATAAAGAAAAGTTGATTAATGACTACCAAATTACAGTTGGACCAAAGGAATACTTAACAATAATTGATTTTACATTTCAAAAAAGCTATAATAGAAGAGAACTTGAATGTTCTTAATATAAAGAAAAGACAAATATTTGAGGTCATGGATCTCCCAGTTACCCTGACTTGAATATTACACATTATATACACGTACCAAAATACCACATATTCCCCCAAAATTTATACAACTACAGTTGACCCATGAACAACAAGGGTTTGAACTGCATGCATTCACTTATAAATGAATTTTCTTCTGCCTCTGCTACCTGAGACATCAAGGTCAATCCTTTTTTTTTTCTCCTCTTCCTCAGCCTGCTCATTGTGAGGATATTGAGGATGAAGACCTTTATGATAATCTACTTCTACTTAATGAATACCTATGTAGGGAATAATATATTACTATTCATTAAGTGGAAGTAGATTGTCATAATAATATTCTTAATAATATTGTCTTTTCCCTTGGTTACTTTGTTTTAAGAATAAAGTATATAATATATATAACATAGAAAATATATGTTAATTACTGTTTATGCCATTGGTAGGGCACCTGGTCAACAGTAGCCTATTAGCAGTTAAATTATTGTGAAGTCAAATGTTAGACTCAGATTTTCGACTCCATGGGGTATTGGTGCTCCTAACTCCTGCATTGTTCAAAGGTCAACAGTTTGTTTTATGTATCAGCAAAAAAAATGAATGAATAGGTTTTAAAAGTCTAAAGGATAGAATTTCAGATGAATATTAATTCAAATGGTTAAGTGGGAAATAATCATTAAGATAAAGTTAAATGGGTAATACATATAAAAATTGAGAAAAAATCAACACACATGGAAACTAGATATTAGGGGATAAATATCTCTATTGACAAAAGAAAAAGTAAATAACGGAAGGATAGGCTTTTGTGTCACTTTGGTAAAGTAGCTAAGACTAATAAAAAGGTAAATCTTCTTATAAATTGAAAATCAGACAAAAGAATAAGGAATCATTAGACTATAATAAAGGTAAAAATGGGGACCCAGAAAAGAGAAATACATATTGAAGTTACAGTTTTTTTGAAAGCACCTGTCAAAACTGGTCATATTGATTTGAAGATTCACAGACTTATGGAGCATAGATAACAGATCTTTAGAAGCCTGAGATATTGCAGACTTCTGGGAATTTAGGATAAGTGTCTTTTATCACTCTAGTCAAATTTTTGTCATTTTTTAAAATTTATATTTTCTATTTTTAATTTTATTACTAATATGTATAGTCTTATGGTTAGATTATGTATGCCTTGGAAATCTATTGAATATTTTTGCATGAATATATAGTCTATTTTTATAAATATCCCAACTGCTTTTCATGAATATTCCTTTTTTTAAGGAGGTTTATTCCCTAACATTGGTGTTCAAAACTGCATACCTATCTTTAATATCTACCTTTAAATTCCATCTTTTAGGATTCTTTTAGCTTTTTTTTTTTAAAAAAATGAAGTATAATATTTTAACACCCTCCACTTTGATAATTCTATCTTCATTGTACATTTTAGCTTTTAAAATTATAAACTGTACTTCTTCATCTTGTTCAATAACATTTTGCTTAAATTCAGCCTTGCCAGATATTATGTTTGACACCCATGCCTTCACTTAGCTTGTGAGTACCCAAGATTTATTTGTCATCCTGTGGTTTTAGTCTTTTTGAATGCTTTTAAGTACGTCCCCTTTCTACAGCAGAGGGATGGCCTTTGCTTTGTGTGCCATCTGAAAACTTTTTTCCTTTAAAAAGCTGAGAGAAGTAAAGTTACATGTTTTGATAAGATAAATTTGTTTGGTGTTTATTCTGTCCAATTATCTCATTTTTTGTCTTATGTTATATTTACTATTTGTTTTTTCCACTATGTTGTCTGCCGTTTTTATATTCGAACTTTTGGCTGTTTGTATTTCTTGGGGAACTTGTTAAGTTTTTGTTGTTGTTCTTGCTGTTGTTGTTCTACTGAGCATAATTACGCTAATAACTTTATATAATTCCCTTAGTTTCAGTCCCTTTTACCCAGGAGTCTAC
Organism: Sapajus apella; assembly: GCF_009761245.1. Classification (NCBI taxonomy): domain Eukaryota; kingdom Metazoa; phylum Chordata; class Mammalia; order Primates; family Cebidae; genus Sapajus; species Sapajus apella. The sequence continues at coordinate 15,972,379 of NW_022436966.1, read as the reverse complement.
TAAATGATGTCTCAATGTAAAATCTTATTACTTTTCATTTCTTACTTGTATATTAACAATACAATTCTACTTTGTTCTCCAGAACTTTTAGGTTGTGTTATTTTCACTTTGTCACAGCACATGACATGTGTACATTGTTCCTGCGCATTTATATCCACTTTTGTTATATTTTTAGCTCTGCAATTTAATTTATTCAATGCTTTATAGAAGTCACTTTGCCAACATTTCCCCCATTCCTGTCTAGGGTAAATGAATTTTGAGGTTAATAAGATTAGTAAGGTAAACCTCATCAACACAAAATTAGTTAGCTCTGGGTGTTTAAAACTTATTTTACATAGCCTTCCCTCTTGAAGGAAAGTTCAGTTTGATGTAAAAAAAAAAAAAAAAAAAAACACTTGAACAACATTTTCAAGTGTGCTTAGAGTTGATAATTATACTTGTTATAATTTTATATGTATCCATGAGATAATAAGAACAGAATTTTCCATTAACATGTAAATAAAGGCTTAAAAATGAAACGACAAATAATTACTCTAAAATAAGGCAAGATGATGAATGGAAACAGGAGCTAGTAAGGATGGCAACAGCACATTACAGGGTGAAATAAAATATTGATACTTTCATTATATGTAAATGTTATAAATGATCTGATTGGAAGACAAAAGTTATCAAACTGAATATCTGAAACCCCAGTTAAAAAAGAAATGTGTTCAAATCATTCAAAAGTTAATGAAATTATAATGATATCACATAAAACTACCATAAAAAACATAGTATATCTGCATAAATAATTGCAATATAGCCTTCTGAATTTACATGTCTCTAATTATATGATCACAATATGAAAAATAATAATTACCAGAAGAAAAATAAAAATTAATAATTACAGTGAAAAATATTAACATGCAATTCTCAGTAATTGATAGGGAAGTGAGACAAAAATGATCAAGGAGAGAATATTTGAAATAAACTTGAGGTTTATATAGAATACTATATCTAAATTCTTCAGGCTATGCATCTTTATTTTCACACTCACATGGAGAATGTACACAGATTAGCCATTTACTTCTGGGGCATAAAGCAAGGTTGGTACATTTCAAAAGTTTTGAATTCATACAGAATATTTTCTGATCTCATGAGAATCAAGTCAGAAAGCACTAAGAAGAAAAAAATTACAAAATATCCCAATGCTCAAAAGCTGTCCAAGAGGAGCTTTCTGGGAATTAAAAGTCATGGTGTGCCCTGAACACAGCATATGATTAACTGAATTCCGTCCAAATGTGACGGAACAAGAGAGGGCAAGTAAAGGGAGACAGCAAAGTATACATCACTCAAAGTGGTTACAACATTGGTGAGAAATATAATTAAACAGGAAGGATAAATTCTGCTCTCCAAAACTTTATCTCTATTTCAGGTTGTGTTCTTTGCTTTGCTTATTTCCCCCTTAACTTCCATAATTTTTAAAACATGTATTTACTTTGAATTTTCTATTTTTAATTTTTGTGGGTACATAGTAAGTACATGTATTTATGGAGTACATGAGATATTTTGATATAGGCATACAATGGCTAATAACCATATCAGGGTAAATAGAGTACCCATCACTTGAAGCATTTATTGCTTCTTTGTGTTACAAATAATCCAGTTATGCTATTTTATGTATTCTAAAATGAACAAAAAATTATTGTTGACTGTAGTTACCCTTTTGTGCTATCAAATACTAGATCTTATTTGTTTAACTACATTTTTGCACTTCTATGATTTTGATAATTTCTACAGGCTTGTTGCTTGACAGGCAATGAGTTCAGACTGACGAGTTCAGACAGATGCTAGAACCTGTCTGCATAAAGGCAGGATAGCTATGAGAAGTGTCATCTTATTTGATTGCTACATTTTCCATGTGGCATCAATACCCACTTACATGGGAGATACAATACCAGGACTGTACTGGGCCATTCTCCAATTGCTATTAAGAAACACCTGAGACTAAGTAATTTGTAAAGAAGAGAGGTTTAATTGGCTCACAGTTCTGCAGGCTATACAGGAAGCATAGTGGCTTCTGCTTCTGGAGAGGCCTCGGGAAGCCTCCAGCCATGGCCGAAGGAAAAGGGGAAGCAATGTCTTACAATGTGGGAGCAGGAGTAAGAGAGAGAGGAGGAGTGCCACACACTAAAACAACCAGATCTCACAAGAATTCACTAACTCTCATGAGGACAGTACCAAGAGCAAAATTTGCCCCCATGATCAGCTCACCTCCCACCAGGCCCCCACCTCCAATATTGGGGATTACAATTCAACATGAGATTTAGTGGAGACACAAATCCAAACCATATCAAGGTCTGTTTCTCTCCTTTGATATTTTACCAACGGGGACCTCAGCCCATAGGCTTGACACCTCTTCTAGTAGGCCAATTATGATTTCTCTCAATTCCTAGATCTCCACAGTCTACCATATCTAGACATTCTCTTTTTTCTCCCAGTAGGTGGCCTTTCTGGGCACTCTCTCCCAAAGTGACTAAAAGTGGTTCCTTAATTAAGAGCCACATCCAGCCCATCAGAGACAGGCCCTGGACCTCTCCTTTTAGGGGAAATAGAGTGTGCTTTCATAATATCTCTCTACTCTGCCACCAGCAGCTGCGCTAGCCACACCTTTCTCTTTATACTTTTACAGGTGAGATTCAGATATATCCCCTATGACCCTCCCTCAATCCTGGGGACTCTTAAACTTTTTAGATTATTCTCTGAAGTCCTTTGCACTTGGCTTTGTTGAAGAGAGAGGAAATACCTCAGCTCTCTGATAACTCTTTTTATGTAATTTCTCAGTAACTCTTTTCTGATCTGCTTCCATGAATCTAAAATTACCCAAAATGTGATATGACAAGCTTCATGCTGCAAAACTCATTTTGGATTTTGTTAATCTGCCATAATAGTATATTAGGTTGGTGCAATAGGAATTGAAGTTTTTGCCATTAAAAGTAATGAACAATTCCTTTTGCACTAACAATCATTTAGCTTCTAAAAGTCAAGCATTAAGAAGTCTGAAATTTTGAGGCAGCAGAAAATAACAGTTAATTTCCAGTTAATGTGAAACACACATATATACAAGTATGTTTATATGCAATACATGCAAATTGTAATGTTATTACATGAACATATATATAGGCATATATTTCATATGCTACTACATTTATATTAATGTATAAAAACCCAAACACAGACTTGCACATTTAGTTAACAAGCCAATACAATATTTAAGTGTTTCTGGGTAATATATCATTATATCTCACAAACTACTAAACTGGTTTATTAAATGTTAGACAGCTATTTTCACTATAAAGGTGGAAAACGGTTACCTTGTTATTCTATCTGACTCCTGAGTTTTGGAGAATAGAGTTTAAATTTTAAAACATGCAAATATGGCGGTGGGTGCAGCAGCCCAGCACTTTGGGAGACCGAGGCAGCTGGGTCACCTGAGGTCAGGAGTTCGAGACTAGCCTGGCCAACATAATGAAACCCCACCTCAACTAAAAATACAAAACTTAGTCGGACATGGTTGCATCTCCCTGTAATCTCAGCTACTCAGGAGACTGAGGCAAGAGAATTGCTTGAACCCAGGAGGCAGAAGTTGCAGTGAGCCAAGATTGTGCCACTGCATTTTAGCTTGGGTGACAGAGCAAGACTCCGTCTCTAAACAAACAAACAAAAATACACAAATACAGTTGATATAAGGGTCATTTTTAAGGGCATGATATTAAGTTTAAAACACCAATATTGATTGACAGAGAAAGTATACAATTTAAGACATTTGAAGTTAGCCGTCATAAAATTGAGTCGGTTATTTTGTTTTCAAAGCAATATATTTTCATTGGAAAAAACTTAGCCCACCATTCGACCACTGGGCATATGTTGATTTAGGCATGTAGTCTCTGACTTATATAAAACTGAATATAATACAAACCAGAAGCCCCAAAAAAACCCGAAAATTATAAATAGCACCATATGCACAGATGGAATAAAGAGGTCCCAAGATTTTCTAAATTCTTAAACTGATTTCCTCTTGAACTTTTCATCAAGATCTCAGAAAAGATAAGGTTAATAGTAAACAAGGAAAAAATAAAGCCTATCTAAGATAACAATATAACAAGAATTTTTCAATACTAGAAAAAAATAGTTGGTATCATATGGGGAAAATGCTCAACCTCATTAGAAATTAAAAAACAACAAAAGTCAAATTTAAAGTACTACATATCTGTATGTGTGTGTATGTGTGCATATATATATATATATATATATATACACACACATATATATACACACACACACACACACACACATATATATATATATATATATATATATATATAAAGTGCTATATACATAGCACTTTAAAATCTAATAAATAACCTCTTTTACCTACAAATTAGCCATCAGAGCAAAGGTAGGCTGAGATGGTCACTTTGATACACTGCTTACAAGAGTGTAAATTTGTATAATCTTTGAATAGCAATTTTACAATTACAGGTCTCAGAATGCTTCATTACCTCTGCCCTTGTAACTTTTATATCCAACATGAGAAAATAATTCAAATGAAATATAATGAATAAAAGCATTATGTTGTTGTTTATAATAGTAAAAACAATGAAAATGCCTAATAAGAACAGAATGCTCATTTTAACATTTGTACTTGCATTATGAATGTTAATCAACCATTAAAAATTATGTTTATTCAGGGGTAGTTAGAAGATGATAAAGTACTCATGATTAAATTAATAATACAGATAAAATTATATAAAACTATGATCACGGCTATAAACAAATAGCTCCCCTAACCTCTGGCAGAAACAAGACAGAACACTTCTAGAGGAAGATATTTCCAATTCAGAACCATTGGCTCTTCCATTGATGAATTCAATAAAATATGAACTAAAAAAGAATTGCAAAATGCAGGAGTTACCAGCTACTTTCTCTCAGAGTCAGAAACAGCAACAGATTTCGATTTAAGAAATAACAAATACAATAACTGACCTATATAAAGGATAACAATTATTTTTAGTATCTTTGAAGAAACAATAGAGGAAAGAAATGATGGTTAAGAAATAAGAAGCCATTAAAAATAATAATGTTAAGTTGGAAAAAAGAAACTGTAGGGTCCCCTAGTCCTGCCCACTTTCTTTCTGTGTCCTAAGAAACACAGAATGCCTTGAATACTCTGTGGCCCAGCCAGCTGCCCCTTTTCCCTGGCAGGTTTGAACCCGAGCTGGGGCCCTGAACATTTCCAGACACTGATCAAGATGCTTGGGATGTTGATCAAAACACTGAAAGAAACTGGATGTGCCCTGAGCCAAGTTCTTGAAACTGGTGTATGAACTCCATAACCTGACACCATCACTGCAGACATACTGAGGTAGAGCATCCCTTTCTCTCTGTCTGCCTGAGAATATGCAGCAGTACTCTGCGAGCTCTAACACATGCTTTGGATTGGTCACCTTGCAGTTTACTGCCTCTTTCTTTGGAATCCCAAAGAACTCCCTTGTAAGAACTTTATTGCTACAGCATTTGGAGCAACTCAGTTGGGGTCAGCTAAATAAGACAGAACCAAATAGAATCTGTAGAATAAAAATATGCATGATCACACACACACAGATACACATGAACAAAGATATAATACACAATAGAACTGAATGCATATTTAAATATTGCTAAGGAATTGGTAAACTAAGTGACAGAGCTGAATGATAGATGCTATTTTTTTTCTTAGGGTAAAACTTTGTTTCTAATAATCTACATTTTTTATACAGTAAGTCCTCACTTAATGTTGCTGATAGGTTTGTGGAAACTTCAAAGGCATGCAAAAAGCCAGCTTTACTGTAGGCTAATTGATATAGGCAGAGTTATGTTCCTATGGCATATTTATGGTCATAAAAATATCACCAACTTGTAAATAATCAGCAGATCACTTCTAATATTAAATCTTAAAATAAATGTGAGCTATACATGTATTTTAAAAAGATGAATAATAGTATCAGTATAAAAATAAATAAGGTAATTATTTACCTGCTTATTCCAGTTCAGGGTTGTAGGTGGCCTGAGCTTCTCCCTGTAGCTTAGGACACCAGATGGGAAGCAACCAGCCCTAGGCAGGTAGTATCACCAGGGGTACTCACAGACACCCCCACATTCACTCTGACTGGAATATCATTAGATACGCCAATGAACTGAATGTGCATAACTTTGGAATGTGGAGAAAACCTGGATACCCAGAAAAAAAACCATGCAGACATGAGGAAAACATGCAGACTCCACACAGACAGTGGCCACTACTGGAAAATAGTTGTTGTTGTTGTTTTTAAATAAATGTTATAAGGAAACAATGTTGAATGAAATGACTGTTCTTCAAAGGCCTGCTGTACCTGAATCTGAAAGCAGAGAATTGAATTTCGCAGACATTCCCTCAAGCAGGATTGGCTACATTTAGGATCAATTGAATATATTCTGAAATACTCCTTTCTTTGTTCCTGATGATCTTACTTCATAATTTCTCCTACTCACGTGCTGTGGGCAGAACTGATATGAATAGCTGTTCTATTTATATTGGTGATCTACACTAATGTAGTCTCATTGCTTGGGACCTTGTTTTGAGCCATCATAAATGTCCAAATTGATTCCGTCAAAGGATGCCTTTAGAGGATTTCATTGTGATCGCTATATAGAATGTGAAAGTTCACAAACATTGTCACTGTAAACACCTAACGTTATGGGGTTGGAATATGTATAACAGCTCTGTAGTACAAGCAGTCACCTTGAACCCAGCTATTTTTTTGTTGTTGTTTGGAAATGCAGATCTACAAAAGACATAACAAGTACATCTTCAGTTTTTGTTTTTTGACATGTTCAATAGAATCATTGAATAAAATAGTCAAATGATTTAGAATAGTCTTGACAAATTATATTAACCTTTCAAAAATATTTTTTGACCTAATAAATAGAACCTTCTGAGCCTAAAGACAGCATTAATTGAGACTTTGGTAATGAAAAAATGTACATAATAAAAAAAAAATCACCATTTCTTGAGTGTATCCTGTGTGCCAAGAACTGTGCCATTTGTTCTGCAAATCTTATTTTATTTTAACTCCACAATGACCTTAAAGCTAATATTATTTTATAAATAAGAAAGCCAAGTCTTAGAGGCTAATAATGTAATATGTCACAGAAAGAACTGAAGTTCATGACTTCAATACAGGATTATGAGATGGTATAGCTTGTATCTCTTCTTATACAGTACACATGCCTACAATTTTAATACAACTCATAAGTCCTTTATAATCATCTTTTTAAAAACTGAACTATATAGTGTATTTCATTTATTCTTTATCTTTTTGTGTTTATGACCAAATTTAATTTGCTTTTATATTTCATTTTTTTTTATTTTCACAATTTTACAATTAAATTCTTTTAAGTTTTCCAAAGAAGAGACCATTCCAAAGTCATATAAAACTTTCAGATACTAGAAAAAGGGGAAATACATCCCAACTAATTTGCAGACTTTGGTGTAGTAGTTATGCCAAAATCAGTGATTAGAGTAGGATAAAGTTGTACATAAATCTAAGCATATACACAGAAAATTCCAAACAAAAATACAATACTGTATATATATTAAAAAATCAAGTTGAATTTATCTAAGAAGTTCAAGGATGACTTTACACTAGCAGAACTAAAACTAAAACCTGTATAATCATCTGCATCAATGCACAATAATCATTTAGTAAATACCAACTTTAATTAGAGGCAAAAATTCAAGAAAACCTAGGAAAATCTTGAATTTTTTATCTGATAAAAATGATACTGAGAAAATCAGCTTTGAGTAAGCATTACTTTAAAAAGAAAATAACACAATATTACATGTAAAAATAGGAACCCACAAAGGTGCCTGAAAAATTTACTTTTATTTCATATTATATAGAATATTTTGGCCATTATATTAAGGTAAAAATTAATTCAAAGTATAACTTTATTAAAAGAATAAATAAAATTATTATTACCTACAACGTGATTTAAAAATACCAAAGTTTTGTACAAGAAATTATATTGCTGCAATTCTTTTCTCTAGGAGTACTTGAATATCTGCATATAAACATATGATCAAAGATTATCATTTTAGCATTGCTCATAGTAGTGAAAAATTGAGAAAAATGTATTAACAAATGCTAATTAATAGAGAAGTTGGAAAGCAACATTGTTTAATAATGGATCAGAAAAACAAATGAAAGGACTAAATTAGCAGGTTTCTTACAAAATAATTCATACAGTATCATCTCATTAACAAAGCCATTCATGGGTGTTTGTGTGTGCACCCATGTGTATGTATAAGATGAGGAATAGTTAAATACATTGAACGATATTAGTAGCCATTTTAACAATTAAGTAGCTCCAAATATAGTTCATAAAAGGTCTCCAAGATACTCATGTAGTTGGAAAGAAAAAATAATAAGCTTATAAAGCATGGACACAATTACATAAGAATGTTAACTAAAATTGCAGATATTCAAATATGCTTTTACTAATTTTTATGCACAGGAAAGCACGGCATCATTAGCAGTGTTTACAGGGATAATGAGTTGAGAGAGAATGAAGTATTTCAATAACTTTCTAATATCAAAATTTGTATTATTTAGTTTTTTCATTAGCATTAAGGAAATTATAAAACAACTAATTAAAATATAATGTATTATCTCATAGAATAAAATAACATATATAGGAAAAAGCTAAATTTTTACTGTTTTCTTGCTGAAAATACATAACTTCAAGAAGTCCTTGTTTTTCCATGAATCTAAATGCTTCATTTCCTTTTTTTCTTAATATGCCACAAAATTATTTTAACCTGTTTTCTCCACAGTTTGGCACTTCCGTATGGCATTAATTTCTGTGAATGTCCTTCTTCAGCTTGAGAGTCTCCAAGGAGTCTGAGAGAAAAGACTGTGAAGGGCAGCTCAAGACTTGTGTATAAAGTTTGAGATTTTACCTTTCTAAAAGCCATGATATCCCTGGGTCAGAAATAAAAGACTACTGCTCACCGCAGTAGCAGTAGCCTGTGAATTAACATCTGCTTGTGCCATTTCACTGTGTCCAACTTCCTATTGTGACATGAAAACAGAGTCAAATGACATCTGAACATACGGTGACTAGTATTATAGAAGAGGCACCCTCAGTTTAGAATATAAATATGTTGTTAAAGGTCAGTATCCAAGCCTGAACATTGCTCCAGAGGGAGACACTATTTCTATCTGCCAGACTTGTTTATTACAAAAACAAAACAAGACAATGCTTGAACAGATAGTTCAGAACTGAAAAACAAAATGAAAGAAAGTTACAGTGCCTTTACTTGCAAGACAAACATGTCTAAATACAAAATGTCAAAAGACATATAAAGGTTGTTTGGATAAATGACTATCCAACACTGTTGCAAGGGTCTTTCATATAACTGATCTTTAGAGTCATATTTATCATAAGTAAATGCCTTACACTCTTTAATTGGATGAACTTATGTTAATAGATATTTAAGAACATGCAGACCAGAAACCTAATTATGTAAAATCTTAGTGATAGTCAGAAGAAATAAGTATTAAAATTTAAGATGAGGGACCTCCACTCCTAGTAGAAATTGTCAAGTAAAAAACATTGTTAAGACAATGTTCCAAAATAGAAATAGAAAGATATTTAGGAAAAGTAGGTTATATTCCCCTGCATTTTGTGAGATTACACTAAGAAATTAAGTTGAAAGGTGTTTAGTAAAATTAAACAAAGATATTTTTAACTTGTTTTTCCTTTCTCCTTGGAAATTCAGTTGATTTCAGGGATATGCTTAAGGAGAGAGGTACTTTTTTCCATGGAGAAATCCAGAAGGCACCAGTTTATAAATGTGATCAAGTTAAGGTCAATGCATCACTACTTACTGACATCAAGTAACTCCTACTGGAAAGGAACTCCAGTAAGAAAGGAAAAACATCGCTTCTGTAGTATTCCTGCCAAAAAGGCATATGCTTAATCTAATGCTGAAAAAGCATGAGACAAATCTAAATTAGAGGACATTTCACACAACAGCAGACCAGTTTTTCTCCAAAAGCGTCAAGGTCATGAAAGACAGGGAAAGAGTCAGAAACCGTCACAGGATAAAACTATGGGGAAGCAATACTATGGAATGCTGGATTGGATCCTGAAAGAGAAAAATATAGTAGTAGATAAGCTAGTGAATACTGAATGAAGCCTGTATTTTAGTTAATAATATGCACTCATGTTTAATTCTTAGTTTTGTTAATTGTATTGTGGCTAAATAAATGTCAACATTATAGGAAGTGGGTGAAAAGTATACAGGCATGCTCCTTAATTTTTTAAAGTGTCTTTGTTTTCTTTTCTTCTGTAAGTCTAAAAAATTTTAAGTATATGAAACCAAGAACAAAAATATGAAAAATATATAGTTTTTCAACATATATACCAGTCTTATATATACTGAGGCATCATAGTAGATTATTAATTTAATGGATTCCCCCAATGAGTCATACCTTCCTGTATCCATACCTTTACGCATTGACTAAGGTTTTGGCCATGTGGTTTGCTTTGGCCAATGACAAACCAGCAAATACGAGGCAAATAGTGACTTAATGAGCACCTGAGCATCAGGATTTGCCCTTCTAGAATGCTGTTACTGCTATATTCTCCTGCAGGCTAGCCTGCTAGCTGGGCCAATAAAAGAAGAATAAGTCATCTAAACAGAGCCACAACTAGACATCAGAAAGGAATGTAAGTGAGACTTCTGTGGGTCATCTAGTCCAGTCAAGCTGCCAGGTAACTAAAACTACAAGAGAGGTGAAAGACAAAACGAGCAGAAATATCAGCCAGATGATCCACCAACACTGAAAAATTATGAGCAAATATCCCATTGTTTTAAACTGTAGATACAGATGTTGTTTCTTTTGGAAACTACTCAACTATTTACCTACTTTGGTGTTTCTCTATGCTGAATAAAGTGAATGTAACAAGCAATATTTTCTCTTTAAATTGACATGCATCAGTTGTAGCTAACATAACTAATGTCAGAACAATGGCCATGGCCTCTTACATGTCTTGTACACACAAAGATTTTCTATTCTCTTCTTCTGTCAAAAAGAAGGTGAACAGTATCACTAAGCAATGGATTACCTCTTATAGGTATCTATTCATGTATGAAGGAATAGTTCATCACTGTGAATGAGAAATGGACAGTGTCTGTTTGACTATTATCTACTTGTACTGACTGTTGCTTTACTTTATTCAGTACAAACCTCTGGCTATAAAAAGAATGGTAATTTATTTTTTATGGTACTTTAGATTCTGGGGTACAAGTACAGATCATGCAAGATTGTTGCATAGGTACATTCATGGCAAGGCGGTTTGTTGCCACCATCCCCCCATCACCTATACCTGACATTTCTCCCCATGTTATCCCTCCCCCACCCAAGGAATGGTAATTTAATGGAATATTCAAAGCCGTTGCTTAAAGATATGGTCTTTTACCAGGCACAGTGGCTCACTCTTGTAATCCCAGCACTTTGTAAGGCCGAGGAGGGTCGGGATTACAAGAGTGAGTAAGTGGCTCACTCTTGTAATCCCAGCACTTTGTAAGGCTGAGGTCGGGAGTACAAGATCAGCCTGACCAACATGGAGAAACCCTGTCTTTACTAAAAATACAATATTAGCCAGGCATGGTGTCACATGCCTGTAATCCCAGCTACTCGGGAGGCTGAGGCAAGAAAATCACTTGAACCCGGGAGGCTGAGGTTGCAGTGAGCCGAGATCGTGCCATTGCACTCCAGCCTGGGTAACAAGAGCGAAACTCCGTCTCATAAAAAAATAAATAAATAAATTAATTAATTAACAAAAATAAATTTTAAAAAACAAGCAAAAAAAAAGAAATATGTGGCCTTTTAAATGTAACAACAACCAAAAACAGGTTAAGGCATATCCAGATCTTTTGATCTTTTGGTCAATTATTTTCTCTGAATTTACAAAATCTCTGAAGTATAACACCTACCTAAAAGTTTTTCTGAGGTTTCAGTCTCTTCTTACAATTGTTTTGCAAAATGCTTCTGACAGGCTCTGATTCAAGGGAAAAAAATGATGCTTCTGAAAGGGAGCAGAGACAGCTTCTATCTCCTAAGTACAATTTTAAGGTATTTATATTGTTGCTGTTTAACCCCGTGCCTTTATTGGTCAACGTCATTCTTCATCAGATGCTGTTTGCCATGAACTCTTGGGCTCCCCTGAAGCCCACAGCTCAGGAAGAACACCTCAGGTGCTTCTGCCATCAGTTATTCTGTCTTCTCCTAAGGATGCAGAGAATTAGCCATTGGACACTTTCCTGGGGTCTTCTTTATATATATATATATATACATATATATATATATTTAAATTACCTACTACTCTTCTTCCTTTCCATTTAAATGTGTTTTTACTTTGAGGAATGCTGTCATGCTAATACAGATAATGAACTGTAAAGAATTCTTTTTTTTTCAAGGCGGTGTATGCTTCACTCTTTTGATGAAAAAAATGGGGAGAAATGCCAGATATAGGTGAAGGGGAGGAAGGCAGCAAATCACACTGCCATGTATGTACCTATGCAACAATCTTGCATGTTCTTCACATGTACCCCAAAACCTAAAATGCAATAAAAAAATTTCCTGACTATGCTTATAATAAAAATTTTTTTTTGAAAAAATGTAAAAAGAATAGAAGTGAAAAATAAATTCATAATTATTCACAGATAATGTGATATTAAAAATTCCAAATAATCTAGTGAAACATTATAATTAAGATGAAAATTTATCAAAATTCTTGAGTGTCCTGAAATGTTTTCCACTGACTACATCTGGGAAAATTTGAGTTTCAAAATACATAATGATACAAATGGATTATAATTTTTTGATGATAAAGCAATGCATAAATTCATATCGATGAAGGAAGGAAAGATAAAAGAAAGGATAGGAAAGAAAGAAAAGGGTGACAGTAGATGCCACCTTTGCAGTGAAGAGTTTGTAGGAAACTACTTAGTCCAAACAATCGAAGTTAGTGATATAAGAGCTAAATAGAAATTATTTAGACAGGTAATGAGGATAAGAGAGTCCTTGGTAAGGTTTTTATCATTATACTTTAAATTCTGGGATACATGTGCAGAAAGTGCAGGTTTGTTACATAGATATACATGTGCCATGGTGGTTTGCTACACCCATCAACCCGACATTTATATTAGATATTTCTCCTCATGTTATCCCTCCCCCACCACCCAGTGGGCCCCAGTGTGTGATGTTTCCCTCCCTGTGTCCATGTGTTCTCATTATTCAACTCCCATTTATGAGTGACAACATGCAGTGTTTGATTTTCTATTCTTGCGTCAGTTTGCTGAGAATGATGGTTTCCAGCTTCATCCATGTCCCTGCAAAGGACATAGTACTCCATGGTGTATATATGCCATATTTTCTTTATCCTGTCTATCATTGATGGGCATTTGGGTTGGTGCCCAGTGTTTGCTTTTGTGAACAGTGCCACAATAAACCATATGTGTGCATGTGTCTTTATAGTAGAATGATTTATATTCCTTTGGCTATATACCCAGTAATGGGATTGCTGGGTCAAGTGATATTTCTGGTTTTAGATCCTTGAGGAATTGCCACACTGTCTTTTACAGTGGCTGAACTAATTTATACTCCAACCAACAGTGTAAAAGTATTGCTATTTCATATAAATATATATACACACACATATATATATTTATAATTTATATAGTATATAGTATATAGAAATATATAATTATATGCATTTATATATAAAAATATGTAATTATATGTTCCTGTGTATAATTATATATATAATATTAAAACATATATGCACACTTCTATAAGAAAATATATAATTATGTATCCACACTCCTATAAGGAAATCATATTTTAGGTTGAAACCACTAATTAACAAATAAGTAATTTGCTCAGAAGTTTCCAGTGACATAAGCTACCACAGGCTTTCTGACAAACACAAAAACATTTAGAAAACTAACGAAGACAAAGACACTTTATTGATATTTCCTTACAAGCACTATTAAAGATAGACTAGCATGGTGCTAGAGTATGATGTTATGAACCAAATATTTTTGGCAATTTCTTCTTATCTGTTCACATTCAGAAATGAATTGAAACTCATACTATTTGCCAAAAAGTGGCAAATAAGACAACAACCCTTCACATGAGTAAATTGCACCCTAATGACTTTAATAGATAAGTATATTAGAATACTAAGTACAAAAATAGTGTTTGTGATAACACATGTATTTTTCTTTCATGCATATAACTTTGAAACAAATTTGAAGGCAAAAGTTTCTCTTCATGTATAGAAACCAGAATCTGTTAACTGGATACCTAATTTTTAACATTGTTTCTTTGTTTTACAGATAAATATTTTATATACAAGATTGTTAAAATAGGTAAATGGCTGATATCTAGGTGACATCTCTGAAATTTCATCCACAAGTTTAATTGGAATGCCTTTTTTGAATTAATCACTTGCTCTATTACCTTTTACTATAAAACTTAATTTGTTATTTAGTCACAGCCATTAATAAATATAACGTGCAATTATCAGATATTCTTCAAAGAATACCAGACAGTGAATAGTTAACATAACTTGCTGAATGTTTGAATAAATGTTAAAGAAAGTAGGCAATTATTTTATCTGAGAACAGAAAAGAGACACTCAGAAAATGACTATTATTTATCTTCTTTTTAATTCAGTGCATCATGGTTATTTGCATCCTGAGAGAGGGTTTATTAATGCTTGAGTGTCTGTTTATAAGTCAAAAAAAATTGAATAATAATTTAAAAGCTTTTAAATATTTCTATCTTGTCAAAAATATAAAACTGAGTTTACCTGGCTGAAATATTTTTCCCTCTTCTCACTTTCAAGCGATAGACTCAATCCTTTATTCCCTTTTATCAGAGAATCATACTCTTTTGTTAGCCTTGAAGATAAAAAAACTACACTTATTTCATGCCAATAAAGTTAGAGACATCACAAAATCCTAAAGTTTTATCATCTTCACAAAAGATTAAATATGTGATTATCAATAGACTGATAGATGCTACAAAAGTCTAATGAAAATGATATAAATGAAAAACACAGTAAAAGTGAAAAAGCATGCATTCAACAAGCTCATCAACCAACTCAACACAACTGAGTGAAAAATGAGTAAACTTATCCCTTGAGATCAGGATCAAGGCAACAATAGTCGCTCTCACTTTTAGTTTCAAAAGCTCTAGTAAGTGAAAAAACAACAAAACAAAGAAATAAAAGTCATAAAGAATAAAAATGATAAAATAAGTCTATTTATATAAGCAAGATATTTGCATACAAATTCATAGTCTATAGATCTATAACAAAATCTCCAGATTTAGTAAAATAATTTTGGAATGTTCCAGGGTACCAGGTCAATTATATATGTGCATAAACAACTGGAAATTAGTTCTAACTTAATTTAATTTAAGTTTTAGAGGTTGGGGTCTGTGTTGTCCAGGCTAGACTCGAACTCCCCCCTGGGCCCAATTTAGCCTTTCACCTTAGTCTTCCAAGAAGTTAGGACTATAGCCACATGAAAGTTAATTTTTAAAGTAATAGTTAGAATAGCATCAGGAAAAATAAAATAGGTACAAAATTGACAAAAATAGATACAGAATTTGCATGTCACCTACAAATACTGAATAAGAATTCAAGAATATCTTAGTAAACGAATAAATATATTGAGTTCATGGATTGGAATATTCACTATTTTTATGATGTTCAAGAGCCTCCTAATTAATCTATAGAATGAATGCAAACCAAATCTAATTCCGTGCATTTTTGTTGTATTGACTATCTTACGCTAATTTTATATAGAAAAGACAGCATAGATAATTACCAAAACAAAGTGGAATAAAGAAAAACAAAGTTGGAAGATTTACTAAAATCTCTTGTATTGGGAAAGGCAGTACCTATCCTAGGTTTAGATTTTGTGTGAAAGTATATCCTTCTCTGTTTCAGACTCAGTAAGTACATCTTTGTTCTGCTTAAGCATTGTACATCAATGGCCCTCAAGCTTGCCCCTAGTTTTCAATTCAATATTTCAGACTTCACAGAGGAGGTGTCAGGGTGCTTCTACTACAGCACTAGTGGGGTGCTCACAGGCCAGTCGCACTGGATTGTCTTCCAGGAGAGACCATGGTGACAGACATCCACTACTGAAGCTGATCTTGCTCTGTATCTTTTTGTAAGTAAAGTAGTTTCCACCAAGTACTTGACTTGTGGATTTTTGGTGACTCCAATACCAAGAGAGAGTGGGCAGAAGTACTTGGACTTCTATTCCTGGTAGCTGGTATGGTGATGATCATTATCCTCCATATAGTGAGAGTCCTCTTCTGGCATTAGTAACTAGTGAATAGTGCTCTGCTCTACATGTGTTATCATGTTCTGGGCAAAATAACGACACAGAAAAGATTAGAGAGCACATAAATAGACATATAAAATATGACCTGCTATTCATTTATAACAATGCAAAGTAAATTCAGTAAAGTTTTATTCATTCAAACAGTGGTGCTTAATAACTGTAACTTCAATACATGTATCAAAACTTGCACAAACATTAAATCAATATGAACTATAGATTGACATATAAAATTCAAAACTATAATTCATAAATTATATAATATATAGAGAAAAATCTTCATAGCCAGGTATTAGAAAAAGGTTTGTTTTATGCCACAGTACCCATTACAAGAAAAATATAGATAAATGAGGCTTATTCTAAATTAGAAACTATTTTTTCATGAATAAGTGAACTAAATCCTGCTACGTGAATGAAAAGACAAACCATGCATTGTTTAGTGAAAGGAATCAGAGATTCTTGAAGTGGCTGATTCACTTGATGATTAGGAGCATCTTATGCTGCCTGAAAATAAGGAAATATTCAAAAAAGTCTGGAGTTGTGTTGAAATGGCCCAGAAAACAACATTAAAAACCTCCTAAGGGCTAACATTAGGCAATTTTGAGTATAAATAAATAAATGCATTGGATTATGTCCCAGAAATGTTCATTAAGTAGCAAATGAATAAACAAATTGTAGGACACCTAAACAATAAACTATTACTCAAAAATCGAAACAATGGGCAACTAATACATAGATAAGGTATTTAATTGACAACTAATAAAATTGAGCTGGGTCTGGATTATTCAAACCCTCCCCATAGTCAAAAGAAATGGGAACTGATGGAGCATAATAGTGGTAATTGACTTTTTAAATAAAATTATCTTGTAGAAATGAAAAAAAAATGAAGAGAATTTAAATTACATTGCACAGCTCTCGGATAATACATTTACTATAGATTCATCCAAGTGTTATTAATTGACCATTAAGTGTTCAAGTACTATTAATTGAGCTTCTATTTTGACTCAGGCATTTTGTAAATTTTTGAGGGTATAACAGTAAGTAAGACGTATTGCCTTACTTTTAAAAGCCTCCCAACTAATTAGAGAGACACAACAGTTTCTCGCTCGCAAACTCACCCCTTCTTTCTCTCTCACACACATAACAAACACAAAGATATCATTTTTTAAATCCTCCAATGAATTTGAGGAATTCCAAACTCTAATCAAAGTCTCAGCATCTTTTTACATTCTGAAACACAACTTTGATCCTATACCATCTTGCACTTTCTAAGGTTCCTACATGTCCTATAATGATGCACAAATAAAAATAAAAGCACCCATCTCCTCTTTCATTGCCTAATGAATTCAATACAGTCAACTACCAGATTTTTGAAGAAGATAAATTAGGTGCAGCTATAAGTTCATCTCAGGGCTGACTGTTGATTGAAACATGAAGGATACATTTTCAAATTCAATTCTAAGAGAGAACAGATTTATGTTAGTTCATCAAAAGATAAGGTAAGATTTTACTCATTAATAGGTCACAGGCTTAATACCTTTTCCACTTGAGCTGCAAATTATTTCTAGGTCTTAATGAAACTAGTTCAATGTCATTTTTAGGATTGCAAATGTATTTTAACTACCAGGATCTAAGTTAAAGAAAACCTGTCTTGAAAATATGATTTTCTAAAATCTTACAATTTCTGGAATTTAGATCTAGTTTTTATATATAGATATATAGATATAGATATAGTTATCTATATGTGTATGTGTATATCTATATCTGTATATGTATGCATATCTATATCTGTATATATGCATATATAGATATATACTCACACATATATACAAATAAATACACACATATATACACAACTTCTTTTTGTTTTTCTTCCTCTAGCAAAGAGAAAGCTGAAACATACCAGTCACTGTGACTACTCATTAATTTTAGTATGTAACTAGAACTCATCAATTGCTTTGCCTAATTTGCTTACCCAAATGGCTAAAATACTGAACTCTCCATTTCCTTGCAAGATCAAATCTGTATTTGATCTTGGATTACTTTTACAAAGCAGTCACAGAGCTGCAATAGGATAACAAAAACTTTCTGAATTTTACATGGACTCAGTGGTTTATAAGATATCCTGACCCAACATTGAAACATTTTGTGGATAGTAATTAAAACTGCACAAGTTTCTTAATTTGGAGTTCTAAAATATGTTTGATTCATAGTATCTTAGTAGAATATGTGCCTTTTAATTTAATGTCTGATTTAACCTGATAATCAAAAATATCTGATTTCTCAAAATATTACTGGAATAAATATCTTAACTGTCCAATAGGAACACATAGACTCAATCTAAAATATTAAAAATATACTATACAACTGAGAAGCTTACAGAACTTAATCTGATTTATCATTCAGTATATTTCCTTCTACACAGTTGTTCAAGATGGTTTTGCATTAGTATAACCTCCTTACCTATTCTCCCTTCAGGGTAGCTTTTAAGTTGGGTATCTGCCCCAGATATTCTAGGATTATCTACCTCCTACTACCCCGATACACAGTAACTTGCTTTGATCTAGTCTTCCTCATTTTCATCTTGTGCTATGCATCTGAATTCTACATCTTTACCAATCCTTTTCAGGATCTTTGGACTCTTCAAATGGTCTTTATTTGTTTCTATTAATATATACTTGTAATAAAGAAGTTTAGTTATTAACTTGACTAGATTAAGGGATGCCTAGACATCTGGTAAAGCAGCATTAGCAAGTGTGTCTTGTGAGAGTGTTTCTATAGGAGGCTGGCATGTGATTTGGTGGAATGAGTGGAGAAGATCCCACCTAAATATGGGCCAGCCACCATACAGTAGACCAGAAGCCCTGATAGAACAAAAAGACAGAGGAAAGGAGAATTCACTCTTTGTTTTCTGAAGTTGGGACACCCTTCTTCTCTTGCATTTGGGTACAGACACCAGACCTTCAGGTTTCTGTTCTTTGGACTCCTGGACTTGTACCAGCATGCCCTCACCTCCTGCCCCTACCACATTCACAGGCTTTTGGCCTTGGGATCAGAGTTACTGATTGCTTCTCTAATTCTGAGGGTTTCGGACTTGAACAGCCATGCTACCAGCTTCCCTGGCTTCCCAGTTTTCAGACAACATTCTATGAGACTATTCATCCTATATAATCATGTGAGCAAATTCCCTTAATAAATCTCCTCTCTATGATCTATGTATCTATCTACCTATCTATCTATCTATTTACATATCTATATCCTATTCATTTGGTCTTTCTGGAGAACCCTGAATAATAAATTGATTACACATTTTACCAATATAAATGATATGTAGTATAAAATTTACAGATGATAAAATATTTAATACCCTTTCTTGCAAATTTTATATAGTGAGTTGATTCTGACATAATTTTTATGGATTATTTTTCCAGCTTGCATGAGGTATAATTGACAAATAAAAGTTGTATGCATTTAAGATATACAACTTTATGATCTGATATACATGTACATTGTGAAATAATCCCCAGAATCAAGCTAATTAACATATATATAACTTTACATCATTGCCATTCTCTTTTTTGTTGTTGTTGTTCTTCTATCTTGTATGTGTGTCTGTGTGTGGAAAGAACATTTAATAGCTACAAGATTTTAAATCAACTCAGTACCTGCCTTTTATATTACATATAGATTCATGCTCTGCAGCTTGACATGAACTCACAACTGCATGCCCTCAAAATCTGTCCTCCAAGTAATGATCCTTTCCTTGGCGTTTAAAAACTTATTTAAGAAGCTATTATATCTTCATTAAGCTCTTTCTTCTACAGATAAAATATTCACAGTAACTTCAATGATTCCTCATAAGCCACATAATATAGCACAGTGATTTCAAACTATAACCAAAAGATATCTAGGAGTCATACAAATCTAATTTTCCATCACCCAGTAGTAGACTGATGAAGGCTTGGCAGAGTCAGAATATTATGGGACTCTGTGCTCTGCATTTTTACTTCAAGCACAGATTGCATAGTTCTGATAGTATTTGTTTTACATACAACATACCCATTAGGCATGCTTGAAGATTTCATTAAACTAATAGGTAGGCTATAAAATATTCCCAAACAGGTCTAAAATTTTAAGAGAGCAGATTTTGGTTTCTGACAGACCTGAATATAAAATGCAGCTCAACACTTATTAACCACATACCTTGTATTACCTTAGATAGTTTAAGCTGGTAGACACTCAAGTTTTTTAACTCTACCATTGGGAAAACAATCCATAATTTCTATGTTGTAGGGACTAGGAAATTTATTTATGTTTCTAAAACACTGATAAAAAATTTTTTTCATATAATAAATGCTTGAAAAATTATTACTTGAAATGAAAGTTTTGGCCATGCTGAACCAATGAGTGTCAGATTTATGCTATAAAATTTTATAAAACTGAACAAAATCTATGAAGAAGCCCTTTTCAAGTCTTGGACAACATACCATGCAGTGCTTTGACCATTCAAAAACTAAAACACATTAGAAGAGCTATACATTGACCTTATTATTGTACATGGGAAAAATTCAAATCTAAGCACAGGGAAATCAAACTCAAATAAAAAGAGTAGTGGTTTTACCAGTTGGAGAAAAAAAATCAATGTTTATGTCTGCTGAGGTGATTGGAATTTGCAGGTACTGACATTGGAATGGAGTAATATTCACAGTGAAGGAGTTTCAGGTGTGCACCTTCAGTTGTTTTTCGCTCAGCCAAATACTAATCTAACAAAGCAAAAGTCCATGTTAGACAACCATAGTGGAAAAGCTGAAGTGAGACATCAGAGGTTGAAAATGCTAGGAGCCTTTGGAGTCCCGACAAGAGTGGAGTTGATTTTGTGATTGATAATAATTTGAAGATCCAATCATAACACAGATGTTAAAATTAGTAGTCAAGGAGCTTAAGCAACTATTGTAAATATTTACAAGATACTCAAGCAAAAGATGGACATAAATTGTTGAACAAATGGACTCAGGAGAAAAATGGAAGCAATAAAAAAGTCACAAACGAAATTATAGATGCTTAAACACAATGTCTGAAATTAAAAATCTACTAGATTTTACTAACAGCAGATTGTATAGTGGCAATACATCTGTGGATAGGGCAATAGATATTATTCTAAATACGACATAAAGAGGATAAAGATTTTAAAGAAATTGATATTATTTTTAACTGTGTTTATTTGGATTGTCTCTCTTTTTTCAATCCTGGAATAATTGACCTTATGTGTGGTTTTTCATGCCTCATTTCCTACAGTTCAGCTTTGATTTTGGTTATTTCTTGTCTTCTGCTAGTTATCTCTAGATGTAATGTTGGGTTGTTTGTTTGAGATATTCTAACTTTTTGATGTGGCCATTTAGTGCTATTATCTTCCCTCTTAACACTGCTTTGGCTGTGTCCCAGAGATTCTGGTATGTTGTATCTTTTATTTTTATTAGTTTGGAAGAATTTCTTAATTTCTACCTTAATTTCATTACTTACCCAGAAATAATTCAGACAAAGATTGCTTAATTTCATTTTAATTGTATGGTTTTAAGTTATTTTTCTTAGCATTGATTCCTCTTTGTATTGCCTTGTGGTCCAAAATTGTGGTTGGTGTAATTTTTTTGTTTTAATTTGCTGAGGGTTCTTTTATGCCTCATTGTGTAGACAATTTTAGAGTATGTACCATGTGGCAATGAAAAGAATATATATTCTGTTTTTTGGGAGTGGAGAGTTTTGTAGATGCCTATTAGGTCTATTTTTTCAAGGGTTGAGTTAAGATCCTGAATATCTTTGTTATTTTTCTGCCTCTATAGTCTGTCAAATACTTTCACTGGGTTGTTAAAGTCTCTCACTATGTTTGTGTGGTTATCTAAATCTCTTCATAGGTCTCCAAGAGCTTGCTTTATGTACCTGGAATGACAAAAGGGACATTACCACTGACTCCATAGAAATACAATAAAACTCTCAGAGACTATTATCAATACCTCTTTGCACACAAGCTAGAAAGCCTAGAACTAATGGATAAATTCCTGGAAAAACAACCTTCCAAGATTGAACCAGGAAAAGATTGAATCCCTAAACAGACCAGTAAATCCTTCTGATACTGAATCAGTAATAAAAAGTCTACCAACCAAAGAAAAAAAAAATTCCAGAGCCAGACAACTGAAATCTATCAGCCACTAACATTCTTACTGAAACAATTCCAAAAAGTTGAGGAGAAGGGACACCTTCCTCATTTTCTGAAGCCAGCATCTTCCTGATACCAAAACCTTAAAAAGGCACACCAAAAAAAGAAAAATTCAGGCCAGTAGCATTGGAGAACATAGATGTAAATATATTCAACAAATATAAGAAAGTTACAGAAACACATCAAAAAGTTAGCCCACCACAGTCAAGTAGGCTTTATCCCTGAGATGTAAGGTTGGTGCAATAAATGTTATTCACCACTTAAGCAGAACTACAAACAAAAACAACCTGATCATCTCAATAGATGCAGAAAATGCTTTTGATAAATTTTAACATTCCTTCATGTTAAAACCCTTCAACAAACTAGGCATTGAAGGAATATAACTCAAAATAATAAGAGCCATCTGTGAAAAAACCCATGGCCAACATCATACTCAGTGGGTAAAAGATGGAAGCATTCCTCTTGAAAACCAGAACAAGACAATAATGCCCCCTCTCACCACGCCTACTCAAAATAACACTAGAAGTCTTAGCTACAGCAATCAGGCAAGAGAAAGAAATAAAAGACATCCAAATAGGAAGAGAGAAAATCAAACTATTCCTGTTTGCAGATGATATTATTCTATGCCTAGAAAACCCCATAGTCTCTGCTCAAACTCTCCTTGGAAAACACCTACAGTAAAGTCTCAGGATACAAAATCAGTGTACAATAATCAATAGCATTCCTACACACCAACAGCATCCAAGCTGAGAGCCAAGTCAAGAACACAATCCCATTCACAATAACAACAAAAAGAATAAAATACCTAGGAATACAACTAATCAAGGAGGTGTAAGACTCTACAACGAGAATTACAAAAAACTGTTCAAATAAATCAGAGATACCACAAATGGCAAAGCATTCTATAGTCATAGATAGGAAGAATCAATATTGTCAAAATAGCCATATTACCCAAAGCAATGTACAGTATAGACACAATGCTATTCCTATCAAACTACCAATGACATTCTTCACAGAATTAGAAAAGCTTTTAAAATTTCTATGGATCAACAACAACAAAAAGCCTGAATAGCCGAGGCAATTCTAAACAAAAAGAACAACACTGAAGGCATCACATTGCCATACTTCAAACTATGCCACAAGGCTACAGTAACCAGAAAACACGGCATAACATATATGACAGGTATGGAAACAGACACATAGACCAATGGAACTGAATGAAGAGCCCAGAAATGAGGCCGTGCACCTACAATCATCTAATCTTTCACAAAATCAACATAAACAAGCAGTGGGAAAAGGATTCCTTGCTCAATAAATGGTGGCCACATGCAGAAGATTGAAACTGGACCACTTTCTTACACCATATACAAAAATGTACTAAAAATGGATTAAACACTTAGATCTGAAACCAAAATCTATATAAACCTTGAAAGATAACCTAGGAAATACCATGCTGGACCTAGGACGTGGCAAATAATTCACAACAAAGCTGCCAAAAGCAATTGAAACAAAAGCAAATGTTGACAAGTTGGACCTAATTAAAGAGCTTCTGTGCAGCAAAAGAGACTATCAACAGAGTAAACAGACAATCTACAGAATAGGAGAAAATATTTTCAAACTATACATCAACAAAGGTCTAATATCCAGAACTTAAACAAATTTACAGGCAAAAACAACCCCATTAAAAAGTGGGCAAAGGACATAAACAAACACTTTTTAAAAATTGACATTCATGTGGCCAGCAAGCATATAAAAAGTTCTCAACATCACTAATCATTACAGAAATGAAAATCAAAACCATAATGATTTGCTATCTCACACCGGAATGGCTATTATTATAAAGTCCGAAAGTTATAGTTGCTGGCAAGGTTGTGGAGAACAGGAAATGCTTATTCACTGCTGATGGGAGTGTAAACTAGTTCAGCCACTGTCAAAAGCAGTTTAGCAGTTTCTGAAAGAATTTAAAATAGAATTACCATTTGACCTAGAAATTCCAATATTGGGTATATACTCAAAGGGAAATAAATAATTCTACCATAAGAACACATAAACACATATATTTTTCATAGCACTATTTACAAAAGCAAAAACATGGAATCAATCTAAATGCACATTAATGGTAGACTAGATAAAGAAAATCGGGTACATATACACCATGGAATGATATGTGGCCATGAAAAAGAATGAGACCATGTCTTTAAGCAGCATGGATGAAGCTGGAGCCCATTATCCTAAGCAAACTGATACAGGAACAGAAAACCAAACACTGCATATTCTCACTTATAAGTTGGAGCTAAACATTGAATAAATTTGGACATAAAGAAGGGAACACCTGACACTGGGACCTACCTGAGGGCGGAACATGAGAGTAGAGTGAAGGTTAAAAACTACGTATTCAGTAGTATATTTATTACTTGGGTGAAAATATAGTTTGTGCATTAACCCCCCATACAATTCACCTATATAACGAACCTGCATGTGTACCGCTAAAACTAAAATAAAAGTAAAAAAAAAAAAAAAAAAAGAAAAAGAAAGAGAGAGAGTAATTGACAAGCCTCATTGACTTGTAGGAAAATATAGATAATGGGAATCCCAAAAAAGAGAAAAGATATGAGGGGCATACAAATGGAATTTCCAAATTTGATGAGAAATAGCAATCCACACATTTACAAGACTTATAAATCTCAAGAAGTATAAATGCATACCTACAAACAGACAGACAAATAAAAGTAAGAATATCATAGTAAAATTACGGAAAACAAAACACAGTCAGGGGGTAATGGGAGAGGGGCACGTGTAACAGGTACAAAAAATAGAAAGAGTGAATAAGACCTAGTATTTGATAGCACAACAGGGTAACTATAGTCAAGAATAATTTAATGTTACATTTTAAAATAACCAAGAGAGTTTAACTGAACTGTTCATAACACAAAGGATAAATGCCTGATGAATATCCCATTTTCCATGATGTGATTATTACACATTGCATATCTGCATAAAACTATCTCATGAACCTCATAAATATATACACCATGTACTCCTAAAAATTAGAAGTTATAATGTTAAAAATCATAAAATAAGTAAAAAAAGGATTGAAAAATCACACAGATACCTATATGAATACAGATCAGAGTAACTGTCCACAGCTTTGCTATTATAAATAGTGCTGCATTAAACATGTGTGTATGTGTCTTCATAGTAGGCTGATTTACATTCTTTGAGTATATACCCAGCAATGGGATGGCTGGGTCAAATAGTATTTCTGGTTTTAGATCCTTGAGGAATCTCCATGCTGTCTTCCACAATGGTTGAACTAATTTACATTCCCACCAACAGTGTAAAAGCATTCCTATTTCTCCACAGCCTCACCACCATCTATTGTTTCTTAACATTTTAATAATTACCATTCTGACTAACATGAGATGGTCTCTAATTGAGACTTTGATTTGTATTTCTTTAATAATCAGTGATGTTGGGTTTTTATCATGTTTGTTGGCATATAAATGTCTGTTTTAGAGAAATGCCTGTTCACATCCTTTTCCTACTTTCTGATGTTTGTTTTTTTTTGTAAAATTAAGTACTTTGTAAATTCTGGATATTAGACTTTGTCAGATGTATAGATTGCATAATTTTTCTCCATTCTGTAGGTTGCCTGCCTGTTCACTCTGATGTTAGTTTCTTTTGCTGTGCAGAAACTCTTTAGTTTAATTAGATCCCATTTGTCAATTTTGGCTTTCGTTGCAATTGCTTTTGGTGTTTTCATCATGAGGTCTTTGCCCATGCCTATGTCCTGAATGATATTGCCTAGATTTTCTTCTAGTGTTCCAACTCAAATGCCCATCAACGATAGACTGGATAAAGAAAATGTGGTACCTATACACCGTTGAATACTACGCAGCCATTGAAAAATGAGATTATGTGCTTTTCAGGGACATGGATGAAGCTGGATGCCATCATCCTCAGCAAACTAAGACAGAAACAAAATACAAAACAAACACTGCATTTTCACACTCATAAGTGGGAGTTTAACAATAAGAACAACACACATCAGCGCCTGCTGGAGTGTCAGGGGTGAGGAACGGGAACTTAGAGGGTGGGTCAATAGGTGCAGCAAACCACCAGTGTACCCATAACAAACCTGCAGGTTCTGCAAGTGTGTCCAGAACTTGAAGTAAAATTAAAAAAAAAAGAAAAAAATATTGTGAAAAATTATAGAACAATGACGTGCAATAGAAATTTTAAATTTTAAATATTAATTTAAAATACTACAATTTTACATTAACTGTCTAGTATTTTATTTTCCAGTCTTTTTATGATCTCTAGCTCAATTTCTCAAAGGCCTTGTGAGTTTACAGATCTAAATTAAGAATTGCCCATTTGTCCATTAAATCTTTGAAAGCTGCATTGTTCAGGTTTCAGTTGAAATAATGTTACGTAAAAAGAATTCAAAACTTAGTGATTTGCCACAATAAGCATTTATTTCCTTCTCGTGTATGTGCAAATAGGCTACAATTCTGTTAGGCTTGGCTGGGATCAGCTGAAGTCATCTCCTGGATGACATTTGAGTTCAAAAATGCTTCACATGTCTACCTATAATTTTTATTACTTAACCTGT
The DNA here is from genome assembly GCF_009761245.1 of Sapajus apella. Classification (NCBI taxonomy): domain Eukaryota; kingdom Metazoa; phylum Chordata; class Mammalia; order Primates; family Cebidae; genus Sapajus; species Sapajus apella. The sequence goes on along the minus strand of NW_022436966.1, from coordinate 15,945,061 downwards.
TGTACTTTGTGTTATCTATGTGTAATATTAAACAGAAGGGGTGATAGCAAATTATCCTTGCATGGTTCACTGTCTCAGAGGGATAAAATTCCACCTTTTGCTGTTAAGTATAAGCAAGTTCCTTTCCTCCATAGTTTGCTAAGAGTTTCTTTTACAGATGCTGAAATAGATAAAGAGCTTTATGGCATAGGTTGAAATGGCTTCATCATTTGTTTTCAGCTGATAATATAGTGAATCGTATTATGTATTATTATTTTTTGGCATTGGGCCAAACTAGCACTCATGAAATAACTCAAATGTTCATATTTTACATAAATTATAAAATTCAATTTACTATGATTTGAAGTAGAATTTTTATTATTAATGGGAGATTAGTTTGCAATGTTTGCTTCTTTTCATGTTATTGTCAGATTTTGACATCAAATACATGCTGGCCACATGAAATGAGTTGGAAAGTGTTATATTTCTTCAATATGTGTATAATATGTTCTTTTATAAAATACGTGTGTGTATATGTATATATATTCTAAGGTTTCAGAAAGTGGACATTATTGAATTTTAAAAACTTTGAAAAACTTCAAAGGTAGTCACATGGGCCTTATGCGCTATTTGAAAATTCATTTTAAATGCAATTTTTGATTTCTTTAATAAAATAGGCTTAGATATTCTTCTAAAAAAAAGAATAGAAAAAGAATAAACCACAAATAAACAGAATGCCACTTTTAAAGTACTGAAAGAAGAAAAATATCCATTTAGAATTTTATATCTACCAAATCTATCTTTCTAAAATAGAGCTGAAATGAAGACTTTTAAAATGAACAAGAACTTTTCAGAGTCAAACCACAACTGTTAAAAAGGCAAAAAACAAACAAACAACAATTTTAAAAAAAAAGAACACTAACTAAGAGGACTCCATTGCCAGAAGTTCTGCCCTCACCAATATTTGAAAACATTATTGAAAATAAGGGGAAATACTATCAAATGAAAACAGGCATACATGATGAAAAGAAGTATATATTTTAGACACTGGGTATCTTTTATATATACAATATATATAAAAAGAAGTATATCTTTTAGATATTGTATATCTAAAAGATCATTTTAATTTCTTATTTTAAAATGAATGTAGCTATTTAATGCAAAATCATGATAACATTATGGAATGGAGTTTATTAACTATATGGAAGTTAAGTATGTGATAATAGCACAAAAGTTGGAAGCAGAATAAATCAACATATGCTGTTTTAAGTTTCTTAAATGTTGTTGTAATTTCTAAAAAATGCTGTATTAGTGAAAAATTCAGGATGGGAATTATTGATATTTTGAGCTAACGATAAAAATATAAACCAAATACCAATTGGCTAAAATGTTAGTAAATGAGATAGAATTGTACAAATAAATGCTTCATTTAATAAAAAGAAGGCAAGAAATACGAAACAAAGAATCAAAGAACACATAGAACAATCAAAAATAGAAAGATTTTACACTTAATCCAGCAATATCAATAATTATTTAAAATATAAATAAACTAAAACTCTTCTCCAAAAATATGAGATAAGCTATAAATTAAGCACCAAATAGTAAGACATAAAGGAGAGAAAAAGATAGACTGTGAAAACTCTAATTGGATATAAAGAAGACAGGTTTAAATAATTTCAACCATTTGTATTTTAGAGCAGAAAAAAATTACCATAGATAAAGATGTTCATAAAATAAACAATCAAGAGAACATAGCTGTTCTAAATGAACATAAATGTAATAACAAAGAATTGAATTATATGTTGCAAAAACTGAAAGAACTAAAGGAAGATTTAAATCCCAATAATGTGGTAGATTTCAGATATTGTCTTAGTAATTGACAAAACAATTATTTTTATAAAAATCAGTACCTGATGTGTGTGTGTGTGTGTGTGTGTGTGTGTGTGTGTGTGTGTATCAGCCTTTATGGAATATTAGATCATTAGAACTGCTATAAAAAAAAAGACACTTTTTCCAATGTACAAGAATGTTCATCAAGGTAGTTCATATTGCCAGTCTATAAATTAAGTTTGAATACATTGTTTAAAAATGGAAATATATAGCATATATTCTTTCAGGAAAAAATGTAATTAAATTTGAAATCAATAAAACCTAAGATACTGAAAAATCTCCAAATATGTGGGAATTAATCAACACACCTACAAACCGTGAATCAGGAAAAGCATTCTACTTTCACTTCATACCATGAACAAAAATTATATAGTTCATTGAATTAAATGTAAGGACCAAACATATAAAGCTTCTATGGAGAAATAACTAGGGTAGACAGAAATGGCTTCTACAGAACAGAGAAAAGAAAACTCACAAAAGAAAGTATCAATAAATTTTGCTTCTTCTGTCTCAGAGAAGAACAATAATTGAGAGTGATAAATTTGGCTCCTTCTGAGAGAGAAAAGATATACTATATATATATATATATAAAATATATGAGAAATATATCACTCATATATAGATATAATCTATCTATATCTCATATATGAGATATATTTCATATATGTTCATATCTCATGTTTATGTATATCTCATAAATTAAATATCTCTTATGTATATGACCTATATTATACATATATCTCTCATGTCTCATATATATATATATATATATATATATGTCTCCTATGTTATGACATACGACAAAGAACTTGTGTTGACACTTGTAGGCATCAGAGAAATGCAAATTAAAACTAAGGAGATATTACTATAAACCTACTACATATGTATTAATGCTAGAATGCCTAAAATATAAAGACTGGCATGATCAAATGCTGACAGTGATATGGAACAAAGTACATTTCCTGTGAGTGTAAAATGTTGGAATCATTTGGGAAAACACCTTGGCAGTAACTCATAAATTTAAAGGTACGACTACCTTATGTTTGTGATACAGCAATTACACTTCTAGATCTATAGTTAGAAAATTAAATAAAATACAGTTCACAAAAAGACTTTTTACAAACTCTTCCTAACAGTTTAATTAACATAGACTCAAAATGGAAATAGTTCATCAGTTGGAAAATGTATAAACATATTGTTGAACATTCTAATAATAGCACATTATTAGTTAGTAATGAACAGAACAAAGAATGAACTGAACTAATGAGATATTCATCAGCAATAAAATATATCATGGTAATTTCACAGATTTGCTAATCTAAGAAGCAACATATCAAATAATACATATCATATAATTCATTTACATGAAGTTCTAGAAAAGACATAACTAATCTTTGGTGATAGAAATCAGAGCAGTGGTTCCTTCCAAGGAAGTGGGATGTAAACAGTGAAGGAGTAGATTATTTTCTTAAGATAAATGTTTCGTATCTTAATATACTTCTGGATGACGTGTTATTAGATTTGTCAAAACTTATAAAACTGTATACTTAAACTGTGTACATTTATTTCACTGCATGAATATTATGGAAGGAAGAGGAGAAAGACAAGGAGGAGGAAAAGGAGAAGAAATAGTTATCTTTCCTTTGTTTTCTCCTCTGTCCTTGTATTTTCCTGGTTGTATCCCTTCAAATCTTTCTCCCCCATTAACTCTACTTAATTCTTGTGCTTTTAAAAATGTGACCTACAACCTGCCTTTTAAAAGAATAAAACGCTCTTTTTTTCTTCCAGATGTGATTATAGATTTAGAATTGTTACCTATTTAATGGTTACATATTTTTGCTTAATATGTCATTTTATTTTTTAACAAATACAAGGATTTACACAGACACATTTCTTTAACTTCAGTCAGAATGTTCTAATTTTAATGTTAACTGTTTAAAGTGCTTTTTAAAGAAATAAATAAAAGTCCTTCGACATTCTCTCCAGAGTATATTTTAAACCCACAAAAGAAAAGCTGTCTCATAATGAAATAGTAATATGTTGATTTTAATAGAAAGTGTTATTGTGGTATTAGAGCCCCATATTAATTACTAGAACATTCAAGCCATTTTTTTTGTTTGTTTTATAATATCCATCAATCAAGTCCACTCTAAAAGTAAAAGGATAGCCAGTAGGTGGGCCTTTGCTGTGTTGGGGGAAAGAGATGCAGATTACCTGTTTAATTTATACAAGAGACACTCAAACACATTTTAAAAAGAGGGATTATTATAAAGGTAAATATAGACAACAAATGATGCACTGGAAGTAGCATTACTGAATTTATAGCAAATATATTTACAAATTTAAGTCAAGTATCTTTCAGTTAAAAATCAAGAAGGTACAGCTCAACAAAGTATTATGTAAAATATCATATGAAAGACATGCACTTACAATAACTTAACACTTGTGTAAGGACAAAAACATATTAAACAAGAAAAACAAATTTTAATACCCTCAGGTTAAAATAAAGTGAAAGAGAGTCTTCCCTCACTTCTTAGTGTACTTGTTTTAGAAAATCAGTAACTCTGTATTGTTTCTCTACCCATCTGAGATACCTGCAAATATTTTAAAAAGCTAAGTGAGCATCTTATGAGCTTTACAACGTAGGGATTTTTTTTCAGGACCCAGAAGCTATTTCTCTAAACTACAGTCATCAAGAAGGGAAGTACCCCTATCTCCCAATTTCCGTGGGAGGACAGGAGCCTCATTTCAGCTTGTGCCTGACTTCAAGCTGCAAACCCATCTTCATTCATAGATATAAGAAATTTATTATTATTCTAGATACAAGCAATTAGCAAACACAGGTAGTTACCCCAATTACCAGGTGAACTGAGGATGAACTACGTGTGAAAAAATGATGCTGTCAAGTCCTCTTATTTGAGAACTAGTTATTGTTTATCTAAGAAATGTAAGCAATGGGTTGTATATGCTTGACTATGTGAAACAGTAAGATTCCTTCTGCCTTTGGTACCAGCAGATTTCCTATGATGTGTCTCGCATTCTGGTTTAATGCTTATCCAGTAATAAAACTGTTTTTTTTCTCCACTACTTTCACACAGAGATTTTCTAGATTGGCAGATATTTTGTTTTTACTTACATTTCCTCAATACTCTCCATCCCAGCTTTCTGTACTTCTCTCAAGGTTGTGGACTAAAGGTAGCCAGCAGAATTGGAGTAAGGTCTAGAGATAAATTGATATTTTCTCTAAGTCTCTAGGGTCCAATTCCAGATTCCCAGGTAAGAATTGATGCCTTTGTTTAGGCTTGGGAGGGTGCAAGTGTCCAGGAATTTATCCATTTCTTCCAGGTTTACTGGTTTACATACATACAGTTGTTTATAGTAATCTCTGACGGTAGTTTGAATTTCTGTGGAATTGGTGGTGATATTCCCTTTATCGTTTTTTGTTGCATCTATTTGATTCTTCTCTTTTGTCTTTTTTTTTTTATTATTAATCTGGCTAGTAGTCTGTCTATTTTGTTGATCTTTTCAAAAAACCAGCTCCTGGATTTATTGATTTTTTGAAGGGTTTTTTTGAGGTCCCTATCTCCTTCAATTCTGCTCTGATCTGAGTTATTTCTTGTCTTCTGCTAGCTTTTGAGGTGTTTTTTTTTTTTCCTTGCTCCTCTAGCTCTTTCAATTTTTATGATAGGGTGTTGATTTTAGATCTTTCCTTCCTTCTCATGTGGGCATTTATTGCTATAAATTTCCCTTTACAAACTGCTTTAAATGTGTCTCAGAGATACTGGTACACTGTCTTCATTCTTGTTGGTTTCAAAGAATGTCTTTATTTCTGCCTTCATTTCACTGTTTATCCAGTCAACATTCAAGAGCCAGTTGTTCAGTTTCCATGAAGTTGTGCGGTTCTGAGTTAGTTCCTTAATCCTGAGATCTAATTTGATAGCACTGTGGCCTGAGAGACTGTTTGCTAAAGCAGGGAGAAGTTGAAACCCTGAATAGACCAATAACAAGGGCTGAAGTTGAGGCAATTAATAACCCATCAACTAAAAAAAGTCCAGGTCCAGATGAGTTGACAGCCAAATTCTACCAGACATACAAATAGGAGCTGGTACGACAACTTCTGAAACTATTCCAAACAATACAAAAAGATAGAATCATTCCCAAATCATTTTATGAGACCAACATCATCCTGATACTAAAACCTGGCAGAGACACACACTAAAAAGAAAACTTTAGGACAATATCCATTATGAACATAGATGCAAAGATCTTCAATAAAATACTGGCAAACTGATTGCAAAAGCACATCAAAAAGCTAATCCATCATAATCATGTAGGCTTCATCCCAGGGATGCAAGGCTGGTTCAATATATGCAAGTATATAAATGTAATCCACCACATAAACAGAACCAAAGACAAAAAACACACGATCATCTCAATAGATGCAGAGAAGGCCTTTGACAAAATTCAACAGCCCTTTATGCTAAAAACTCTCAATAAACTAGGTATCTATGGAACCTATTGCAAAGTAATAAAAGCTATTTATGACAAACCCACAGCCAATATCATACTGAATGGGCAAAAACTGGAAGCATTCCCTTTGAAATCTGGCACTAGACAAGGATGCCCTCTCTCACCACTCCTATTCAATATAGTATTGGAAGTTCTAGCCAGAGCAATGAGGCAAGAAAAAGAAATAAAGGGTGTTCGATTAGGAAAGGAGGAAGTCAAATTGTCTCTATTTGCCGATAATATGATTGTATATTTAGGAGACCCCATTGTCACAGCCCGCAATCCCTTGAAACTGATAAGCATCTTCAGCAAAGTTTCAGTATACAAAATCAAAGCACAGAAATCACAAGCATTCCTATACACCAATAAGAGACTAACAGATAGCCAAATCATAAGCAAAATCCCATTCACAATTGCTACAAAGAGAATAAAACACCTAGGAGTACAACTAACAAAGGACGTAAAGGACCTCTACAAGGAGAACTACAAGCCACTGCTCAAGGAAATAAGAGAGGACACAAACAGATGGAAAAACATTCCACGCTCATGGTTAGGAAGAATCAATATCATGAAAATGGCCATACTGACCAAAGTAATTTACAGATTCAAAGCTATCCCCATCAAGCTACCTATTATCTTTTTCACAGAACTTGAAAAAACCACCTTAAACTTCATGTGGAACCAAAAGAGAGCCGGCATAGCCAAGAAAATCCTAAGCAAAAAGAACAAAGCTGGAGGCATCACACTACCTGGACTTCAAACTATACTACAAGGCTACAGTGATCAAAACAGCATAGTACTGGTACCAAAACAGAGATATAGACCAATGGAACAGAACAGAGGCCTTGCAGGGAACACCACACATCTACAACCATCTGATCTTTGACAAACCTCGCAAAAACAAGCAATGGGCAATGGATCCTTTCTTTAATAAATAGTGTTGGGAAAACTGGCTAGCAGTGTGCAGAAAGCAGAAACTAGAACACTTCCTGACACCTTACACTAAAATTAACTCCAGATGGATTAAAGACTTAAACATAAGACCTAACAACATAAAAACCCAGAAGAAACCTAGGCAAAACCATTAAGGACATAGGCATAGGCAAAGACTTCATGACTAAAACACCAAAAGCATTGGCAACAAAAGCCAAAATAGACAAATGGGATCTAATTAAACTCCACAGCTTCTGTACATCAAAAGAAACAATCATTAGAGTAAGCTGGCAACCAGCAGAATGGGAAAAAAATTTTGCAATCTCCCCATCTGACAAAGGGTTAATATACAGAATCTACAAAGAACTAAAACAAATTTACAAGAAACAAACAAACAAGCCCATTCAAAAGTGGGTGAAGGATATGAACAGACATTTTTCAAAAGAAGACATCTATGAGGCCAACAAACATATGAAAAAAAGCTCATTATCACTGGTTATTAGAGAATTGCAAATCAAAACCACATTGAGATACCACCTCACACCAGTTAGAATGGCGATCATTAAAAAATCTGGAGACAACAGATGCTGGAGAGGATGTGGAGAAATAGGAACACTTTTACACTGCTGGTGGGAGTGTAAATTGGTTCAACCATTGTGGAAGACAGTATGGAGATTCCTCAAGGACCTAGAAACAGAAATTCCATTTCATCCAGCAATCCCATTACTGAGTATATACCCAAAGGATTATAAATGGTTCTATTACAAAGACACATGCACACTTATGTTCATTGTGGTACTGTTTACAATAGGAAAGACCTGGAACCAACCCAAATGCCTGTCAATGATAGACTGCACAAAGAAAATGTGGCACATATATGCCATGGAATACTATGCAGCCCTAAAAAACAATGAGTTCGTTTCCTTTTTAGGGACATGGATGAAGCTGGAAATCATAATTCTCAGCAAACTGACACAAGAACAGAAAATCAAACACCACATGTTCTCACTCATAGGCAGGTGTTGAATGATGAGAATACATGGACACAGGGAGGCGAGCATCATGCACTGGGATATGTTTGGGGGGGGTTGGGGTGGGACAGCAGGAGATGGGGAGCTCAGGGAGGGATAACATGGGGAGAAATGACAGATATAGGTGACGGGGATGGAGGCAGCAAACCACCTTGCCATGAATGTAGCTATGCAACAATCCTGCATGACCTGCACATGTACCCTAGAACCTAAAGTACAATAAATATATATATATATATATATATATATATCCAAAAAAAATAATTGATGTCTTGCAAAATGCTTTTACATCATAATCACTCTCTTCATTTTATAAAGATGAATTAAGTTTCAGGATGTTTAAATATTGATATTATGGATATTTTAGAATTTCATGGAAATAAAATATTAAGCATATTTTATCTCTTTTTTTAATGATTTGGCACAAATGCATTACATTTTAACAGTTTCATATAAAAGCATTTCAATATATCTCTAAATGCTATAATTCTTTATTAAAAATAAGATTATTTGCCTATAATTCCAGTGACAGACTTTTTAGTCTGACACATATTAATCATCTAAATCAGACGGTTTTCCTTCCAGAGTTAAATTTTATTCAGTGAACAAATTATACAATAATATTGCTTCACAGAACATTATAGAAAACTTTATTCCTTGTCTGAGAGTACTCTCAGGAATGAATAAACCTGGATTGTCAGAGGCATACAGATAGAAGCTGAATGATTGGTCACATCCACAAGCATCCATGACCTCTTTAAGCTAAGACAGAAGATTACAGGAAACCTAGAATTTTATAGTTTAAGAGGGTTTAGAAATAACATCTTTTTGTTTGGCTTAAAAATTGGGGCTCAGCATGGTTAATTTCTATAAGAAAAACAGCCTTAAATTTATAGGAGCAATTTTTCTAGACTTGGTTTATCAAATATTTCTCTGCATTACTTTCCTGCAAAGATTTTTTGGTTTTATAACTAAATGGCAGTATCTCCAAGCTAAAGAACATAATTTGTGTCTATAGGTAGCAAAATCACATAGCAAAACATATCAGAGAACTTGATTTCAGAAGTCATGTACCTGTTCTGCCTTTATAACTAAGAATTATTGTGGCCCTGTGAAGGTGATTTCATCTCATGCACCTTTATTATTTTATGTGTAAAATAAATCACTAGAAGTATGTTAAAACTGTGTGTTTTTAAAAGCATCCTTGAGATGTTTCAAATTAGTAAAGTACCAAAGATTGGGAAAAATAGCTTAAAGTGATGGAAATAGAAGCATAAACAGTCGTATGATGATTCTTTGTACAAGTACCATTTCCAGCTAATCAAAGGAATGCTAATTTTCCTTAAGACTCATTTTGTTATTGTTGTATCCACTCAGATATTAATCTAAGAATCTAATTATGAATCTTTTAACAATATATGTCTTTTACATATTTGTCCTTTTCAATATTTTTTGTATCTTAATTTTTCAAGAGAAGATCACTGCATTTATAAATTAGCATAAGGACATGTGCAATTGAATGAGCTTTTCCATTTTCAATAAACTTTTGCTTTGAGTGCATTAAAATACATTGTCTGTGATAGCTCAGGAGCTGCTCAGGAGTTGGTTAGTCCAGGAATTTCTGAAAGGTCATAGATTGCATTGCTATTCCTTTGACAGCCTTTTCTTTCTTACTTTAAATCTACTCCATAAAAGTCATTATTAGTAGATGCTTGGTCAATAGAATCATTTAAACAGATTAGAATCTTCAGATCCAAATAATTTGCCATTCTAATTGAAATCATTGTATCATTAAGATTATTTGAGAAAGTTTATTAACTTTAAGGATAATAATCCCAGTAAGGGGGGAGGCCGAGGCGGGTGGATCACGAGGTCAAGAGATCGAGACCATCCTGGTCAACATGGTGAAACCCCGTCTGTACTAAAAAATACAAAAAATTAGCTGGGCATGGTGGCACGTGCCTGTAATCCCAGCTACTCAGGAGGCTGAGGCAGGAGAATTGCCTGAACCCAAGAGGCGGAGGTTGCGGTGAGCCAAGATCGCGCCATTACACTCCAGCCTGGGTAACAAGAGCGAAACTCTGTCTCAAAAAAAAAAATAATAATAATCCCAGTAAGGGAAGACAAGTGGAGTAGAGTACAGTTAAAACAAGTCTATTGCATTTTGCCAAATACAACCCAAATGTATCAATTTGATTGTACTTCTTTTTAGTTAAATTGACCACTTAATTGCGTTACCTACAGTTTTAAGGACTCACACACCATAGAATACTTACTGAAGTATCAGTTGCCAAGGGATGTGCTATAACATTTATATTACATATAACATTTATATTACATATAACATTATGACCTGTAAATGTCAAAATTTACATACTTGCTCCATGACATCACAGTATGCTGGGCCCATTTTATTATTTGTAAACTAAACTGTCAACTGTGATTATTTTGGGGTAAGGGAAGTGTGAAGAATCAATGTCTTGTTTTTCTTTTTCATGTTATTTTATTTATTTACAATGCAAACATACTACTGTTGTCTGTGCATACGTATGTGAGTGTGCGCATGTGTGCACAGTGTGTCAATTGGGTAAGAACTTTGTCTCCTTAACTCTCCTGATCCTGTAGCGGGTTATGGCATTGCCTTACAAGTCAAGGAATTGAAATCCAAGTGTCTGAAAAACTACTGTTTAACAAAGCAGGGGATTTTAGTCCTCAGAGACTTTTCCTAAAAATCTGTTCAAAATGACATGAAAAATTTGAAAAGAAGTCTAATGAGCATTAATTTGTCATCCATCTTTGAGGAATAATAAGGAGTTTATTTCTGGGCATTGAAAGCAATCTGTCCCTGCACAACTTGAATGAACAAAACACTATTTAAGAGTATTCCTAACAGTTTCCAATTGTAATAATACACTAAGGTAACATAAATTTCCAAAAAGAATATGGATTGATTTTGTACATTTTATTAATTGTATTCTATGGTGGGAAAACAAATCTTCATTGTTTAAAAATATATTCAGTCAACAAAGCCATTCATAGGAATAAAATGACCACTAAGTAGTGAAAAAAACTGTGAAATGTGTCTGACTCACTATTTCCTAGATATACTCCCCAGATACTTACAATTTTATTCCTGAGAAAGTCTTAATGCTAGCATGAGGCTTAGCCACAGTGAGAAAAAGCATTTCAATGACCTAAACCAACATTTTGTTAAATAACCAAACGTAAAGAAATACTTTAAATCTGAATGGAAAATTATGTACACATGCCAGAGCTTGTCACCAACAAAAGTTATTGCTGTCACAAGGGATCACTCTCAAAAGAGAAGTTATTATATGTTGGATCAATTCTGAACTTCGAAAAAGCTATCTTAAAATTGTTAAAAACAGTCTGTTTATACTATCATTTTCCTAAACTGGTATGTCTTCCTAAATATCTGCAGTGTGGAAATAAAATAATAATATCTATTTGACTATTTAGAACTTACATGTAGAGAGTCTTTTCCATATTGATATCATTTGGCCAAATAAAGGCAGAATTCAGAAAAATACGTATATTATTTGTTTATATTGTGAAATTGTGCATATATATGCACTGTATTTTCATGATAAATATGGAAATAAATTAAATGTATTTAAGATGTGAAATCCTAGAAAATGTGCTTCAGGAACTTTGAAGATGAATATTTTTCATGATTGATTGAGTGCATTTATTCCTAGGGAAAATAATTTATATATGTAACCAGGAAGAAAATAGGAATATATACAAATTATGCACACAAATAATGTTTTTCAGAGGAAGGAAGAACAATAACTATTTGATAAAAATGCAAATATAAAGCCAGGCAAGGTGCGATTTTAACATAATTTTTATACTATATAGTTCACCTCAAGAATTAGCCTTTTAGCAACTCATCCTCCCATTAGAAATGGGAGTAGCTGTGGAGGAATGTTAGGAGTGGGGAGAAATAAAATAGATTAAAAGGAATTATTTATTTATGAAAACTGAGTTACCTTCTTCATTCTCCTTCTCCAGAATAATCTTGTGGGTTAGATTTCTGTTGTTTTACTGCAGAAGAGAATGCCTGACAATTTTCATTGTATATTAAGTACAATGCTGCAATGAATGTTACATTATTTAATTAATTACTCCTGACACAAACAAGTTTTGAATGCTAAATATGTTTTTATTTTAAAAGTGCTTTTGAATTGCAAATAATGATCTTATTTTAGCCCAGACTCAACGGGTGATGGGAGAAATTTATTTTAAGGCAATGTTGCAACCAACGTCTATGTGTAACGTCTAAGATATAGTTGGTGAATTTCCTTTATGTTTGGTTTTGTTTCAAGACAATTAAACCATTAAATTATAATGATGAGTGTGCTAGATGCATGTTAAATATTCATACATGATTAAGTTCCATGTCCAACTATATTAAATACCTGGTCCTGTAGAAAATGCCAAATATTTCCATCCTATTGAATTTAAAGCATGATATTCTCTTGCCCACTCTCACATCCTAAGCCTTACACCTGTGTGCTTTAGAACTGCTTTGGGTCAAAGTGCAAACTTAGCTTCTTTAGACTCTGCCTTTTCATTAATTGCCCCTACTTCCTTCTCCCCAAACATTGCTGGCTAGCTCTCTCTTCTCTCTCTCTCTCTCTCTCTGTCTCTCCCCTAACACCCCTGCTACATGTCATCTTTTTAGTCTTGAATACAGATGTTAATACACATTTGCTAAGGAGTATTATTTTTATTTTTTAATATCTTAAAAACTGTTTCATGGAAAATTTTAAAGTCATACAAGACAACATATATCTAAAATACATCTAAAAATGTATTTCTCTAATGATAAAGCTGAGGTTTAAGAAGACATTCGGTTAGCAACTTTATAATAGAAAAAATAAATCTTTAATAAAGTAAACATAATATTTTAAATTGTATTCATGAATTATTTAAAATTATATTGATATATCATGTTGAGATTAGGATTATTATATTTGATTTTCAATAAATTCCTTGGATGGAAAAGTATTAATTAACTAGTACAGAGAACAGAGAAGATTAATAAATGTTTTTGTTGAATGATGATGTAATCTCAAAATGTTGTAAGGTAATTTAAAATTAAGTCATCTTCACAAATATTTAAACATAGCCTGAGTCAGTGTTAAGCTAAATATGTATGGATGTGATTAAGGTGATTCTGAAGGATAGCTGAGTTCTGAATAATACTCTTTAAGACCTACTGAGCCAAATGCAATACTTTTTAAAATTTCTCGGTATAAGAAAATTTAATGAACATTATTAAAATACAAATAAGCTATGCTAATCACTCAGTACAAAATGAATGCTCAATAATTATTTAAAGTTTAATTATTTTAAAAATACTGTAGAAAAAGATTATAGCTTCTGTAGTCAAGATGAAAAAAGCTGTCATCATTGAAAGAGTGCAGTTATTACAGAGAAAATATAAGAAATTTAAAATTATTACTTAATCTTTAAAAATGTTTTTATTTATTTGTTTCAAATATCTGGTCACTTTCCATGTGTAATAAAATGTTTTAAAAATTAAATTCTTATGCAAATTTGATATTTTAAAATTTTGTATAATTGTTTTCTCGGTCAATGTATTTTCATTTAGAAAATATATAAAAATGGAACTATTAATATATCATTAATCACATTACTAACACAAAAAATAATTTTATTGCCTTTTATTTTTAAATTGAAGTTTATCCTAGTTAGGTAGTGCTCACCTGCAGCCCCAGCTACTCAGAAGACTGAAGATCACTTAAGCCCAGTAATTTGAGTCGAGCCTGGGCAATATATAGCAAGAGCTCATCTCTAAAAAACACTAAAAATTACAAAATTGAAGAATATTGATCTTAGTGATATTTTTATGTATCGTAAGAATTTATTTTAACATGAGAGTTAAAATAATGAACCATCATGTACCTAGCATTTAAAGAAATACTGATGTAATTCCCAAGCTAATGCAAATAACCAAAACCATCAAATAGCACTTCTCAGTGTTCATTGTTTCTCTCAGATACGTAAACTCCAGTAATTTGGAGATGCTGAAGTTACTAATAATTTTAATTTTGAATTTCTTCACCTTCCATGCCGAATTATTGAGTCATGATAGCAACAGCAATGAGCATGGCTAACAATTATTAAGTGCTTATCATGTACTATTCCTTAGTTAAAGTAATTTACATAAATTAATTTATTTAATCCCTCAAATAACCCTATTCTGAGATAACATTATCTTATGGATTAGAAAATTAAGGTATAAACTTATTTTAAATAAATTTTATTTATCATTGATACATAATAATTGTATATACTTATGGGGTAAATATGATATTTCAATGTGTGCACACATAGTATAACAATCAAATCAGGATAATTCCTGTATCCACCCAACTCAGTCCATTTGTGTTTCTATAAAAGAATACCTGAGGCTTGGTAATTTATAAGGAAAAAAGACTTATTTGGCTTCTGATGTCTCAAAAAGTTAAGATTGGACATCTGCATCTGGCAAGGGCCATGGGCTGCTTTCACTCCTGGTGGAAGGGGTAGGAGAGCCAGAGCCACCCTGTGCAGAGATCCAATGGTGAGAGAGAAAGGGTGGTGGAAGAGTGTTAGGCTCATTTTAACTGACTTACTAACAGAGCAAGAATTCTCTTATTAGTTTTAGGAAAGCACCCAGCCATTCATGAGACACTCACCCTTATACCTCCAAATATCTCTTATTAGGTTCCACCTTCAACATTGGGGATCAAATTTCAACATGAGGTCTGGAGGGGTCAGAAAATCCAACTATAGCACCATCATTTCTTAAACATGTATTATGTCTCTGTGATGTCAGCATTCAAAATGTTCTTTTCTGGATACCTTGAGAGGGATATGTCAAAGTGCTTGCCTGAGAAATTATAATTTACAGAAGTCCTACCAGAGACACTATTTTAGCCAGTGCTAAAACTGAATTTCAAAATTACTAGTAGCATGAAGTAGAGGTCAGCAAACTATGGCCCATTGGTTGAATCTGGCCTGCTGCCTATTTTCATACAGTCCACAAGTTAAAAACTGTTGAAAAATTAAAGAGAAATATTGTATGGCATGCAAAAATTATATGGAATTTATATTTCACTGTGTATAAATAGACTATTCCTTTATCTCTCACCTATGGCTTCTTTCACACTGTAACTAGGGTTGAATAGTTGCACCAGAAAATGTAATATCCACAAACTTAATATATTTACCATCTGGATGGTCACAGAAAAATGTTTGCTTACCCCAGCATTATGAATGCATTAACAAAGATACTTGCAATATACCAAAACTGTTTGGACCAGGTTTTGGCTCTTAAAGAACAATAAACTGAGATAATTAATTGCATAAATGTGACAAACAGCAATGTTATACACAGGAATTATCCACGTATAACAGCAATGTTATACACAGGAATTCTCCATGTATAACATTGCTGTTTGTCACACTTATACAATTAATTATCTCAGGTTATTGTTCTTTAAGAGCCAGAACCTGGTCCAAATATTTTTGGTATATTGTTTGGACCAGGTTCTGGCTCTAAAAGAACAGGATTCTTAAAGAACATAGGATAGGATTCCTATCATGAGTTGAGAAATGAATGAGGAGCTGTTACACATGAAATGATGACTACATGTACTGTCCTTTTCTCCTTTTTCAAAACCTCCAAAATGTATGAGAGCATAAATCCACACAGACAGGAATGAGATAAGACAATAGCAGATAAGAATCAACAAAATTTTTGTAAATGGAAAGTGGATGCATATGTTTTACCTCCATAAAGCAGAAGAAAGATGAAACATAAGAAGCTTCAGAAGAAGAAGTCAACAAAAAAGATTTATGTAATACAGTAGGATCCTGAAAACAATATGAAGTTAGAATATCAACTTTACAAAAGACAAAGTTGAAGAGTAGTGATAATGAAAATGAGAAACTTGTTTCAATGTTTCTTTAAGGAGCAGTCAAACTCCCAGATGCTTTTTGTCTCTCTATGCAACAGGCAACAACTGAGCATCATCTTAGAAGAAACTAAAACTGATTCTCTAGGATAAGTCATATGAAGGTTTGCCTTGTTTTAGCAGCACCAAGCCCAACAGAAGACAGGAATAAGGCATGGAGCAAGACTCCATTCGTTAAATGAATGGAGATAATGTGCTCTATTTTCTATCACTCTGTTGCCAAAATCCTCTTATGATAACTCAACTTCCAGAGTTTATCTGGACAAACTGAACAGCACTGGACCCGACCTATGGCTGTTGACATCATTGTTTCCTAATGAATCATCCAGTGCCCATTCAGTCACATGATAATGAAGCACACAGGTCAATAATCTTTGGATGGATGCTCTCTTCAGTCTGTCTGTGGTCTCATCCAGGCTGATTTTCTTCTTCCACCTCCACCACATAAATGTCTCTCTGCCCACTCTTGTGCTCCAATGCTCCACAGGAGGCTCCTTCTGTGTATGAATGCGTTTCTGACTCGCTCAGGCTGTGTTATCAAATTCTGACTTATTAAATTTGTTCTGAAAGAACTCCCCATGCTACACACATGAAAAGTCTGAGAAGGCACAGGCAAGGTAATCATATTTTTGCATGATTTTTATTATCACATAGCTTCACCTCTTCTGCCCTCGCTGACAATTCCCTACATAATGTTACCTTACAAGAAAAACATTATGAGTCTGGCTTACAGAAAAGGCTACACAGTATGACAGCACTAGCTGAGAGTGAATTTTTTAGAATTAGGATTTCAATATCCTGAAAAATAATGGGGAGGAGGCCTCCTTGTGGGCATAACTCAAGTAGTATATCTCATTTTAATGGAAAGCAAGATAACCTGAGTTAAGGACTGTATGTATCCCTTATGAATAGTCATAAAAGGGCCTCATTTCAGATGATGTTCCCTATAATAAGGAGGACATGATGGTCTTCCCTTTACGATCTGTAACTTTTAATACCTTTACTGTCTACACCTCTGCTTGATTAATGAGCTAATGAATACAATGGCAATGGTGGCATACCAGGTTGAACTTACATGGGGTCAACAACATGTGATATGGTTTGACTGTGTCCCCACCCACATCTCATATTGAATTGTGATTCTCCTAAGCCACAGATATCATGGGAGACCTGATGGGAGGTAATTTAATCATGGTGGTTACCCTTATGCTATTCTTGTGATAGTGAGTTCTCACAAGATTTGATGGTTTTATAAGGGGCTTTCCCCACTTTTTTGTGGCCATTTCTCCTTCCTGCTACTCTATGAAGAAGGATGTATTTGCTTCCCTTTCTGCCATGATTGTAAGTTTTTTGAGGCCTGCCAGTGTGCTGAACAGTAAGTCAATTCAACTTCCTTTCTTTATAAATTACCCAGTCTCAGGTATGACTTTATTAGCAGCATAAGAATGAATCCAAGCTGGAAAACACTCTTCACAATATTATCCAGGAGAAATTCCCCAACTTAGCAAGGCAGGCCAACATTCAAATCCAGGAAATACAGAGAACACTACAAAGATATTCCTCAAGAACAGCAACCCCCAACACACATAATTGTCAGATTCACCACGGTAGAAATGAAGGAAAGAATGCTAAGGGCAGCCAGACAGATAAGTTGGGTTACCCACAAGGGGAAACCCATCAGACTCACAGCAAATCTCTTGGCAGAAACCCTACAAGCCAGAAGAGAGGGGGTGCTAATTCAACATCTTTAAAGAAAAGAACTTCCAACCTAGAATTTAATATCCAGGCAAAGTAAGCTTCATAAACCAAGAAGAAATAAAATCCTTTACGAACAAGCAGTTGCTGAGAGATTTCATTACCACCAATCCTGCTTAATAAGAGTTCCTGAAAGAAGCATTAATCATAGAACAGAGCCACCAGTACCAGCCACTCCAAAAATGTACCAAATGGTAAAGACTATTGACAAAATGAAGAAACTGCATCCACTAACAGGCAAAACAACCAGCTAGCATAAAAATGGCAGGATCAAATTCACACATAATAATATTAACCTTAAAGGCAAATGGGCTAGATGCCCCAATGAAAACACAGACTGGCAAATTGGATAAAAAGTCAAAACCCACCAGTGTGCTGTATTCTGGAAACCCATCTCACATGCAAGGATACACATAGACTCAAAATAAAGGGATGGAGGAAGATTTACCAAATAAAGGCAGAGCCAAAAAAATCAAGAGTTGCAATCCTAGTCTATGACAAAATAGACTTTAAACCAACAAAAATCAAATGAGACAAAGAAGGGCATTACATATGGTAGAAGGATGAATGCAACAAGAAGAACTAAAGATCCTAAATACATACGCATCCAATACAGGAGCACCCACATACATAAAGCAAGTTTTTATGACTTACAAAGAGACTTAGACTCCCATACAATAATAGTGGGAAACTTTAACACTCCACTCTCAATATTAGACAAATCAACAAGACAGGAAATTAACAAGGATATCTAGGACTTGAGCTCAGATCTGGACCAAGCAAACTTGATAGACATCTTCAGAACTCTCTACCCCAAATCCATAGAATATACATTCTCCTCAGCAGAACATCACACCTACTCTAAAATGAACCACATAATTGGAAGTAAATCACTCCTCAGCAAATGCAAAAGGACAGAAATCATAACAAACAGTCTCTTAGACCACAGTACAATCAAATTAGAACTCAGGATTAAAAACTAACTCAGAACCACACAACTTCATGGAAACTGAACAACTGGCTCTTGAATGTTGACTGGATAAACAATGAAATGAAGGCAGAAATAAAGATGTTATTCAAAACCAGTGAGAATGAAGACACAACGTACCAGAATCTCTGGGACACATTTAAAGTGGTGTCTAGAGGGAAAATTATAGCAATAAATTTCCACATGAGAAGCAAAAAAAAAAAAAAATCTAAAATCAATACCCTATCATCAAAATTGAAAGAGCTAGAGAAGCAAGATCAAAAAAAATTCAAAAGATAGCAGAAGACAAGAAATAACTAAGACCAGAGCAGAACTGAAGGAGATAGAGACACAAAAGCTCTTCAAAAAATCAATAAATCCAGGAGCTAGTTTTTTGAAATCAACAAAATAGACAGACTGCTAGCCAGAGTAATAAAACAGAAAAGACAGAATAATCAAATAGATGCAATAAAAAAAGATAAAGGGGATACCACCACTGATTCCACAGAAATACAAACTACCATCAGAGATTACTACAAACAACTCTATGCACATAAACCAGTAAATCTGGAAGAAATGGATAAATTCCTGGACACTTGCACCCTCCCAAGCCTTAACAAGGAAGAAGTTGAATCCCTGAATAGACCAATAACAAGGGTTGAAGTTGAGGCAGCAATTAATAGCCTACCAATCAAAAAAAGCCCAAGTCCAGATGGGTTAACAGCCAAATTCTACCAGATGTAAAAGAGGAGCTGGTACAACTCGTTCTGAAACTATTCTAAGCAATACAAAAAGAAGGAATCCTCCCTAACTCATCTTATGAGACCAACATCATCCGATACCAAAACCCAGTAGAGACTCAACAAAAAAAGATAACTTCAGGACAATATCCATGATGAACATCGATGTAAAAATCTTCAACAAAATGCTGGCAAACTGATTGCAACAGCACATCAAAAAGCTTAGCCATCGCGATCAAGTAGGCTTCATCCCGGGGATGCAAGGCTGGTTCAACATACACAATTATATGAACATAATCCACCACATAAACAGAATGAAAGACAAAAACCACATGATTATCTCAATAGATGTAGAGAAGGCCTTCAACAAAATTCAACAGCCTTTTATGCTAAAAAATCCCAATAAACTAGGTATCCGTGGAACATATCTCAAAACAATAAAAGCTATTTAAGACAAACCCACAGCCAATATCATACCGAATGGGCAAAATCTGGAAGCATTCCCTTTGAAATCTGGCACTAGACAAGGATGTCCTCTCTCACCACTCCTATTCAATATAGTATTGGAAGTTCTAGCCAGAGCAATCAGGCAAGAAAAATAAATAAAGGGTGTGCGATTAGGAAAGGAGGAAGGCAAATTGTCTCTATTTGCAGATAAATATGATTGTATATTTAGGAGTCTCCATTGTCTTAGCCCAAAATCTCCTGAAACTGATAAACAACATCAGCAAAGCTCCAGATACAAAATCAATGTGTAGAAATCACAAGCATTCCTAAACACCAATAACATACTAACAGAGAGCCAAATCATGAGCAAACTCCCATTAACAATTACTAGAAAGAGAATAAAATACCCAGGAATACAACTAGCAAAGGATGTAAAGGACCTCTTCAAGGAGAACTACTAACCACTGCTCAAAAATAAGAGGACACAAACAGATGGAAAAACATTCCATGCTCATGGTTAGGAAGAATAAATGTTGTGAAAGTGGCCATATTGCCCAAAGTTATTTATAGATTCAATGCTATCCACATCAAACTACCTATGACCCTCTTCACAGAATGGAAAAAAAAAAAAAAAAAAAAAAAAAAAACACCTTAAACTTGATATGGAACCGAAAGAAAGCTGGCATAGCCAAGACAATCCTAACCAAAAAGAACAAAGCGGGAGGCATCACACTACTTCACTTTATACTACAAGGCTACAGTAATCAAAGCAGCATGGTACTGGTACCAAAACAGAGATATATACCAATGGAATAGAACAGAGGCCTTGGAGGCAACGTCACACATGTACAACCATCTGATTTTTGACAAACTTGACAAAAGCAATGCAGAATGGATTCCTTGTTTAATAAACGGTGTTGGGATAACTGGCTAGCCATGTGCAGAAAGCAGAAACTGGACCCCTTCCTGACACCTTACACTAAAATTAATTCCAGATGTAGAATAAAGATGTAGAATAAATAAAGGCTTACACATAAGACCTAATATCATAAAAACCCTAGAAGAAAACCAAGTCAATACCATTCAGGACATAGGCATAGGCAAGGACTTCATGACTAAAACACCAAAAGCATTGGCAACAAAAGCCAAAATAGACAAATGGGATCTAATTAAACTCCAGAGTTTCTCTACAGCAAAAGAAACAATCATTAGAGTGAACCAGCAACCAACAGAGTGGGAAAAAATTTTTACAATCTACCCATCTGACAAAGGGTTAATATTCACAATCCACTAAAAACTAAAATAGATTTACAAGAAACAAACAAACAAACCCATTCAAAAGTGGATGAAGGACATGAACAGATAATTTTCAAAAGAGGACATCTATGAGGACAACAAACATATGAAAAAAAGCTCATCATCACTGGTCATTAAAGAAATGCAAGTCAAAACCACATTGAGATAACATCTCATGCCAGTTCAAATGGCGATCATTAAACAATCTGGAGACAACAGATGCTGGAGAGGATGTAGAGAAATAGGAACACTTTTACACTGTTGGTGGGAGTGTAAATTAGTTGAACCATTGTGGAAGACACTGTGGCAAGTCCTCAAGGACCTAGAAATAGAAATTCCATTTGACCCATCAATCCGTTACTGGGTGTATATCCAAAGGATTATAAATGGTTCTATTACAAAGACACATGCACACATATGTTCATTGTGGCACTGTTTCCAATATCAAAGACCTTGAACCGACCCAAATGCCCAGTGATGATAGACTGGGCAAGGAAAATGTGGTGCATATATACCGTGGAATACTATGCAGCCTTAAAGAACGATGAGTTGTGCTTTTGTAGGGACATGGATGAATCTGGAAACCATTATTCTCAGCAAACTGACACAAGAACAGAAAATCAAACACTGCATTTTCTTACTCATAGGCGGGTGTTGAACAATGAGAACACATGAACACAGGGAGGGGAGCATCACACACTGAGGTCTGTTCAGGGGCACTAGTGGAGGGACAGGAGGGGTTAGAGAGGTTGGGGAGGGATAACATGGGGAGAAATACCAGATATAGGTGATGGGGGGATAGAGGCAGCAAACTACATTACTATGTATGTACCTATGAATCAATGCTGCATGATCTGCACATGTACCACAGAACCTAAAGTACAATACATGTATATGTATACACACACACACACACACACACATATACATATATGTATGTGTGTGTGTGTGTGTGTGTGTGTGTATATATATATATATATTGCATACACAATAGCTGTACTGTATTATACAGGAGAAATTTCAGAAATGTTTACATCAAAAGATGATGTGTGGATCTTAGGCTATCAAAGGTATAGATTAGTGTTTAGACTAGTGTTGGCATTTTTTTTTTTTAGCTACTTAGCATGTTGCCTTCTATTCTAACTGAACCTCAATTTTCTTTTCTGAGACAGAGCTTCCCATGGTCGCCCAGGCTGGAGTGGAGTGGCACAATCTTAGCTCACTGCAACCTATGCCTCCCAGGTTCAGGTAACTCTCCTGCCTCAGCCCCCCAAATGCCCCATCATGCCCAGCTAATTTTTGTATTTTTAGTAGACACGGGGTTTCACCATGTTGGCAAGCCTGGTCTGGAACTCCTTCCCTCAAATGATCTGCCTGCCTTTACCTCCCAATATGCTGGGATTACAGGCAATGAGTCACAGCACCTGGTCTCAATTTTCTATTATAGTATTATATCTGAACACTTCAGAGTGATTCAGGCCAGTCAATTTTCTTTATGTAAAATGAATTTCTTGCTCATTAATTCATCTTTAAATATTTATTTTACAATCTACTTTAAACCTCTAGCACCTATCACAGTTTGTAGCATAGTGTACATACTTAAATAAAGTTTGCTCAACTGAACTATATTTAATCATCCACATGATGACAGTTTAAATCTCTTATTTTAAAAATCAACTGTATTGTATTCAGAGAATGTACACTGTAATAGCTCTGAATTTATAAAATGATAAAAATTTGTTTTATCATAGAATATGAGAAATTTCTCTGAAAATTTTATGTAAACTCAAAAAGAAGTTACTCTGTAGAATAGAAAATTTGTTAAGTAGCCACAATTCCACTTTATCATACATGAATATCATTAATGTCATTAAGCATTATTGTGCTTACATATTTTTATCCAGTTTTCTTTGAATTTTTAATCTTTTCTGCATTAACATATTTGGCTATGTTGTTCAGCACATACAACTTTTAAAAAGTGTTTTTGTTATCAATTATACATATAGGTGCACCATGACTCCAAATTCCTTTATAATTTTACTTTTTTATTCTTTCCTTCTTTATTTTTGGACAGAGTCTCGCTCTGTTGCTCAGGCTAAATGAAGTGCCTGGGTTGATCTCAGCTCACTGTAACTTCTGCCTCTGGGTTCAAACCACATCAGCCTCCTGAGTAACTGGAACTACAGGCACTCACCACCTTGCCCAGCTAATATTTTGTATTTTTACTAGAGATGGGGTTTCACTGTTGTTGCACGGTCTGGTCTCGAACACTTGCATTCACATGATCCACCCGCCTTGGCCTCCTAAAGAGTTGGAAATTACAGGCATGAGCCACCACGCCTGTCCAATAATTATACTTTAAATCCTGTCTTACCTCACATAAAATACCAAGAGAAATGCTATTTGGTGACAGGTTTGCAAGATTACTCTCATACTAAGTCTATGAATCACTGAAAATCTTATATCTACTGACATTATTGGAGTTGTACATTTCACTACTAAGTTCTTAATGAACTCCTTCCTGAATAATTAATTTGCTATTTGTATATACCTTCATTTATTTTTGAACTTTTTTGTTTTGGGTTAAGTGGCTTTATTATCCTTGCCATTTCTGACAAGTTATATTTTTAAGTGATTACTTTTTTACCAAAGTAAGATGCCTCTCTTTCCTTAAATATTTAACCATGTATTTATCATAAAAATCAACATTCCATTGAATTTTAATGGTTTCTATATGTTACACTTTCCCAATCTTTCTAGCTTCTCCTTTCCACCACCCCTTTATTTTAACTTTTAAGTTTAGGAGTATAAGTGCAAGTTTGTTACATAGGTCAACTTGTGTCATGTAGGTTTGTTATGTAGATTATTTTGTTACCCATATATTAAGCCTAATAACTATTAGTTATTTTTTCTGTTAGTCTCCTTTCTTCCACCCTCCACCCCCTTCCCTCCAAAAGGCCCCAGTGCGTGTTGTTCCCCTCAATGGATCTATGTGTTCTCATCATTTATCTCCCACTTCTAAGTGAGAACATGTGATATTCAGATTTCTGTTCCTGTATTAGTTTGCTGAGGATAATGGTTTTCAGCTCCATCTATGTCCCTGCAAAGAACAGGATCTTGTTCTTTTTATGGCTGCATAGTATTCCATGGTGTATATGTACCACATTTTCTGTATCCAGTGTATCATTCATGAGCGTCTAGGTTGGTTCTGTATCTTTGCTATTGTGAATAGTGTTGCAATGAACAAATGTGTGCATGTGTCTTTGTAATAGGATGATTTATATTCCTTTGGGAAAATAGTAAGTAGTAGGATTGATAAGTGGAATGGTATTTTTGTCTTTTTGTCTTTGAGGAATTGCCACACTGTCTCACAGTGATTGAACTATTTATAGTTCCACCAGCAATGTATAAGCCATCCTTTTTTACACAACCTTGCTAGCATATGTTTGACATTTTAGTAGTTCTCTTGACTTTTAAATAATCGTCATTCTGACTGGCGTTATATGGTATCTCATTGTAGTTTTGATTTGCATTTCTCTAATGATCAATGATGTTGAGCTTTTTTCCATATGACTATTGGCCACATATATATCTTCTTTTGAAAAGTATCTGTTCATTTTCTTTGCCCAAGTTTTTATGGGGTTTTTGTTATTTTCTTGTAAATTTGTATAAGGTCCTCATCAACTTTGCATATTAGACCTTTATCGGATAGATAGACTGCAAATACACTACACAGACATCCCACTCTGTAGATGTCTGTTTACTCTGATGATAGTTTATTTTGCTGTGCAGAAATTTTTTAGTTTAATTAGATCCCATTTGTCAATTTTTTCTTTTTGTTGCAATTGCTTTTAGCATCTTCATCATGATATCTTTGCCCATGCCTATGTACTGAATGTTATTGCATGAGTTGTCTTCCAGGGTTTTTTAAAGTTTTGGGTTTTACATTTAAGTCTTTAATCCATCTTGAGTTGATTTTTGCGTATTATATAAGGAAGGGATTCAGTTTCTGTTTTCTGCATGTGGCTAGCCATTTATCTCAATACCATTTATTAAATATTGAATTATTTCCCTATTTGATGTTTTTGTTAGGTTTGTCAAAGATCAGATTATTTTAAGTGTGTGGTATTATTTCTGGGTTCTCTATTTCATACCACTGATCTAAATATCTGTCTGTTTTTGTGCTAGTACCATGCTATTTTGGTTGCTGTATCCCTGTAGTATAGTTTAAAGTCAAAGTAGAGTGATGCTTCCAGCTTTGTTCTTTTGCTTAGGAATGCCTTGTCTATTTCGGCTCTTTTTTTTTTTTGTTCCACATAAATACTAAAATAGTGTTCTGTAGTTCTGTGAAGAATGTCAATAATAGTTTAATAGAAGTAGCATTTAATCTATAAATTGCTTTGGGCAGTATGACTGACCATTTTAATGACATTGATTCTTCCTATCCATGGAATGTTTTTCCATTTGTTTCTGTCATCTCTGCTTTTTTGAGCAGTGGTTTGTAGTTCTCCTTGTAGAGATATTTCACATCCCTAGTTAGCTGTATTCCTAGGTATTTAATTCTTTTTGTGTCAATGGAGAATGGTGGTTCGTTCCTGATTTAGATCTCACCTTTACTATTGTTAATGTATAGAAATGCTAGTGAATTTTATGCAAAGCTTTTTGATCCTGAGACTTCACTGAAGCTGTTTATCAGCTTAAGAAGCTTTGGGCTGGGTGTAGTGGCTTGCACCTATAATCCCAGCACTTTGTGAGGCCAAGGCAGGTGGATCACGTGTGGTCAGGAGTTCAAGACCAGACTGACCAATACAGTAGAACCCCGTTTCTACTAAAAATATAAAATTAGCTGGGTGTGGTGGTGTATGCTTGTAATCCCAGCTACTTGGGGGGCTGAGGCAGGAAAATCACTTGAATTCAGGAGGCGGAGGTTGCAGCGAACTGAGATGGTGCCATTGCACTCTAGCCTGGGCAACACGAGCGAAACATTGTCTCAACAAATTAAAAAAGAAAAGAAAAGAAGAAAGAAGCTTTGGCACTGAGATTATGGGGTTTTCTAGGTAGAGAATCATGTCGTCAGCAAACAGAAATAGTTTGACTTCCTTTTGTGCCGTTTGGATGTGCTTTATTTATTTCTCTTGCCGGATCACCCTGGTCAGAACATTCAAAACTGTGTTAAATAGGAGTGGTGACAGACTGTATCCTTATCTTGTGCTGATTTTCAGAAAGAATGCTTCTAGATTTTACCCGTTGAGTATGATATTGGCTGTAGTTTGTGATATATGGCTCTTATTATTTTGAGGTGTGTTCCTTCAATACCTATTGATAGTTTTTAAGATAAACAGATAATGAATTTTATCAAAAGCATTTTCTGCATCTATTGAGATAACCATGTGGTGTTTGTCTTTAGTTCTGTTTATATGATGAATTACATTTATTGATTTGTAATGTTGCACCAACTTGCATCACAGAGATGAAACATACTTGATCACGGTGGATAAGCTTTTTGATGTGCTGCTGGATTCAGTTTGCCATTATTTTGGTGAGGATTTTTGTATCAATGTTCACTGGATATTGGCCTCAAATTTTCTTTTTTGTTGTATCTCTGCCAGGTTTTGATATCAGGATGATGCTGGCCTCACAGAATGAGTTACTTCCTCCCTTTCTTAAAATAACTTTACATATATTAAAATTTTGTTTTGTAGAATGGCAATCTAAATTTCACCCTAACAAAGCTAATAAATAAGTGGAAAAGTGAAAAATGTAAATAAAAGCTAATCGCATTTGTGTAAAATTATCAATGCTTTTCTTCATCCTGTAGCCTCTTTTTCTTGCTTCATCCTATGCATAGCCTATTCCTCACTTTCAGTCAATTTATGTTTGCACAGGATTATTCACCAAATAGAAACTAAATTAAAACTCTGGCAAGTCCCTAGTTTCTTCTTCCTCATTGTATCACAGTACTGCTTTCCCTATATCTCTGAACTTTTCCTTTTAGACAACCGTTTCCTACTTCCTATCCCCTAAATGCATAGCTGTAGCTATAGATATATGGAAATAGATGTATTTCAACAAGTCTGACTTCAAAGGATAACACTGATCAATGTCATCTTCCAAAGGTCAAATTTCTACTTGGGAAGATACTAAGGGTGGCATTCATTTGATGCATTCTGGTAGTCCAACAGCTGGTCTTCCAGAAACATCAAATAATCCTTTCAATAAACATTTGCTAGGGACCTTCTAGTGCCAGGAAAAGTACTAAACGTTGGTGATAAAAGGATAGGTAGTTGAACAATTCTTCTGATTTAACAAAGAATAGTACCATCTCAAGTGTCCAGCCAAAATGCCACTCTAAAAGAAGGGAGAAAAGACCCACAGTGATTCTTCCAAAAATATTACTAAGAGCATGGCAGGAGAAGGAGTATAAAGAATAGCAGTGAACAAACAATGAAGCTAAGCATGACTTTAGGTTGAAATAATAACTAAATATAAAAGTAAAATTTTGCATATAAAATTTCAAATCTAATAATATAAGTGTCAAAGAACAAGGGAAATGTAAACATGTTCTCATTCTTCCCCTTTTCAGGGGAATAATTTTGATGCTGAATATAAATATCTACTTCTAACTATTAATATATGCATAACTAAATATGCTCAAGAATACATAAATAGGATGTAAATACTTACCAAAAACACTTGTGTTTGCTGGGTGTGCTGACTAACACCTGTAATCCCAGCACCTTGGGAGGCTGAGGGTGGATTGCTTGAGCCCAAGAGTTTGAGACAGGCTGGGGGAACATGGCAAAACTCTGTCTCTACAAAACATACAAAAATTAGCATAGCGTGAATGCACACAACTATAGTCCTAGCTACCCAAAAGGCTGAGGTGGAAAGATTGGTTGAGCGTGGGAGGATGAGCCTGTAGTGAGCAGTGTGAGCAGTGACTACACCACTGCAGTTCAGTGTGGGTGACAGTGAGAACTTGTCTCCAAAAAAAAAAAACCAGAAAGAAAACTGTGCTTACAAACTGTGTATATACTTTGATTTAACAAAGTATAATAAATTAAATCAAATGCAAAATGATACGAAAATGCAGAGCATAGTAAAGAGAAAGTTATTAAGATTTTAGGGATAAGTCCAACTGTATTAATAATCAGAAAATGTGAAAGTAGTAAAAAAAAAAAAAGGAAAACATACATTTACAAAAACAAGATAATTATAATTTAGAATCAACACTTCAATGCTGAAAATTTGAAACTGGATAAATATAAACTACTAAATACTCTTAAAAAGTAGAAAACTAAAACCTAAAAGTAGAAAAACGAATAAAGTAAAAATTATAATTATCACCATCATTATCATTATCAAGCAAAATTCATGTGTGTGTGTGTTGAGATGGGTAAATTCTACCGATGTTTTTCCAAATTCGGATAATTTCCATTTTAAACAATTTTTTTAGAGTATATAAAAAGATGATAGAATTCTCAGCTCAACAAGAGAAACTAACATAAATCTGATGACAAAATTGATAAGCAAAACTCAGAAATCAAAGCCTAGAAAAATAGATATAATAACCATAAACAAAATATTGGAAAGTTGACTATACCAGAAGTGTGAGTAAATAAGAGTAAGCTGTGTGTGAAGATGAGATGAGTTGGGATATTACCTGTTAGAGTTGCCTGTCTTAGAGCAGAGATCTTCCTCTGTGAAGATCCATGCTGGTTTTAGGTTTGGTAGGAGAAGAAACCTTAGAACTCTACTGTGATGGTTTTGGGTTTTTTTTTTTTTTTTTTTTTTTGGGGGGGGGGGTGGATAAGAGTCTCACACTGTCACCCAGTCTGGAGTGCAGTGGTGAGATTTCAGCTCAATGCAGCCTCCGCCTCCCGGATTCCGGTGATTCTCCTGTCTCAGCCTCCTGGGTGGCTGAGAGTATAGGTGTGCATCATCACACCCAGCTAGTTTTTGTATTTTTAGTAGAGACAGGGTTTCACCATATTGGCCAGGCTGGTCTTGACTCATGACCTCAGGTGATCTGCCTACCTTGGCTTCCTAAAGTACTAGGATTATAGGTGTGAGCCACTGCGCCCTACCAATGGTTTCATTTTTTAATTTCAATGATGCAGAAAGACTACATCAATCACTTAAGAGTTGGAAGGGGACTAAACATAACACACTAGAGAAAAATCATGTAATTGCTGGGCACTACTGGGCAGTCCATGTGAGGTTATGATCATAAGTTTAAAGTGCTATTAGTATCTTTTTGTGTTTTTCTTGATATTGTAATTTTATTTTCGTATTCATAATATTTCTCTTTATCTGGCTTACTTTTAAAAAATGATTGTTCAAATTTCATACCTGTAAGTCTTGGTTGAGAACATGAATTGGAACTTTTTTAATGTCTTTGTTGTTACTGCTGTAAATTTATTTTAGAAAATTAGTTTTCTTCTTCTTCAGAGTCATTAGATCCCAAATTTACTTTTTAAAACATCTATGTTAATTATAAATATGCTTGCAAATACATTGATTTTCTTTTGATCATTCTTATTTTTGGAGAGCTCTGACCTCTCCAGTGCATATTAGTAGAGCTGTTTTATCATCCAGTTAATTTTCTTTATTTAAATGTAAATTGCAGTTTCACTGGCAGGGGAATGCTGAGTGTGTCCACTAAGATTTCTTTAATTCTGAGGTTTATCTATTAAAAGTTTTTTGAAAGAACTGCAATAAAGTGGTTTTTCTAGTTCTAGAACTCATCTATTTTTGTCTGCTTTTACATTGATGTCAATTTTCTTGGAAATCTTATAGAAAACCACACATTTATAATTAAATTCCATCATATAAATCCATAGTCCAAATAGTTTTCTAATTATAAAGGTAAATATTGGTGTGGTATGTTGGGGGAGATGTACTTCCAGTTTCTCTGTGATAAAGAAGACCTGTGAAATGTCAGTCTCTTCATACATATCCACTTTTTCCTTTCATATATATCCACACATAGACATCAAACAGGGGAGCAAATAAAATTACTCATAACTTATGCTCAAAGCATAAGTAGGAGACAAAATAATAACAACACGAACTTTGATACACATATAAGTAGAAAAATAAACATCAAAACCCAGCAGAGTCTTGAGTCATCACCAAAACAGAAAGGTAAATGATGATTGGTAGGAGACAGTGAAGAGGAAGTGGGCGTCCATTAGTGCTGGAACACAGAAGAAATCTTTCTCACCCGAGAAAGTGTGACATGTATGCTAATTTAAGAATACTGAAAACAAGTCTGAAACATGAATCAGACCACTGGCAACGAGGAAATCTTTTGACAGAGAGATGAAAACATTTCATGAGGATATGATCCTGGGATGCTTGGTGTTTAGCAGAAAAAAAGAAAGAAACCACAGTAAAGAACCACACTCCTGTGAAAGAATAAATCCTCCCCTAGCCATAAAAGGGGTCCATTTGGTATAGTAACTGCACTTCACTTAAGCAACAGAAAAGCACACCTCTGAATGTTGGAAAACTATTAAACCCCTATCTCACATCATTCCTTTTACTGGCTGGTGCAGAAAAATATGAAATACTTAGAAAGGTACTGAACACCAGGCAATATTAATAAATTGCAGTAGTAGAAGAAAACAGACCATGAAAATTTAAACATTCTTTCTCAACTTCCAACTATGAAGCAGAAAAACCTTTAGCATGACAATTCTACCTGATTAAAATATGCTTAAACAGAAATACACTGATATAAAAGGCAACACATTTCAAACAAAAATTTTTAAAAATCAAAATGAAAAGTGAAGAAAAAAGAAAGACATTGAGGAAAAAACAAAATTATTTCAGAAATATTAACTTAAAAGATTCATAAGAAAGGATGGATTTGATAGAAAAATAGTCAAAGCAATTTAATATATGAATCAGTAGTTAAAAGTAGAAATACTAAATAAAAATGAATGTGGCTATAAAAAATGATAGCTACATAAACTAAGCAAAAGTTATTCAACATATATTTAATTAGAGAGACTAGTAAAAAAATCATGGAAAATAACTAATATGTAAAACATGTAGTTAAAAATGTTTTTAAATAGAAGAAATTCTGCACTGACTTTGAAAGTTCTGTGTACTTGGGAATAACTGAAATATTTCAGCCGATTCTGAGACTATTCTAAGTAATAGAATGTAAAAGTAAAGAAAAGAATAATTTTGACTTTATAGATATATAACTCACTATTAGAAAGTGCAACAATTTTAAACAACTCAAGAAAGTTTGAACTAAAATTCTTATATTTGACCAATCTGTATCATATGAAGTCTACAAAAAGATAGCTTAAGACCTGAAAAGACTCAGGAACACTCTGCCTTGAGCCTTGTGAGGATGAGCTTGCTCCATCACAGGTTACCTGGAGGTATCAAAAAATAAAAATAAAAAAGTGGTCAGGGCAGGTGGGGGCTGATAATAAATATTAAACTTTTAGAATTTTAAGTATTAATCTAAATCAAAGTGGGCTATATGTAAATGTTGTGTATTTTATGTATAAAGTAGAAATTATATAGCCCTCAAAGTAGGGGAGAAATAAGAGAGAAAGAAGGGAAAGTAGGATAAATTTTTGGATATGGCACAAAGAATGGTATACTGGAGTGGGCTCAGATGAGTTTGAAAGAAGTGATTATGCAAATCTGTGTTTCTGACCCTGAATGCATTTAGTGACATCATGTTGGTTGCTTGACACTGGCCATAGTAGGAATATTTCCATCATTGAAATCAACACACCATAGCTTTTTCTCTCCCAACTCCTGTGAATATCAGTTGGTAAAGATTTGCAAGTATTCCACTGTGCATAGATATTAGGCAGGTAATAATAAAAAAGAATTTAAAATTAATAAACCAAATAATATGTTCAGGTTAAAAAAATGAAGAAGAAAAAGGAAAAGAAGGAAGAAGAGAAGAAACAGAAAGAGAAAGAAAGACCAAGAGAAATATAAAAGTCATTAATATAAAGGTAATAACTAGTTAAAACTACAAATCCTCCAAATTTCAAATTAAATTTCAATATAGCAAAACAGAATCAAACATAATAAACATAACAAAATCTACATAGCTGTAATACATAAATCTTAGTTCAAATACAATTGTCACACTATAAACACAAATAGGCTTACTAAATCTATTAACAGAAAAAGGTTTTCTGATCTGGATACAAAGAGAAGTCCAGTTCAATGCCATATAATTAGTACTGCAGATAAATTAAATAAATCTATTTAAAAAGATTTTGCAAAAGGTGCCGTGGGCAGGAATTGGGGCGGTGGCAGAATAAGTATACCAGGAAAATGCAAACATTAAGAAAAGAGTGATTTTAGTTCTGATAACAGAGAAAGAACACTTCAAGACAAAAAGCATGAAATGAGGCAACAAATGATATTTAATAATGATTAAGACTGCAATTCACAGTAGATATATAAGAATTATCAATATCTATGCCTATGCAACAAATAGCACAATAAATATAGAAAGAAAAAATATTTTTTAAATAAGGGATTAATAAAAACAAAACCACAAACAGAGATTGCAATCACTTCAAGAAAGGTCAAGCGACCTCAAACAATATCACAAATAAGGTAAATCTTGAATTTTATAATTTGATAATAAAAAACACAGTTCATAAAAATACTCCGAACATTTACAAAACATGGCAACCTTTAAAATACCTCTATAATTTCTGGGAATAAGAGAAAATGTCAACATTATATCATCTCAAAGCAATAAAAATTGAAGAAAAAGCATAAATGAAATGGTCCTTCTTTGTGTAATATTTTAAAATCATTATTAACCAACCTTTGTATAAATGATGACTAAAATAAAATGTAGAGAATTTCTTAAAATTAGTGATGTTGAAACCCTACAAATTACAACATTTTTGTGGTCCGACTAAAGAAGTGATCATAGGAGAATTTGTAGCCTTAAATACTTCTATAAATAAAAGCTAAATAAAATAATTGAAAACATTTCCTTCTCAAAATGTGAAATAAATGAACAAGCAAACAGATTACAAAAAGGGAAAAATTTGATATAAAAAGTACAGGAAAGAATGAGATAAAAGCTAGAAAAAGGAGTAGAAATGAAAACATAAAAGCAAAAATGTAGTTTTTCAGTCAATAAATAGGCAAAAAAAAATAATTCAATCAAGTAAAAACAAAGTACAAGTGTAGGGAATAACTAAAGTAAAAAAAAAATAACTACAGTAAAGTTAAGGAAATAACTATTAAAGAATGACAATTACAAATTGATAAATAAGGTAGATAGATGTGTTTCACAGAAATCTATGTAAAAACATTTGAAAATCTGCGTAAGAACATTTGATGAATAATCTCTTTATAAAAATACAGTCGTGAAAATTAACCCCAGGAGGGAATGATGGTATATACATGAATTTATGCATTTCTAAATATTCATAGACCTACATATCACAATGAATAACTCTGAATACTCTGAATAGTCACAAAACATAGCAATATTTAAGGTCACCAATATTCTGCATAGAAGTAACAAATTTTCTGTATAGAAAAATCCCAAATAATACAAGTAGAGTTCAGCAGTACCCACTTCCCTTGAGAATAAACTGACCATAGTGACTCACTGTGAATGAATACAGTAGGTAAAGAACCAAATAATAACTTTACAGATAAGAAACGTAACAAATACTGCCTTGACCAAACAATTAAAGTTAGCATCATCAGTGACGTCAAGTGGACTTCATGTATGATCTGAAATTCAAAATATATTACCCACATAGTAAAAGACTTATATACTAAGAATTACAAAACTTCGATGAAAAAAATTAGAGGAGATACAAATAAATGGAAAGACATTCTGTATTCATGAATTGGAAGACTTAATTTTGTTAACACTCCATATAATATCCAAAGGTATCTATAGATTCAATGTGTTTTCTATCAAAATGTCAATGACATTTTTCATAGTGATAGAAAAGTAATTCTAAAATGCATACGGAAGCACAAAAGATGCTAGATAGGCAAAGCAATCTTGAGAAAGAAAAACAAAGCTGAAAGTATCACAATTCTGACTGCAAAATATATTCCAAAGCAACAGTAATAAAAGTAGTATGATAATGGCATAAAACCAGACATATGGATCAATGGAACAGAATAGAACTGAAATCTAAGAAATAAACCTCACCCTTATTCTATCAATTGATCTTTGACAAGGATGACGCTAAGAATACACGATGAGGAAAGAATAGTATCTTCAACAAATGGCCATGGGAAAACTGTATATCTACACACAAAATAAGGAAATTGGGCTACTTTTTTGCATTATACACAAAAGTCAGGTCAAAATTTATTAAAGATTTAAACAGAAAGCTTAAAAGTCGAAAAATCTTAGAATAAGAAAGAGAAAAAGATTTATGGCATTGGTCCAGACAATAATTTCTTGAATATGAGACAAAGAAAACAAGAAGCTAAAGCAAAAAAAAAAGACACTGGAACTACATCAAACCAGAAGTCATCTGCAAAGCAAAGGAAACAATAAACAAAGCAAAGGCAATTGCCAGAGTGGGAAAAAAATATTTGCAAGTCGTATATCTAATAAAGAGTTAACACTTACAACTGCTACAAAGAGAATAAAATACCTATGAAAACAACTTACAAAGGATTTGAAGGATCTCTTCAAGGAGAACTACAAATTACTGTGCAAGGAAATAAGAGAGGATAGAAACAAATGGCAAATATTCCATGCTCATGGATAGGAAGAATCAATATTTTTAAAATGGCCATACCGCCTAAAGTAATTTATAGATTTGATGCTATTCTCATCAAGCTACCAATGACTTTCTTCACATAATTAGAAAAAACTACTTTAAATTTCATATGGAACCAAAAAGCCTATATAGCCAATGAACAAAATTCAAAGCAAATGAACAAACCTGAAGGCATCACCCTATCTGACTTCAAACTATACTACAAGGCTACAGTAACCAAAACAGCATGGTACTAGTATCAAAACAGATATATAGTCCAATGGAACAGAACAGAGACCTCAGAAATAACATCACACATCTACAACTATCTAATCTTCAACAAACCTGACAAAAACAAGCAATGAGGAAAGGATTCCCTATTCCACAAATGGTGCTGTGAAAACTGGCTAGCCATATACAGAACACTGAAACTGAACCCCTTCCTTAAAACTTATACAAACAATAACTCAAGATGGATGAAATACTTAAATGTAAAACCCCAAATCATAAAAACTGTCGAAGAAAACCTAGGCAATACCATTCAGGACACAAGCACGGGAAAAAGACTTCATGACGGAAATACCAAGAGCACTTGCAACAAAAGCCAAAATTGATAAATGGGATTAAACTAAAGAACTTCAGCACAGTAAAAGAAACTAGTATCAGGGTGAACAGGCAACCTACAGAATGGGAGAAAATTTTTGCAATCTACCCACTGACAAATGTCTAATATCCAGGATCTACTAAGAACTAAAACAAATTTACAAGAAAAGAACAAACAATCCCATGAAAATATGTGCAAAGGATATGAATAGATGTTTCTTAGAAGACGTTTATGTAGCCAACAAACATATGCAAAAAAGAGCACATCAAAACCACAATGAGATACTATCTCACACCAGTGAGAATAATGGTTATTAAAAATTCGGAAAACAATAGATGTTGGTGGGGCCGTGGAGAAATAGAAATGCATCAACAATGTTGGTGGGAGTGTACATTAGTTTAACCATTGTGAAAGACAGCGTAGAAATTACTCAAGTATCTAGAACCAGAAATACCACTCGACTGGGCAATCCCATTACTGGATATATGCCCAATGGATTATAAATTATTCTACTATAAAGACACATGCACACATGTGTTTATTGCAGCACTATTTACAATAGCAAAGACTTAGAACCAACCCAAATGCCTATCAATGATAGGCTGGATAAAGATAATGTGGCACATATACACCATAGCATACTGTGCAACCATAAGAAGAATGAGATCATGTCCTTTGCAGGGACCTGGATGAAGCTGGAAGCTATCATTCTCAGCAAACTAACACAGGAACAGAAAACCAAACACGTGTTTTTACTCATAAGTGGAAGTTGAGCAATGAGAACACGTGGACACAGGGAAGGGAACAAAACACACCAGGGCCTATTGTGGGGTAGATGGAAAGGGGAGAGAGAGTATTAGAACAAATATCTAATGCATGCAGGACATAAAATCTGGAAGATGTTTTGATAGGTACAGCAAACTACCATGACACATGTATACCTATGTAACAAACCTGCACATTCTGCACATGTATACTGGAACTTAAAGTAAAAGAAAAGAGAGAGAGAGAGAGAAAGAGAAAAGAGTTAATATTCAAAATATATTAAAAATGATTATGACAAATATTACATTAAAAGGAGAAAAAGGCTAATCTACTTGATATATAAGGAGCATTTTAAAATCTTTTAAAACAAAATCTAATAAAGTAGACCCCCAAATATGCAAAACCATGAGGAAACAGTTTACAAAATAAGATTTACATTCAAAAAAAGCTTACATTTGAACATTTAAAAGACATTCAACTTTTCTCATAATAAAATATGAAGATTCAAATTAGACTTAGATACTATTTCTCACAAAATTAGCAAAAAATTTTAAAACTAAACAACATGCTTTGTTGATAAGGTTATAAGAAAGTAGTCATCTCATTTGCTCATGTGCGAATGAAAAGTTGAACCACGCATATGAGAAATTTGGCAATTAACACAAAATTACCCTTTGCTACTTCGAAAAATTTATGTTAGCTACTTCATACTATGAAATAACATATGTTCAAAGTTATTTGCAACGGTATTTTATGTAAAAGCAAATATTAGAAAAATACTGATATTTGTAGGAAACTGAGCATAAACAATTTGAAGTTGTGATAATAATTAGAAAGATTCACATGAGCTCATAGTGACTAATTTCAGGATACAGTGTTAAGTAAATGTAAGTATTTAAAAGTATAAGAAACCCCAAGTATATTTATATGTTTAATTTCAGTGAAAACTCCCTGTATCTTAATTTTTTTCTATTAAATTTAAATTATTTCACGTGGAGTTTGAACTTGTAATCAAAGAATGTCGATTAATACACTAAGAAAATTCTCAATGTACAGAATAACATCCACATTCACATTTTTCATTTTTCAAGATAAGGTGAAATCACAAATAGAACTTTGAGAAATCACCTACTCAATTTGATATAGCTCCAACAACCTAAAGGGGACTCTGTGTTGAAGGAAGCAATTTTCTTTTTTTTCCAATCTCATTTTCTCTTATTTTCCTTGTCTTTTTTGTTTGTTTTTTACTCTATGATCATCTTGACAAATGTCAACTTTTACATAAATGTCTGCATGTCAAGTGATAAGAATGAGATTAAGACATCTATATGTTCTCTAGAAAGCCAAACTACAGATATTAGTGTTGAAATAAGTAGCTAAGATTTACTAAGAAACAAATACAATAACTACTTAAAATATAAAGCTTCCTGAGATTATATTTGGAAATAAAAAATAAAATGTGCCTTATTAATTTTTTTTTAAAAGAACTACATTTTGCTGCTGGGAAATTACTATTTCTGAAAGGTAAGAATGTTATTTTGGAATGCTTATGGCAACGATGATCACATTGACACTAGTTTGACTATCTCCAGGTTGGGAGCAGGGATCAGATGGGAAAGGTAATTATAAGCCCCTTGAGGTAATTTATTCTGACCCTTTAATGTCTGATGATACATTAATGAGGCAATTAAAATCTCTAGGCTGAAAAGCAAGTTAGGTTATATTACAACCAAAGTTGGTAAAGAAAAACCAAATAGAGTATTCTTAACAGAATTCACTCCTCTTACGTGACACTACACTTAGACAAGGTCACATTTGAGATATTTTTTATAAGACCTCTAAGTTTTCCTACTTTATACACCCTGTTTTACCTCTCTATGTTAATAACCAAATTTCTCAAAAAGTATCAAGGGAAAATTTGAATTTGTGTGTTTCGGAAAGAAATTTAGCTCATATTTAATCTTGAGAATCTGATTCTCAGGAACTTTACATCCCTTGGCAGTTCTATGTATCTGTCTATGTAACTATGTATCTATATATCTATTTATCTATCTATCATCCATCTATTATCTGTTTAATTTATTTTATTATTTTAGGTTCAGTGAGTACACATGCAGGTTTGTTACATGGCTAAATTGTGTGTCACTGAGGGTCGGTATATGAATAAACCTGTTACCCATGTAAAAGAGCATAGTTTAAATCTCTTAGAAAATATCTAGGAAATGGTGCTCAAGTACATTTTGCTTTTTGTACAGCATACACTTTTGCTTCTACAAGCTATATATACAAATAAACTTTCCCTGGAAATAATTTAACAGATATCTTAGCTTTTTCCATTTTGAGGGGGTAGTAGAAAAAGTTTCCTGAATACTCCAAGATAGTCAAAAGGGCTTTCAGAGGAAAAAGCTCATTTACATATTCTGACATATCTTGTAAGTGCAAACTATTAGCAAGCATAATTACCTTGGAATTCATATCTATTTGGTAGTATAGGAAAAATTTTTAAAAGGGAGAGAAAAGTAAACTTCTACCTGCAAGGAAAAAAGAATGAGAAAAGTATGATGTTAAGTGTGAAAGGACTCGACTAACTACATGTTTATAATTTATCC
Source organism: Sapajus apella (assembly GCF_009761245.1). Classification (NCBI taxonomy): domain Eukaryota; kingdom Metazoa; phylum Chordata; class Mammalia; order Primates; family Cebidae; genus Sapajus; species Sapajus apella. Next base: position 15,905,773 of record NW_022436966.1, on the reverse strand, counting down.
TCGGATGTTCCAAAAATGTAAGATGTTATCTACATAAATGCTCTTTAGTTTTATAATAGTCAATTGACTTGAGAGTATGTGGAAATATTCTCCATTTTCTCTGATTAAAATATTTTAGTTTGTTAAATTATTATTCGTTTTTGAGACAGAATCTCACTCTATTGCCTGGGCTGGAGTGCAGTGGTGTGATCATGGCTCACTGCAGCCTTGAATTCCCAGGCTTAAGTGACCCTCTTGCCTCAGCCACCCAGGTAGTGGGGACTATAGGCATGCATCATGTGCCCATCTAGTTATACATTTTTCTTTTTAGAGATAGGGTCTCACTATGTTGTCCATGCTCATCTTGAACTTCTGGCTCAAGCAATTTTCTTGTTTCTGCCTCCCAAACTGTTGAGATTGCAGACACAAGCCACTGCATCCATCCACAATTATTACTACTAAACAGGAAATGACTTGCATATCATTTTTGTAAAAAAAGCAAATTTTCAACATTAAAAATATAGATACAACTTATCTAAATTTAATTTTAAATATTGATTTTTTTCAACCCTGGAAAATTCAAGCTATTAAGGGAACATTTATATTTAACTTTCAAAAAACACCCTTATTTTTCAGACTTGGAAAGTAATACCTGTATTTTTTTCAATGTGCAGTCTGTCCTATATTTATAATTTTATGATATCCTGAAAACTGAAAGTAAATCTACTGAATGCAGTGCTTCTGCAATGACTAGTGTCAGTGAATCCAGGTGTGTACGATTATTCTAAGGGTTATCTTAAGTTTAAAGTTGTAATAATGGAGAGTTTTTCAGTTGTACTTGGTTTCTTAACAATCTCTGATAAGGAGTCAAATCTAACTTACTGGTTTAGTTAAGAAAAAAAACAAGGATAACCTAGAGCCCTCAGAGTTAGAAATTATTTTTGTTCTCACCATCAACTAGGACTTTCTAACTTTGCTTGGGCCTATGTTATTTCTGCAGAATGTACTTAATAGCATCAGACAACACAATTTCAGCTGCTCTGTATAGTAATAACTAGTTTCATATTGAACATTGTAAATTACAACTCAATACATACTTAGAGCTAGGTAAATATAGCTCTTGGTTTTCTGACTTTCATTGAAAGAAATGTGAAGATGTAAGGAATCTAAATAATATTGATGCCACTTACTTGACATTCTCAGAATAATACCTAGCCACAAATATTATTTTAAAACTTTATTATCTGTCTAAATCTTGAGCCTTGTTTCTGATGAATTCTAAAAGCAGCTGTCAGTATTATGTTTTTAAGATGCTAAATTGTTATTATAACAGAAATTTCATTAAACCTGAAAATGTTTTAGAGGGATAGGCATTTTCTAGAAATTCTGTACATGGAATAAAAAGTCATAAGATCCTCCCGTGATGACTTACAGAATGCAGTGCAAGTAAATTAATCATTTTTGCTGTCTCTGACATGATAAAGTTGTTTGGCACAAATGAAGGCATATACAAAATTGATGGGCAATTTCTTTAGAATTACAATGGAGATGGGATGAACTGCCAAGATTTCTTTTATGAAACAATCTCACAAGTGTCTCTTGGGCTGAAATTCTTGTCAGAAAATGTTTAACTCAGGCTGTGCTACTTGTTTAAAAAATGCATATCTAGTGTACACACCCAGCTGAAATCAGCCAACAAATGTCAGATTTCTATTCTTAATTATCCAAAATATAATTAATTCTAATAACATGGAATAAGCTCTTGGATGGGTTAGGAGTCGAGTTGTTATCTCAGCTAGACCTCTATTATTCACTGTATAATCTGTGCCATGACTCCAAACCTGTCTGGTTTTCACTCTCTCAGCTATAAAAGACAAAAGGTGGTTTGAATCACTGGTTTTCCACTTCATAATCTGTTATGGGTTAAATTGTGGTTCTCCCAACATTTATATGTGGAAGCCATAACTCCCAGTACTTCAGAATGTGATCTTACTGGAAAATAGGGTTGAGGCAGATATAATTAGTTAGGTTAGAAGGAAGTCATACTAAAGTAGGTTGGGTCCCTTAATCCAATACAATTAGTTTCAGTTAGGAATAGTACAGTAAAATGGGACAACCAGTTAACAAAGAGTGAGAAAAGACATGCCAGTCAATTTCGCTTTGACAAATAAAGATTATGTTTTATCATGAAGCATGATATAACTACTCTTTAATTGCAGACAGCACAAGTTTAAACATTTTTTGCTTTTCTTTAGGAATTATTTATTTTAACTAGCAAAGAATCACACATCATATTTTATAAATGATATTTAGTGGGAGAAAATTCTAGCATATTCATGCAGATAGGGCTATAGTATGATAAGTTGAAAATGAGCACCCAAAGATATCCAGATCCTAATCCCTGGAATTTTCAAATATTTTCTTATAGCAATAAAGATATTATAGATATGATTTAATCAAGAACCTTAATATTGAAAACTGATTATAGATTATCTGAGTGGGCCTTAAACATAACCACAAGCATCCTAATAGGAAGGCGTCAAAGGGAGATTTCATTCTATAAGAGGGATAGATGTGATGACAGAACAAGAGATTGACATGATGTGATGAAGGATCATAAGCCCAGGATTTTGGGAGTCCTCCAAATGCTAAAAAAATAAAAGAAACGAACTCTCTCCTTAGAGCCTCCAAAAAGAACAAGCCCTACTTACACTACACTTTATTCAAGGGTAACTGGCTTTGAACTTCTGACCTCCAGAACTTTAAAAGAATACATTTTTGTTGTTTTAAGCTGCTAAGTTACAGCAAGAGTGAAATAATACATATAACATCTCTCACACTCCTTTTCTGAATTAGAATTCTTTCCTTTCCCCTTTCTGTGTATGTCCCTCTCAATCTAAAACAGTATAGGCGGCTTTAGCCAGATCACTCCAATCTTTTCCAACTCAATGAGAATGATTCATTAATAGGCAAGGAAGCTTTTCCTCTTTGGTCTACTGTGAAAGAGGAAGTTTTTATACCTGTTTAACTCAAAGTAATGATGGGTAGATACCTACTGTATACATAATTAATTACCAGAAACACTATGAATATGAAATGGGGATATCATTGAACTATCAACTTAATACATAGCAACAGCTCCTACTATTGGACAGTCACCAAGAGAGAGGGGTTTTGTGAGACCTTTCAAGTCATACTAGGTCATATTAGGGGTTGCACAAATTGGAAGATAAAAATCAGAGGATATAAGTTGTCTGAATCATTGAAATTACACTTACTGAAATAAATGTCCATTCTGTTTTTCAACTTAAAAGCAAACATTGTATTAATCTTAAGAATTCTCAATTTTCAGTCAATGAAAAGCACTGCCAACCTATCTGGTGATTGCCATTAATTAGAGTTAAAATGTTCTTTTTAACTTTTATTTTACATTTTAGGGGTACTCATGCAGGTTATAAGATCAATTGCATGTCATGGGAGTTTGATGTACAGATTATTTTGTCACCCAGGTAATAATCATATTGTGCTATAGATAGTTTTTTGATCATCTCCCTCCTCCTGCCCTCCACCCCAACATAGGCTGTGGTGTCTATTGTTCCCTTCTTTGTGTCCATGTGTATTCAAAATTCAACTCCTACTTATAAGTGAGAACATGGAGTATTTGTTTTCTGTTTCTTCATTAGTTTGCTTATAATAATGTTCTCTAGTTTCATCCACATTGCTGTAAAGGACATGATCTCATTCCTTTTTTTATGTCTGCATAGTATTCCATGGTGTTATGCCCCACATTCTCCTTATCCAATCTACCATTGACGGGCATTTAGGTTGATTCCATGTCTTTTCTATTGTGAATAGGGCTGCAATGAAGGTACGTGTATAAATGTCTTTATGGCAGCATAATTTAAATTCCTTTAGTTATACACCCAATAATGGGATTGCTGGATCAAATAGTAATTCTGTTTTAAGTTATTTGAGAAATTGTCAAACTGCTTTCCACAATGACTGAACTAATTTACATTCCCACCAGCAGTTTATAAGCATTCCCTTTTCTCCACAACCTCACCAGCATTTGCTATTTTTAATTATTTTAAAGTAGCCATTCTGACTAGTGTGAGATGGTATCTTATTGTAGTTTGATTTCCATTTCTCTAATAATCAGTGATGTTGAGTATTTTTTCTTATGTTTGTTGGCCACATGTATGTCTTATTTCAAAAACTGTCTTTTCATGTGCTTTGCCCACATTTTAATGTAGTTGTTTTTTGCTTTTTAAATACATTATAGACTCTGGGTATTAGATATTTGAGGGGTGCATAGTTTGCAAATGTTTTCTCCCATTATGTAGGTTCTCTGTTTACTCTGTTGATAGTTTCTTTTGCTGTGCAGGAGCTCATTAGTTTAATTAGGTCTCATTTGTCAATTTTTGTTTTTGTTGCAATTGCTTTTGGTATCTTCATCATGAAATCTATGCCAGAGCCTATGTCCAGAAAGGTGCTTCCCAGTTTACCTTCCAGGGTTTCTATAGTTTTTCATTTCAGATTTAAGTCTAATCCATCTTGATTTCATTTTGATATATAGTATATAGAAGTGGCCCAGTTTCAATTTTCTGCATATGCTAGCCAGTTATTCCAGCATCAGTTATTGAATAGGTGTCCTTTCCCCAGGCTTATTTTTGTTGACATTGTTGAAGATCAGATTGTTGTAGATATGTGGCATTTTTGCTGGGCTATGTGTCTATTTTTGTGCCACTACCATGCTGCTTTGGTTCCTATAGCCTTATAATATACTTTGAAGTCAGATAACATGATGAGTCCAGCTTTGTTCTTTTTGCTTAGGGATTGCCCTATTTGGGCTCTTTTTAAGTTTCATATAAATTTTTAAGTAGTTTTTTTTTTAATTCTTTGAAGAATGTCATTGGCAGCTTGGTAGGAATAGCATTGAATTTGTATATTGCTTTGGGCAGTGTGGCCATTTTAACAATATTGATTTTTCCTATTCATTATCATGGAATATTTTCCATTTGTTTGTGTCTTATTTTTATTTCTGTGAACAGTGATTTGTAATTCTCATTATAGAGATCTTGAACATCTCTGATTAGCTGTATTCCTAGGTATTTTATTCTTTTGTAGTTATTGAGAATGGGATTATATTCTTGGCTCTCAGCTTGGATGTTGTAGTACATAGATATGCTACTGATTTTGCTACGTTTGTTCAGTATCCTGAAACTTTGCTGAAGTTGCTTTTCAGGTCTATGAGCTTTAGGGTTGAGACTATTTGGTTTTCCAAGTGTAGAATCATATTACCTGCAAACAGAGATAGTTTGACTTCATTTATTCCTATTTGGATACATTTTCTTGCTTTCTCTTGCTTGACTGCTCTGGGTAGGACCTACAATACCATGTTAAATAAGACTATCAAGAGTGAGTATCCTTCTCTTGTTTCAGTTCTCAAGGGAATGGAGTCAAAGTATTTTTTTAAAAAATGTATTTCCAAAAAATAAAAATATATTTTCTGCCTTGACTCTATCATTCTTTTTGAAATGGTCATTGCAGGAGATATTTCTCCTGAGACAGGATAAGAGGAGATCAATTTTATTCAAAAAACTCAAGATTAGCCTCCAATAATTTTAATTTTTTTTAATAAAGGGATCATTTTATTCTGTGGAATAATAATTTCTTTTATTTTCTGATATAGTAAATAATATCAATGCATATTCTAATAATGCAACAACGTAAGAAAGAAAAAAACCCGAGTTCAATTGGTTAAAATCCCACAATGAAGAGAACATTTCAAAATCAGGCAGAAAAAAATAATGTATTACACACAAGGAGAAATGTAGAATGCCTGCTGACTTTTTGCTGGGAATAAAGAAATTCAGAAGACAATAAAACAGTAACTTTAAAGTAATAAAAAGTATGTCAACACAAATTCAACAGCACTTCCCCAAAGGGTCTATTATTCTGTTGAAAATCTTTCTAAGGCAAAATAAAGAAAATTTGTCTCCAGCAGACCTGTACTATAAGAAATGCTATAATAAATTCTTCAAGTGGAAAGCTAAAGGTAGCAGATAGAAACTTGTTTCTACACAAAGGAATAAACATTATTTAAATAGTAAACAAATGAAAAGAAGAAGATAATATTTTCTTTATTTGATCCCTTCAAATGTAACTAACTGTTTAAAGCAAAAATAGCAACAATGTGGCATGCTTTATAACATATGTAAAAATAAAAGAAGTAATAATAATAGTACAAAAATGCAATAGGGTACTAAAAGAATGTTGCTAAATTTTTAAATATTTTCCATAGAGTAGAATAATATTATTTGCAGGATAATGTAATAATTTAAAGATGTTTTCAGTAAGCATCAGAAAAAACAGTAAAATTAGAACAAAGTATTAGACTATCAGTCAAATAATGAAAATAAAATTGAATACATCACTGAAAGATTAATACTGAAAGCAGACAAGAAAAGAAAGATAAGGAAGAACAAATGGAATACATAGAAAACACAAAGCAAGATAGTAGACTTCAACACCACTATATTGATGATTATATTAAATACAAATAAAAAATAGTCTTTCAGACTGAATATTTCAAAAAACAGACCATCTATATGCTGTTATAGGAAACACACTTAAAATAAAGATATTGATAAGTTAAAATTAAAATATTATAAAATATACATCATGTAAACACCAATCATGAGAAAAATGGGGCTTTATTAATAGTATCTCAAGTAGATCTCAAAAAATAAATATCTCCAAGGATAAAAAATGACATTTTATGATGATAAAACATCTGTGAAAAAGATGAAATAATTCCAAATATGTAATGCTTGCTAATAGTGTGTCAAAACAACATGAGTGAAAACAACAAAATTGAAGGAGAAATAAAATGCATCTACAATAGTTATTGGTGAGTACAACAATATTCTCTCAATAGTAGAGAAAGGCAGTAGACATAAGTTTATAGGAAAATATAAGACCTGAATAGCACTATCAAAAGACTTGAAATAATTAAATTTTTAGAGCTCTACACTCAACTGTAGCAGAATATACATTCTTTAGAGTGAACATAGAACATTCGCAAGGATATTCATATACTAGTTCATGAAATAAAGTAAAGCAAAAATAGAGTTAAATTATAGCTGTAATTTGTAAGAAAAAATTACCTAGATGAAACACAAGTATTTTGTGAATAGAAAAAAAAAAAAAATAACAGTAAGAAAGCCCAAGGGACAAAGAAGAAATCACTGGGGACATTGGCAAATCTGTTAAACTGAATGATATTGAAACAAAAATGCCAAAACTTTATGAATGAAACTAACACAGTACTTGAGGAAATTTTATAATTTAAAAAATCTATATTAAGAAATATAGGGTCTAAGTCAGTTATCTAAGACATTTGCAGCTGGAAAAGAAAGAGCAAAATAAAACCACCATTAGTAGAAGAAATGAAATGATAAGGCTAAAGTGAACATTACTGAAGTACAAAAATTAAAGAGAAAATAAATGACATTCAAAGGTTTTTTTGGAAAGGATTAATAATATTCACAAATATCTATGTAGACTGATTAATAAAATGAAGATCTAAATGACCAATAGCAAATTATCCTTGTTTGCAGATGACAAATCTTGTATTTGGAAACCTAAAGACTCAACTAAAAAACTAGGGGAGGGACAGTGGCAGGTAGGGAGTTGGGAGGGATAACATGGGGAGAAATGCCAGATATAGGTGATAGGTTGGAGGCAGCAAACCACATTGCCATGTATGTACCTATGCAACAATCCTGCATGATCTGTACATGCACACCAGAACATAAAGCGCAATTAAAAAAAACTATAAGAATTAATAAACAAATTCAGTAATTGCAAGATATAAAATCAATATATAAAATCAGTATCATTTCTATTTGCCAATAATGAACAATCTGAAAAAGAAATTTAAAAATAATCCCATTTATAGTAGCCACACACAAAATTAAATACCCAAGAATTAACTAAAGAAGTGAAAGATCTCTATAACGGAAAGTGTAAAACACTGATGAAAGAAATTGAAAAGGACACCAAAAAATAAAAAAGAATATTCCATGTTTATGTATTAAAAGAACCAATACTGTTAGAATGCCCTTACTACCCAAAGCAATCACAGATTCAATGCAATCCCTATGAAAATACCAATGACATTCTTACAGAAACAGAAACAACAATCTTAAAATATAAATGGAACCATGAAAGACCCAGAATAGCCCAAGCTGTGCTAAGCAAAAAGAACAAAGCTGGAGGAATCACAGTATATGGCTTCAAATTATGCAATAGAGCTACAGCAATCAAAACAGCATAGCACTGGCATAAAAACAGACACCAATAAAAAAGAATAGAGAACCCAGAAACAAATCCACACACCCACAGAAATTCATTTATTAACAAAGATGCCAAGAACGCACATTTTATTGTTAGCCTCTTCAATAAATAGTCTGGGAAAATTTAATGTCCATATGAAGAAGAATAAAACCAGATTACTCCATTCTCTCTCCATATATAAAAAATCAAATAAAAATGGTTTAAAAATTTAAATCTAAGACCTGAAGCTATGAAACTAATACAGAAAAACATTGGAGAAAATATCTAGGGCATTGGTCTGGGTAAAAATTTCATGAGCAATACCATACAAGCACAGGCAACCAAAGCAAAAATAAACAAATAAAATCACATCAAGTTTAAAAGTTTCTGTACCACAAGGCCACAGTTAAGAAAATGAAGAGATTATCCACAGAATGGGATAAAGTACTTGCAAACTACCCATCTGTCAAGGAATTAATAACCAGAATACATAAATGGTTCAAACTACCATAATATAGAAAAATATAATAATCTCATAAAAATGGGCAGAATATTTGAATAGACATTTCTCAAAAGAAGAAATACAAGTGGCAAATAGTCACATGAAAAGGTTCTCAACATCACTGATCCTCAGAGAAATGCAAATCAAAACTACAATATGACATCAGCTTACCCCAGTTAAAATGGCTTATATCCAAAAGACAGGCAATAATAAATGCTGGCGAGAATGTGGAAAAAAGAAAAACCTCGTACACTGTTGGAGAAAATGTTAATCAGTACAACTACTATAGAGAAAAGTTTGGAGTTCCTCAAAAACCTAAAAATTCAGCTACCATATGATCCAGCACTTGCACTGCTGGGTATACACTCAAAAGAAAAAAAAAATCAGTATAGCAAAGAGATATTTGGATTCCTGTGTTTTTTGCAGCACTGTTTACACCAGCTAAAATGTGGAAGAAACAGGTGTCCACAAGTTTCAGATGAATGGCTAAAGTAAAGGTGGTACATATACACAATAGAGTACTATTCAGCCATAAAAAGAAATGAGATCCAGTCATTTGCAACAATGTCAATGGAACCGGAGAACATTATGTTAAGTGAAATAAGCCAGGCACAGAAAGACATACACTGAATGTTCTCACATATTTGTGGGTTCTAAAAATCAAAACAATTGAACTCATGGACATAGAGTGTAGAAGGATGGTTACCAGAAACTGGAAAGGGTAGAGAAGGGTTTTGGGGGAGGTGGGTGCCAAAAAAAAAAATAGAAATAATGAATAAGACCTAGTATTTTGTAGCACAACAGAGTGACTATAGTCAATAATAACATCATTGTACATTTCAATATAACTTAAAGATTGTAACTGGATTGTTTATAGCTCTAAGGATACTGGAGGTAAGGAATACTCCATTCTCCATGATGTGCTGATTATGTATGCATGCCTATATCAAAACATCTCCTGTACCCCATAAATAGTAGGGTACACCTACTATGTATCCATAAAAATTTTTAAAAATAAAAAAGACCAATATTAAGAATTAAAAAGGAAATATTACTGTAGATTATGAAGATATTTTTTAAAAGTTAGAGAATATTAAAAATTTTGTGATAAAAATTCGATTACAAAAAAATGCCCAATGTGAAGAAATGGGGAAAAGAAAACATGAGTAATGAAATACATTGGGAAACAAGGATAACAGAAACAGAATGATAAATATAATTTATCAGGAATTTCATAAGTAAATATTGTCTAATTCATCAAGGCTCAACAACCTGGATGAAATGCAAAACATTTTTAAGATATCATTACTAAAATATATTCAAGAATACGTGAAAAATGAATAGCCTAGAAGTATATTAAAAATAATGAATTCACAATTAAAAATTCATAAGCCCTGGTCACTTTATTAGAAAACGCTTTCAAATATTTTAAAAAGATATAATAACAATTCTATTAAGAAGTCAGAAAATAGAGTAGAAAATAATACTTTCCAATTCATTTTGCTAGAGTAGTATTATGCTAATACCAAAAGCAGACAAAAACATTGTAAGAAACAGACATTGTAGGCAAACTTCCTCATGAATATAGATTCAAATAGGCTTAGAAAAATAATAACAAATTGCATCAAGCAAACTAATTTATTTCAATAATGAAAGATCAGTTGACATTGGAAAACCAAATCAATTTATCACATTAACAGAATAAAGAGAAAAGCCATAGGTCATTCCAACAGCTGCAGAGAAAGCATTTGTCAAAACTGTAAACTCATTTATGTTAAAAACTTGAAGAAATACAAGAACAATGAAAAACATCCATCATAGAATTAAGAACAAGGCAAACGAATTGGTTATTCATTTAAAACAAACAAAAGAAAGAAAGAAAGAAAGAAAGAGACAAAACTTGGCTCTATAACTCATGCCAGACCCCCCAAAAACCAAATATTATTTTTTAAATTAAAACTATAAAATTTCCATTAGAAAACATAATATATAATTTTTGCAAGAAAGTTGAGGGAAAAAATGTTAACATGTAAATTAAATATCAAAAATTTTAACTTTTGCACTTTAAAACACAGCATTAAAAATTAAAAGGTAAGTATTTACAATACTTATTTCAGTTGAAAGACTAGTATTCAAGTTTACATATATTTTAATTTATACAGTCCAAAATAAAAAAGCAAACAACTTAATTAAAAATGTTCAAAATACAACCAAAGAATATCACGAAGATATTTTTACAGTAATAAAATTGTTTTATATATTGATTATGGTATTGGTTACAAAACTGTGTGCTTCTATTAAAATTCATTACATTCTATGTAATAGCAAATAACTTTTTGTATATGTAAATATAAAAATTGATCAAAATATTTTCACAGGTTCTTCCAAAAAAAAAATGTAAGCCAATATATACATGAAAGGATGTTCAGCATCATTACAATTAGGAAGATACAGGTTAAAACCCCTACACAAGCTACAGTTAAAATGACTAAAAATACCTAGTGTTGACAAGAATGTTTTAGAGCAACTGGAATTTTTATTCATTGCTGTTCAAAGGATAAAATGATACAACCACTATAGAAAATAATCAGTTCACAAAGAATTGCATATACACTTACCAAGTGACACAGTATTTCAACTCATGAATACTTAATCAAGAGATATAAAAATTTGTATTTATGGAAACTCTTGCACTTAACCATAGCATCCTTATTCACAATGGCCCCAACTTAAAAGCAACCAAATGATAGCATGGTGAATGGATACACAAATTGTGGAATAAGCAATGGCTTAGGAGTCAGCAATTATAATTAATAAACTACTTACTATGCACAATATATATGATCCACTGCAACATCATGCCCAGTGAGAGAAGCTATAAACAAGAGTCCATACTGCAAACTTTTGGATATGTAGCAGACTAGAAATGACAAAACTAAATCATGGTAATTTGCTAAGAAGGTAGTCTTATGTTGAATTCATTCACAATAATAACGAAAAATTAATAAATATATTAAGTAAGCAATAAATAATAATAAATCAAGAAGGTGGGAGGAAACACTGGGGTGATGGATTTGTTTATTGCATTGACTATGATGATGGTTTCACAGGTATATATTTATCACCAAACTCATCAAGTTGCACATATGTTAAGTATACACAGTTTTTTAATATCAGTCATACCTCAATAGTGCTTACAAACATACACACACATAAGAAGGCACATTAGTGATTTCCAGGACCCTGGAGGTGACAAAACAGGATAGGAAGCAAGGCTTGGGTGAGGATGACTGAAAAGGGAACAAGCAAACTCTCTGGAGTGATGAAAATATTCTACATCGTGATTGTAGTAGTGGTTATAGGAGGGTATAATTTTGTCAAAACTCACCAAACCAAACGTTTAAAACAAATGCATCTTGTTGTGTACTATATACCTTAATAATATCGATCGAAAATACAAATGCATACAATACACAATTCTAACACATATTTGCTACATGTGGCACATAGAAGATTAAAGAAGAGTTTACAAAAAATATTTGTCAAGGAGCTGTCTAGCCTCCTGAAGAAAAAGAAAATATAATTTTAACCAAACATTGAAGATTGGAGAGATGACTGCTAAAGATGGAGAAATATTGATATAATGACAGAAAACCAGCTGTAAATTGGTAGAATTAAAGGTGAGTAATGGTGAATCATAGGAGCTCAGGAAATTGCACATATCACAGGTGATGAGGATGACATTTCAAGTGAGTAGGTGTTGGTAGACCATGATCCCAGTTAAAGTCCCTCAGAGCAGCAGGCCCCTTGCCAGTGCTATTTATTGGGGCTGGCAGTTCCGGAGCTGTTTCCTTGGGAACCTTTGGTCTAGTTATTTCCAGATATAATGACTATTACTTTCAAGGAGGCCAAAGAAATGCCAGACCACAAAACTGCTTCCTTCTTGCATGGACACCCCAGCTTTAATATTAACCGTTGACTCATTTTTATTACCAGACAAGCCTTTGGCATCAGAAATAAGTCAAGCAAGCACTTAAGGTATCAAGATGTCACCATTGTTATCAAAGTATAAAATAATCACCCAAAGAAAGTTATACTTTTTTTAGAGTTCTCGCCCATGTAAGCAGACCCATCAGGTGTAAAGGTAAACCAAACTAGATGTATATAACACTTATTGTGTACAAATCAATTGCAGAAGCCACTTGGAAACACAAAGTATGTATGTATTAGCTAAAAGTCCAGGAACAAGAATACCATATATATTTTGTTTTTAATTTACCTCCCATGACTACACTTTGTATAATCCTCAAATCCTTCCCAAGGTGAAACTACTTAAAAAATTTCTACTATTAAGAAACGCAAACCAAGAAAAATGTTGACAAATCTGGTACATTAAAACTTGAATCATCTATAATACAAAGGACAGCATAAAAATATTAAAGATTAACCAGAAAAGGATTTTTAAATAGGATTTTAAACTCTTCTAAATTGTGACCAAGACAGCCAGCCTTAATTTTTCCCCCAGCTTGATTAAACTTTGGACAGATTTCCTCCTAACTATAGGCCCCTGACTTTCCTTTACTTTGAGTGTTTACTTTAGAAAACTCGCAACTGTAAATTATTTCTAGCCTCTTTGAGATGTAAATCTTCTTCTAGCTTATTGCAAGCCATACAAACAAGAATTTTGTAAGAACCTGGGAGCCATCATTTGACATGTGATCATCAAAGGAGATAGTACCCCTCTATCCCTCAGTCGCTGTGGAGTGTTGAACTCTCTTTGTTAAGTACCAGTTAGCAAACACTGGTGGCCTAATCACATTGACCAGCCTCACCCTAACTTCCTCCAGTACTTTCCACTAACTTATCCCTGTGCTTAAAACCTCTCCTTCATTTTTGTTCAAAAGATTTGAATTTCATCCCTCTCCCTCACTGCAATATTATTAAATAAAATCTTCCTTGACCTTTTAACATGTCTGGTGCAATTTTTCTTTGACAACCAATAAGAAAATGATAAATGATGCAATAAGAAAATGGTCAAATAGGTTCTTCCAGAGAAAGTGTGAATTACCAATAAACACATGAAAAGATGCTCAATCTCCTCAAGAAAACATAAAATAATAGGACAGTGATATATACTTTATCAATCATCAGATTTGGAAAATTTAATTAATCCAAGAACATATATAAATTACTCAGTTGATTTTAGAGTAAGTAGGGTAAAATTACCTAAAGAATAATTTTACAAGATTACATTAAGGTGAAAATGCCTATATTCTAATTGCAGCAATTTCACTTGTAAGTATGAAAATTAGAAAAATTTTCACACATGCAAAATATGAGCAAAAAGAAATGTACAAGGATATACAAAGATATTCAGCCAAAAAGTGGGAAAAACTAAATGCCCATTAATAGAATATTGGACATCATATATTCATAGGGTTGAATATTATATACTATATATTACCATATTATGGTTAAAATCAACTACATTTGCTAATATGGAGAATTTGCAAAATCATAACAGGGACTGAAAATATATTTAACAAAGACAATTGTGTGATAGTAAATGTAATATTATTTTTGAGACAGGGTCTTGCTCTGTTGCCCAGGCTGGGGTGCTCACTCAAAATCCTGGGCCCAAGTAATCCTACTGCCTTAGGCTCCGAAGTAGTTAACACTACATGTACAAGCCACTGAGCTTGTCGATTTGCTTTTTCATTTCTTTGTAAAGACAGAACCTTGTTATATTGCCTAAGATGGTCTTGAACTACTGGCCTCAAGTAATCCTCCTGCTTCCGCCTGCCAAAGTGATGGGATGACAGGCATGAGCCACTGTGCCCAGTAAATATATGAATTTTAAAATCTTGCCAAGCATATTAATAATATTCACAAATATACCAATTTTATTGAAAATTACAAAAAATATGAAAAGGACAACTAATGAAGTTATTATAGTAGTTATTCACACTGGTGAAGCAGAGTGGGAAGTATGGCTTTGTAATGCCTTTTTCTTTTATCTTGCCCACAAAATAATGAATGTCGTATTTAACATTTCTGTTTCTTTTGTAAGGTAGAGATTGCATTTGACAGAGTAACAGAGTATCAAAGTATAATGGCTTTAATATTCAAATATTTAATGTCTCATGTAAAGCAGCCCTCTCCAGTTTGCTACATTAGCCTTATGCTACTCTGGATCTGGCTTTTGGATCTAACAGGGTGCTTCACCATCTTATCACGTGGCATCCATCCTCAAAGTCAGGAAAACTGCTAAGGCTCTGGTTATCACATCTGACTTACAGTTTAATTTTTTTTAAATGGCAGAAGAGTAAAAATGGTGCTCCTTCCAATTGACTAAGATCCCCTTAAAGAACCTTCCCAGAATTCCCTCCCATACTTTCACTTGACCATATCTAGCAGCAAGTAAGATTGAAAATGTAGCCTTTATTTACAGCAGCAACAGATGAAGGTAATATTTGTAGTCTGCTAAAGAGAATAGATATTTGCTAGGTTATGAGCTATCTTTGCCATAAGCCCCTCAAATACGGGCAAGTTTGGCCAGTTTAAAAAATAAAATGTAAAATTATTGAAATGTGGTCCTGTCCTTTCCTCAAGTAACTAGTAGTCAAGTGGAAAAACATATGTACAAACAAAATATAGAAATGGCATTAAGAAGATATATAAAAAGTGCAGTGGCAAATAGCACAAAAGTGATCCCTGGTGGAATGCAAATTTTCTGACTGTCTAGGAATGGGACAGGATGAAAGAGGATGAAAGACCTTCAGGCGGAGAAAATAACATGTGATAAAGCATCAAAGCATTGCATAGTGAGAATAACATGCACTCTCGGGAATTGAAAGCAAATTCAAAACTTAAATTAACTTATAAAGAGAAAGTTAGGCGCTTGGGTGCATGGAAACTTCTTGGTCCTGAATATCAGCTACTGAACCATTTTACATGAAAACTACCCCTAAAAACTGCAAGGCAAATTCTTTAATAAAGTCCTGAGTGGCACTTGCATTTGATTTGTTAATTTGCTAGAAGTTCTTATGCTTCTCTAAGAAATAAATTGCTATAGGCATCTTACCAAAGAGGAAGATAAAGATGTTTGCTTTTAACTGACACAAGAACAGAAAACCAAACACCGCATGTTCTCACTCATAAGTTGAAAAATGAGAACACATGGACACAGGGAGGGGAAGATCACACACTGGAGCCTGCTGAGGGGTGGGGTGGGTAGGGGAGGGATAGCAGGGGGTGGGGGGCATTGCAGGGAGATAACATTAGGAGGAATACCAAATGTAGGTGGACGGTGGGGATGGATGCAGCAAATCACCATGGCATCTGTATACCTATGTAACAATCCTTCATGATCTGCACATGTACCCAGAACTTAAAGTATAACAAAAAAATTAAATTAAATTATAAATAAATAAATAAATGAGAAAGGTCATATCAGTATGATAACCACTATGGAGAAAATAAAGCAGGATCATGTCAACCAAAAAACAAAACAAAACAAAAACCAAAAAAAAAGTTTGCTCTTACTGTTTTATAAATCTTCAAGTATTTAATTTGTTTTGTATTTGAAGAAGGTAAGATATTAAATATATTTTAGTTGCATATTGACTTTTACCCCAAATGAAAATATTAAGGCTATGTGTAGAGAAATCTAAAACAGTTGCCTAGAAAGACTGATGTTTAATCAGATTTCTTTTTTCGTACTCTATGAAATTTGATTTTCTAAACTATTTCATTTATTAGCCCTGATATATTGATTGTCATTGCTTTGAGTAATTTATTAAATTATTGATTTTCTGATGTTATTTCATGAATTATGCATTTCTATAAAATAATTAAACTAGGGCTAACATTTACTAACATAATCTCTCAACAAGCTTCTGGAATAGATACCATAACAATGACAAGTTTACAGACTAAGAAGTGTTAAACATTGTATATTCTAGCCCTGCTTGTTAAAAATAGGGAGAGATAACTTTCTAAGTATACTAATTATTAGCTATTCATAAACCCTGCAATTTACCACACAGTCTGCACTAAAGTATTTTATAGGAAGATGAGACTTTTTTCTTTCCATGTGTTGGTTATATTTATAAAAACAATTTCAACCACTGTTTGCAATTGAAATTGAAAGAACCAGAATTATATAATAACAAAATCAGCATAGATTTAAAGCCGAAATTCTGGGAATGAAATTTTGCTTTTCCAAACGAGTTTATGAAATTTTAACTTTTCTTTCCTGCTTGCCTTTTCCTAAAACTTGCAGACTGTAATTTAAAGAACAAATAACATACTCATTATTTTAAACATAAAAACATTCTGAAAATCATATTAAATATGAGATTACTTAATTCTTTCATTATAACTCTTTCCATATATGTATGTGTGTGTGTCTGTATATATATGCATACATATACTTTTAAATAATATACTTGTAAATAATCACATATTACTATAATTTTATTTTTGGCTTAGAATCTTAGGATAATTTTCACAAGAATGTAAATATTTTTTCAATACTTTTTTTTTTTAATTGTACTTTAAGTTCTGGAGTACATGTGCAGCTCTTGCAGTATTGTTGCATAGGTACACACATGCCATGGTGGTTTGCTGTCTCCATTCCCCCATTACCTACATCAGACATTTCTTACAATGTTATCCCTTTGAACCTTCCCACCCCCTGCTGTCCCTTCCCTAGCTCCTCACCTTCTAAAAGACTACAGTGTGTGATGTTCCCCTCCTGTGCCCATGTGTTCTCATTGTTCAACACCTGCCTTTGAGTGAGAACATGCAGTGTTTGGTTTTGTGTTCTTGTGTCATTTTGCTGAGAATGATGGTTCCCAGATTCATCCATGTCCCTACAAAGGACATGAATTCATCCTTTCATATGACTGCATAGTATTCCATGGCATATATGTGCCACATTTTCTTTGTTCAGTCTATCATTGATGGGCATTTGGATTAGTTCCAGGTCTTGCTATTGTAAACAGTGCCACAATGAATATATGTGTGCATGTGTCTTTATAATAGAACAATTCATAATCCTTTGGGTATATACCCAGTAATGGGATTGCTGGGTCAAATGGAATTTCTTTTTTTTTTTTTTGGTTTTATTTTATTTATTTATTTATTTATTCCCCATTTATTTATTTTATTGCATTTTAGGTTTTGGGGTACATGTGAAAAACATGCAAAATTGTTGCATAGGTACACACGTGGCAGTGTGATTTGCTGCCTTCCTCCCCATCACCTATATCTGGCATTTCTCCCCTTGCTATCTCTCCCCAGCTCCCCACCCCCCACCATCCCTCCCCTATTTCCCCCCAACTGAACCCAGTGTGTAGTGCTCCCCCCCGTGTCCATGTGTTCCCTTTGTTCAACACCCGCCTATGAGTGAGCACATGCGGTGTTTGATCTTCTGCTCTTCTGTCAGTTTGCTGAGAATGATGGTTTCCAGGTTCATCCATGTCCCTACAAAGGACATAAACTCATCGTTTTTGATGGCTGCGTAATATTCCATGGTGTATATGTGCCACATTTTCCCTATCCAGTCTATCGTCGATGGGCATTTGGGTTGGTTCCAGGTCTTTGCTATTGTAAACAGTGCTGCAATGAACATTCGTGTGCACGTGTCCTTATAGCAGAACGATTTGTAATCCTTTGGATATATACCCAGTAATGGGATTGCTGGGTCAAATGGAATTTCTATTTCTAGGTCCTTGAGGAATCGCCACACTGTCTTCCACAATGGTTGAACTAATTTACACTCCCACCAACAGTGTAACAGTGTTCCTATTTCTCCACATCCTCTCCAGCATCTGTTGTCTCCAGATTTTTTAAAGATCACCATACTAACCGGTGTGAGATGGTATCTCAAAATGGCTTTGATTTGCATTTCTCTAATAACCAGTGATAACAAGCAGTTTTTCATATGTTTGTTGACCTCATAAATGTCTTCTTTTGAAAAGTTTCTGTTCATATCTTTAGTCTACTTTTGAATGGGTTTTTTTTTTTTTTCTTGTAAATCTGTTTTAGTTCTTTGCAGATTCTGGATATTAATTGTTTGTCAGATGGGTAGATAGCAAATTTTTTCCCTATTTAGTTGATTGCCAGTTCACTCTGATGATTGTTTCTTTTACTGTGCAGAAACGCTTAAGTTTAATGGATTCCATTTGTCTATTATGGCTTTTGTTGTCAATGCTTTTGGTGTTTTAGTCATGAAGTCCTTGCCTATGCCTATGTCCTGAATGGTTTTGCCTAGCTTATCTTCTAGGGTTTTTATGGTGTTAGGTCTTATGTTTAAGTCTTTAATCCATCTGGAGTTAATTTTAGTGTAAGGTGTCAGAAAGGGGTCCAGTTTCTGCTTTTTGAACATGGCTAGCCAGTTTTCTCAACACCATTTATTAAACAGGGAATATTTTCCCCACCCATTGCTTGTTCTTGTCAGGCTTGTCAAAGATCAGATGGTTGTAGATGTTTGGCATTACCTCCTCCAAGGCCTCTGTTCTGTTCCACTGGTCTATATCTCTGTTTTGATACCACTACCATGCTGATTGGATTACTGTAGCCTTGTATTATAGTTTTAAGTCAGGTAGCCTGATGCCTCCAGCTTTGTTCTTTTTGCTTAGGTTTGTCTTGGCTATGTGGGCCCTCTTTTGGATCCATATGAAATTTAAAGTGTTTTTTTCCAGTTCTATGAAGAAGGTTAATGGTAGCTTGATGGGGATAGCTTTGAATCTATAAATTACTTTGGTCAGTATGGCCATTTTCATGATATTGATTCTTCCTAACCATGAGCATGGAATGATTTTACATCTGTTTGTATCTTCTCCTATTTCCTTGAGCAGTGTTTTGTAGTTCTCCTTGCAGAGGTCATTCACCTCATTTGTTAGTTGCATTCCTAGGTATTTTATTCTCTTTGTAGCAATTGTGAATGGGAGTTCGCTCATGATTTGGCTCTATGTTTGTCTGCTATTGGTGTATAGGAATGCTTGTGATTTCAGCACATTGATTTTGTATCCTGAGACTGCTGAAGTGGCTTATCAGCTTAAGGAGATTTTGGGCTGAGACCATGGGGTCTCCTAAATATACAATCATGTCATCTGCAAATAGAGACAATTTGACTTCCTCCTTTCCCAGTTGAATACCTTTATTTCTTTTTCTTGACTGATTGTGCTGGATAGAGCTTCCAATACTATATTGAATAGGAATGATGAGATAGGGCATCCTTGTCTAGGCCAGATTTCAAAG
This sequence comes from Sapajus apella, assembly GCF_009761245.1. Classification (NCBI taxonomy): domain Eukaryota; kingdom Metazoa; phylum Chordata; class Mammalia; order Primates; family Cebidae; genus Sapajus; species Sapajus apella. The sequence continues at coordinate 15,885,684 of NW_022436966.1, read as the reverse complement.
GGAATGCTTCCAGTTTTTGTCCATTCAGTATGATATTAGCTGTGGGCTTCTCCTAAATGGCTTTCATTATTTTGAGATACATTCCATCAATACCTAGTTTATTGAGAGTTTTTAGCATAAAGGCTGTTGAATTTTGTCAAAGGCCTTTTCTGTATCTATTGAGATGATCATGTGGTTTTTGTCTTTGGTTCTGTTTATGTGATCAATTACGTTTATAGATTTGCATATGTTGAACCAGACTCGCATCCCCAGGATGAATCCTACTTGATCGTGATAGATAAGCTTTTTGATATGCTGTTGGATTTGGTTTGCCAGTATTTTATTGAAGGTTTTTGCATCAATAATCATCATAGATATTGGCCTGAAGTTTTTTTAGTTGTGTCTCTGCCAGATTTTGGTATCAGGATGATGTTGGTCTCGTAAAATGAGTTAGGGAGGATTCCCTCTTTTTGTATTGTTTGGAATAGTTTCAGAAGGAATGGTACAGCTCCTCTTTTTATATCTGGTAGAATTTGGTTCTGAACCTGTCTGGACTTGGACTTTTTTTGATTCGTAGGCTATTAATTGTTGCCTCAACTTCAGCCCTTGTTATTTGCTTATTCAGGGATTCAACCTTCCTGGTTTAGTTTTGGGAGGGTGTAAGTGTCCAGGAATTTAGCCATTTCTTCCAGGTTTATTGGTTTATGTGCATAGAGTTGTTTGTAGTAATCTCTGGTGGTAGTTTGTATTTCTGTGGAATCAGTAGTGATAACCCCTTTTTCATTTTTTATTGCATCTACTTGATTCTTCTCTTTTTTTCATTTGTATTAGTCTGGCTAGCAGTCTGTTTATTTTGTTGATCTTTTAAAAAAAATAGCTTCTGAATATATTGATTTTTTGAAGGGTTTTTTGTGTCTCTATTTCCTTCAGTTCTGCTTTGATCTTAGTTATTTCTTGGCTTCTGCTAGTTTTTGTATTTTTTTGATCTTTCTCCCCTATCTCTTTCAATTTTGATGATAGGGTGTCAATTTTAGATCTTTCCTCACTTCTCTTGTTGGCATTTATTGCTATAAATTTCCCTCTACACACTGCTTTAAATGAGTCCCAAATTCTGGTACATTGTGTCTTCGTTCTCATTGGTTTCGAAGAACATCTTTATTTCTGCCTTCATTTCATTGTTTATTCAGTCATCATTCAGGAGCAAGTTGTTCAGTTTCCATGTAGTTGTGCAGTTTCGGGTGTTTCTTAATCCTGAGTTCTAATGGTCTTCACTGTGGTCTGAGAGACTGGTTGTTATGATTGTTATGATTTCCATTTTTTTTTACATTGCTGAGGAGTAATTTACTTCCAAATATGTGGTCCATTTTTGAGTAGATGTGATGTGTCGCTGAGAAGAATATATATTCTGTGCATTTGTGGTGGAAAGTTCTGTAGATGTCTATTAGCTCTGCTTGGTTCATATCTGCATTCAATTTCTGGATATCCTTGTTGATTTTCCTGTCTACCTGATCTGTCTAATATTGACAGTGGAGTGTTAAAGTCTCCCACTATTATTGTGTGGAAGTACAAGCCCCTTTGTAGGTCATTAAGAACTTGCTTTATGTATCTGGGTGCTCCTGTATAGGGTGCATATATATTTAGGATAGTTAGCTCTTGTTGCATTGATCCTTTACCATTATGTAATGTGTTTGTTTGTTTCTTTTGATCTTTGTTGGTTTAAAATCCATTTTATCAGAGACTAAGATTACAACCCCTCTTTTCTTTTTATCTCCATTTGCTTGATAAATCTTCTTCCAATCCTTTGAGTCTATGTGTGTCTTTGCATGTGAGATGGGTCTCCTGAATACAGCATGCAGATGTGTCTTTACTTTTTATCCAATTTACCAGTGTATGTCTTTTAATTGGGGCACTTAGACCATTTACATTTAAGGTTAATATTGTTATGTGTGAATTTGATCCTGCCATTTTGTTACTGGCTGGTTGTTTTGTCCATTAGTTGATGCTGTTTTTTCATTGCATCATAGGTCTTTACCATTTGGTAAGTTTTTGCAGTGGCTGGTACTTGTTGTTCCTTTCCACATTTAGTGTTTCCTTCAAAAGCTCTTGTAAGTCAAATCTGTTTGTGACAAAATCTCTCAGCAACTGCTTGTCCATGAAGGATTTTATTTCTCCTTCACTTATGAAACTTAGTTTGTTTGGATATGAAATTCTGGGTTGAAAGTTCTTTTCTTTAAGAATTTTGAATATTTGGCCCCCACTGTGTTCTGGTTTGTAGGGTTTCTGCTGAGAGATCCACTGTGAGTCTGATGGTCTTTCCTTTGTGGGTGACCTGACCTTTCTCTCTGGCTGCCCTTAGCATTTTTTCCTTTGTTTCAACCCTAGTGAATCTGACAATTATGTGCCTTAAAGGGAAGGACTCATGACTTGCTGACTAAAGAGCCCTTGGACCCGGAATAAGCAGTAATACCCAGGTATTGTATTGTGGGCCTTGGGCGAAACTCTGAGACGTGCTGGCTTCAGGTGATACCTGGCACATTCCCAGCTGTAATGGCTATAATGAGAGACTCCTTATTGAGAAAAGCAGACTGGGAAGTAATAGAGGCTTTGTCTTGCACCTTAAGTGTGATGTCAGCCACAGGAAAGTAGAGGATGAAATAGGCTACTGGGATCTCAGCTTCTAGGCCTTGCCTCTTGCAATGACTACTGGAACTTCCCTGGGCCAGAAGGGAGCCAACTACCCTCAAGGGTTAGTGCTAGGCCTGGAAGCATTTACCACAAGCACACTGAAGAGCCCCTGTGTTTGAAGTGAATATCAGTGATAACCTACAGTGCTTCTCAAAGGACTGTGATGGTAGTGGCCACAGGGTAAAACTCCTTTGCCTGTAGAAAGAGGAAGGAAGAGTTGGAAGGGCTGTATTTAATGGTTGAATTGCCAATTCAGCCATAGGACAATAAAACACAGGTAGATCCCTAAAGATTTTTACTCCAGATTGGGGCCTCTGGATGACATCTCTAGACCCTTGTGAGGTGTAGGGGACCTTGTCATTCTGAAGGTAAGAAAACAAGCATGGTTGTCTTCCCCACCTGCTGATTATAGAGCCTGAGGGTCTTCAGTAAACACAGGCAGTGGCCAGGTAGTGGACACTGCAGGCTTTGGGCAAAACCCAGTTCTGTGCTGGCTTCAGGTCTGACCCAGCACGTTTCACTTATTTGTGAGATCTAAACATCAAGTTGTGAGTGCTTGTGTCACCCCACCCATGGCTCCAGGTGGCTTAGAAAAGAGAGAGGGAGACTCTTTTCTTTTGGGAGAAAATAAGAGAACAAGAGTCTCTACTTGGTAATCCAGAGAATTATTCTGGAGTTAATCCGAGACCAAGAAAGTATACCTCAATGAGTCTATAAGAACCACAGCATTGCCTTTGGAGGTGCCTCTAAAGTAGATACAGCTTGGATCATAACCACCAATTCCCTTTGAATGCCTGAAAAGGCTTCCTCCCAAAAAAAAAACTGGTAGAAACAAGCCCAGACTGCAAAGATGTCCACAGATACCTACCTTTTCAAGATCAAACACCAATGAACATCTAAAGCCTAAAACCATCTAGGAAAGCACAACCTCATCAAATGGACTAAATAAGGCATGAGAGACCAATCCTGGAGAAATTGAAATATGTGATCTTTCAGACAGAGAATTCAAGATAGTTATTTCAAGGAAACTCAAGGAAATTTAATATAACACAAAGAATTCTAGCATCTGAAATTAACAAAGACATTGAAATAATTAAGAATCAAGCAGAAATTCTGAAGTTGAAAAATGCAACTGATATATACTGAATAATGCATTGGAATCTTTTACTCTAATTGATCAAGTAGAAGAATGAATTACGGTGGTTGATGAAAGCCTGTCTGAAAATGTGAAGTCAGAGGAGATAAAGTAAAACAAGAATAATATGCAATGAGGCACACCTAAAAGATCTAGAATAATAGCTTCAAAAGGACAAATTTAAGGCTTGCCATAAAGAGTAGTTAGAAAGGGAGATGGGGTAGAAAGTTTATACAAAGGAATAATAACTGAGAACTTCCCAAACCAAGACAAATTTAGCAATATTAAGGTACAAAAAGGTTATATAACACCAAGCAAATTTAATCCAAATAAGACTACCTGAAAGTATTTAATAATATTAAGAGTCAAGCATAAATAAAGGATCCTAAAAGCAGCAAGAGAAAAGGAACAAATAACATACCATGGAGCTCCTATATATCCTGTATATCCGGCAGCAGACTTTTAAGTGGAAACCTGATAGACCAGAGGAGAGTGGCAAGATATATTTAAAGTGCTGAAGGCCAAACATTTTATCTTAAAATGGTATATCCAGTAAAAATATCCTTCAAACATAAATGAAAAATAAAGACTCCCAGACAACGAAAAGCTGAGGGGTTTCAAAAATACCAGACCTGTACTATCAGAAAAGCTAGTAATTCAATCATAATGCAAATGACATTAGTGAGCCTTAAGAAATCACCTAAGGTACAATACTCACTGGTAATAGTATGTATGCAGAAAAACACGGAATATTATAACACTGTACCTGTGGTGGGTAAACTACACTTATTTTGAGTAGAAAGACAAAAAGACAAACCAATCAAAAATAATAATAACTTTTCAAGACATAGTAAAAGAAGATATAAATAGAAACAAAAAAATTAAAAAGGGAACAAAGTTCATGTGTAGAGTTTTTATTAGTTTACATTTTGCTTGTTTATTTACTTGTTTGTTTGCTTGAGTGTTGTAATCAGCTGAAATAATGGGTTACAATATAGCATTTTCAAGTCTCCTGGTAATCTCAAATCAAAACATACAACATATATACAAAAAAAAAAAGCAAGAAATTAAATCACACTACCAGAGAAAATCACTCTCACTAAAAGGAAGACTGGAAGGAAGAAAAGAAGGACGAGGAGACCACAAAACAGAAAGAAATAACAAAATAGCAAGAGTAAATCAAAATTTATTAATAATAATATTCCACATAAATAAAATAAACTCTCTAATCAAAAGACATGGAGTAGCTCAATGGATAAAATAATATGGCCCAATGATCTGTTGCCTATAAGAACACACTTCACTTAGAAACACACAAAGACTGAAAATAAAGGGATGGAGAAAAATATTTCATGCCAATGGAAACCAAAAAAAGAGCAAGAGAAGTTAACTTGATACCAGATAAAATATATCACAAGACAAAAACTTTAAGAGAAGATAATAATGATAAAGAGTCAGTCCAACAACACGATATAATGTTGTAAATGTATGTGCATCCAACACTGGAGCACCCAGTTATATAGAACAAATATTCTTAGACAGAGTGACCTCAATACAAATAAAACTGGGACTTCAAAAAGCTCTATTTCAGCATTAAACAGATCTTCTAGACAAAAACACACAAAAAAAGCATTGCACTTAGTCTGCACTATATAATATATAGACTTAATAGATATATAGTGAACATTCCCTCCAAATGCTCAATATCATTGATCATCAGAGAAATGTAAATCAAACCTGCAATGAGATATCCTATTACTCCAGTTAAAATGGCTTATATCCGAAAGACAGGCAATTAAATTCCTGTGAGAATGCGGAGAAAATGGAAGCCTTGAACACTATGGTGAGAATGTAAATTAATATAACCACTATGGAGAGCAGTTTGGAGCTTCCTCAGAAAACTAAAAATTCAGCTACCATATGATCCAGCAATTCCACTGCTGAGTGTATATCCAAAAGAAAGAAAACTAGCATATTAAAGATATATCTGCACTCCTATATTGGTTGCAGCACTGTTTACAATAACTAATATTTGGAAGCAATCTAAGTGTCCAGCAACAGATGAATGAATAAGGAAAATGTGGTACATATACATAATGGAATACTGTTCAGCAATAAAAAAGAATGAGTTCCAGTCATTTGCAACAACATGGATGGAACTGGAGATCATTATATTAAGAATCGAACACATTTGACCAGTTGGAAATAAGTATAAAATGTAGAAGTAAGACTTATATCCTCTAGTTTGGGATATATTTCACAAGTGGTAAATTTGGGATATAGTTCACGAAAAGTAAAACAGTGTAATAAATCATGTTATGCTCTTAAAACAAGAGTGCCTATGTAATTCAGACTGAAAGCCATAGTAGAGTTTCTTTCAAATACATAGCCTTTTTTCAACTTTCTTTTTTTTTATTGTACTTAAGGTTCTGGGGTACATGTGCAGTATTGAGATATTAGACATCTCTGTGCTGAGCTTCAGGGGAAACAGATCCTGTACCAGGCAAGCCCTGCTATTCCTTGTACCTGCTCTGTGTGCTCCTCAATGGCATCTTCAAACATATATACCTAATATCCCCATTAATACCTTTCTCTCTGATAGCCTTTCTCATCATATCTTTAATAAAACCCATATTCACAGGGTGACAACAATGCCTCTGCTAGTTTTAGGTGCCCAAGCGTTCTAGCCTAATAATTATCTTCCTTAAATAGCACCCTTTTTTACCTATGCTTCTAACAGAAGAACTTCATTGTTGCTATGGATTCTGGACATACACTACTTTGTCAATCCTTGAACCCAATCCTCTCTTTTGCAACAACAGCTATAATCAAAAGTCGCTATTTTATTTTACCTCTTTTCCTTGTTAATAAACAAACACATACACTGAGAATATACTTACCTGGCATCCTGTTAATATTAGTCCTTGGATTTCTGCTGACTTTAATGTTTATAAATGATATAGAGAAAAGCAATGACTATGAACTAACTGGAAATACTAATCAGCCAAAATTTCTGGGGAGGAAAGAAAGAGAGGAAGCTACAGCCCAACACAGGTGGAGTCCAATATGCTCTGTAACTAAGTGGGTGTGTGGTAAATAGAAGATAATAAGGAACCTTGTGAAGAGCACTACACATTGGAGATAAATGATTAAGAAATGAGTAACACCATTCAGTTTAAATGCATCAAGTTTTGGGCATAATTATGGATCAGTCACCACAAAAGTCATTAAATGTGCAGGGCTTCAATTAGACCAGGAAAAGGATAAGACACACTAAAATAGTACACTTAAAAACAGACTTGCATTTCAATTTATTTTAACTTTCATTTAAAAATACTAATGAGATAAGAAATAGAAATGAGATATCAAGATTTGCTGTCAGAGACTCATTTAATAAACTGGAGTGTTTGCATATATGTGTTTTGAGTTATGTGCAATTTAAAGTTTTGATACATATACACTCGTAACTACCACCTCAATCAAGATATATATACTTTTTTTTATCAACTTAGCCTAGAAATTGTTCTTAAATCTCCTTTAAGGGCAACCTCACTTCTTCTATAGGAAGCTTCATTCAGTTATTTCTATATCCATAGATTCATATGGCGTGTACCAGGATTTCATATACACGAAATAATATAGTATATGCTCTGTGTTGGCCACTCTGACTCAGCATTTGGCGTCTGAGATTAATTTGTACTGTTTGGTTTATCAGTACTTTGTGTCACAATTTTTTAATTTGTTATCCCATTGATGGACACTTTGACCATTTTTGTTTGGGGCTATTTTGTGTGTGTTTTTAAAGCATCAGTGAATTTTCTTGCAGAAGTCTTTTTTTTTTTTTTTTTGAACATGTGTATTAATTTGTCTTAGGAATTAGATCATAGAGTAGATAATTATTTCCAACCTCTGAAAACCTCTAGGGTTCCTTGGCTTAGGGCAACATAACTTAAATCTCTGCCTCTATCTTCATATGACTTTTCTGTGTCTCCGTGACCTTTCCATTCCTTATGAGGAAATTAGTCATTGGATTTAGGGCCCACCCTAACACAGTATAACCACCTGTTAACTTAATTAACTGCAAAGACCGTATTTCCAAGTAAGGTCACAGTCTGAAGTCTCAGATGGCATAAATTTGGGTGTATACAATTCAATACACTAGTACTATATACTAATATTATATAGAAATACAATATTTTCTTAAAGATAAGCTTTTTAATGTCCTAGTGTCTCGTGACTTTGCTGAAGTTATTTGTCAGATGCGAAATTTGTCTTATACATTTTCAGGGTTTTTATTTTGCACAATCATGTCTGATCATTAGTGAATAAAGGCAGTATTATATCTTTCATTTCAATCTGTACCTTTCATTTCTTTTTCTTATTTTTATCCTCTCAAAACAGCCTCCAGTACAATAGAAAATAAATGTAATTAGTCTATACTTTTTTCTCCAATTTTAAGAAAAAAGAGCATTGGCTGTGGATTTTTTACAGTGCCTTTTATCATATTAAAGAATGTTCTTTCCACTCCTATTTTCTTGAAATTTTTATCACAAAAGGTTGTTAGGATTTTGTCAAATGCTTTTATTTAACACATTGATGAAAATGATCACTTATTTTCTTTTACTTTGTTAATTAGGTGAAGTTGCATTGATTAATTTTGCATTGTTAAAACATTTTGTATTCTCAAGATAAAATATTTCTTATGATTTATGTTTTGTGCATCCAATTTGCTGATATTTTATTAAAAGTATCTGTGCCTATGTCCATGAAAAATGTTACTCTCTCATTTTAATGTATTATAAAACGTTTATTCACTTGGTACTAGGGTTATGCTGATCTTATAAAGCAAGCTCTATTTTCTAAAAGAGTTGTATATGATTGGAATTATTTATTCCCTAAATAATAGAAAAAATTTACCAGTGAGACTATATGTAATTGGAGTTTTCTCTGATAGAAGGTTTTTGGTGAGTGACATTATTTAATAGATTTATTCATATTTTCATTTATTCTTTCAGTTTATTAAGTGTATTTTCCAATAATTTGCCAATTTGACTAGTTTTTATCTACAAAAGGAGTTCATAATATTTACTTATTTTAATTTTAATGTTTCTAATATCTACAAACAAGATGTCTTTTATTTTCTTCCTGATGTTGGGGATAGGTATTTCTAAAGTTTTGACAATTGTATTTAACTTTCAAAGAACTAACTTTTGGCTTAGTTAAGTCTTTGTTTTTCTGTTCCAGTTTTTCTTTCCTGCTGTCATGTTCTCATTTCCTCCTTTCTACTATTCATTTGTTTCATTTATTTATCTTTTTGTAACTTCTTGAAAATATTCTAAGTGTTGCTTTGGTTCACAGACTAAATTTTGATATGTTGTATTTTCATTATAATTTAAAGTGTTTCCTATTTTTTAACATTTTCTCAAATTTTCCTTTGACTCCTGTGTTACTGAGAAGTATACTGTTAAATTTTCAAGTATTTCAAAACATTCCAGATATCTTTCCGTCATAGATTTCTAATATAATTCTATTGGTGTAAATTAAACACATTCTGTAATAATTCAAGGTTTTGCAAAATATTGAGCACTACTTCCTTTTCCAGCATATGGTATATCTTAGTACATGTGCCATGTGTTGATAATGTGGTAGAAATATTCCTTTATCCTTAGTGATTTTTTTGGCTTAATTGTTCTACAAATACTGAGGCTGAGCTGTTACCAGAGACATAAAGATATGCCTTTCATATCTGTCTTCAAGGAAAGACACATTGCCCACCTGTGAGGAGGTTGGTTAGCTGACAGCCTACAAGTGTTAACTCTTTTAGGTCTGACTCAGCATGTTAAGAATCATGATAATCTCATGGTTACTCTAGCAATGTGATATGAGGACATAACCTGGCCATTTCTCCGAAATGTGGGACTCCTCTAATTAACAATCTTCGCTCTGGATTTCCAGTTTGCCTGGCAATGACGTTGTAAGATCTGCTTCACAATTTCATATCTCATTTGCCAGACATTGCTTCCTCCATGTTTATTTTACATATAATACTTTTCCAGTAATGCACTTCTGACTGCATATCAATATCTGCTTCCTGGAAAACTCAATACATACAGCTGTGAAAATATCACATTTTGCTTGTGCATTTGTGTAATTTTCCATTTATTTATGTCAGTTTTTTACCTTAATACATTTTGAACCTCATTAAATGCATACACAATTGTAATTGTTTTCCTGATGCACTGAAAATTGTCCCTTTTTCTCTCTGAATACATCCTATCTTGAAGACAACTTTGCTGTTATTGACATAGACATACCAATTTTATGTTTGTTTGGTTGGTTTTTGGCTTAATATGAATATGGTGTATCTCTATTTTATTTTCAATCTATTTTTGGTTTATATTAAAATATTTTTCAGATAAAGTAGAGATGAGTGTGTTATCTAGTCTTATAATTCTATCTTAGAGTGTCTAGCGCATTTATGTTTTGACTAATTGTTATATGTGTGTCTGGTTCTATCATCTTGCTATTTATTTTTGTTTGCCTCTGATTTGTGTTCTTTTTTTCTCTGCATGATATCTTTTGGGATAATTACATTTTAGTTTTAACATATTTTAACATATTAATTTTAACATATTTTGTGTTAATTCATACATTTAGTTTTAGCTATACCTGTTCATTGCATTATATCTTACAGGTTGCTCTAGATATTAGAGTATTCTTAACTCATCACAGACAATTCTGAGTTAATATTATCTGCATTATGTAAAATGTAAAAATCTTGAATCAATATAATTCCATTTACCTTTCTCTAGTTATTTGTGCTGTTTTGATACATATTTTGCCCCAGAAAGCTAGTTGTCTTTTTTAAAGTCTTAGAAGATAGTATTTTTGTGTGTGATTCCCTACATGTTTACCATTTCCAGTGCTTTTCCCTCAATCGGCAAGATCCCTTTTTTCATTTGGTGTCATTATTTCTGCTTCTTGAAAACCTTTATATATATATATATATTATATATATATATATTATATATATATATTACATATATATATATATGTAATATATATATGTAATATATATATATATGTAATATATATATTACATACATATATGTTTAGCTACATAGTAAGTTCTCTAGTGGTGATTTGTGAGATTTTGGTTCACCGAACACCCAAGCAGTATACACTGCACCTAATTTGTAGTTTTTTTAATCCCTCATCCTCTTTCTACCCTTTTCCCCTAGTCCTGAAAGTCCATTTTTTTATTCTGATGCCTTTGCATCCTCATAGCTTAGCTCCCACTTGTGAGTAAGAATATACAATGTTTGGTTTTCCATTCCTGAGTTACTTCACTTAGAATAATAGTGTCCAGTCTCATCCAGGTTGCTGTGAATGCCATTAATTCATTCATTTTTATGGCTAAGTAGTATTCCATCATATATGTGTGTATGTGTGTGTATCTCAACAGTTTCTTTTTCCACTTATTGACTGGTGGGCAATTTTGGTTGGTTAAACATTTTTACAATTGTGAATTGTGCTGCTATAGACATGCGTGTGTAAGTATCTTTTTGGCATAATGACTTCTTTTCCTCTGGTTAGATACCCAGTAGTGGGACTGCTGGATCAAATGGCTGCTCTAATTTTAGTTCCTTAAAAAGGCCCACACTGTTTCTAACAGTGGCTGTACTTGTTTACATTTCCAACAGCAGATGTTTACCGCATCCATACCAACTTCTATTATTTTTTAATTTTTTGATTATGGCCATTCTTGCAGGGATAAAGTGGCATTACACTGTGGTTTTGATTTGCATTTCCCTGATCATTACTGATGTTGAGCATTTTTTCATATGTTTGTTGTCCATTTGTATATCTTTTGTTGAGAATTTTCTATTCATGTCCTTAGCCCACTTTTTGATGGGATTGTTCGTTGTTTTTTTTTTTTTTTTTTCTTGCAAATTTGTTTGAGTTCACTGTAGATTCTGGATATTAGTCCTTTGTCAGATGCATAGACTGTGAAGATTTTCTTCCACTCTGTGGATTGTTTGTTTAGTCTGCTGACTGTTCCTTTTGCCATGCAAAAACTCTTTAGTTTAATTAAGTTCCAGCTATCTTTTTTTTTTTTTTTTAGCTGTATTTGTTTTTGGGTTCTTGGTCATGAAATTCTTGTCTAAACCAATGTCTAGAAGAGTTTTCCTGATGTTATCTTCCAGAATTTTTATAGTTTCAGGCCTTAGATTGAAGTCATTGATCCATCTTGAGTTGATATTTGTATAAGGTGAGAGATGAGGTTCCAGTTTCATTATTCTACATGTGGCTAGTGAATTATTCCAGTATTATTTGTTGACTAGGGTGTCCTTTCCTCACTTTATGTTTTTGCTGCTTTGTCAAGATCAATTGGCTGCAGGTATTTGGGTTTATTTCTGTTGTGTCTATTCTGTTCCATTGATCTATGTACCTATTTTTGTACCAGTAGCATGCTGGTTTTTTTTGTGAGTATGGCCTTATAATACTGTTTGAAATGAAGTAATGTAATGTCTCCAGATTTCTTCTTTTTTGCTTAGTCTTGCTTTGGCTACGCAGGCTCTTTTTGGTTCCATATAAATTTGAGGATTGGTTTTTCTAGTTATGTGAAGAATGATGGTGGTATTTTGACAGGAATTGCATTGAATTTGTAAATTGCTTTTGGCAGTATGGTAATTTTCACAATGTTGATTCTACCATCCATGAGAATAGGGGAAGTGTTTCCATTTGTGTCATCTATGATTTCTTTCAACAGTGTTTTGTAGCTTTCCTTGTAGAGGTCTTTTACCTCTTTGTTTAGGTATATTCCTAAGTATTTTATTTTAATATTTTGGCAGGTATTGTAAATGGGGTTGAGTTCTTGATTTGATTCTCAGCTTGCTTGCTGTTGGTGTATAGAAGAGCTACTGATTTGTGTATATTAATTATGTATTCAGGAACTTTGCAAAATTCTTTGATCGGTTCTAGGAGCTTTTTGATTATACGTAATTTCTTACAGTGAAGAATTGATAGTAGAAATTCCTTACCTTTAATTTATGTGAAGCTATCTTTATTTGACCATCAAATTTGGAAAGTATTTTCACTGAATGTAAATTTTTCTTTGACAGATTTTCATCTCTTTAATCCTTTTTTAATTTTTTTACTTTTTATCTGTATATCTTAGGTGTACATATTTATGAGATAGATGATGTATTTTGACACAGACATACAACGTGTAACAATCACAACAGGTTAGTAAATGAGATATTCATTACCTCAAGCATGTATCCTTTCTTTGTGTTATAAACAACCCAGTCACATTCTTTTAGTTGTTTCAAAATGTACAATAAGTTATTGTTGTTGATAGTCACCCTTTTGTCCTGTCAGATAATACATCTTATTCCTTCTAAGTATATTTTGTACCTATAAACTATCCACACTTCTTCCTCTCTCCCCCTACTACCTTTCCCAGCCTCTGAAAACCATTATCCTGTTTTCAATCTCTGTAAGTTTGTTTTCATTCTTAGCTCCTACAAAGGAGTGAGAACATGCAAAGTTTGTCTTTCTGTGCATGTCTTATTTCACTTAACATGATGTCCCTCAGTTCAACCTATGTTATTACAAATTATAAAATCTCATTTTTTTTTCCTATGGTTGAAGAGTACTCCATTTTGTATATGTAGTACCGTATTTACTTTATCCATTTGTCTGTTAACGGGCACTTATAGGTTTTAAATCTTGGCTATACTGAATGGTACTGCAATAAACATGGGAGTGCAGATATCTCTTCAATATACTGATGTCCTTTTTTCTTGTTATATACTCAGCAATGGGGTTGCTGGATCACATGATAGCTATATTTTAGTTTTTTTGTGGAAGTAGAGTTCAAACTGTTCTCCATAATGGTTATGTTAATTCACATTCCTACCGACAGTGTGGAAGGGTTCTTTCCCCCTCACATTTTCTATTGCCTATCTTTTGGATAAAAGCTATTTTAATGGGGCTGATATGATATTTCACCGTGGTTTTGATTTGCATTTCTCTGATGATCAATAATGTTGAGTACTTTTTCAAATAGCTGTTTGCCACTTGTATGTCTTCTTTTGAAAAAATGCCTTTTCAGTTATTTTACCCATTTGGAAATCACATTATTAGGTTTTCACCTATTGAGTTATGTGAGCTTCTTATATATTCTGGATATTAATCCTGTATTAGATAGACAGTTGACAGATATTTTCTCCCATTATGTGGGTTGTTTCTTCACTTTGTTGATTGTTTTCTTTGCTGAAAAGAAACTTTTTAACTTGACGTGATCCCATTTGTCCAATTTTTCTCTGGTTATCTGTACTTGTGGGGTGTTACTGGAGAAATCTTTGCCAATTCCAAAGTCCTGGAGGGTTTATTCCATATTTTCTTATAGAAGTTTCATTGTTTCAAGTCTTAGATTTAAGTCTTTAATCCATTTTGGTTTGATTTTCATATATGGTGAGGGATACATGTCTAGTTTTATTCTTCTGCGTATGGATATATGGTTTTCCAAGCACCATTTATTAAAGAGACTTCTTTATATAGTCAAAAGATTATATATTCTCCAGATGTGGAAAATTTTCTGTTATTATCTATTTGAATTATTTTTCTACTGCTATTTCTCTTTATAACTCCTTTCTAACATTCTTAATTTGCCCTTTAGTGGCTATTTTCCAGAACCTGAAGACATGTTTCATTCTTTTTATTCTTTTGTCTTTTGCCTCTTCTTTCTGTGTGTTTTCAAATAGGTTGTCTTCATACTCACCAATTCTTTCTTCTGCTTGATCAATTCTCTTGCTAAGAGACTCTGATGCATAATTCAATATGCGAAGTGCATTTTTAATCTTCACAATTTCTGCTTGATTCTTTTTTAATTAGTCTTTTTTATGTAGTCTTGAATTTTATTGAGTTTCCTCCTAACGGAGTCACTGTTTTGAACACCAGAGCACCGATGTTTATTTAAGACCCAAGGGCTCCTAAGTCAGCTTGTGGTTATAGATGTCAGTCCAGAATTACTCATTCCAGGCCAGTGGGCTCTCCTGTTGTCCAGATTAGGTATAGAAATGTCATACAGGAGTCAATGCCTGGAATAGGGGATCCCAGAAATCCACTTGGTGATCTACCTCACTGTGGCCAAGTTGTACCCAGGATGCATGACAAGGTCCTCATCTACTCTTCTCTTCCTTTCCTCAAGCAGGAGTCTCTCCCAGCATAGGCACCAAAGCTAAGAATGTGCTGGGTGGCACCTGAAGTCAGTATGGCTCTGATTCTCACCCAAGTGAATACAGCCTGGCTACTACTGCTGATTATTCATGATCCAAGGGCTTTTTAATCAGCAGGTTATGTGTCCTGCCAAGGTCACAGGATCTTTGGGGTGTTGCTTTTGTGGCCAAAAACCTCTGGTCTGGTGGTACCTTTGCCTGAGTTTTGCTCAGGCCCACCGGCTCGTTCCACCTACTTGGCCCAGAAGGCTGCACTCAGCTCATGCTACTGGCCTGGATCACATGCCTACCAAAGGCGAGCCAAGCACTGTGTGGTGAGGAGTGTATGAGTGAGTGAGCATGCGGTATGGCAACTGTGCACAGTCAGGCACCCTGGCTGTGGTGGAGGGGACAGCTCTAGGTTTCAGCATGAGCATTGGCTTTGTGCTAGGCTGCAGCTGGACCAGGAATACTGCAAGCAACTTCCACAGCTGGCACTGGGAAATGTGGTGGTGCCTGAACCAAAAGCTTGGGGAAGGAACAGTGCAAGCACTCCTTCGGCCACTCTAGCTGGTGACTCACTAAGTTGTGTGTCCCCAAGCACAGAACTAGTATTCACCCAGCAATTCTAGTCCTTATGGCCTGGAATGCCTTTCATGTTTACTTAAGACCCCAGAGCCCTTTAGCCTGCAGTTGTGGGGCTTACTGGAAACACGATTCCGACTGCTGGAATGGGTGATTTTCCTCTGGCAAGGGCTGTTCTAAATACTCCCCCTGTGGGCACTGGCTGAGTTCTGCCTTCTGTTGCTTTCCACCATGGCAGAACCACACTGAGTTCCAATGCAAAGTCCCACAATCACTGTGTTCTTTCTCTCTCAAGTGCACAGAGTCTCTCTCTGTGCCATGCAGTCGCCAATAGAATATGCAAGAATGGTGTCGATGATTCAAGACTATTTCATCTACCCTCTTTAATACCTGTTTCCTTAATATAATCTTAAAACCAAGTATTGTGATTACTTCACATGATCATTGGTTCTTATGAAGGTGTTTTTTGTGTGGATAGTTGTTCAATTTGGTATTTCTGCAGCAGCATGGATGATTGCTGGAGACTTCTATTCAGCCATCTTACTCTACCTCCACCTTTCATCTCTTTAAAGATACCATTACATTGTTTTCTTTCCTCTATTATTTTCAAAAGAGACATTTTCAAAATATCCATTTCTCTCTCTCTCTCTCTCTCTCTCTCTCTCTCTCTCTCTCTGTTTTTATTAACTTGACTATTGTATGTTGCGGTGTTATTTTCATCTTATTTTATTCTGGTCAAGATTTGCTGAGTACCTCAGATTTTTATGCTGCTTTTGTTTTTCTTTACCAAACATAGGACAGTTTTAGACACTTTCTTTCTTTCTTCTTTCTTTCTTTCTTTCTTTCTTTTCTCTCTCTCTCTCTTTCTTTCTTTCTTTCTTCTTTCTTTCTTTCTTTCTTTCTTTCTTTCTTTCTTTCTTTCAAGATGGACACTCTTGTTTGCTGAGGCTGGAGTGCAATGGCACAATCTTGGCTCACCACAACTTTCTCCTGGGTTCAAACAAGTCTCCCGCCTCAGCCTCCAGAGTAGCGGGGATTACAGGCATGTGCCACCATGCCTGGCCAATTTTGTGTTTTTAGTAGAGATGGGATTTCTCCATGCTGGACAAGCTGGTCTCGAACTTCATACCTCAGGTGATCTGCCTGCCTCCCAAAGTGTGGGAATTACAGGCAGGAGCCACCGTACCCTTATAGACATTGTTTCTTAAAAAAATTCTTTGAGCTCATTATCTCCTCTTCTTTATAGATTCCAATTACAGTTATGCTTTACAAATTGATAATGGCTGATGCATTTCAGGAGTTCTATTTACTTTTTCAACCTTTTCACACTTTGTGTGCAAATTACATAATTTTTATTTATCTACTTTTAAGTTTACTGGCTTATTGTTTTGTTCATACTGGTCATTTTATTTAAGACACTATACTTTTCAGTTCTGCAATTTCTCTATGCGTTTCTCTTTTATAATTTTCTCTTGCTCTCTTTTGACATTTTATGAGCTATTTAAGATTGAGTGGTTTCATTTTTTAACCACAGAAAATTTATCTTGCAGAAAATTTAACTACAGAAAATAAATTTATTTATTTTAAAATAAATATTTTTTGTTTTAAATAAAATTTCTCACTTTGTGGAAATATTATCATCTTTCTTTTAGATTGTCACTATTTCTTCCATGCTTCCTTCTAAAACAGTTCCTCGATCTTACATTTTACTCCTAATTCAGGTGCATCTGCCTCTCTATTCACTATAGCTACTCTATTTATTATTCCTAATATTAGATTTTTCGTTGCAATATTTCCACCTGGCCATTTTTTTTATATTGTCAAGATTTTTCTATTTTCTTATCATAACAATTATTCTTACTTATGCTTATTTTTAGCTTTCAATCTATAAGTGCTGAGGTTTCTTCTTCCAGCACTCCTTCCCTCTCCTTTCCATCTTCAAACAATTGGAGAGAATCAGCATCAGGGGAAAGGAATTATTCTTAGGTTTAAATGTACCAGCACTGTTAGTTTAGAGTAGGATAAGGGATATTCAATACTAATTGTTTACCAAAAGTTTTTATTCCAGAATGATTTTTCCAATAATTTTTGTAATTAAACAGGTTTCTTCAGTAACATAGAAAGAGAAAGTGTCCCATGGCATACTGGGGAAGAAAAATAATTGAACTTCTGCAATTTTTGCTCCCACCCCTTACCCAGCAATGCTCTGCACTGGACCAGAATATTTAATCTCAAAAAAGCTTTCTTTCCATAGATATTTTTTTTGTCTTGTTGCTTTCTGAATTCTATATTTCTTCACGTAATTTATTTAGGGTTACTTTTTGGTGGAGAAAGTAGCCACTAATTCTCATTCTTCTTCTTGAGAAGTATCATATATTTTTCCTCAGATATATTTGCACTAAAACTAGCATATTTCCTGCAATATACTAGATATGTAATATTTGCTTTTGAGTGAGTAGAGTCTTATCTCCTTTTGATCTTGCTTATCAGGGAATTTAGCCTTGAGATTTGTGATATTCTTTCTTTGGTATGGCTACTCTATTTTTTTTCTTTGTCAGTTCAAGCTTCCCTCTAGCTTATTACAAAGTTTCTAAGCCAGGTTCCATAAATTTTACATATATTATGCCTCTCTCACTGCTTTTATTGCACAAAATTAACTATGTTTATTCCCTTGGGCTCATATAGGGGAACAAATTATTTTAGTTAAAGAAAATGTGATTTTAGTCGATTAAATTGATTGTTTATGTTGAGTCTTGTGACAGAGGGAAATTTATGTCTACTGTTAATTATTGGAAATTGTGTTTCGGAACAAGGAATAAAATATAGGTTTTGTTGTCTTTGTGTATGCATGTATGTGGAGCAAACAATTGTTGAAAACAAGGCTCACATAACAGGAATTCGTTGAAATTAAGTTATAGAAGAAAAGTTACCCCTAATATAGTAACAGCTCAGAGTATCAAAAACTATTTTTATTCTTAATTCTATAATATCCGTAAGAATATGTAAACATTATAAAAATAACGTTTTAACACCCATGTATCCCTTAGACAAGTAATAATATAGAAAGTTTTATTTCTTAGACACTTTCTATACTATTCTTCCCAATCTCATCCCTTTACCTAACCCACTCTGTGTTAAACAGTAGCCTGACTTCACTACCAATTATTTCCTCGCTTTATCATTTTCCATCTCTATATGCAGCTATCAACAATATATTCTTGAATTTTACCTCCTCATAAAGTTTAAATAAATGAAATTATATAAGTATTCTTATATGAGTGACATCTTTAGTTTACCATTATATTTTAAATTTATGTTCATGAAAGTAATTGCAGTTTTGTTCTGTTTTTCCTGAAGTAGACTATTTGCTTTTATGAGTATACTATTTAGTGAACTGATCCACTATTTATGGCTATCTAGTTACTGGTCTTTTGCTAATATAAACCCTGATACTAAATGTATCCCTCTTTTTGTCTCCTGTACAAACACAATCATTTCTTTTGGAAGGACTCCTGGGTCATAAGCATCTGCATACTCTATTTTACTAGGGAGTGCTAACATTGAAACAATTATTTCATGAATTTCTGTATCACCTTATGATTTTCCAAACCATCTCACCTGTCTTTGTAGTTGTGCTATTAGTGTAGACTAAATCAAATAAATCATTAAAATAGAATTCACTTATCACTTTTATCACTTATGCTATCTCCAAATCAAATTTCTGCTGGGGAGAAGTATAATTAGACAGGATTCTAAAAATAACACATGGCTAATTGGATCATTTTGGCATTGTTTATAACAGATATGCTTCCTATGCCTCACTGCCCAATTTATTCAGCTACAGCAATTCATTCTGATAACACAGACAACTAAATTCGATTCCCACATATGTTTAAAATCTTTAGTCACATTTCTCTTCTATGGACACATAGGCATCTGGTATCTATAAAGAAGAACATAATAAACTTTTTATATTTGTACAAAACCATACTGTTGTTTAGGGATCTGCACATTGAAGGAAGATCTCTGCCAGCAAAGATATTTTTCACCTAGAAAACTTTCATTTTCAGGGAAACAGATTATGGGGAGATGAAGTTGTCTTCACAGGTGATAAATTTAACTTTTTGTCTCCTCTTACTAAATTGCATGCCCAAAGTGTGTTTCTCTGAATAGTATTTGTATAGGATAATCATATTATACTTCCTTTATCACAGAACTCATTTAACTTAAAGATTCACTATCAGATTAATAACATCTTCTAGGGTAGTACAAAAATGTTGCTAAATGTACACACATATTAACTACTCCCAAATTGCATATTTTATCTATATGATTATACATTACTTTTTTCTTTAGTAATAAAATTAAAACTTCAGCTTAAGCATGCTTACACTCAGAGTTTAAAGATTCTACAATTCTACATTTGGCCATTAGTGTCTTATCAAAATATGCAAGATATGAATATGTGCATGAATAAGAATTCTGTTACAGTGGTCAGCAAAATACAGGCTGATGGCAAAATCCGACATATGACCTCTTTTAAAAATTTTATTGGAACATAGCCAGGACCATTCATTACCATATTGCCTATGGCTGCTTTTGAATTTTAATGCAAATTTGAAGGTTATGACAGAGATCATATAGTCCTCAAAGCCTAAAATATGTACTATCTGTTCCTTGACATAAAAAAAAGTTTGCTTATGCCTATCCTAGTACATCAGGATTTACTATCATTTCAAAGAATACAGGAAGAAAAAAACAAAAGCAAGCGAAATACAACTATT
Source organism: Sapajus apella (assembly GCF_009761245.1). NCBI lineage: Eukaryota > Metazoa > Chordata > Mammalia > Primates > Cebidae > Sapajus > Sapajus apella. The sequence goes on along the minus strand of NW_022436966.1, from coordinate 15,865,291 downwards.
TCTAAATTTCTTTATTAGTCTCGTTGTTTCCTTTTATTTTTAAATCTTAATTTAGTTAAGTATTACTGGATATTAAACTTTCATTTCTAAAGGTTAGTTAGGTGATTTTGACTGGTAGATGTTTGGTATCTAATCAACAATTAGTCTCATCATTTTAATAGTCACTCAAACTGTTCAAGTATTCTGATTACTCTTCTAAGTATATAATAGATTATAGGATTATTTTCAATTATAATAAAAGATATATGAAAATTTAGAAAATAAATGGCCAGTTTTCAACCAGTATTTTTTTAAAAAAAGGAAGAAAATGTATAAATATAGGAATTTGCAGAGTAACAGAAAACACCTTTAAGCAATAAGTCAAATAAAAGTCAAATAAGTCAAATGGGCTTTGACCTCAGAGAAAAATTAGATAAAATTGGAAATGTCATAGCCATTGTTAAAACTGCTGAGTGAGTTTAAGTGTTTTCAAAATAATCCTGTGAATTTCACAAAATTATTCACAGAAGACTAATTAAGAGTCTAACTGTGTCATGTAATCTTGATAGGTGAGAAATGTTACCTCTGGTAAGATTTGGTAGTCTGTACACATTTCACAATGTTCTATTTTGCTAAACTCAGTAACAAGAGAGACAAGTGTTAAAACTGAGTCTCCAACGTCCTGCGTTCCTAAATGACTACATTTTCTGATCCACGTAGGATAACATTGGTGAACGTTATTGTGTTAAGCCATTTAGATTTTGGATTTGCTTTGTTCCATCAACATATCATAGCCTACCTTTACTCCAACCACTACCAATCTCATTCTGTTATATAATCTATAATATCTGATGACTCCTATTGCCTTTAATTATATACCAGAAAAGTGACAGGTGGTTTGTAAATATTAAAATTTTATTTGAATATTGAACCATAGCATAATATTTAAAAGACATGTTAAATAGCAATTATCAATGCCCTTCAGATATAGACCACCAGGAACATATGTGAAGTTATTCAATTTGGGTTTATTATTCATTGCCATTAGGAGAACATACAAGGGGAACTGTGATGTCTCCGTAAAAAAAAAGGTGTTTAAAAACTATTATAGGATTTAGAATTGGTAAGTAATTTGAGGGGGAGTGTACAGAAATTTTCTGTAGATTGGATGCTTTCAGAAAGCAATAGCAATCTATGATGGGTTATCTCAATAAATCTTAGTTAGACAAAGAGGAGATTAGGAAAAGGATAAGGTTGTATTTGGAAAAGTAGCAACTTTTCATTTTGGCTAAGAGAGGGGTGTTTGGCATTGTGTGGGTGACACAGTAAATGGGTCTTTGACTATGCATAGACAAGGTTATGAAGTGGTCCTTCTTTGTCTCATTTTATCTTGGTCCCATAGTAACCTTGTCTGAGATTGATATTTTGTGAAATTATTTATGTCTTAAGAGAATATCATGGCCTATTCCAAGTGCAAGGCCAATTTCCAAATTTACATACCACTCTTTTTTCTTTCTCAATTTAAAAATACAAATTTAAATTTGAAAAACCATCTTGTGAAGTATCACCAAGAAAATAACACAACCATGGTTCTAATAGGATAGAAAAATTGTTTATATTAATATATGTCTATGTGGACATAAGTACAGGTAAAGATATTTACAATATACTGTTCCATGAAAGAGTGTAAGGTTTCCTCTTGATATTAGCAATGAGATCTAAATTTCAGAAAAAATATAGTGTTTATATCATAGAATAAATAAAATATGATATGTGTTCATGGATAGCCCATAACCTGCATAATGGTTGAAATGACTTTAATAAGGCATTAGGAATGCTGTTGCTGATACTCCTTGTGAGAATTCCTGTGTTAAGTGCTGGGAAGATAGTTGGGTTCTGAGCCTTGGACTTAGTCCCTATTACTATTATGATGAAAGGCATATTAGCTTTCTTTTTTTTTCCAGATAAATGTGAAAAGGACAAATATTATAAAATCTACCATATAGCTAATTCAAACTTTTGGTACACAGTGGTGTCAAATCATTATGTCAGTATTAAAAATCGTGGACTTTTAAACATTTTTTTAAATTGTATTTTGAGTAGTCACACTCTATAATTTTAGTTTTTTGACAGTATTTCTATTTCAACATTCAGATCTATCCTCACACATTTACTTTCTTCTTTCTGAAATTTTATTTCAAGGATAATAAGAATAAAAATAAAACCAAAATTACAAAGACAAAGGTAATTTGAAGGAATTTTCAGTGGACAAATAGCTTGATAATTTTCTGGATGATAGAAAGTAGATTGGAGAAACTGGAATATCTTAGGGATCAGAAGTAGGTTTTCCAGATAAAAAACAAGAAGCTCACTTAAAATTAAATTTCAGATAAGTAAAACATTTTTAGTATAATATCCCAAATATTGTATGGGGTATAGCTTATAATAAAAAAAAGTAGTATAACTGTGTTTCTTGCAATATATGGTGTTTCAATTTTAAATTTTATGTATTTATTTATACCTTTATTAATCTGACAGCCCTAGTTCAAAGAAAACTACTATTCTGAGAGACATTTGTGAAGACTGTTAATTCATAACTTTCAAAGATGGCATTGAAAAAATAACAGTGACACAATAAGAAAGTAATCTTGGAAATGTAATTGCTGAAATGTAAAGGTGAATTGTATGGAAGTGAATATGAAAAAGAAATTCCTTCAGAACATGACATGGACATGGCAAATATGAGGAAGAAAATGAAATGTCCAGTGCAAGCCTTGGCTAACTCTGACCCATGGGCTAATGCTGCCTACTGCCTATTTTCTTTTGGTCTGCAGACACCACTCAGGTGGGTTAGCACTGTGAGTCCCAGAAACCCAGGCAGGGCATCCCGATCTGTCCATTCCTCTCCACTCGTGCCTGCCTCTCTATGTGATAGCCTGAAGTGCTTAAGCTCTGAACTGGTCATCCCCTCTATGTGGGAGACTCTAGTTGGCAATTACTAGACATCAAGAAGTGAAATCTTGGTTGGGGACTCAGAGACTCAGAAATTTTCTCACCTCAAACTTCTGTGCTAGTTGTGAAAACTGGGCTCTCCTGAGAGAAAAGAGGGCATGTCTGGACCAGGGTGTCACTGAATCAGTGAATGAAACTGAACAGGGTGGTTCTTGGCCTCACATCTCACCTACCTCATCCACACATTTCTCTGTCTTTGGATGGTGGCTCTATGTTCTTCATACCAAAATGTTGCTAGATTCCAGCAACTGGGTGCAAAAGACACCTGCCACTTGTGGAGTTCATCCCAGGCTAGTAAGAGTGGGTAAAGCAGGGGTTTCTTTCTCATTAAGAAAGCTCCTACATAATATTTTTGATGTTGCCACTTCACTAGTAAAAACTACAGCCAAAAAAAATGAAAAAAATTAAAACATTTTTAGACATGCAAGGACACTTTTTTTTATTTTAAGAAGTTACTTAGAGATGTAAACTCAGGAAGAAGACATAATAGGAAAGCAGTAAAAAATATATCTCAGGAGAGTAGTGAAGAGAGAATTATTCATGGATGATAAACCTGCCACAATCTATGCTCCATAAGTCTAGAATTGGCAAGGGATGGAGGACTCTGGAGGAGAGGTTTATGTGAAAGAAAAATAATATTCCTCAAAAATTAGAACAATTGAGAGTTTGGAAAAAATGGAAATATGCTGGAATCTATTAGGGGAGCATGAAAGAATATAAATTTATTTGAACTTGACATTTGACTCATTTTACATTGTGTTAGAGTGTTTGAAGTGTAGATAAGTCAATGGAATCTTAACACAATGCTGCTGTGGCAAAGAAAAATATAGTATCAATATAATTTGACATTGTTTATTTCTTTTGTAACTTTCATAATCATACATTAGTAAATCACAGAAGAATTAATTATAACTATAAAACAAAATAAATTTCCTTACACTATCAGGCTTCTCATAAAGAGAGAGATTAATTAAATGAGTGGAATGTAGAACAGGCAGCTAGAAACCTAAGAACTAGCATAGAATTTAAAAGACAGAAGTTTCACACAAATTCCTGAAAGAAAGGAGAGGCTGCTTCATTTCTAGTGTCTGAGTGATTCAAAGAAAGGATACGAAAAGGTTTGGAGAGTGGAGTGTTTGATGTTACATTATCAGTATCTATAAATTTTATTAATATTAAACACAATAACCTCTTGCTTTCAAGTGTGACAACTTGAAAAAAAGTCTTATTGGTGCTACTTTTAGAAAAGAACATAACATAAGAACAGCAACAGAGATTTTATTTGCTGATTGGTCACTACGTTAAAAATATCTAGTTGAGGGACAGAACAAGGTGTCAGAATGGAAGGCTCCACTGAGTGTCCCCCCACCCCTGCACGCCCTCGCCTGCAAAGGACATCAATTTAACAACTATCTACATTTAAAAAAGGCACGTTTATAAGAGCCAAAAATCAGGTGTGCACTCACAGTACCTAGTTTTAACTTCATATTGCTGAAAGAGACACTGAAGACTAGGGAAAACAGGCTTGAATCATTGACACAACCCCTCCTCCATCTCCTGGCAGCAGCCACATGGTGTGGAGAACATTTCTGTGCCCTGGTTATAGGGAGAGTGCAGCAATTGTGATACATTGAACTTATTGCTTCCTATTATAATAGAAAACAAAACTGAACCAAACTCAGCTGATGCCCACCCAAAAAGGGAGCATTTAAACCTCCCCTAGCCAGAGGGAGTCTCTGGTCCCAGGAGTCCAAATGTGGTTCCCACAGCCTTGCACTAAAGTGCCCTGGCTAACAGAATAAACATGAAAGGCAGTCTAGACCACAAAGACTGCAATTCTTAGGCAAGTCCTTGTGCTGAATGGGGCCGAGAGACAGGGGACTTGGTGGGGAGGGTGTCAGGGGACACATAAGTCACTATGACACTAGTCAGGGAGGCTAGAAGAGGACTGGTATCACTCCTTCCCTAACTGCAGGCTATACAGCTCAGAGGTTCAAAGAGACCCCTTCCCTCCACTCGAGGAGAGGGAAAAAAAAGAGTGAGGACTTTAGCTTATATATTGGATACCAGTTCAGCCACAGCAGAACAGGGCACTGGTCAGAGTCCCAAGGCTTTCAGACTCTAGCTCCTAGATAATATTTCCGAACACATACTTGGCTAGAAGGGGACCTGGGCCTTGAAAGGATAATTCCAGCTCTGGCAGAATTCATTACCTGCTAAATGAAAAGCACTTGGGCCCTGCATAAAAAACAGCAATTACAAAGTATTACATCAAAGGCCTTGAGTGAGACTCTGAGACCTGCTGGTTTCAGGTGAGACTCAGCACATTTCCAGCTACAGGATGAGGCTTCTTTCCCTTAAGGAAAGCAGAGGTAAAAGTAAAGGTGACTTTGTCTTATACCTTATGTGCCATCCAGCTCAGTCCCAGTGGGGATAAAGCACCAAGCAGGCTCTTGTGGTTTCTGATTCCAAGACTTGGCTCTTGGACAGCATTTCTGGGCCTGTCCTGGGCCAGCGGGAGCCCACTGCCCTGAAGGGTGAGTCTGAGGCCAAGCATCACTCACCACAAGCTGACTGAAGAGCCCTTGGGCCTTAAGGAAACATTGACTGTATTCTGGCAGTACTCCCCACGGGCCTGTGGTGGTGGTGGACATGGCATGAGGCTCCTCTGCCTTTGGAAAAAGGAAAGAATGGGAAAAACTACATTTTATGGTTTCACTGCCAGCCCAGCCTCAGTATAATAGAACACCACATACACTTCTAAAATTTTTGAATTTATTTTCTAACTCTCAGTCAGCAGCTCTGGACCCACCCAGGGCCCAGGGGAACTTGCAACCATGAAAGGAAGAATGCAAGGCTGGCTGGCTTTGCCACCTGTAGATTGTAGAGCCTTACATTTTTAAATGAAAGTAGGCCATAGCCAGGGAGTGGTTATGGCAGGCCTTTTGTGAGACCCAGTGCTGTGCTAACTTAGGTCTAACCCAGCACAGGCCTAGTGTTGATGTTTACAATGTTGCTTTTATTACTTCACCCCCAGCTCCAGGTGGCTCAGGACAGTTTCTTTAGGAGAAGGTAAGGGGAGAGAACAAAGAGTTTCTTCCTGGTAATCCAGAGAATTCTTCTGGGTCTTGTCCAAGACTATCAAGGCTGTACCTCTATGAGTCTGCAAGAACCACAGTATTACTGAGTTTTGGGTGCCTCTTATAGTAGATACAGCTTAGGTTACAACACTCAAGTTGTTTTAAATATCTGGAAAGGTTATTAAGAAGGGCAGGTACAAGCAAGCCCAAATGGAGAAAGCTACAATAAATAACTAACTTTTCAATCCGTAGACACAAATGAATGTCTGCATGTGTCAAGACCATGCAGAAAAACAGGATGTCACCAAATGAGCTAAATAAGGCATCAGGGACAAATCCTGGAGAAACAGACATATGAGATCTTTCAGACAAAGAATTCCACATAGCTACATTGAGGAAACTCAAAGAAATTCAAGGTAACATGGAAAAGAAATTTAAAATTTTGTCAGATATTTTAATAAGAAATTATAATTATTTGAGAGAGTCAAGCAGAAATTCTAGAGTTAAAAATGTGATGACATGCTGAAGATTCATCAGAGTGTCTTAATAGCAGAGACTCTGATTTGATTAATTAATCAAACAGGAGAAAGAATTTGTGGGCTTGAAGACAGGCTACTTGAAAGTACAATGTCAGAGGAGACAAAAAAAAAAAGAATAAAAAGCAATGAAGCATGCCCACAGGATCTAGAAAATAGCCTCAAAAGGACAACTCTAAATTATTGGCCTTAAAAAGGAGGTAGAGAAAGAGATAGGGGTAGAAAGTTAATTCCATTGGATAATATCAGAGAACTTCCCAAATCTAGAGAAAGATACCAACATTCAAGTACAAGAAGGTTATAAATTACTAAGCAGATTTAACCCTAATAAGACTACCTCAAGGCACTTAATAATCAAACTCTCAGAGTTCAAAGATAAAGAAAAGATTCTAAAAGCAGCAAGATGAAAGAAATAAATAACATACAATTTAGCTCCAACATGTCTGGCACCAGACTTCTCAGTGAAAACTTCATAGACCAGAAGAGGAGTCTACAAAGACATATTTAAGGGGTTAAAGGGAAACAAAACCAAGAAAACAAACTTACTTAGAATAGTATATCTGTGAATATATGCTTCAAAAATGAAGAAGCAATAAAGACTTTCCCAAACAAATGAGGTAGATTTCATCAACACCAGATGTAATTTATAAGAAGTGATAAAGGGAGTATTTAAACCAGAAAGAAAAGATGCTAATAAACGACAAGAAATCATTTGAGGGTGCAAAACTCTCCAGTAATAGTAACTACACACACACACACACATACACACACGCACGCACCATAGAATATTATGACTGTAGTTGTGATGTATAAATAAAAACTACTCTTAAGTAGAAGACCAAGCAATGAACCAATCAAAAATAATAACTAAAGCAGCTTTCCAAGAGACAGAGTACAGTAAGATATATTATAAATATACATACAAAGGATATGCAAAAAAAAATGGTAAGAGACTAAATAATATTGCATGAGAAACTCACCTGCATTAAAAAGAAGACAGGAAGGAAGGAAGGGAGGAAGGAGGGAGGGAAGGGAAGGGAAGGGAAGGGAAGGGAAGGGAAGGGAATGGAAGGGGAGGGGAGGGGAGGGGAGGGGAATGGGAGGGGAGGGGAGGGAAGGGAGGGGAGGGAAGGGAGGGAAGGAAGAGAGAGAGGAAGGGAAGGAGAGAGGGAGGGAAGGAGGGTAGGGAAAGCAAGCAAACAAGGAAGGAAGGAAGGAAGGAAGCAAGGAAGGAAGGACAAAACAATCAGAAAACAAATAAGAAAATGGCAAGAGTAAGTTGTTACTTATCAATTATAACATGCATGTAAATGGACTAAACTCTCCAATCAAAACATACAGAGTAACTGAATATATGAAAAAACAATATCCAATGACCTGTTGCCTACAGTAAACACACTTCACCTACAAGGACACACATAGGCTAAAAATAATGAGACAAAAGATATGTCCCATGTCAATGGAAGCCAAAAAGGAGCAGTAGTCACTATAATTATATAAGACAAAATAGATTTCTAGGGGAAAACTGTAAGAAGTGACAAAGAGGGTCACTATAACGGGGACAGTTTAGCAAGAGGATATAAAAATTTTACATATATATGCACCCAACATTGGAGCACTCAGATATATGAAGCAAATATTATTAGAGCTAAAGAGAGAGGTAGCTCCCAATAAAATAACTTGAGACTTCAACAGGCCACTTTCTGCATTGAACAAATCTTTCAGATAGAAAGTCAACAAAGAAACATCAGACTTAATCTGAACATAGATCAAATGGACCTAATAGATATTTACAGAACATTTCGTCCAAAGACTGCAGAATACACATTTTTTTTCCTCAGCACATGGATCATTCTCAGGGATAGACAATATGATAGGTCACAGAACAAGTCTAAAAACATTCCAAAAAATTGAAATAATATCAAGCATATTATTGACCACAATGGAATAAAACTAAAAATCAGTGAGAGGAATTTTGAAAACTATACAAATTCATGGAAATTAAACAATATTCTCCTGAATGACCAGTGGGTCAATGAAAAAATTAAGAAGGAAATCTAAAAATTTCTTGAAGCAAATGATAATGAAAACACATCATATAAAAACCTATGGAATACAGCAAAAGCAGTACAAGGGAAGTTTATAGGTATATATGCCTACATCAAAAATGAAGAAAAACTCAAAATAAACAACCTAACAATGGATCTTAAATAATTAGAAAGGTAAGAGGAAACCAAACTCAAAATTAGTAGCTGAAAAGAAATAATAAATATCAGAGAAGAAACAAATAAAATTGAAGAAAACAATATAAAAAAAATAATCAATGAAACAAAAAGTTAGCTTTTCAAAAAGTTAAACTAAATTGACAAAACTTTAGCCAGGCTAAATAAGAAAAAAAGTGAGGATCCAAATAAATAAAATCAGAAATGAGAAAGAAGACATTATAACTGATGCTACAGAAATTCATTATTGGCTGCTATGAGCAACATTCCAATAATTTGGAAAATCTAGAAGAAATAGATAAATTCCTAGACATCATATAACCTGCCAATATTGAATCTTAAAGAAATCTAAAACTTAAACACACCAATAACAAGCAATGAGATCAAAACTGTAATAAAAATCTCTCAGTAAAGGAGAGCTCAGGACCTGATGGCTTCACTGCTGAATTCTACAAAACATTTAAAGAGTAACTAACACCAATCTTTCTCAAACTGTTCCAAAAAGTAGAGGAGGAGAAAATACTTCCAAACTTATTCTGTGAATTCAGTATTACCTGGATAACATAACCAGACCAAAACACATTTTAAAAAGAGAAAACTGCAGGCTAACATCACTGATGAACGTCGATGCAAAATCTTCAACAAAATAATAACACATCAAATTTAGCAATATATTAAGAAGATTATTCATTATGACCATTGGGATTTACCCCAGGGATGCAAGGATGGTTCAATGTACAAAAATCAATTGATGTACTACAGAATATCAACAAAATAAAGGACAGATACCATATGATTACCTCAATTGATGCTGAAAAAGCATTTGATAAAATTCAACATCTCTTCCTTTTTAAAACAAACAAACAAAAAAAATAAAAAACTTTAAAAGCCTGGGACTAGAATAAACATACCTCAAAACAATAAGTCATATATGACAGATCTACAGGTAGTATCATACTGAATGGGGAAAACTGAAAGCTTTTCCTCTAAGATCTGGAACATGACAACAATGCCTGCTATTATTTAATATAGTATTGGAAGTCCTAGCTATCAGACAAGAGAAATAAAGGGCATCCAAACTGGAAAAGAAGTCAAACTATCCTTGTTTGCAAATAATATGGCCTTATATTTGTAAAAACTTACACTCCACCAAAAAACTATTCGAAATGATAAATAAATTCATCATTTTGTTGAAGGATACAAAATCAGCATACAAAAATTAGGAGTATTTCTATATGCTAACAGTGAACAATGTGAAAAAGAAATAAAAAAGTAATCCTATTTACAATAGCTACATGTAAAATTAAATACTTGGAAATAATTTAACCACAGAAGTGAAAGGTCTCTATAATAAAAACTATAAAACATTAATGAAAGAAATTAAAGGGTGCACCAACTAATGGAAAGATATTTCATGTTCATAGATTGGAAGAATCAATGTTGTTAAAATGTCCATACTACCTAAACAAATCTATAGACTTGATATAGTTCCTATGAAAATGCCAGACATTGTTCACAGAAATAGAAAACAAAATTTAATTTATATGGAACCACAGAAGACCCAAAATACACAAAGCTATTCTAAGCACAAAAAAAAAAAAAAAAAAAAAAAAAAAACCTGAATAAATCACATTATTTGACTTCAAATTATACTACAGAACTATAGTAACCAAAAATCATGGTACTGGCATACAAACAGACACATAAACCAATGGAACATGATGGAAAACCAAAAAACAAATCACACACTTAACAGCAAACTTATTTTTGACAAAGTTTACAAGAACATACACTGGAAAAGACAGTCTCCAAAAAATTGTGCTGGAAAACACTCTATAGGGAAATAATAATAATAATCTGATTAAAAAGTGGGCAAAATATTTGAATAGATATTTTTCAAACGAAGATTCACAAATGGCAAACAGGCACATGAAAAGATGCCCAACATCACTGATCACTAGAAAAAAAGCAACTATAATGAGATATTATCTCATCCCAGCTAAAATCACTTTTATTTATAAGACAGTCAATTACAAATGCTACTGAGGAGGTGAAGAAAAGGAAATCCTTACACACTGTTAGTAGAATTGTAAATCAGTACAACTTTTCACTATGGAGAGAAGTTTGGAGGATCCTCAAAAAACTAAAAATAGAGCTACAATATGATCCAGCAGTCACAATGCTGGCTGTATACCCAAAAGAAATAAAATCAGTATATTGAAGAGATATCTGCACTGCCGCATTTCTTGCAGCACTGTTCACATTAGCCAAAATGTAAGCAACCTAAGTATCTATCCATAGATGACTGGATAAGGAAAATGCAGTACCTATACACAATGGAGCTCTATTCAGTTACAAAAAAGAAAGAGATCCTGTAATTTGCAACAACATGGTTGTAACTTGAGGTCACTATGCTAATAAGCCAGACAAAGAAAGACAAATGTCACATGTTCTCACCTATTTGTGGGAACTAAAAATTAAAACAATTGAATACGTGTAGCATAGAGTGCTGTTTACCAGAGGCTGGTAGTGGGAGGACAGGGGGAGAGGTGGTTATTGGCTAAAAAAAAAAAAAAAAAAAAAAATGAAGAAGTATATTTGATAGCACAACAGGGTTATTATAGTTAATAATAACAAAATTTTACATTTTAAAATAACTAAAAGAGTATAATTGCATTGTTTGAAACACAAAGAATAAATGCTTGGGAGGGGATGAATACTCCATTTTACATGATGTGATTATTACATACCGTGTTCTTGTATGAAAACATCTCATGTACCTCACAAATATACTCACCAAAAATTAAAATTAAAAATTAACAAAAAACCTCACAAACACAAATATGTACTGATTCTTTTACTTTTTAAATTTTATTTTGTCCTCACAATGATTCCACTAAGTAAATATTATGATTCTTATTTCCATGTAATGAAACTAAGGATCTGAGAGCAGTACCTTTGCTTAAGATTATGAAATTGTCAAAAAAAAGTCATGATACAAACTTAGGCTTGTGTGATGCCTGAGAAACTAAATATCAAAATGTAAAATGTCACTTATGGCAATCGATCTCAGACTCACCACCTCTTCAGCAACCAGCCTGAAGAAATCAGACCATAAGCTCTTCAGCAATCATCCCAGAATCATCAGAACTTGGTAAATGACTCCTAGCTTCCCTATCCTCCCCAGTCTCCTCTGTGTCCAACTTAGGACCAGCCAGAGAAAGCCAAATAGGCTCTCAAGCCAATCACATAAGATGCTCTGCTTCTAGTGTGCGCACTTTCAATTACCTCATACCAGTAACTTCCAAGCAGAGTATACCTGAAGTGTGAGCTCTCTCTCTCTCTTTCCCACCATAAAGTTTTCCCACTTCTCTGCCTGGCTGAGTCTGCTAATTTTCAGTGCAAGTTGCTAAGTCCTTTTCTATAATAAGCCCTAAATCCTCTGTCTGACCTCATTAGAATGGGCCGAATTCACTTACACGTATCAAATTCTGTAATTTCAGCCAGCCATTCTGCAGTAAGGTTTAGATTTCTAATGTAACAATTAATTGCTAGTTATCTTAAAACTTGCTTGTGGAAGGCAAAGTTTTATACACAAAAATGAAAAGGAAAATATTTAGAGGAGTTTTTCTCCTCTTAGATAATTTGGATTGGTAAATTGTTGAAAAATATAACTACAAATAATTATTCTAATCCTTAAATTGAACTTGTGTGGTTGGAGGAAGATATCCAGAGTCAAACGACCTGCTATATTGTATTCCTTGGCTCCGTTCTAACGTCTAGTACTGTTATAAGTCAAAAGCACTAGCAGTGCTCAGATGTAGCTGAAGATTGTGGTAAAGCAAAGTGTTTTCTGACTCTAATAGCTTTCTCTCTGCAAATGAAATGAAACACAACAGGAACAAAAAGAAAGCTCCTAAATATAGCCAAAAAAGGTAAGGTATACAGAGAAAAATGATGAATATGGAATCAATGTGTGAGATATGTTTCAGACAAAGTAGGAGAGATTCAATCTCCATCCCTTCCTAGAGTAGGTTATTTTAGGCCACTCAACATGTGATTTATTTCCAGAATCCCATATTTATTTCTCAAATGATGTTTCTGAGAAAATCAGTGTCTCCAGAGGTTATGAGTTGCTCTCCAAAAGGCAAAAAGTAGTCTCTTTTCAAATAAAATGTGAACAACTGTGTTACACAAGTTTAAACAAGTTTCTTGCCTATGTGAAGTGATCTGAAAATATTTCTTCACATTTTCCCAGTTCATTTCCTAGGGTCATGTGTTCAAAAAACATAGTTGAATTACTATGCTTCACTGGGAACCATCTTAACATCATCACTGCCTTTCAATATTCCATTGCAATGAAAACGTGCAGAATTCCAAGACTTAGAAAGGGCCAAGAAATTACCTTTTTAAATTTTTAAACAAGATACAATTGTTTATCTTGAATTTGGTGCAAGATCAAAGAAAGGAAATCCTGGTGTGACAGAGTAGAACAGTGATTAAAGGTTGGGGACATGGAGCCAGACTACTAGGTTTATATTGTTGGGTTTGCTGTTTTGTGGCTTTAGAAAAGTTATTAATCACTTCATGCCTTAGTTTTATTTTCTATTGAATATTATTGAGAGGATTATATAAAATAAATTACTATATGTTAAGTGCTAAGAATATTACCTCACTCATAATTGTCACTGTCATCAGCTTCATTATTAATTACCATTCTCTGGGAATTCTGAGTCATAGACCTAGAACCCTGTGGCTTTTCCCTTACACTGTGTTTATTCTAAATAAGTTTAGCTTTTGATGATATATAAACCTTGAGTCAGATAATGCAAACAAAATCATGTGGTGTTTAAGGACACCTGTCAGAAGAGGTGCGGGCTCATTTGTAAGTCATGCATTTCATTCTCTTAGTACCCTTTCTCCCACTAAGAAGGTGGGTGAAATCCTCTAATGACTATACACTGCACCATGCCTCCCTCCTTAGGATATTGCTTACTTCTGTAGAATGATGCGGAACGTTAGAGAAAAGTACAAGTTACTCTGAGACTCACTTTGCCAGAGCAGCTCTGAAACCATTTGAAAAAGAGAGGTCCTCTAGTAAGTCTAATGTGTTAATTTCCCCACTAATGTGTTTGAAGTTAGGTCACTCCCTTACCTGAATGGGGATTCACTCTCCTGTTGAAAAATTATCTTCATTTATAGATGTCTAATGCAATTATTTTATATTAAATCAACAGCACATTAAAAATGTCATAACCCTATTTTTTTTCTCAAAGTTTCTCTTTCATATTGGTGCTATGTCAAGATAAATTTCAATGCCAAAAATTAAGAGTTCTTTGGTCTAACACTCCATTTAAGCCAGCACCAACTTCAGAATCTGGTTTATTCAGTCCAACTTTAGCTGCAGGATTAGAACTAATGAGCAATATTTGAACTGCTTTTGGAGCTACTGTACTACAAAATTTCTCATTCTCCTAATACGTTATAAGCTATTTTTGTGCCTTTCTGGCCTTTAAATACCTCCTTTACTTGAAGGTAATCCATAATAGTTATTAGTGTGCTGTTCTGTCAGTGTATAGGAATTAATAAACCTTGAAGGATTTAGAAAGCAGCAGATTCTAATAAAGCTCTTTCATCAAGTTTGTTTGGCAGGTTAAATTACTTATTCTTATAAATATCAGAGACTAGTTTATCCCGATAGTGAAAGGTCACCTTAAACATCTCTGTAAATAATCAGGATTCTAAAAGTTTGGTGTTGAAATACCTGATTTAATCAGTCTACTCACTTCTTAGGATATATCTAGGTCATATAATCTGTTTTAATGACAATATTTTTAATATCTCTTCAAGCTTAAGTCATTATTCACAGGAGTAAGGTCAGTAACAATATTTAAGACCATTTTAAAAATAATAAATTAATTTACTTGACTGTTACCTCTTTCCTGATCCCTTTTTGTTCTTGTCAACTCTGTTTTCTAAAGATGTGATGAGAGTTATCAAAAATGTTTCTCAAATGCTTGTGTGTAAAATGTATATTTGTACTTAAATTTTAACTAGCAATGAAGTTAACCTTCACCCCAGATTAAACAATGAAGTATATCCAGCTTCCCACCTCGGCCTATATATATTTCCTTTTTTATATCCCATAAACTTAAAATATATTTGAAAAAGAATAATTAATACATCTTTATGTCACAACCATATGATATTATCCACAAATATAATCCGCAACTATAATTTTACTTTTTTTGGTCTCTTTTTGCTTAGGGCCTGAAACCTCAAATAACAAGGTTTACAAACATATACCACACTGCAGCAGTGTAACAATGTAGAAAATAATATACATTTGCATAATACAAGTATAAATATTTCTCTATAATTCTATTTATATTATTCAAGCTAATCTTCAATATTTTTTGCCATTTGACTCTTCATTAGAAATTATTCTGGAGGGTAGATAAGAAATAAGCTGGAATGTTATATTATATATGATCATGTTTAGTTTTCCATAACAGTATGATGTGGAAAAAAACAGGAAAACATTATTATTATAATTATTTTTACTCAAATTACTTTTATTACCCAAATTTATTTTTATTACCCAAATTAGCAAAATTATTACCCAAATTATTAGCAAAATTATTTTTATCACCCAAATTCTTACTAATATACATATTCTGATCTTCATTGCAAAAGGAAAACAAGAATTTTTTGTATTATAAAAATTAGAATCCATGTGCTAATGAGAATGAAAACAAATAAGTTCCTTGCCTTTATCTTCAAAATAGACTTAATAAGACTTATTAATATCTCTTCTTGATTCTTCTCATTTTTTACTATTTCCCTTTTTCTACTCTTCACTTGAACTGGTAAGTTTCCTGAGATCTCAACATTTGTATTTTATTTTTCCTCCTACCCCATGAGAAATCTCATCACATGCTAATTCATTTATCTAATTATATCATGTTGCAATTTTCTTTATTGCAAAAAGGTCTGAGCTCACAAGAAAAGTCTCTAAGATAAAATGCTGTAAAACCTAATAAAATATTATTGAATTAATTTCAGAATGCAGTATAGTGATCTTGGGCATCCAAACTTTATGAAAGGTGTTTGATCTCAAGCCTATAAAAAGTTTGAGAAATTACGTCTACAAAGACAGACTACTTGGCTTATAGTTAACAGATAATTTTACATTACATAGAATAAGGAAAACATACCAAAAAAGATACATCATTAATACCTTTAAAGGGCTGAAATATGTATATGTAACTTTGAATATTAATTTAATACACTATGAATATTGGGAGAGTAGAATAAATATAGAAAAGATTTATGAAGTCTTCATTTACCAGCTACTAAGTAACACAACAGATACATTTCTTGCCTTCACCTTCAAAATCGACTTAATCAGATTTACTAATACCTCCTCTTGATTCTTCCTCTTTTTAACTATTTATCTTTTCTAATACTCTCTTCACCAGGAAACTTTGTAGTGAGTTTATAATTACCAAATTAATTTGCATGCTTAAGAACAGGGTTAATACAACTGACAATTTAAAAAATGTTTTTACAATTCAGCTTAAAATATTTTGAATACAGTATGTCTTAGAAATGAATACAATCATAATTATGCAGTATTATTTAGAACTAAACTCTCTCATAACTAGAGTTGACATTTAAAGGTACCTAGAAATAATTCTACAGTATGCTATAAAACCTTGATGAAACTAGTTACAAATCAGTCAATATCATAGTAGCTTATGTTGATAACAATTCAAAGTAATATCAAATGAAACCTAGGATCTCAAACTTACAGCATAGTATGGAAAAGAACCTAGAAATCATGTGTTGAATAAAAAGATGTAATTCAAATTTTTCACCTACATGAAAATGCTTGTTCACACATATTGGAGTGTCACCATCTCTGATCACCCATACTGCAATTTAAAATAATTGTTTGGCCTTTACTGAAATTAGACTGTGAAGTATAATCCAATTTTAAATGATGGTGTAATGAGTGACCTGGGATAAATACCAAACTCATTTTTCCCAACATTTGCTTTGACAAAATTGTGCAGAAAATAATGTTTTCTCTCTGAACATGTTAGGCCAAAGATGACCAAAGTTAACCAACAATAAATGTACAACATTTGTAGTTCTCTCAGAAAATACTGGTAAACCAAGTATAAAAGTTTTATGAAATAGTGAAAGTTGGCATGATACAAAGAAAACCATTTTATACCCACTGATCAAGACTGAAAACATCTGAGTTGGTGGAAAAGTTATTTGGTGATATTATGCCTTATTCATATTGTGAAACCTGGGGACTGAAATTCAATTACAATGAAGACCAAACTAAGAATTTATTATAAAGCCTTTGTGTTTTGGGGGTGACATTGAAAGTAACTGGAAAGTCAAAAATACTGGGTAAATATTGCTACATATGAAAGGAATAAAGGACTCAAATCTGGATAGTTGATTTGACTGATATGGTTCATCTGCCAGTTGCATAATTGTTTCTTCTATTAGGAATTAAAAGATAACTGTATCATGAATACTCTGAACTGAAACTATATAGAGATCAAGTGGAAGATTAAAATTATATGGACTGAAGAGATAGGGATTTGGAATAAGGAGAGACCATTTGTTAAGTTCTAAGGCATATTTTAAAAATATTTCCTTTTGTTTATTTTTATTCACTCAGTGAATGTTTATTGAACATCTACTACATGCCTACTCTGTTTTGAGAATACAGCAGTGAATAAAACAGACAAAAAATAGCTGTTCTCTGGGAGAGCACATTCTACTTGAGGACGATTTTCAATTGTACCTGATACCTGTTCTTGGATGTCTAAAAGGCATCTCAAACTTGACAGGTTCAAATAATTACTCATTTATCTCTCTTTAAAACTTATTTTTCCTCCAGTCTTTCCTATCTAAGTGACATCTCTATTCATCCTGCTGCTCATGCCAAAAACATTGGAGTTATTCTCTCATTTCCTCACTATACACATACAATCTCTTTATCATCAAATACTACTAGTTTTACCTTCCAAGTATATTCCATATCTGTTTTTCAATACCTGTTTCTACAAGAGGAAAAAGGAGACAGAAGTATAAAAAAGAATAGAGAAAGACGGTTTATAATTAGCTACTCAAGATAGAAATTCAAAGTTAATACATATAAAAAGATTTTTAAAAATAGATATTGTTTTCTAGATTTGATTTTTGTATCTGCATATTTTAGTAATTATAAAACAATTAAATTAACGTGTAATCTAAATATAAAATTCAAAAGATAATTTTATTTTCTATAATCTCTGAAATGTTCTCAAAACAATGACAATCTGGCAGCAAAAAATACTTTCAATGTTCCTTGGTTTCAATGTTTTATTTTCCTAGAAAAGAAAGCAGGATTCCTTGGGAAAATTGCAGACTTGAAGCAACATTTGTCAACCTAGAAACAACTTAAAAAAAAAAAATCTCAGGTAGCAAAAGAAATATTAAACACCATGCCAGGGTCCTACAAAAGAACTCAGTATTAACTGGTAAGTCTCTCAGTGGGTGAAGATAGAAAAAAACTTTAGTATCAAAAATAAAATAATTGAGGTATGTAAAATATATTTAAGTATATTAATTTATCATGATGTTTAAAAAACAAATACTGGCCAAGCATGGTACTTCACACCTGTTATCCCAGTGGTTTTGAAGTTTGAGGTGGGAGGGTCACTTGAGGACAAGGGTTTGAGACCAGCCTGGGAAGCATAGTGAGACGCTGTGTCTACAAAAATAAAAATAATTAGCCAGGTGTGGTGGTACACAACTGTAGTCCCAGATGCTTGGGAGATCATGGAAGGAGGAACACTTGAGCCCACATAGCAGAGCAGACAAAGTTAATTTTTATGGGAGAATTGCAGGTAATAAGCTGATAAAAATATAATATTAAATATTATTTTATATATTTTAATGAACTAATGAATCTAGACATTGATTAACACCAAAAACAAGACACACATTATGTGCTTCATTTTTGATAAACATAACACTATCTGTGAAACAGCATTGTTAAAAAAAAAAAAAAAAGGAAAGAAACCTTTCCTTCCTCCTCATGTGGGCATTTATTGCTGTGAATTTCCCTCTAGACACTGCTTTAAATTTGTCCCAGAGATTCTAGTATATTGTGTCTTCGTTCTCATTGGTTTTGAAGAACATCTTTACTTCTGCCTTAAATTCATTGTTTATCCAGTCTACATTCAGGAGCCAGTTGTTCATTTTCCATGAAGTTGTGCAGTTTTGTGTTAGTTTCTTAATCCTGAGTTCTAATTTGATTACACTGTGGTCTGAGAGACTGTTTGTTATGATTTTCATTCTTTCACATTTGCTGAGGAGTAATTTACTTCCAATTATTTAGTTAATTTTAGAGTAGGTATGATGTGGTGCTGAGAAGAATGTATATTCTGTGGATTTGTGGATGAGTGTTCTGTAAATGTCTATTACGTTAGCTTGGTCCAAATCTGCATTCAAGTTCTGGATTTCCTTGTTGAATCTCTGTCTCATTGATCTGTCTAATATCAACAGTGGAGTGTTAAAGTCTCCCACTATTTTTGTGCAGGAGTCTAAGACTCTCATAGGTCATTAAGGACTTGCTTTATGTATTTGGATGCTCCTGTATTGGGTGCATATATATTTAGAATAGTTTGCTCTTCTTGTTGTATTGATACTTTTGCCATTATGTAATGTCCTTCTTTGTCTCTTTTGATTTTTGTTGGTTTAAAGTCTGTTTATCAGAGACTAGGATGGCCATCATTGCTTTTTTTTTGCTCTCCATTTGCTTGCTAAATCTTCTTCCATGCATTTATTTTGAGCCTATGTGTGTCTTTGCACCTGAAATGGGTCTCCTGAATACAGTACACCAATGGTTCTTGGCTTTTTATCCAATCTGCCGGTCTGTGTCTTTTGATTGGGGCTTTTAGTCCATTAACATTTAATGTTAGTATTGTTGTGTGTGAATTTGATCCTGCCATAAATTGAAAAAGTTAGAGGAGGAAGATCAAAAAAACTCAAAAGCTAGAAGAAGACAAGTAATAACTAAGATCAGAGCAAAACTGAAGGAGATAGAGAAACAAAAACCCCTTCAAAAATTCAACAAATCCAGGAGCTGGTTTTTTGAAAAGATCAACAAAATAGATAGAATGCTAACCAGACTAATAAAAAAGAAAAGAGAGAGGAATCAAATAAATGCAATAAAAAACTATAAAGGGGACATCACCACCGATTCCACAGAAATATAAACTACCATCAGAGATTACTACAAACAACTCTATGCACAAAAACCAGTAAATCTGGAAGAAATGGATAAATTCCTGGACACTTGCACTCTCCCAAGACTAAACCAGGAAGAAGTTGAAACCCTGAACAGACCAATAACAAGGGCTGAAGTTGAGACTACTAACTCAAAAAAGCCTAGTTCCAGAGGGGTTTACAGCTGAATTATACCAGATGTAAAAAGACGCTCTGTAACCATTCCTTCTGAAACTATTCCAAACAATACAAAAAGAGGGAATCCTACCCAACTCATTTTGTGAGACCAACATCATCCTAATACCAAAACCAAGAAGAGACGCAACTAAAAAAGAAAACTTCAGGCCAATATACATGGTGAAAATCCACACAAAAATCTTCAATAAAGTTCTGGCAAACAGAATGCAACAGCAAATCAAAAAGCTTATTCATCGTGATCAAATAGGCTTCTTCCCTGGGATACAAGGATGATTCAACATACACAAATCTATAAACGTAATCCATCACATAAACAGAACCAAAGACAAAAACCACATGATTATCTCAATATATACAGAGAAGGCCTTCGACATAATTCAACAGCCCTTTATGCTAAAAACTCTCAATAAACTAGATATTGATGGAACTTATCACAAAATAATAAAAGCTATTTACAACAAACCTGCAGCCAACATCATACTGAATGGGAAAAAAACAAGGAAGCATTCCCTTTGAAATCTGGCACAAGACAATGATGCCCTCTCTCACCACTCCTATTCAATATAGTATTGGAAGTTCTAGCCAGAGCAATCAGGCAAGAAAAAGAAATGAAGGGTATTCAATTAGGAAAAGAGGAAGCCAAATTGTCTCCATTTGCAGATGACATGATTGTATTTTTAGAAGACCCCATCATCTCAGCCCAAAATCTCCTGAAACTGATAAGCAACTTCAGCAAAGTCTCAGGATACAAAATCAATGTGCAGAAATCACAAGCATTTCTATACACCAATGACAGACAGAGAGCCAAATCAAAAGTGAACTCCCATTCACAATTGCTACAAAGAGAATAAAGTATCTAGGAATATAACTAACAAAGGATGTAAAGGACCTCTTCAAGGAGAACTACAAACCACTTCTCAATGAAATAAGAGAAGAAACAAACAGATAGTAAAACATTCCATGCTCATGGTTAGAAATAAACAATATTGTCAAAATGGCCATACTGCCCAAAGTAATTTATAGATTCAATGCTATCCTCATCAAGCTACCATTGACCTTCTTCATAGAACTGGAAAAAAGCACTTCAAACTTTATATGGAACCAAAAGAGAGCCCAAATAGCCAAAACAATCCTAAGCAAAAAGAACAAAGCTGGAAGCACCATGCTGCCTGACTTCAAACTATACTACAAGGCCACAGTAATGAAAACGGCATGGTACTGGTACCAAAACAGAGACATAGACAAATGGAACAGAACAGAGGCATCAGAAGCAATACCACACATCTACAATCATCTGATCTTTGACAAACCTGACAAAAACAAGTAATGGGGAAAGAATTCCATATAATAAATGGTGTTGGGAAAACTTGCTGGCCATGTGCAGAAAGCAGAAACTGGACCCCTTCCTGACACCTTACACTAAAATTAACTCCAGATGGATTAAAGATCTAAACATAAGACCTAACACCATAAAAACCCTAGAAGAAAACCTAGGCAAAACCATTCAGGACATAGGCATAGGCAAGGACTTCTTGGCTAAAACACCAAAAGCAATGGCAACAAAGGACGAAATAGACAATGGGATCTAATTAAACTCCACAGCTTCTGTACAGCAAAGGAAACAATCATTAGCGTGAACCAGCAACCAACAGAATGGGAAAAAATTTTTGCAATCTGCCCATCTGACAAAGGGCAATATCCAGAATCTACAAAAAACTAAAACAGATTTACAAGAAAAAACAAACAAACCCATTCAAAAGTGGGCAAAGGATAAGAACAAGCACTTTACAAAAGAAGACGTTTATGAGGCCAAAAAACATATGAAAAAATGCTCCTCACTGGTCATTAGAGAAATGCAAATCAAAACCACATTGAGATACCATCTCACACCAGTTAAAATGGCGATCATTAAACTAGTTCAACCATTGTGGAAGATAGTGTGGAGCTTCCTAAAGGACCTAGAAATAGAAATTCCATTTGAACCAGCAATCCCATTACTGTGTATATACCCAAAGGATTATAAATCATTCTACTATAAAGACATATGCACATGTATATTCATAGCAGCACTGTTTACAGCAGCAAAGACCTGGAACCAACGCAAATGCCCATCAGTGATAGACTGGACAAAGAAAATGTGGCACATATACACCAAGGAATACTACATAGCCATAAAAAATGATGAGTTCATTTCCTTTGTAGGAACATGGTTGAATCTGAAAACCATCATTCTCAGCAAACTGACACAAGAACAGAAAATCAAACACCTCATGTTCTCACTCATAGGTGGGTGTTGAACAATGAGAACACACGGACACAGGGAGGGGAGCATCACACATAGGGATCTGTTGGTGGGGTCCAAGGGAGGGACAGCGGGGAAGTGGGGATGTCTGGGAGGGATAACATGGGGAGAAATGCCAGATGTAGGTGATGGGGGGAAGGAGGCAGCAAACCATATTGCCATGTGTGTACCTATGCAACAATCCTGCATGATCTGCACATGTACCCCAGAACCTAAAGTGCAATAAAAAAAAAAATCAGACAACAGATGCTGGAGAGGATGTGGAGAAATAGGGACATTTTTACACTGTTGGTGGGAGTGCAAATTAGTTCAACCATTGTGGAAGACAGTGTGGCAATTCCTCAAAGACCAAGAAATAGAACTACTGTCTGATCCAGCAATCCCATTACTGGATATATAACCAAAGAATTATAAATCATTCTTTTATCAAGACATATGCACATGTATGTTTATTGTGGCACTGTTTACAATAGCAAAGACCTGGAACCAACCCAAATGCCCATCAACGATAGACTGGATAAAGAAAATGTGGCACATGTACAGCATGGAATACTATGCAGCCATCAAAAACGATGAGTTTGTGCCCTTTGTAGGGACATGGATGATTCTGAAAACCATCATTCTCAGCAAACTGACACAAGAACAGAAAACCAAACACTGCATGTTCTCACTCATAGGTTGGTGTTGAACAATGAGAACACATGGACACAGGGAGGGGAGCATCACACACTGTGGTGAGTTGGGGGTGGCTAGAGGAGGGATGGTGGGGGGTGGGGAGGGTGGGAAGGGATAATGTGGGGAGAAATACCAGATATAGGTGATGGGGCAATGAAGTCAGCAAACCACTTTGCCATTTATGTACCTATGCAACAATCCTGCTTGATATGCACATGTGCCCCAGAACCTAAAGTACAATTTAAAAAAAAAAGGAAAGAAAGAAGAAACAATAAATCTAAATTACATCAAGCTTTCAAGTCTAATATAGAGGAAAATAAAGAGGACAGAAGAACATATTAAAGGACACATAGGGAATGTAATCAGCAAAATCTAAACTGGAGAAAATTATCCTGAACAAAGGACCTTGTTTTTGATTAAACAAATTTCAACAAATAACAAAGGTTGAGAGAAGCTCATATTCTAAACTGGACTTAGGGGACATATTAACTAATTGTAATATTTAGAACTTAGTTTCTGATTTTAAAACAAGAAACTAAAAATAACTGTGGCATTTGTGAGAAAACTAGAAATTTTGAACAAGAATTGGATCTTTTCTGCTATTAAAGATGCATTGTTAAGTTTTTGGAATAATAATGGTATTTATAAGAGAAAAGCTTTAATTTCTCAGAATAAGACATTGAAATACTTATAGATGAAATAACAACACATCTTAGATTTGCTTCAAAATTATAGGAGAAGAAGTTGATAGGAATATTACTAACAGAGATGAGCCAGATATTGGTAACTGTTGAGTAATGGTGAAGAACTTGCTATATTCTTCTTTCAATTTCTATGTATGGTTAATTTTTTCTACAATAAACAGTTAACAAAAATATAAGTAAAAGTAAAACAACATGATCTAAACTATAGAAGTAACGTGTTTGGGACAAGAAAGCCCAACTGTCTTTTTTCAGTTGTCAGGTCATTTGCTAAGTGTTTGTAATCATTTTAAATCAGACAAAATGTCATTCTTACATATATGTATGCATAGTTGATTAAAGACATTATTTTCACAGCAGTAGAGTTTACATTATTTTTAGAAAAAAATCTTCATGTGTCAGTACTTTTAATGTTGGGCACATCACGTTATAGAAAAAAGATACCTGACGCAGTTCTATTTTTGTTAAAATAGAACATATAAGTCAATTGTATTAAAATAATTTATATTCTGTCATCAAGTGAGGTTCTCTCATTACTTCACTTTGTGATGGATCAATAAAAATATCTTCAAATCTACTACTCTCAGCACTGCCCCCTCCAAATGTCCAGCAAAATATTTCAGCTGGAATGAAAGGGAAGATGCTACCCTTACAGCTCTGCCCTGAATTCTATTTGTCATTTTAGTGGAACAAATAGATCCTGGATGTTTCTTAATGTGGAGAAAGGCATTTCGTTTCATTTGAGCTGTATGCAAAGTCTACTAGGACTACTATAACAAAATACCACTGACCAGGTAGCTTAAACAGATTTATTTCCTGCCATTTCTGAAAGCTGAAAGGCCTATACCAAGGTAATGCCAGGATTAGTTCCTCTTTAGGTCTTTTTCTTTGACTTGATGATAGCCACCTTCTCACTGAGTCTTTATAGGGTCTTTCTCTCTGCTTACATACATTTCTGGTGCCTCTTCATTTTCTCATAGGGAAACACATCAAAATAGAATCCCACTCTTATGACCCCATTTAACCTTAATCACCTCTTTAAATTTCCTATCTCTAAATATAGTCACATTGGAGGTTAGAATTTCAACATATAATTCAATAGTATGACTAGGCAAAAGTCCATTGTTCAAAAATAGTTTTGAAGATCAGACTCTATTTTAAATTTTTATTTTATTATTATTATTTGATTTTATTTTAGGTTCAAGGTACACATACAGGTTTGTTATATGAGTAAATTGCCTGTCACAAGGGTTTGGTGTACAGATTGTTTTGTCACCCATGTACAAAGCATAGCACCTCATAGGTTGTTTGCCAATCCCTACTCTCCACCTACCATCCACCCTCAAGTAGGCCCTGGTGTCTGTTATTCCCTTCTTTGTGTCCATATGTACTCAATGTTTAGCTCCCACTTACAAGTGGGAACAGGTGGTATTTTGTTTTCTGTTCCTATGTTATTGTCTCACTTAGGATAATGTCTCCAGCTCCATCCATGTTGCTGCAAAAAAAACCATAATCACATTCTTTTTATGGCTGCACAGTATTTCCTTGTATATATGCACCACATTTTCTTTAGCCAGTTTACCAACTATAACTGGAATACCATCCATTAGCTGAAATTCAGGTCCTCTGGTATTCATCTTCAGTCCTTCTGTGCACAGCTTCTCAGCCTCGTTTACCCTCAGCTGCTTGACTTTCACTACCATGCTGGGGGACGGCCCTCCCAACATCTACTAGAACACATTGTTTCAGAATAGCATAGCTTTGCAGTCGAAAGGATTTTAAAGTGTGAATCCTATCTCTTTTACTTACTGTGTAATTTTGAATAAGTTAATTAGTGTCTATGTAGTTTTCCAGTATAAACATTTATAAAATAAGGCATTTGCCTTTTAGTACCTGATTTATTTAAAAAGTAAAAATTATTTTAAGCAATTATTTAAAGAATTATTATAAAATAAAACTTGTGATTTTGTAAAATGCTTTTAAATAATGATTTGCATTAAACTGAATGGAAGGCTTTGGGCTCAGCCATTCATGCAAAAAAAAGAAAAAAAAAAACAAAAGGTCAGATAGAAGGCCACTGCTTCCTTCATAAAACTTCCCTACGGTGAATCAGAAGTACATATTTCTATTTATTATTTTATATATTCTAAAGTCTATATTTAAGATATACACTTACATAACGTTTAAATAAAATTGCTCAATTTAAGAAAAAAGACACTGTTTTGCTAAGGCATTTATAAGTTCATAATACAAATTTCAGACTTAAAGTCATATGTGGTGGAGAGAAATCACCCCTACTCTCATCTTTCATATAGATTCTATCCCCAGAAATAACAACCACCATCAATGTCTTGAATATGCTTGTAGAAATAGCCTATATATTTATAAACAATGAATGAGACTGCTTGTTTCTAGAAGTGTCATTAATTATTTTGAACAATCAGTACAGCACTGACACAAACCAGTCAGAATGGGTTTCAGCCCTAGCACTGGTCAGGGTCCTGCGGTCCCCTGCTTAGGAAACTTGCCTGAGGTCAGTAGATTAACAGGTGGCTCATGTTAGGATAGGATATAAGCAGTCATTACCCAAACTCTGTGCTAAGTATCTGGAAGTTAAAGAAGGAAGTAAAAAGGGAAGATAGGTTTAAGATGAGAGGTTATAAAGGTATATTTTATCTATTTTACTGCTTTTGCTGAACAAACTATTTTTATTGTCAAGGGTATTATACTTATTGCAAGCCTATATAGCTAATCTAGTTTTATAAATAAGAACTTTGGTTACTCTGTTTTGTTTCTTAGAAAAAAATTATCCCTGCAATGCAGTAGTTCTTTATTTATTTTTCTGCTAAACTTCAAAATATTATATCAAAGAAATTCATGTTTCCACTGTGTAGATAAAGAAACTAATGCTTACAGTGATTAAGAAGCTGCTCAGAGCCAAAAGCAAAAATCTAAGCCGTATCCATGTGATAGCGATTTCAATACCAAAGGATTTCTAAAATTTGACTAATTGCCTCTTGATACTGAGTTACTGAGTAAAGACTTACTTTCTCACATAAAATTAGTATTCTCTAAGTTTTAAGAATTTTTAATTTGACTTTCTTTTTCCCTCATGCCCATATTTCTCCCTTGTTCGCTTCCCTAAATTTCCTAAGAATTGCCATTTTCTAGGATTTCAGGATAAGGCTCTCTGTCTGATCACATTTTTTTGTTTTTTAGTTTTTTCTAACTTCAGAAATGCAGCCAATGAGAATTTTGAACAGTTTTTCTTCAGATTCAATTTAGATCATATACATGACTCATTCAACTTCCTCAGGTCCTTTCATGAATAGGTTCAGAAGCAAGGCACTTTGGGTTTGATGTGTCTCAAGTCTCACATAATGCACTGTTCACTTTCAAGTATGTTCATTCGGAGTCATTTCTTTCTAACCTCAAGGTCAAGAGACATATTCCTACAAAAGTATTTCCCACACTACTACTGTTAAGTCCATGTGAATACAGTGAGATAATAGAAAAATTCAAAGAAACACACTTTGCGCAGGCTAAAACAAAATGTCAAGTCATCTTTATGTCTCTCTTTTCCTTTCACGCACTTATATTAATCAGAAATTAAAAAAAAAAAAAAACTATCAGCTCATAGGTAGTCCCAGAGCTTTATGTCTTTCAAATAACTTCTGCTAGTTGGTGTGCCCTTAAGACAGCATGCAGAGTATAAAGCAGAGGAGCAGGATGGGTTCCAGTTTCTGCTAGTGGGGTGACCCTAGGCAGCCATTGTCTGATCTTCAGATTCAACTTTTATAACATAATCCTGATAATATTTATTTCTTAGGGCTGTTTTGGAGATTAAGTGCTCTATGTAAAATGTTTTATAAACTGTAAAACACATAAAATGGAGGCTATATTTACAGCCTCTGACAAATGTAGGTTTCTTTTGGCAAGGGGGTCTTGTCACAAAACCTCATTTTTTGTCAGCTACACATAAAAATCTATAAAAATATTTAAAGCTACTTTCAAATTAGGAATATGAATTATATCCATGGCAGGGGCAGGGGGGGCGGGTGCTGGAAATGTAATGGCATGATCGAGTGAGGCATGCAAGGGCCAGGGACAATGGCTCTGGGAACTTTAACAGTATGGTCTCTAGTATTTGAGTAAAATGTTAAAATGCAAAGAAACCTTTTCAGAAGAGAAATGGAGACCAAGAACTATAAAGCACCTTGTTTAAGACAACAAAAAGAATTCTTGGCAAAACACTGTACAACCCAGAACCCAAGATTCTCTGATAAAGCCTTTCCTTCCCTCCTCAAATATATGCACCGTCTTCAAAACACCAATACCAGAATCTCAGGTAATGAGCAGTGCTGCAGTGGAAATCTCTGGAAACAGGCAGCTCTTTCCAGCTAACTCAATTCTTGCCATTTAGTCGCTCTCAAGACTAGATCTGTTGCTAACCACACCTTTTAGGACTCAATGTTTAAAAACAGATACCAAAAAACTTGTATTTATAAATAACGATCCAAGTGGGAGCTGATTATTTTTGTCTTCCTTTCACCTTTAATATTTTTTCATATTTTTATTTTTTGTTAATTTATACTTTGAAGGTGCATATAAAGAAACACTTTCAATAATTTCAGAAAATCATTCTCAGACCTGAAGATAATATTTATTCACTGAATAATAAACTAGACAATTAATAAATAAGGAATGCAGAGAGCTTTATAGGTTAAATAGTTGTCTCTGTTTTAAAAGCAAGTGGAAATTCTTTACGTTTTAGCTGATACATTAGAATCAAAGAAAAATGGAAATATAAAGCCTGTCCTCATTTTTGAAATGGATGCATTCCTAACATGTATAACTTACTTTTTGTGAATCAAATGTTTCCCCATTAATTAAAGAAGCTTAATATTCATATTTTAAAAGTCAAATACTTATGTAATGTGAATAATTATATTTACATATATCTTGTTTATAAATTTTAATGTGTTTTCTTAAATTGCTATAGTCTGGTAGCTTTATTAATTCTCATGTAGACAAACAAACACGACTGCTTGAGATAGAGTATATTTTTCACTATCATATTATTCAGTGTTACATGTATTGTTAATATGATAGGAGATAAGGAAAATAATTTTGGTATTCATCTTCACATTGCATAAACACTGAGAACATTGAAACTGGGGAAGTTCTGATTCAAATGAGATGACCAACAGTTACCAATTTCTGAGGAATGAAGTTTCATTTTCATATGTTGAACCAGAGGAAAGAAATGCCCAGACAACTTAACAACACTCTTAGACCTCATATTGGCTTTAATCAAAACTGAAGATATTGGTAAGTCCTTTAACATTTTTGAGCCTCTAATCCGCAAAATGAAGAGTTTGAAATATTACAGGTTTCCAAGGTTTTTACTATGAATCTGCTTTAAAAATCTAGTTAAACATTTTAAACTAATTTTAGAAGGACACAAATCCTCAACAATAGTACAAACAATTTATTTATCTATCTCATGCCGCTTCTTCTAACGTTAATATCTTATGTAAATATGGTAAAATTACCAAGAACAGGAAATTAGCATTGGTACAATATTATTAACTAAACTACAGACCTTATTTGAGATATAGCAAATAGTTCAATTTACCTACACAAGCACATACACTAAAATATTAGACTAAAAGATTTCTAAGAATAAACTCTCATTCAGGATTCAATCCTGAGTCACAAAGTGTGGGAACTTGAAAAGAAGAGGTCCAATTGCCTGTACCATGCCTGACCCACAAAATCACAATGCGGGGAATAGATAGGGAAGAGGAGACAGATGTCAGTGACCGGCTTGGGTAACATAGCCATGGGATCACACCCTATTCCATGTCTGTCAAAAGTCAAAGTTGCTTAAACCAGACGAGAAAATTGTAACCATTCTGCTTTTCTTCTTCTCCTTCTCCCTCTGTTATCAGTTTCAGTGATTATAATTGGTATGTAAAATGGAAATTACAATGATTCAAGTTGCATAATCCTTAAAGTTATACAAACTACTAAATTCTTAAAGTTAAAATTTCTCAGGTTTAACTCTAGAGTAACCTTTAGAATGAAGTTGGTAAGTTTCATAAAGAAATTCTCTAAGAAAAATGATGCATATTTTATAGTAATTTTAAGCAGAATATGTCTCAAATCATTTAATTTCAACCGCATTATCTTTAAAATATTTTGTGTTATTTACTTTCCAAATTTGATTGAATTTTACATTTTAGCATCCATAATCAATGTGAAAGGAAAGTACACAACCTTGGTTTAAATAGCTAGAGAGTGACATGTGTCACTGTCAGTTTGGTAGAACTTTACAAGTTCCCTGGCCCAGAATTTAAAATCTCCTGTATGAATTACATTCTAATTAACACTGAACCACAGTATCTTTCCATAACTTTGTGACTTGTGGTTAAAGCAAAATCATTCTTTTTCTCCATTTCAATGTGGCTTTTCTTATCTTTGTGCTTGCCTAGGGTACAGCAGTTTTTTAACTAGAGTCTGTAATTCTCATAGAAGTATTTTGGTCTATACATCATTGTTAAATCAGCATTTCTACAGGTGAACAAGGGCTGAGAGTTTGTATCCCACTGTCTTGCTAATGTCACTATAGGATTATTCTCCTTAACTCATCTTATTGCCTGTACTCTTTATTGATCATTTAATTTATCCTGTTTGTATATTTTAACATCTTTGATGTTTTTGTCAAGTAGTCCTTGATGTATATTTTAAAATTTCAAAAACAACTATTCCTAAAACCCCAAGAATACATTCCATGGTATCAGAAATTTTGTACTACAATTCTAAGAATTATTCCAAAATCATGTAACAACTAAATATTTTCCTATTTTTTAACAAGTAGTTATTGAAGGACGACTATAGAAGAGACACTGATATCTTATATTAGAAATGATAATTTTATTTTTTAGGATCCCCTGCACTCAGACCCAATTCAACTCCCAAGGCCATTCCTGCTGTGAGCCACGAAGTATTTGAATGGTCTTTGCTCCCTTGCTTGGTTGGACATCATTATTCTTAGAGATCATCTGCCCGTAATGTGTGTCTTAACTGATGACTTAATTCCTTCATCAAATTTAAGTCCCAATCTCATATCAATATCTATTCCTAATTGTGCCAGCTCCCAGTTGGTTTTCTGCCTTTGATACTCTTTCTGATTTCTGATTACACTATTTCCCTAGTACTCCTGACTGTTTTTATAACTAAATCTAATCTTTTATTAAGTTCCTTGGACCAGACATATCCCATACTTCAGCAAGTTGGTGAAACACAGTAACACTAGTGTTAGGAGTCTTATTTACCTATTTATCTTTTTAAGTATATATTTCCCAAGCAGTTGTTCTGAAGGCCTGTGCTCTGTTTACCTGCTGAAAAATTCCTCTATAACTACCACCCTCTAACTAGATGTCTGAATCTCATTCTACTTTTACCTGACATTTTAGACATTAAAACAGAAGAAACTGATCTTCTATGTTCAAGGCCTACAGTTCGGTTACCCTTAATGTCCATCACCAATTAACTGGTATAGTGCCAAGTTCCTTACCCTTTCTTCCTGCTCAAATTTACTGTAAATAACTGGCCATGCTCTACCTCTTCCATTGTGATCAAATATTCACATCTCAGAAGAACAACTTTACACACTGAGCTCTTTAATAAGTAATATAGCATAGTGAAGACCATCAGCTTGGCAATCAAACAGGCTGAGTCTAAATTCTCTCCCACCAGCTGTAGTAGGCAGAGCTATGGCTCCTCAAAGACGTGTATGACTGAATCCTTGGAATCTATGAATGGATTATATTACATATCAAAGGGGAAATAAGGTAGCAGATGGAATTAAGATTGCTAATTAGCTGACTTTATGGTTTGGAGATTTGCCTGGATTTTTTTAGTGAAGCCAATGTAATAACAAGAATCCATACAAGTAAAAGAGGGAATCTGAAGTGTTAGTTTCAGAATGCTATGATGTGACATGGAATCTACCAGGCCTTATAGGTTTTGACAATGGAAGGAGACCAGAGAATGTAAGTGCCTCTAGAAAATGGGAAAGACATGAAATGAATTCTCCCTTAAAGCCACCAGAAAGGAAAAAAGCCCTGTGGATACCTTGATTTTAGCCCAGTGTGACTTATTTTGGACTTCTGACTTACTGACATATAAGATAATAAATTTGTATTGTTTTAAGCCACTAAATTCACGGTATTTTTTTTGCAATAGAAAACTGACACATAAAAGTTATCATGTAGTTTTGATCGAGTTACTCAACCATGATACTCTTCAGTTCCCTCATCTAAAGAAGTGCTGTTGATACTATATTCCATTAAATCTAAGACTCAATTTATTATAATTAGTTGTAATTAGAGATAAATAGATGAAACACTATTTACACATGAAGAAAATATACTGTCGATTTAACCTTGCTACAAAGCTTTTACCACACTTAGTAGTTTTTTTGCTTTATACACACTTAAAGGGTTCTTTTAGATTTAATGCTTAGATTTTTATCTTATCACTCATTTGCATACATCAAAAATTAAAAATAGTTGTTACTAAAATATCTTCACTTTAAATGTTCAATTTCTCTGAACTGCATTACAACTCAAATCATAGATGTTATGCTTTATCAAAAATATTGTATTTTTCTATCACCAAGAACCTTTATCATGCAGTTTTACTTCAATTGTCCTCAAGATTTTCTTCCAATCCACTGGAACACATCTACAAGTTTTAATATGCATGCACCCAGGCATTGCCACAATGCCTGGGCTGCCACTTGACCAAAGGGGATGGAAAATGTAACATAATTTAATTTAAATCAGAGATTTAAAATAAAATTTCCTTGGAATCAATAAAACATGGCATAATGCAAATGATGTACATACAGAGGTACAAAAATTTTAGAGTTTTTTATATATTTCTTTTTATGTACAGTTTATTTTCATTCCTAAGGATGTTTTTCTTAGGTTCATGAACTCCAATGCACTGAACAGTTAAATAGCCAATTAAAGAAGTCTAAGGAGACAAATACTTCTTGGTTTTTGAAAGTGGCTAAATATTATAAATAAGTGGGAAGAATACCAAAATCATAATTATTTTTCTATATTACATACATACATATACATACATAGATACATGTAGGTATAGATGATACAGATATCAGGGTGTTTCTTTTCTTCTTTCCATGCAAAAGCAATGAAAAACAAAGAGACCTACACTTTGAAGATAGGCAATCATTTACAGCTGAATTAAATATTTTATTCAATGTAATGATTATGTAGTTTATTTAATGGACACAGGGAGGGAAACATCACACACCAAGGCCTGTTGGGTGGTGGGGGGTAGGGAAGGAACAGCACTAGGAGAAATACCTAATGTAGATGATAGGCTGATGGGTACAGCAAACGACCATGGCAAGTGTATACCTATGTAACAAATCTGCACATTCTGTACATGTACCCCAGAACTTAAAGTATTAAAAAAAGAAATTCACCAGCCTGAGTGGGCCCAGAGAACACAGCGCAGTGCTGTTCCTCTGTCTGGGTGTGTGTTTGCTGTTGCTGACAATCAACTCTCACGGGTAACAATTGAACACACTATTCACTAGTTACTACCCCCAAAAAATATCTGTTTTTCTTCTTTCTTTGAAAGAAAGAAGAAATGTAAGGATTGTGTAATGATTATGTAGTTTAATGTAATTATGTAATGATTATGTAGTTAAGTAATGTAATGATTATGAAGTTTAGCCATATTGAAATGTTCACATAAAAATTTTCAAAGTCAATATTGAATTATATGAAAATAGATAGTAAAAAATATGAATTCATGGAAAAATGACTTGATCAAAGTTGGCTAGTGCATCAGAACAGAAAAACACTTTCTGAAAATGGTTAAACAGAAGTAGAGACTCAGTAGAACAGTTTGTGTGTGTGAATTTTCTTTATTCTTTCTTTTTTTGTTATCTCTAGTTTTTGTGGACTTCTACAAAATGGTTATTATATTACAGACATACTTTTTTAATGAAAACCCGGTTTCCAACTAAAGACTATGTGAAAATTGGTTTATAAAGGTATTTATGGTAGTAAGATAGCTCCAAGCAGATTTTTGTTCTGATATAAATAAAATTTGAGAATTGATGACTTTCAAAGTATATGTGGGAATGGCAGAAAGATAATCTGGGTATTGATTATAATTACTTTAAATGCATTAATTCTATCTTATTTTACCCTATTTCTATGAATTTAACTATCTTAACATATTTAACTATCTCAAAATTATTTTCTGCTTTTGTCTGCCAACTAGGGCTGGGTTAATTCACCTAAGCAGGTGAATTACATGTAATTAAGGTAAAATAAGTAATATAATAATATAATAAATAATATTATATAACATAAGTAATATAAATAATGTGAGAAAAAAATATGTAATTACCAGGGAAAAATGAGATGTCGGCAAAAGCATTCTGCATTACACTAACTGTAGTGAAATAGGCTCATCATTATCTTATGGCAGAAATGCAGTATATTCGATTTATTAGCACAAGATCCTGAGATATTATTGTTCTTCAAAGCAATGTGACCTTTTTAAAAATTGACTGCTAAATTTTTACTAATATGGTTGTAAAACCTATGATTATTTTTGTTACAAATTTTGATGAAATATTCTCATTTTATGTCAGAGTTTAATCTGTGAGTGATATTTCATTTCACACTAAACTTCAGCCAAATATTTCTACATACGAGCTTTTGGTGTCTTACTAACATGCATATTTGGTGAATATTAAAAAAAGAAAAAAAAAACTCTCATAGAAAAGATGTTGGTGACAGAAAGAGGTAAAGATGCTCTGACACATTGAGGTAGGAATTTTAAATTTATTCTACCTTTGAGAGAGCAATTTCAAGAAGTGTACTGAAAACAAAATTAAACATGAATATTCAAATAAGTGATGCAGGTTAATTACTGTCATGAAATTTGTCAAAGCATAGTATTAATTGACAGAGGCAAACTTCAGGATATAAGAAAGTATAAAAAAATTCATTTCAGGGTCAGTCTTTGTAGTCCAGAAAAACCAAAATAATCTTGTTAAACATTCAACAAAAGAATACTATGCAGCCATTAATAATGAAAGAATTTTCAATGAATTAAATGATGTTTTCAATATATAGTGAAAAAGTGTTTAAAATAAAGGACAAAGCCATTTTTATAGTTCTATCACACACCTATTCTTTTGGTGTAATTATTTACACTGCTTTTATTTTCAACATGTTTCATATTTGATGTATATTATACAATTCTTACTTTTAGTGAAGCTATGATTCCCCTGGTCCCTAAAGAAAGAACTTAAATTGCTTTCTTAATTACATTTTTAGGCTATAATTTATACAGCACCACCAATAATGCTAATTCTGTATTGAGGAACTTAGCAGAAAATAATTTGTCTATAAACTTCATTGGTACTGCAATTCTGCATCAATAAAGTCTCCAACACAGTTTGTGCTCCATTTGATGACACATATCAGGGATTGCCAACATTATTACCAAGAGTACACCAAGTCACATGGCTGAGCTTCTTGCTAGAGCTTTTCCTATCATAGGGAAAATAAAATTTTCAAGGTGCTTGGTAAGAGTCAAGGATTCTTAAAGAGAAATAAAAACTATTTAATAATAATTCTTAAAAAGAGGAAGAAAACAACATCTTACTCTCATTCAACCAAGGCTATGGCTATAGACTTACATAGTATTTTATAAACAGAGCAATTTCCCTAATAGAATATTTTTACCTCATGAAGCACTAACTCTCAAAGAATCAAAGGAAACCACATAAGTGGAATAAAATGACAAACGAAGATACATTAGTCAGAATTGAAATCAGAATGGCACCTGAGAAAATTTATCTATTTGAATAAAAAGATGATATCCCAAATCCACTAATTATAGTCCAAATTTAGACAAGTAAGGCCTATTGTGTATATGTTTCCAGAAGAACTGATCTTGCTACACACAGTTTATCTTTTGCAACTTGAGTTACTTTAGAAGAGTTCATTTAGTCTTTATATTGGTTGAACAGAACAACTGTGATAACTCCCAATAATGCAAGATACAGTTTATTTACTTATCTACTATGTTCATTGTCAATATTTTGTTGGAATAGGAAATTTTTGGTAAAGTAGTTGAGCTTTTATCAGGCCAAGAGCATTAATACAAAACTTTTTGTGAGTGTTTAGGAAATATAAAATATTATCTGTACTTAAGGCTATTAGGAGCTTGAAAAAGTGTTTTATTTTAAGAGAGTGGAAAAACTATTACATACACCAAACTATGTCTATTTATTCACACAATCAGTGAAAAAGTTAAACTGAAAAGTATCTTTTCTTAGTTTTATAAGGCAAAATAACTGCTTTAACTTTATACCACCTTCCCTGAATAAACTAATGATAAAATCAATAATTCAGCCTCCAGTAAGCACACAGAAAAATACCTAATAATTTAATTCTTTTTAATTAATGTTAATATTTTAGTAACATTGTTCCTAAAATAGTATTAACACACAGATACTTAACCTCTCTGCTAAAGCCAAATATGATAAAATATGTCCAGAATAATGACTACCTTTATAGAATAGAGAGTTCAATCTTCTTTAACCATTTGGGAAAAGGTAAGATAGGTTAAAAAAAAAAAAAGTAAATTGAAATAGTTAATTTAAAAGTTGAAATATTAAGGATTTATTAATTAGAAATTTCTGAGACTAGGGCATCTTGAAAAGCTTGAATAATTCAGAAGAAAATTAGAAATAGCACATCATCACATCACTGTGTAACTTTCCTGTTGGCTATAAGCGGCTTAGAAAATGACTGCGGAATATTACAAACTTACGTGGTGATGCCAATTGCAACTACTTACCTGAAACAGGAGTTGACAACCTACAGCCTGTGGAGTGTTTTAAAATGGTCCAAGCACTAAGAGTGCTTTTTACATTTTCTCGTCCTCTTAAAAGCAAACCATAAGACTAGGTAGCCTAAAGTCTAAGCTATTTATGTCTAACCTTTTACAGAAAAAGCTTACTGATTCTATCCTAAAAAAAAAATTGCTTTCATTTTAATTCTTATCAACAACAATATCCTTAAACAATTTTGATTTGGTAGTGACAACAGCTTCACTGTTTTACCACCTGCTCCTTGACATATTAATAATACAGGATCAAGAGATCTCTGATGGTCATGATTTACCACAGAACCATACAAGTTCATTAGGCTGATGACACTATGCTGAGGCACCATGGTATCAGTGAAGTTTCTAGAAGTTGGGTGGCTTGTGGCACATCAAGAAGAGTTCCAAGTAAAAGAAGAGTTGTTCCACTTGGCACAGTTAACAAGAGACATAGTACCTGCTGAACCTTTTCGATTTTAAAGACAGCATTTGCAGCATTAGTGTGTGGTACTCTGACCCATTTACCAGACTGGCCATTTTGAATACAATCTAGAATATGAATGACTCCGCAGCAGTTCCAACACAGATGCAAAGTACTTTGCTCTTCATGCCTTATGACTAAATGACCGCATGGTATTCAAAGTATCTGGGGCAGACTGAAATGCTACATAAAGTCTTTGGAAAACTTCAAGAGGAGAATCACATCGCAAATTTTGGAGTAAGGTCATGCCCTCTTGTGCTTAAAAAATGTCCTTTACTTGCAAAGTTGGCCCTGGTAGAGACATAGTACTGCCCATGAAATAGCAATTGAGTATGTGTCCCACATTGTCTACAATGACCTGAATATTGCTTAATTCATCAAATTCTAAAATTAGATATGCATGACAGCATTATTATATTGTGTAATAAAAATGACACATAAGAGACTGAGCCTGAGCAAGTCTGGAAGGCACTAGGAAGCTGCATGAGAAGGTAGCTCAGACTCCCATGACACATATTCCTACTCTTCTATTGCCTTTTCCTCCACCAACATGTATAACCTCATGGGGAGTTCCCTATGATCAATTAATGGATGGGGAACATACATGGGCCTGGTGATGAAATAGATCTGTTATTGCAATGTTGTCAGTTAGAAATGGACTTACATAATTATATCCACTCACAGATGCTATTCTGGAATTGGATCTTCCCAGTGGTCAGACTTTCAGTTCACACATCTGCTAGTGCACGTGATCTAGAAGAGAAAAGAATCCCGAAACACAGATAGATCCACACCGATTCAATGGACAGTGCCTAACAATGGGCATCTCAGAACAGAAAAAAACAACATTCGTAGATTTAGAACTAGGAGTTTAAAGAAAGAGAAACATGAATAAACTATCAGAATGAACACAGAGTGTGAAAATACTTGTGTCCAACATATGCCTACTAAGATTATGTGGAAATAAATGTTTGTATCATTCCAACAAGTATTGATCCTTATCCACTGTGGAAGAGTCTTAATAATGGAATGGAAGTGATGGCTCATTTTCTGAATATCAGGCCATCACTTTTCCCAACAACTCTCCTGTTTCAAAGTGTGTACAGCAGACTCAACACCATGAATTTCCTGCCCCAAGGCTGACCTACTGTCACCCCTGCTGATTGCCCATTCTGCCAAGAGCAGAGGCCAATCCTGTGCACCTAACAGCCCATTGTTCCCTGATGAGACACCCAAGTGGCAAGCTGATTACTTTTGACTTTGGAGGAGACAGCAAGTTTCTCCCTAAGGCAGAGATGCATATTTCAGATATAGATTTCCCTTCCCAGACTACCATACTGTAGGCTTTCAGAATGACTTACTCATCACCATAATATGACACATGACATTGATTTTGATTTTTAAAAATCACGTTGTAATGAAGAAATTATGGCAATAGACTCTCACAGAATTCCCACATGGTAGTGTATATTCCATCGCCCAGATTCAGACAGCTTATAAAATAGTAGCATGGCCTATTGAAGACTCTGTTAAAGTACGAGTTGGGAGAGAACACATTGCGAGACTGGGTGCTGTCCTTTAAGTTATAGCTTATATAGCTTATAAGCTGTAATTTGAATACATGTAATTGATAAGCTGCTGTGTTAAAGTTTATTCTTTAAGGCAGCAGGTGGTACTTGGTGTTATCTCCCTCAGCATTAGAATGCATGTGTTTACGAACAAAGAAGTGATGTGAGAATGACCTCTCTCATTATTTTACTTAATAATCCACTTGAGGAATATCTATTTTCTAATGCTGCAGCCATTGATTCAGTAGATTTGGGTTCTAATGCCCAAGAAAGAATGATCCCTCTAGGGAGTTACAATCAGAACTTGGTTAAGTTGGAAGCTGTGGCTGTCACTCATCCATTACTGTTTCCTGATGGTGCTGAAGCAAATGACAGGTAATCAGTGCTTGTGTTGAACAGGGTGATTAGATTACCCCAACCAAATTGAAGCAATGAAGTATTTATCTAACCAAAGGAATTCACTGGAATAGTTCTTAATGGTCCTTTATCCAAAGGACTACCAAGTACCAAGATTATGTGGAAATAAACATTTGGGTCATACCCCATCAAATAATGACCCCCATTCAGCCAAGATTTAAAAAGGGTGTGAAGGGAAACCAGAATGGGTTGTGCAAGAAGAAAATGAAATGATCAACTCAGGCCTAATGACTATCCACAGAAGTGGCCCTGTATTAGCTATGCTTTATGGTAATTATTTTTTCTTCCTCCATTGCATATTAGTAACAGCACTGATAATGGTTAATGGTTTAGGATTTAAGTTATTGTATGATGAGAAATTGACATCATGTTGTAATTATACAATAACTGATGGAACTTGTATGTCTCCTGAGTTTACACAAAGCTTTTCATCTGATTGGAGGATTAAAGTGGATGTAGGAAGTTTTAACATGTGAACTATGGTGGAATATTCTCTGTTTGTCCCTACAAATCTACATGCCATCCTGCTTTGTGACTTCGGATGTCAATCTTCATGGGCTACACAAATGGATTATCTTGTCCTCTAATTTCTGGTTGGTTCTGGCTAGAGGGAAAGCAGAGGAAAGAGGGAATCATAGGAATCAAAGAGATAAGTCTGGATATTTATACTTTTGGCTTTATCCCTACTAGGCT
The DNA here is from genome assembly GCF_009761245.1 of Sapajus apella. Classification (NCBI taxonomy): domain Eukaryota; kingdom Metazoa; phylum Chordata; class Mammalia; order Primates; family Cebidae; genus Sapajus; species Sapajus apella. The sequence goes on along the minus strand of NW_022436966.1, from coordinate 15,825,166 downwards.
GCCAGTTACCACTATCATTGGCCACAGCTCCTGTTAGACAGCTTTTTTCCTATAGCTACTGGTCTCGCCAGTATCTGATAACTGCTAGATCCCCTTGCATCTACAGGTCTCATGCAGGTAGAAGTAGAAACCAACTGTTTCTCAATTCATTGTTCTTTTTAACTCTACCACACATTTATAACAAGTCATTTTATTAAAACTTCATTTACCCCACCTGTAGGTATCATCAGTTTCTTTACAAAAACCTAACTGATTTTTGATGTATTTTACAAATATATATCTACTTGGGTATTTACTTATTAATATTTTTGCTGGCATTTGGTATACTTGCTTTAGAATGATTTAATTGTAGTTGCATCAAACGTCTTTTTCCTTGTAATTTCAATCTTTGTTTTAATACTTAGAAAAGTCATTTTATCCAAATATTACTTAAATATTCATCTATATTTATTTTAGTACGTGTATAGTTTTATTTTTAAATAAATCTTTAATGCAATTGAAAATATGTATGAGTATACTCATATGAGTATATACAATAAGGTATATATATATATATATATATATGAGCATATTTTTCTTCCAAGTGAAATCACCAACTTATCAAATCAGCAAGTCTCTCCTGATATAAAATATCCTCTTTATCATTTATTAAATTATTATGTTTTAGATGCATTTCTAGCTTTTTCCTAGGGCTATTTAAGGAATCAAGTGCCATAGTAGCTTTAAAATATTAAATAAATAACAAATACTATTACTCAAAAATGCTTAGCTTATTAAATAGATTGAAGATAGGTTTTTAAAATTTTATATGAGCCATTTTCCCTTTTGGAGCAAGTGAACATGTACATGACCCATGTCAAATTATTTTCTGTTTATTTAACTTAGCAATTCTGTTCAATTTTAACTAGTGTTTAGTATTTGGATTTTCATTTTGTGTGCTAGATTCATGTATTTTTGGAATAATTGAATAGTATCTTACAACCTAAAAAATATATATGCAGCACATGTTCTTTGAAGGATTGCAGACAGTATGAAGTTCATGGATTAGTTTGATTCAAAATGAAACTTTAATTAGAACATGTATTAGAACTAAACTTATTTCCATAGGGTAGGACTGAGGTAGAGGCTGGACTCTACTTCCAGTCTAAATGGCAGCATTACCATACATCCTTCAGGAAGAACTTAGTCTTCAAAATAAAGCAATACTTGAACTTCTGAACAAGATTTCTCTATGCAAAGAAGTATGTGTGAAATAATAAAAACCTGGAAACCAATTTAGAGTGTGGTTGAATAAAATATAGAAATTACTATAAGCTAAAATAAATGAGGAGCAAAATATGAATTGAGTAATAAGAAAATTTGCCCAGAAGCACATGTTGGAGACAGTCTATGTAATTTACAACTTCTTTGCTCTAGTGACAAGTGGTTGACTGCTTTTTGGTTTTTATGTGTATGGTTTTGGTTATAAAATACAGCATTACAAGAAAAGGTATCATTTTCTATAACATCTCAAGTTATTCACTAGAGAATAGATTTTTGTAAACAAAATGTGCTCTGACCTGAAAACATTTGTATTCTAAAAGGGATTTTCATAGGAACCATCTGTCAGCATGCTCACTGTGTTTTGTTCTTTAAGAAGATATTAGTATGCTCCAAGCTTGTTCAGATGGAGTAGGATAAAGAAATTTCACTTGTATACCATAAAAGTGATTATAAAATTTTATCAGTAAAATAATGATCTGGCAAAATATTTACTTTAGAAAACTATTCATAAGTCCTTACATATTTGGAAAATAACAAACGTGTTAGGATAAACTGATAGCTCTTTTCTGGGGCAAATTTAATTCTTATAGTTTCAAGAAGAGTTGAAAACTTAAAGGAATAAAATTGTTTTTAATATTTGTAAACATATAAATTAGTCAGGCTTTGAAAATAATGTATAACCAAAACCCTGATATCTCAGTAGCTTATAATACCAGACATTTATTTTACATTCACATGTCTGCTATTTGGCTGCAATTCAACTGATTTTGTCTGAGCTTGGATATGCTGGATGATATTAGGTTTGGGTTCAGGTCTGCTTTGCATGAAGTCATTCTAGAAACCAACTGGAAGGAGTAACGACCACCTAGGGCATGTTCTTCCATTGCAATTCCTTCCAAAATCCCAGCTCAGAGCTACCCTGCTGTCACTGTTGCCCACAACTCCATTGGCCACAGCCAGTCATATGGCCAAATTCTTTGCCCATGAACTGGAGAAGAACACTTTGAACATGCAGAGAAGGAGGCAGTTAATATGTGTTAAAGAGTATTATAACCTACCACAATGAGAATGAGCTGGTTCAAATCTTCTACTAGAAGATAAAATGAGAGATTCCTCTCCAATGATTGGTATTCAACAAGTCTGAGAGGAAATTACAACTCTATTGGACATTTTGTCTATTCAAAGACTTACGCTTTGATTGCAGAAAACAATGTTATATCATATAGTCATCTCTTCTATTGGGCAGGAGGTCTTGGGAATTTCAAGTGAAATTTATGATAGTAAAGGAAGTGTCAAATTAATGTGCAATGTTCTTCTTAATTAGCAGATTATTTGGCAGTTTTTCACTTAATGCAAGATGAATAAAAGTGTAGAGACTACCAAACCTCTTTTCTTATCAATCCAAAACTCTTTTTCGTCAAATTCTTTTAAAATATAAGAAAAATGATACCTATATTATGGTGTTTGTTAATTCAAATTTACTTGACTGCATAACTTTTCTGGTTTACAAATATAGTAATACAACGTATTATTATTTTTCATTGTAGAGATCAAATATTTGACTCTTCCACATGCTACAAGTTCAACCAGTTTTTTTTTTCTTGACATTGGCACAATATATTGTTCAAGATAAAATGATGATTCTAAGTTAAAAAATGAGGTGATGTTTAATTTGTTTACTAACTTCTTTAGTCATGATTTATATAAATTATCTCAATAAAAACCACTAAAATACTTTCAATTTAGGAGAATGTTAATTCACCTTCTACACCATGCTATTTGATTTTATTAATTGATATATATCTTGTTGGATGATGTTACACTTTTTTTCAATCTCCAGCTTATGTTTCACTTTCTCCATGAAGTTTCTTTTAGATACAGTGACCTACAGTGATCCCATCTGTCTGATATCTCTTGGTTCTCGTAAATACTAATTTTTTTGTTGTTGTTCTCTGATGCTTACACTATCTGCTGTTCTTTCAAGTGGAAAAGTTTTGGTTATCTAGTACTGCCTAACAAATCTCAAACTTATTAGCAAAAACAGTAACTATTATTTATTTTTCTTATCTCTCATCATTCTGCGATGACTAACCTGAGCTACGGGGTTGTCTCACAGGGTCTTTCATGCAGTTGCAGTATGACAGCGTCTGGGCTGGAGTCATCTCAAAGGTCACTTCAATCAAGCATCTGTAGGCTGGTGCTTGCTATGAACTAGAACCTCACTGGGAACTGTCAGCCAAAACACCTACACAGGGTTTCTTTGTATGACTGAAACTTCCATACATTTTGGCACCTGGATTCTAAGAGCGATCATCTTATGGAAGCAAATTTTGGATGGAAGCTATGCTATATTTGTCACCCAGTCTCAGAAGTCATATAGCTAGACCTGTTTTTAAAATGACATTCTAACCTCATCTCCCTGTCCCACATCCCCCAACATCTACTCCATGCCCCACTATCAAAAATGGGATGGACAAATAAATTTTTATTAACAGATAACTGGAGTCAGTGTTTTGATTCCTATAGTTACCTAACATTTGTTTCACTATTCAACATCTATAGTTTTCCACATTTAATATGTTTATTTTTATTTCATTTAACTTTTTTTTATATAGGGTCTCACTCTGTCACCCAGGCCGAAGTGCAATGGCACCACCATAGCTCACTGCAGACTCAACTTTCCAGGCTCAAATGATCCTCTCATCTCAACCTCTCAAGTAGCTGAGACTACAGGTGCATGGCACCACAACTGGCTCATTTTTTCTATTTTTGTAGAGACAGAGGCTCACTATGTTACCTAGGCTGCTCTTGAGCTTCTGAAGTGATCCTCCCACATCAGTATCCCAAAGTTCTAGAATTATAGCCATATGCCACTGTGCCTGGCCAAAATTTTTAAATTAGTAAAGAAATATTATAAAAGGATATTTAAATAGACATTTTATTTACTTAGTTTTAATAATTAAAAAGGAGAAGTTAATAAGCAGTGTTTAATCTCATTATAAAGCAGATACAAGGCACATGATTAACAAGGCTCTATTAAATTTGTCAGAATATAGCAGAATGCTGTACTCTGAACTATACCTTGGGATAAGATTTAATATTCAGAATGATCAAATTTACTGGAAAAACTAAGGATTTTTTTTTGTAGTTCAAGTAATTAATTGGTTTCAAATAATAAGTTGCCATTTTAATTTACACTACTTGTTGATACAACATACTTTCCATCAGGTTCACGTGCTCACATAGAGTCACGTAAGTTCTTCACAGCTGTAGGTCCCCTGGTTGAGAGAGAGAATGGGAACTGAAATTCAGCCTGCACTCTATTTGTCAAGTCATGTGCCTTTGGTATCAAGCTGCCCAGAGTATGTGAGATGCTCTTTCAAACTTGCACAAAAATGATGCCATGTTTGTTAGCAGAGTCCCTGGTTATGAGACATCATGTTATAGAGATTTCCTTCAAAGGAATGGCAAAAAGGATTTATTAATAGAAAGGCTACTAAAGTGTTGGCATAAGAAAACAGATGAGCTTTGAATCCTGACCACTTATTAGGACTCTGAAATCAGAGTGACACAACTTCTCTGAACCTCAGTTTCTTCACATGTAGAATGGAAATATCAAATCTTATCATTCAGAGTTGATTGGAAGAATAGAGCAAATACATCAGAAGCATAAAACAATGTCTAGTGGAGGAGAAATTACTTAAACAACACCATCATAAATACTGAGAAGTGCTATAATAGAGTTTTAATTCTTGGTTCTGTGATTTTTGATGGATATGGAACTCTGCAATTCTATTTCAGTTATGTAATTATATAACTCACTGGTTAAAGTCACAGTACGAATAGTAAAGAAAGCAGTGTGTTATAATTCAGTTCAGGAAAAACACTCCTGAATAAAATATTCCTCAGTATATGTGAAAAAAATGATCCACTTGGGTTTTTTAAAATGTAGTTTTCTAATTTTCTACATAGTTCTCAAAAGACAATTTCCTGACATAGAAGTTATCTTCATAAGATCACATCCTGGGATAACCTCCTCAGGCAAGAGGCATCATCCAGTAGCAAGATCCATGTAGACTCTGGCTCAATTCCAACATTGCTATGAATGAAACAGATTCTTCAGAACAGATAAGAGTCATGATTTAAAATAAAAATGAAGTTAAAATAAACAATAGCAGAAAGAAGATGTATGCTTCTATTGCATACAGGTTAAGAAAAAATGTGTGTTTAGAACATAAATCTGACTAAATTATTGCTTCTTTCAATATGTACCTCTAATAATCCTGTTGAACCCCTGTTAGCTTCAAATCTTAAATAATTAAGCAGAAGTACTCCAGGGAAAGAAATGGCATGGCTATCTGTTTATTAATAAACAAGAGGTGATTTGAAAAATTCTTCAGGCAAATTACAAGTATGTTTTATAGATCACTTTAATTTTAATAGGTGCACAATATCACTTTAAAAATCTGAAATACATAGCAAGGTTCATAAGTCTCAGTCTCTGCCTTGTGTCTCCTAGCTCATCTTGTACGACTATTTCTTTATTGATAATGCTCTAGATAAGCCTAGATGAGCCAATTTTTGGGATCCTCAAAAAATGTACACTTGAGACATTTGTACAAGCTGTTCCCTGATTCGCTAATGTTCTTCCTCCCACATATATTATGTGCCAGCTTAAATCTTCATTCATGCAGAAACCTTCCCTGACCATCCACAGGATTAACTATCTCAGCCATTGTGTGCTTTTGTCATAATTTTCACTGCAAATGCAAATCCCTGTAATTATTTTTTTGTTTACTTGTGTATTCCCATGATTCTTCCCACTAGAATACAAGGCCACATTTGTTATCTTGGTTTGTCCAATGTCAGGCAAATATAGTTCCTCCAATAAATGTTTGTTAAACGAATAAGTAAGTGAATCAGAATATAAAATTATAAAACGTTTGATTCATTCCAAATTAATACAAACAAAGGTCTGGAGAAAATCTTTACAAACAAATATAGCATTCATATGGAAAAAAGATAAATATAGGCAGATATTAATAAAAGGAATAAGGAAGCATTGTCTCATGAAATAAAATATAGAAATAAAGCACCATGTATCCAATTAAGTAGACACATAGTTTCTTATTACATTGCTATTTACAGTAATAAAAAAAATTAGGCTAATGGCTAATTTTCCCTATAAAAAGTTTATTGCAAACAGTCTTGCCCCATCATTAAAAATTGCTGTAGATTTGGACTTACTATAAAGGAGAGTTGTTCAACACATTTCTACAGTATGATCACTATATGTCATAGTTCTATAGCAAGGGTTGAGGGTAGGAAGGTGACAAAAAAACTTTCTAATATGTTTGAACAATGGAATTACAGGGGATTTTTCTGTTCTTTATTGATTTTGCCAGCTCATATTTTCTAAAATTTTCTATGAAAATTAGGAGGGGGGAGAAAAGCTTATTTTAGCTATGTATGCATTTGCATGTATGTCTTTGTTGCCGCAAATTTTTTTTTCTATGAAATTCAATCTCATTACCCATGTGTCTTCTCTTTACTGGCACTTTACCAAGTATACTGAGGCATAGCATTAACCCTCAAAGGCCTCATAGTCATATTGAAGATAAAGCTATATAAATGAATAATTGCACTCATTTTGATGCATGTAATAAATCTAAAGAAATGTGATACAGAGGTAGCAGAGAGAAGGGAGTCTCTCTTGGAGAAAAGTGCTCAGTTTCTCAATATTTTTTATTTATTTTTAATTCGTAAATAAAAATTATACATATTTATAACCTTGGAGTCTAGCATTTTATCCTGTCAGGGAAGCCACTGATGCTTCTTGTATAATGCAACTTAAAAATCTTGAACAGGCAGAGGTTAGAAGCCTTGATGTTTAAGACACTAGATCCTTATGCACTACCCCAGAATGCAGTGGAATGATAAATAATTTTTGTGCGTTTAGTATGTCCAGATGTTGCATGGACATAATTATGCTAAGTAATTATGTGTGTTATTTATCTGAAATTCAAATGTAACAGGATGTTTCGTGATTTTACATGCTAAATCTTACAAACTATACCTACTTTATTATCCTTGTCAAGGAAATGGAGCCTGGAAAATACTGGAAATCCCTCTTTGACAAAGCAGAGTTGCCTGCCTTGCTCTCCTCATATCCTATCCATCTAAAAAAAATTTAAGTAAGAATGTTAGCCTACTTCCAACCCTTATTGTTAGGCTCTGGCAGGGACCGGAGCCAATAACAATATGCCCTAATCCATGTGCAAGTTATGAAAGTTATAGTAGAGTTTTAAAATATAAATAAACTGGAAATCCCAGAAGCAGAAAGAGCAAACAGTACTACTGACGCAAAGGCTTAATTTAAAATTAAAGCTAATCATGATACATTTATTTTTATTATAATTATAGTTCTTTATATATTTTCATTCAGAAAAAATGGCCAAGTGTCCCTTCATGACTGTGGAGTTTACTTTCAAGATTTTATCTTAATCTCCTAAAATGTAATCTTAAGCGCAAGACATACGATAGCCACAAAGCCTGTAAATTATACCTATTATAGGAAATTGAATTTGCTCATGTAAACTTGAAACAAGCTCACTAGGCTTTGCAGAAATCAACTTACTATTCCAATAATGAACTTACCAGCATCGCCCCCATTCTTTATACAGAGTGTGTCTCCTTTTTTATTCAGAAAGCATTTAAATCTTTGAGCTAACTTTCTCTTTTGAAGACCTGCTTGTAATAAATGGTATTTTAATTCTTACCAAATTCTTAACCACAGAACACTTTCCTACAGACTTCAGACCTAAAATGAAAAATACGTAGGGGGGAATTTTTAGGATAAGCAAACAATACTTATTATATCTCCTGCTTCTTTCTCCTTCTGTCTTCTCAGAATTCCTGGGAACAGAAATTCGCCTTTTATTGAGTTCTCCTAAACCATGACTTCCTTCTACAGAAGAGGCAGTATCGATGTCATATATAAAATGGGTACTTATCTACACTGTGCCTCAAACTATAAGGCTTTATTGCTTGATCCTAGATATTCTAAAAAGGAAAGGGAAGAGAAAAAGGAATTTGGAAAAATCTACCCAAGATATAAATATCTATATCTATATATATCTGTATATACACACACACACACACACACTCACATACATACATATAAAATTTCTTTCCCTCTCTCTCATTACTTTATTTTTCATTACCTTCCTTCCTTAATACAACTTATTTTTCACCTTAATTTTCTCCCAAAGTAATGGAGTAATGGATATCTCAGTAAGGAAAATGTCAATGTTATATGCTCACAATGGTAAAGAAAAAAATCAAAGTAAAAATTTTAAAATGTCATTCCTATTATATCCTCAAAGAAGAGAGAAATATGCTTATTTTTAAAGCTTTAAAGATACTATACACTTCCTAACTGGTAGTAGTGTATCCATGTACTGTAAGCTTAAATCACCCTCATCTCACTTGGACATTCTGCGGTCTTAGAAAAAAATGTATTGCAAACTGTCTTTCAGACCTTAACCAACTTATAAGTAGAGGGATTTTTGTATTCAATAATGTAAAGAATTTTTAGCTACTTTGAGAACCTGTGGCCTTATTCTGATGACTAAACTACCCAAAAGAAAGTTAAATTCTCAGAGGGGAAAACTATAAAAGTTTAATAGTGTTTCACTGAACAGCTGTACCAACTCTGAAACTTTTCTCAATATATTCAAATGAGAAACTAATTAACAAGACAAAGAATTCTGGGAAGAATTCTGCTATATAGTTAGAAGATAAGAGAATCTTAAAACAACATCATGAAACAATATACAATTAAACTGCCATATGTGTTCCTTCTGTATGAGTGATACAGGATCCATAATGAGATAAGGGCTACAACATTTTCCAGATTTTCCATTTTTATTATCAAAGTCTTCCTGACATTCTAAGAGATGTTAAAATTAGTTGTTCTTTTTTATTATTATTTTATTGTACTTTCAGTTCTGGGATACAGATCTTGCAGGATTGCTACATAGGTATACACATGCCATGGTGGTTTGCTGCCTCCATCACTCTGTCACCTACATTAGGTATTTCTCCTAATGTTACCCCTCCCCAGTCCCCTCACCCCCTGCTATTCCTCCTCTAGCCTCCCAGCCCCCAGCAGGCCCCAGTATGTGATGTTCCCCTCCCTGTGTCCATGTGTTCTCATTGTTCAACACCCATTTGTGAGTGAGAATATGCAGTGTTTGTTTTTCTGTTCTTGTTCTTAAAAAAAAAAAAAAAAAAAAAAAAAAAAAAAAAAAACTACTTTTCTTAAAAATTTTATTTGTAGGCTTTGAGAGAAATGTGATGAATCAGGTGAGTTAATTTAACTCAAACATCTAAAAGTTGTAAGTACCCTCTTGTAAACACATAATCTTGCTGTGTCTCTATCCAATCCACAGTGTTCCTAGGTACTCACTTATTCTACATATGTATATTGAGGGCGTAGTTTGAGCCAGGAATATTTACAAAGCAAAGGATGAAGAAGTGAACAAATAGCAAAAATTCTTTATTATCATGGAGTTCACAATCCATGATGTAGGTATCAGGTAGGTGGATATAGAAAACAGACAAACACATAATTCTCTGGGAAAATTAAAGATAAAGGAAGATAGTATAGTGGGTTGGGTGGGTGCTCTGGGTATAATTTTAAGTAAAATTTAAAAGGTAGAGGCTACACTGAGAAAGTGACTTTTGAAAACAACCCTGCAGTGTATGAGTGAACAATTCACATAGATATATGAAGGAAGAATGTACTTGACAGGGGCTATAGCCAATACAAAATCACTGAGATGGCATGCATCAAATTTTGGAAAGGATGTGAAAAATTGGAATTTTCATACATTTTGTGGGAACCTAAGGGTTATAACCAGTTTGGCAAATGTCTTCCATTTCTTTAAAACACTAAATATATACTTATCTTGTAACTCAGTGATTCTAATCCAAAATATTTACCAAGGGAAACAAAAACATACGTCCACTTAAAGATTAGTACATAAGTGTTCAAAGATTTCTTCATAGGAGCACAAAATTGGAGAAAACACATATGTCAATCAACTGGTAAATGAATTTTAAAAATCTGTAGCATGTTTATACAATGAAACACTACACAGCAATGAAATTGAATGAACTATTCATAAATAAGTAAAATTAGTGAAATTTGAAAACTTTATGCTGACTATAAGAAGTCTTACTAAAATTATTTCATGTATTTGAAATTCTAGGAAAAAGGAAACTAATCTGTGGGAGAGTGAGGGGAATATCAGAGAAGGAGTTGCAATTGGAAGAATGGGGATAGGGGTTGACCGGGAAAAGGCATTAGGAAACTTTCTGTGGACAGTTTTATGTCTCAACAGGGATAATTATATGTAATTTTCAAAATTCATGAAAAGGCATACTGAATTTTTTTCATTTCTTTGTTGGTATATTTTACATCACAAGAAAAAAAGTACATTCTAATGAAATTTAGAATGCAATGTCTAGTTAATGAAACTTATGCTGAAGTGTTTAGTATTGAAGAATGCTGTTTGTAACTTCCTTTAAAGTATATATACACACGTATATGTACATAAGAAAAGATGAGTCAAATGATAAATAGAGGTGTTATAAAATTGTTAATAAATGACTCTAACTAGCAATGTATAGGATTTCATTTAAAAATTCTTTGAACTTCTCTGCAAATCTGACATTTTCTTAACGTAATGTTGGAGCAAGGAGGCCAGTATGACAGAAACGGACTCAATAAAGGAAAAAATAGTACATGATAGGTTGAATTCATAAGGTGAGCCAGGTTCTGTTGGCCCCATTGGGCTCTCTATTATAACTATGAGAGTAAGGAGAAGGCATTGGATGTTTCAGAGTAAGGCAAGAATACGATCTGATCTACATGTTATGAGATCCTTTCAAGATGTTGTTTGACCCAATTTTGGAGTGGGATAAGATGAGCAGCAGAAGTACAGCAAGAGAGAGAGCAGATAGAGGTCTATGGCAATGATACAAGCAAAAATGATGGCAACTTAGATCAGGATGGTTGTAGCCAGGTGGTGAGAAGCTGTGGAATTCTGCATTCACTCAGAAAATTGAATCGACAGAATTTACTAATGCCTGTTTCTAGAATTTTCTATTTTAATCCAAGGGGTAAGAAAGTCTCTAGATACCCTATCTTGGCTGAAAAAAAACATGCATTTACATTTTTATTTAGTTCAAAATGTTTTCTAATTTCTCTTTTGGTTTATTTTTTGGTCTGTACATTATTAAGAAATATATTGCTTAATTTCCAAGTATGTAAACATTTTTCAGATATTGGTCTGCTGTATTTTAAATTTAATGCTATTAGGGTCTGAGTTCCTATTCTCTATGATTTTAATCCCTTGGTGATTTCTCAGATGTGCTTTATATTCCAGTAGATAGTCATATCTTTGTGAATGATCCATGCATGTATTTAAAAAGGTACTTTTTAACATTGTTGGGTAGATTGTTCTATAATATAAATTAGATATAAATTAGATAAGTGTTTTTGAAATACTGTTTACCTCTTTTCTATCCTTACTGACAATTTATTGTCAATGTATTCCATCAATAAGAAAAAGGTATTGAAAATTTCAACTATAACTTTAACATATAAATATGTTATTTATAACATATAAATTATGTTTATCATTATATGTCTATTTTTACTGTCATCCAATTTGGCCTTCTCAAGGACTTCACTCATTCAGATAACTTTTCTATACCTGGCATGATAATTGTTTATTCTATACTTGATCTGTTCTAACATGCCTCAGGATCTACCACCTCAGAACGCATGTACATTCTTCATTTCACATTCTTTCAGAGAGGATTTCCTCATTTTCTATTTCCCTTTTATAACTGAACATCTTGAAAGAACTGTCTGTACACAATGGCTCAAGTTCTTCCCCTATTCACACTACAGCATATTTTATAATGCCACACATCTACAACCATCTGATCTTTGACAACTCTGACAAAAACAAGTAACAGGGAAAGGATTCTGTATTTAATAAGTGGTGTTGGGAAAACTGGCCAGCCATATGCACAAAGTTGAAGCTGGATCCCTTTCTTACACCTTATACAAAAATTAACTCAGGATGAATTAAAGATTTAAACATAAGACCTAACACCACAAAAACTCTAGAAGAAAACCTAGGCAATACCATTCATGACATAGGCATGGGCAAGGACTTCATGACTAAAACACTGAAAGTAATGGCAACAAAAGACAAAATAGACAAATGGGATCTGAGTAAACTAAAGAGCTTCTGCATAGCAAAAGAAACTGTCATTAGAGTAAACTAGCAGCCAAGAGAATGGGCAAAAAAATTTGCAATCTACCTATCTGACATAGGGCTAATAACCAGAATCTACTATAAAGAACTTAAACAAATTTACAAGAAAAAAACAACCCCATCAAAAGCAGTTAAAGGATATGAACAGACACTTCTCAAAAGAAGACATTTGGGGGAAGATCCAAGATTGCCAAATAGGAAAAGCTCTGGAGTGCAGTTCCCAGCAAGAACAACACAGAGGGTGAGTGATCACCACATTTCCAAATGAGTTTTCACTTCCCACAGACCAGGAGATTCCCGGAGCGAAAATTGCCACAAGTTTCCAGCATAGCTGTTTCAGCCGGTGCCACGGGTTGGAGCAAAGAAACTCACACAAATCTGGGCAGCCATTTCACCTGGTGCCTGGAACACCTGGGAGACAGAGCCACCCATTCAACTGAAAGGGAGGGGGCTGAGACATGGAGCCAGGTGATCAGGCTTGGTGGGTGCCACCCTCACAAAACAAGTAATCTGAAACGCTCCAGATTGAGTTTCACAGCAAGTGCAGCTAGACCCAGGACAGTCCAGCTCAGTGCGGGTAAGGGTATCCGCCACTACCGAGGCAGCCTGCCAATACTAAAGCAATTCTAACTGTACTTCTGTAAACAACACCTCAAGGAAGTACACAGAGCAGCTGTGCAGAGCCCGCAGCAGCTCAGCAACACCTCTGCTGGAAGACTGTGACTACACTAACTCCGTGCTGGGCAGGGCATCTATGAAAAAAGGCAGCAGTACTTTAGGAACTTATAAATAAAGCCCAACCTTCCTAGGACAGAGCACTGAGGAAAATAAGGTGGTTATGAGTTCCGCTGCAGCAGACATACGTAACTGCCCAGCAGCTCTGCATGGAACAATGGAGCTCATAGCAAAGCGCTTGAGCTCCTATAAGGGACAGACTGTCTCCTCAGGCAGCTCCCTGACCCCAATATACCCAAAGAGACACCTCACAAAGGAGAGCTCAGGCCAACATCTGGCAGGTACCCTTCTGGGATGAAGATAACAGAAAAAGAAACCAGCAGCAACCCTTACTTTTCTGCAGCCCCTGTGGGTGATCTCCAGGCAAGCAGGGTCTGGAGTGGACCTCCAGCAGTCCTGAAGCAGAGGGTCCTGACTGTTAGAAGAAAAACTAAAACACAGAAAGAAATAGCTTCAACATCAACAAAAAGGATATTCACTCACAGACCCCATCCAAAAGTCACCGACTACAAAGACTCCAGCTAGACAAAGCCACAAAGATGGGAAGAAACCAGTGCAAAAGGGATGAAAACACCCAAAACCAGAATGCCTCACATCCTCCAAGGGATCACAACTCCTCACCAGCTAGGGAACAAAGCTGGATGGAGAATGAATCTGATGGATTGACAGAAACAGGCTTCAGAAGATGGGTAATAACAAACTTCTCTGAGCTAAAAGAACACATTCTAATGCACTCCAAAGAAATTAAGAACCTAGAAAAAAGGTTAGATGAGATGCTAACTACAATAAGCAGCTAGAGAAGAATATAAATGACTTGATGGAGCTGAAAAACACAGCACGAGAACTTCGCAAAGTATACAAAAGTATCAATAGCCAAATTCACCAAGCAGAAGAAAGGATACCAGAGGCTGAAGATCAACTCAGTAAAATAAAATGAGAAGGCAAGATTAGAGAAAAAAGGGTGAAAACAAATGAACAAAGCCTCTAAGACACATGGGATTATGTGAAAAGACATAATCTATATTTGATAGGAGTACCTGAATGTGATGGAGAGAATGAATTCAAGCTGGAAAAAACTCTTCAGGATATTATCCAGGAGAACTTCCCCACCTAGCAAGGCAAGCCAACATTCAAGACCAGGAAATACAGAGACCACCACAAGATACTCCTCAAGAAGAGCAACCCCAAGGCCCATAATCATCAGATTCACCAGGGTTGAAATAAAGTAAAAAATTTTAAGGGCAGCCAGAAAGAAAGGTCAGGTTACCCAAATAGGGAAGCCCATCAGACTCACAGTGGATCTCTCAGCAGAAATCCTACAAGTAAGAAGAGACTGGGGGCCAATATTCAACATCTTTAAAGAAAAGAACTTCCAACTTAGAATTTCATATCCAGCCAAACTAAGCTTCATAAGCAAAGGAGAAATAAAATCCCTTATGAACAAGCAATTGCTGAGAGATTTTGTCACCACCAGGCCTGACTTACAAGAGCCCCTGAAAGAAGCACTAAACATAGAAAGGAACAACCAGTACCAGCCACTCCAAAAACATACCAAATGGTAAAAGACCATCAAAACAATGAAGAAAATGTGTCAACTAACAGGCAAAACAACCAGCTGGCATCAAAATGGCAGGATCAAATTCACACAAAACAGTATTAACCCTACATGTAATGGACTAAGTGCCCCAATCAGAAGACACAGACTGGCAAATTGGATAAAAAGTCAAGACCCATCTTTGTGATATATTCAGGAAACGTATCTCACATGCAAGGACACACATGGCTAAAAATAAAGGAATGGAGGAAGATTTATCAAGCAAATGGAGGAGTTGTAATTCTCGTCTCTGATAAAATAGACTTTAAAGCAACAAGGATCAAAAGAGACAAAGAAGGGCATTACGTAATGGTAAAACGATCAATCCAACAAGAATACATTAACACCCAGATATATAAAGCAAGTTCTTAATGACCTACAAAGAGACTTAGAAACCACACAATAATAGTAGGAGACTTTAACACTCCATTGTCAATATTAGACAGATCAATGAGACAGGAAATTAACAAGGACATCCAGGACTTGAACTCAGATCTGGACCAAGCATATCTAATAGACATCTAAAGAAATCTTCACCCCAAATGCACAGAATATATGTTCTTCTTAGCACCACATTGCACCTAAATTTTACCACATAATTGGAAGTAAAGGAACAGAAATCATAACAGTCTCTCAGACCATAGTGAAATCAAATTAGAACTCAGGATTAACAAACTAACTCAAAATCACACAACTTCATGGAAAATGAATAACTGGCTCCTGAATGTAAACTGGATAAACAATGAAATGAAGGCAGAAATAAAGATGTTCTTGAAAACCAATGAGAACAAAGACATGACATACCAGAATCTCTGGGACACATTTAAAGCAGTGTCTAGAGGGAAATTTAGACCAATAAATGCCCACATGAGAAGCGAGGAAAGATCTAAAACTGACACCCTATCATCAAAATTGAAAGAGCTAGAGGAGCAAGATAAAAAAACTCAAAAGCTAGAAGATGAGAAATAACTAAGATCAGGGCAGAACTGAAGGAGATAGAGACACAAAAAAAAAACCCTTCAAAAATCAATAATCCAGGAGGTGGTTTTTTTTGAAAAGATCAACAAAATAGACAGACCGTTAGCCAGATCAATAATAAAGAAAAGAGAGAAAAATCAAATAGATGCAATAAAAAATGATAAAGGGGATATAACCACCGATCCCACAGAAATACAAACTGTCTTCAGAGATTACTACAAACAACTCTATGCACATAAACCAGTAAACCTGGAAGAAGTAGATAAGTTCCTGGACACTTACACCTTACCAAGCTTAAACCAAGAAAAGTTGAAACCTTGAACAGACCAATAACAATGGCCGAAGTTGAGGCAGCAATTAATAGCCTACCAACCAAAAAAAGCCCAGGGATGCCAGACTGGTTCAACATACGTAAGTCTATAAACATAATCCATTACATAAACAGAACCAAAGATAAAAACCACATTATTATCTCAATAGATGCAGAGAAGGCCTTTGACAAAATTCAACAGCCCTTTGTGCTAAACAATCTCAATTAACTAGGTACCAATGGAACATATCTCAAAATAATAACAGCTATTTACAACAAACCTACAGCCAATATCATACTGAATCGGCAAAAACTGGAAGCATTCCCTTTGAAATCTGGCACTAGACAAGGATACCCTCTCTCACCACTCCTATTCAATATAGTATTGGAAGTTCTAGCCAGAGCAATCAGGCAAGAAAAAGAAATAAAACCTATTCAATTGGGAAACAAGGAAGTCAAATTGTCTCTATTTGCAGATGACATGATTGCATATTTAGAAGATCCTATCGTTTCAGCTCAAAATCTCCTTAAACTGATAAGCAACTTCAGGAAGGTCTCAGGACAGAAAATCAACGTGCAGAAATCACAAACATTCCTATACACCAATAATAGACTAACAGAGACCCAAATTATGAGCGAACTCCCATTCACAATTGCTACAAAGAGAATAAAATACCTAGGAATACAGCTAACAAAGTATGTAAAGGACGTCTTCAAGGAGAACTACAAACCACTGTTCAAGGAATAAGAGAAGATACAAACAGATGGAGAAACATTCCATGCTCATGGATAGGAAGAATAAATATCATGAAAATGGCCATGATTCCCAAAGCAATTTGTAGATTCAATGCTATCCCCATCAAGCTACCAATGACCTTCTTCATAGAACTGGAAAAACCACTTTAAACTTCATATGCAACCAAAAGAGAGCCAGCATAGCCAAGAAAATCCTAAGCAAAATGAACAAAACCAGATGCATCAGGCTACCTGACTTCAAACTATACTATATGGCTACAGTAATCAAAACAGCATGGTACTGGTACCAAAACAGAGATATAGACAAATGGAACAGAACAGAGGACTTGGAGGCAAAACCACACATCAACAATCATCTGATCTTTGACAAACCGGACAAAAATAAGCAATGGGGAAAGGATTCCCTGTTTAATAAATGGTGTTGGGAAAACTGGCTAGCCATGTGCAAAAAGTAAGAAACTGGACCCCTTCCTGACACCTTACACTAAAATTAACTCCAGATGGATTAAGACTTAAACATAAGACCTAACACCATAAAAACCCTAGGAGAAAACCTGGGAAAAACCATTCAGGGCATAGGCATAGGCAAGGACTTCATGACTAAAACACCAAAAGCATGGGCAACGAAACCCAAAATAGACAAATGGCACCTAATTAACCTCCAGAGCTTCTGCACAGCAAAGGAAACAATCATTAGAGTGAACTGGCAACCAACAGAATGGGAAAAAATTTTTCAATCTACCTATCTGACAAAGGGCTAATATCCAGAATCTACAAAGAACTAAAACAGATTTACAAGAAAAAAAAACAAACCCATCCAAAAGTGAGCAAAGTATATGAACAGACACTTTACAAAAGAAGACATTTTTGTGGCCAAGAAACATAAGAAAAAAAATGCTCTTCATCACTGGTCATTAGAGAAATGCAAATCAAAACTACATGGAGATACCACCTCACACAAGTTAGAATGGGGATCATTAAAAAATGTGGAGACAACAGATGCTGGAGAGGATGTGGAGAAATATGAACACTTTTACACATTGGTGGGAGTGTAAATTAGTTCAACCATTGTGGAAGACAGTGTGGGGATTCCTCAAGCATCTAGAAATAGAAATTCCATTTGACGTAGCAGTCCCATTACTAGATATATACCCAAAGGATTATAAATCATTCTATTATAAAGACACATGCGCACATATGTGCATAGCGGCACTGTTTACAATAGCAAAGACCTGAAACCAACCCAAATGCCCACTGATGATAGATTGAACAAGGAAAATGTGGCACATATATACCATCGAATACTATGCAGCCATAAAAAATGATGAGTTCCTGTCCTTTGTAGGGACATGAATGAATCTGGAAACTGGACATTTTCAGCAAATTGACACAAGAACAGAAAATCAAACACCACATGTTCTTCCTCATAGGTGGGTGTTGAACAATGAGAACATATGGACACAGGGAGGGGAGCATCACACACTGGGGTTTGTTAGTGGGGGCCAGGGGAGGGACAGCAGGAAGGTGGGAAAGTTGGAGAGCGATAACATGGGGAGAAATGCCAGATATAGGTGATGGGGGGATGGAGGCAACAAACCACATTGCCATGTATGTACCTATGCAACAATCCTGCATCATGTGCACATGTCCCCCAGAACCTAAAGTACAATAAATAAATAAATAAGAAGTAGACATTTATGCAGCCAACAAACATATGAAAAGAAGCTCATCATCACTGAGAGAGAAATGCAAATCAAAACCACATTGAGATACCATCTCTTTCTGGTTAGAATGGTGATCATTAAAAAATCAGGAGACAACAAATGCTGGAGAGGATATGGAAAAATAGGAACATTTTTACACTGATGGTGGGAGTGTGAATTAGTTCAACCATTGTGGAAGACAATGTGATGATTCCTCAAGAATCTAGAACTAGAAATACAATTTGACCCATCAATCCCATTACTGGGTATATACGCAAAGGTTTATAAATCATTCTATTATAAAGATACATGCACACGTATGTTCATTGTGGCACTGTTCACAATAGCAAAGACCTGGAACCAACCCAATGCCCATCAAAGATAGACTAGATTAAAAAAAAAATGTGGCACATATACACCATGGAATACTATGCAGTCATAAAAAAGATGAATTCATGTCCCTTGCAGTGACATGGATGAAGCCGAACACCATCATTCTCAGCAATCTGACACAAGAACAGAAAACCAAACACTGCATGTTCTCACTCATAAGTGGGTGTTGAACAATGAGAACACATGGACACAGGGAGGGGAACATACACACCAGGGCCTGTCGGGGGTAGGGGGCTAGAAAAGGGATAGCAGAGGGTGGGGGATGGGGAGGGATAGCATTAGGAGAAGTACCTAATGTAGTTGACAGGGGTATGGATGCAGCAAAACATTATAGCATGTGTATACCTACATAATAAACCTGCACATTCTGCACATGTACCCCAGAACTTAAAGTATAATTTCCAAAAAATAGAGAACGTATTCTAATATAATTTCATCAGTATTAGAGACATAATGTGTTCTTATCAATGTTGCCAAGTCCTGCAAATTGCCAAAATCCAGTAAACACTTAGGTCTATCTTCATGTTACTCAGTTTCTTAGGTGCACTTAAAATGATAAGGGACTCTGCCTTTCTTTTTGTTGTTGTTGTTAAATTGAGGCATAAATTACACAGAGTCAAGCACACAGATATTAAGTGTAAGTTTGACAAATACATACACACATATACTCAAAACCCAAGACAGAACTATTTCTACACAACCCAAAAAGTTATAATGTATTTTTTGTGGTCAATCACCCCACTTCTAGAAGCAACCACTGTACTAATTTCTGTCATTATAAATATTCTTGGCTGTCCTTGAAATGTATAGAAATGAAATGAAATTATATATTAGACAATCTACTGTACATGGCTTCTTTCGCTCCATGTTTTTAAGATTTATCTGTCTTTTTGTCCATAAATTATTCTTTTTGATTTTAAGTATATTCATTTTTATTGCTGTATAACATACTAGCACAAACTCAGTAGCATAAAAAATTATATTTCCAATTTCAACTTTCTGGGCACAGCTTAATTGGGTCTTCTGCACAGGGTTTCCCAAGTCAGCAATCTAGGTGTCATCTGAGCTGCTTTGCTTCCCGAAGCTAGGATCCTCTTCCAAATTCAACTAATTGATTGTTTTCTACCTTAGTTCAGATCCTTGTGGCTGTAAGACTGAGGTCCCTGCTTTTTTGTCGACCAAACTCAGTGGCTGCTATCACTTCCTAAAGTACCTCACAGTTCCTTAGTACATGGCCTTCTCACAAAGCTCCTCACAAAATGGATGCTCACTTCTTCAAAGACAGGAGAATTATCTCTCTTTAGGAAGAGCCCAGTCTTTTAAGCTTTTACCTGACTAAATCAGGGGCTCCTGGGATAATCTCATTTTTAATTAACTCAAAATCAGGTGATTGGAAGTCTTAATTACACCTGCAAAAATCCCCTCACCTAGGCAAAATAACATAACCCAATCACTGGAGTGATAGCCCATCCTACTCAAAGGTCTATCCATAAGCTAGGGCAGGGGACTATACAAGGCATGTATATCAGTGGCAGAAAAGCTTGCAGGTTGTCTTAGAATTCTCCCTACCACATTAAATATTCATTTTACCCCACAATTTATTTATTAGTTTTCCCACAAATAGACATTTTAGTTTTGGCTATTAGGAATAAGCCTACTATGAACATCTGAGTATAACTTTTATATGTATACATGTTTTTATTTCCCTTGGGTAAGCACCTAATAGATTTGCTGGATCATAAAGTAGTCATATATCTAACTTTACAAGAAACTTCTAAGCAGTTTTCCAAGTCCCTCAATTACTTTATACTTTCTCCAGGAATATATGAATGTTCTGATTGTTCTGCATTTTGCCAGTATTTGTTATTGTCGTTTACAAATTTTTATGACTGTGAAGTGATTTCTATGAAGTGGAGAATTTCTGAAGTTCATTCTCTGAAGTCATTTCTCATTGGAGATTTAATGTTTTATTTTTTCCTAATTATTGATGATGTTGAGTATTTTATCATGTGACTATTGGTCATTTGGATAGTTTTAGTGAAGTATCTTTCAAATCTTTGGCCATTATTTTAAATTGGGTTGTTTGCCTTTTTGAGTTTTAGGGGTTCTTTTCATATTCTGCAACTCCTTGTCAATGATATTAATTATGAGTGCTTTCTGCCAGTCTGTGGTTTACCTATTCAATTCTTTAATAATGTCTTTTGAAGAACAGATTTTTTATTTTGAATAACTTAATTTTTTTCAGATTCTATTTCTTTTAAGCACAATTTTTTGTGTGTCCTAGCTAAACAACATTTGCCTACCCCAAAGTTGTAAAGATACACTTCCATATTTTATGCTATATTATTTGGAGCTTTATCTTTTTTCTTTTGCCATATTATCTAGCTTTAATTTTTTACATGGTAGGAAGTCAAAATAAAGATTTCCTATATTTATTTCTTTTCAACATGGCTGTCTTAGTCTTTCACACTGCTATAAAGAAATAGCTGAGACTGAGAATTTATAAAGAAAGCAGATTTAATTGGTTCACAATTCTGCAGGCTGTGCAGGAAGCATAGTGGGTTCTGCTTCTAAGGAAGCCTAGGGAAACTTAAAATCATAGTGGAAGGTAAAGAGATAGCAGAAGAATCTTATACAGCCAGAGGAGGAACGAGGAGAGTGAGGGAGGTACCACACACTTTTAAACAATCAGATCTCGTGAGAACCCGCTATCACGAGAACAACATCAGGAAATGGTGCTGTTCACAAAGGACCACCCCCACGACCCAATCATCTTCCCCCAGGCCCCACTTCCAATGGGGATTACATCTTAACATGACATTTGGTGGAAACACCAATCCAAACAATATAAATAGGTATCTAAATGTTCCAGCATTATTTGTGGAAACTACTACTCTTTCTTTCGATTTATATGTATTTCAAAAGAAAGACATTCTGAAGAAATTAGCTCTAATCTGTCTCTTACTACCCTTTCTTCTTACACATTTTTGCTTATTGCCATAATTTTCAATGAAATGTATATACTGATGATACCTAAATTTATATTTGTACTTGAATCTTCTCTTACAGGTCTCCAGATAAATAAATTCAACTATTTATTTGACATTGTCTAAGGAATGTTTCAAAGACACCTTAAATTTAACATGAGCAAAGACGAAGTCTTTATTTCCCCAATTATAGAACTTTTCCTGGCACATGAATTTTCCTCATCTCTGTAAATAGTGTAAGTATGCTTCCACAAACTTAGGAGCTATTTTTAATTGGTTTATTTTTTTTAACATTCTCAGCTAATATCAGTAAATCTTGAAAATTCTTTCCCCAATATTATCTCAAATCCAACAACTTTTTAGAATCTGTTTGGCTGCCACTTCAATCTGCTTTGCACTTTGAAGTTAACAGGCTGCATGGTTAACAGCCTGCTACAGTAGTCCAGGTAAGGGAAATTGTGAATTAAGATTTCACAATTGCCCCTTTCCAGCTCATTCCTCTTGAAGTAACAAATGTGAAAATCTTAAATCATACATTTTATTATGTAATTCTCCTACCTAAAACTCTTCAATACGTTTTACTCAATATACTAAATAAACATGTACTGAGCATCTGATGTTTGTCAGTCATTTTTTAAATACATGGGACATAATGGTAGTTACAAAAGGACATCATTCCTGACTTCATTAAATTTATACTTATGCAGTATTCACAAACCCATGCATGCACATGCAAACACAATTATAAAGTATTATTTTTGTAAATATACAGAGAAGGAATGAATCAGTGCTATGGATGTCATATAAGTGAAATTTGATATGGCCAGGAAACAAAACAAGGATCCTCAGAGTACTGATTCTTGAATTGAAATCTGAGATGTCACCACACATTATTTTTTAAAAAGAAGGACTCAGGCAGAAAGCTCTATCTGTGTACATGTACAGTTCTGAGGCATAAGAAAGCATGACAAGGACAAGTTGATGGAAGAACAGATGGCCAGGACAAGAAGCAGAAAAGAACTAAATGAGTTTGGGAAAAAGGCATGAGTCAAACCTACCGGCCTTGATAAGTAGTTGTTTTCTCTTCCCCAAAATAATGGAGAACAACTTGAGAAAGTGCACCAGTGTGGAGAATACACTGGAAAGTGAATGTAGACAGTGCCTTGGAAGGTTTCAGCAACAGTCTAGAGGAAGTGGAATGATGGCTTTTCCTGCCCTGGGACCCTTACACATTATTCCTCAATGAACGCCTACATTGCTCCTATGAATTTGTCAGATCTCAGATTAAATACTTTCTCTTAAATGAAGGCATACTATAACCACCAAAAAAATTAAAATGTTTTTCTTTCATACTTATTAGTTTCTAGCATCACTATGTTTGTTTGGTTTTTATTTCAAAGCCCTTCCACATTTTATAATGATCACTTCTTGTTTCTTTGTTTATTTCTATCTGTATCACTGGAATGTATGTACCCAGAAAGCAAGGATCATGTCTGTTTCGTTTTGTGTTTTACCAGCTTGCAAGCCATCAGCACATGCCAGTGGCTGCTTCATCATTGTACTAAAACAATGTTACTCAAATAAAGTAATTATCTTCAACATATTACATTTCCTCCTTTCACAGTGTATGTGCCATCTCAGCTCCAACATGCCAAATTATACCTTTCAACAACTGTTCTGCATGTACATGTTGGGTGTCCAGTAAGGTGACGGGGCAGAACAATGAACTCCAAGACTGGTACATATGAAAGTGGTTTAGAGCAAGGGGTCTGGACCAGGCTGCTTGGATTTCAACTTCAGTTATGCTACTTTCCTGCCATGTGATGTTAGGCAATTTACTTAGCAACCCTGGACCTCAGATGCATCATCTGTCAAACAGTGATAGTAAGGGTTCCTCATAGCATTGTGTAAGAAATAAAGATAACAGTAATTTTTAGATAATATTCATCCCACTGGACAAAGAAGAAATTTGAATTAATAGTATATTACAAATACAATATGTGTCAAGAGAAAGAATTACAGGATTTTTGAGAGTGTTCAAGAGAATAAGTTTATTATAATATAACAAGCATTCCTGCTGTTTAAAGAGAGAACATGATGTCACTTCATATTAAGATTCATTCTGCCAATGCATGTTAAGTAATTGAATTTAAATGAACCCCAGGGTCTTAGGTAAAAATCTCATCGTCACAAAAACGTATAGTGATCGCTGAGTGTATGTATATGTGTATATTGTCATCAGACTTCATATATACTATATCCACTGTATTATCTACTGAAAGATGCTCAGCATAACAAACTACTCCAAAGCTGAGAGGCTTAAAACAGCGGTCATTTATTCTCATTAATTTTGGGTTGCTTGAGGACTGGCCAAGCTAGGGTGGGCTTGGCTAAAACAGCTCTATACCTCATGATTCTCTTTCTGCATCTAGAATCAGCTGGCTAGTGAACATGTTTGTCTCCTGGCAAGGGCAGAAGTGAAAACAAACAGAAGCCTGCATGAACTCTTGAGGCTTAAATTTTGAAGTGGCACATTGTCACTTTGTAACATTTTGTTGACCAAAGAGAGTCACTGAGCTGAACTCAAAGTCAAGAAGTGGGAAAATAAACTCTACCCATCTTATGGAAAGAGCTGCAAAGTATACAGCAACAGGCTTGGTTATAGAAAAGATGAAAAATTGGGATTTTAATACAGGGAAGGATGAAAAATAATGCAATTTGCCAAACCTGCTGTTTGTTCTTCATTATATCTGACTAGAGACAGGAATGCTAAATGTTAACAAAGAAATATAGGGCAGTATAGATTCCTCTATTATGTGATTACATATAATCATAAGTAGTCTTTTAACTAAAATGGACATGGAGGGATAAAAAAGAATAAGGCAATAATTTCTTGAAAGTTTAAAATAAATGCCAGTACTTACAACCATTTTGTAGATATATGACAGAATATAGAAATAAAACATCTTATGCAACATATGATTACAGCTGTTATTCCTTTCACACAATGTTCTCTTATTGTACAGGATATTTTTAGTAAGATAAAGTCATTTTTCATTTTTTTCTTACCTCAATTCAAGCTCTATTTCTTATGGGATTACTTTGGGCAGCCAAGTATTTTATAGTTTGATGGTGCCCTTTCAGGACCTTTCCTAACATAAAAGATGCTTTTTAAAAAATAGTTTTATTCTGTATTCTGTAATTGCTTCCATTTCAGGCTCCTTTTTCTCAGACTGTATAAGGGAATCTAATCAAGTTTAGGAACTGAATTGTGTGCTATGTCTTCAAAGCTTAATATAACCACTTTCGTGTTCTTTTCATTAGAAAATCTGGATATTTTTATTAATTTTCCCCAATTTTTATGTTTCCTGGAACCTTTGCAAGACCACTGTATAGGACTGTACATTCAGCTGTGGATTTTAGTATAAAAATGTACCAAAGTAGGGTTATTCTAATGTCCTCTTTCAACTAATAGCAATTGCTTTATGTAACATATGAAAAGGAAAAGTAACATTTCTAAATAATATTTTAATTATTTGAAATGCTCAATTGTCCAAAAATAAAAGAGAAACAGCCACTCTGAAAGCAGGCTTGCTTTTTTTTCACATATATATTTATTTTATTTTATATATTCATGTAATAAAATGTGATGCTTTGGTATATGCGTGTACATTATGGAGTGACAAAATCAAGCTAATTAAAATGTTCATCACCTTACATAATTATTTATTTTTGATAGCATTTAAAATCTACACTCTTCACAATTTTTAAGTATATAGTACAGTATTATTTACTATAGTAATCAAGCTGTACAACAGATTTCTAGAAGTAATTCCCTCTAACTGAAACTTTGTACTCTCTCACCAACGTCTGAGAAACCAACCCCCGAACCCTCAGCCCCTGGTAACCACAATACAACTCTCTGCTTCTATGAGTTTGACTATTTTAAATTCCACATAAATGTGAGATGATGTGGTATTTTTCTTTCTGTGCCTGGCTTATTTTACTTAGCATCATGTCCTTCAGGTTTATCTGCATCATTAAAAATGATAGGATTTCCTTTTTTTAAGGCTAAATAATATTTCTTTATATATATATAACTGCATTTTAACTTTAGGTTCTAGGGTACATGTAAAGAACATGCAGGATTGTTGCATAAGTACATACATGGCAATGTGGTTTGCTGCCTCCATCTCCATCACCTATACTGGCATTTGTCCCCATGTTATCCCTCCCCAACATATTTCATTGTGTACATATATTACATTTTCTTTATTCATTTGTGTGTTTATGGATACTCATTTATTTCATATCATTGTGGTTGTGAATATTGCCACTATGAACATGGGAATACAGATATATCTTCAGCATACTGATTTCATTACCTTTGGATTTATATATAAGGGGACTAGCTGTATCATATGGTAGTTCTATATTTAATTTTTTGAGGAATCTCCATGCCATTTTCCATAATAGCTATATTAATTTATATTTCCATCATCAGTGAGCAAGGGTTCCATCTTCTCTACATTCTTGCCAACACTTGTTATCTTTCATTTTTTGATAATAGCTATTCTAATAGTTGGGAGATAATATTTCATAGTGTTTTTAATATGCATATCTCTAATAATTAGTGAAGTTGAACATTTTTTCATATACCTTTTGGTCACTTCAATATTTCAATGTCTTTTTTTTTTTTGAGATAGGTCTATTCAGGTCCTTAGTCCAATTTTTTTTTTTTTTTTTTTTTTTGAAATGGAGTCTTGCTCTGTCACCCAGGCAGGAGTACAGTGGTACAATCTCAGCTTACGGCAACCTCTACCTCCTGGGTTCAAGCAATTCTCCTGCCTCAGCCTCCTAAGTAGGTGGGATTAGAGGCATGCACCATCACACCCAGCTAATTTTTGTTTGTATTTTTAGTAGAGATGGATTTCAACCATGTTAGCCAGGCTGGTCTCAAACTCCTGATCTCAAGTGATCCACTTCCCATGGCCTTCAAAAGTGCTGGGATTACAGGTGTGAGCTACCATGCCCAGCCCCTTAGTCCATTTTTTAATCAACTTATTTGTTTTCTTGCTATTGAGTTTTTTTGCTTTGTTTTGTTGTAGTTTCTTAAGTATTTTGCACTTGATCTTAGCCAAAAAAAAAAAAAAGAAAAGAAAAGAAAAGAAAAAGAACATTGACTTTCTTACATATTTTGGATATAAACATCTTAGGTTTGTCAATATTTTCTCTCATTCTCTTAGGTTGACTCTTCGCTCTGTTGATTGTTTTCCTTGCTGTGTTGATTGGTTTTTGTTTGATACACTCCATTTATGTTTGCTTTCCTTGCCTTTGCTTTTGAGATCATGGACAACAAAACATTGCCAAGACCAGATTGTGGTGCTTTTTTTTTTTTCCACTGTTCACACCTATATTTCAAGTTTGGAAATGCATATTTGCAAGCAGCAATACAAAAGTATTCATGAAGAATGCATAATCTCTGAAAATTATGAAAACATCCCTGCTACCAATACATTTCTAAATACAAAACTGACTACCATATTTGTTACTTCTGTGTAGCGAGAAAAGTTCATTTTTAAAACAGATAAAATTCAGTCTTTAGGTATGAATGGTATGAATGACAGCCTCTCTTTTTTTGTTTTTTTAATTTTTAGTCGTTTGGAATCCTTAACCATGCAAAAGCTTTGAACAGAAGAGTTCACAAAGGAACCAGGGTTGTCTTATGGCATCCAGTTAAGCCAGAGCTGGGAATGCCTCTGGGTCATCCACATCAGGAGCAGAAGCACTTGACTTGTTGGCCTGCTGTCAAGGTTTGGGCACCCACCACACCCACGTCCACCTCGTCCTCTGCTGCCACCATGTCCTGGGTGGCCAAGGTCTCCAAAATTGATCTTTAGCTGAGACATTATATATCATTTGCTGGCTTCCAGAAATAATGGTCCATAACCGAATCTTCAGCATGAGCCTCTTCACTCTTTGATTTATGAAGAACAAATCCCTTCTTCCACTGCCCATCTGCACCTTCATTTGGTTTTTGGAAATTAAATTCTACTTTTGCCCAGTCCTTATTTTGAATAGCCTTCCACTCATCCAAAGTCATCTCTTTTAGACCCTCCTCTTTTACCTCTTCAACTTCATTCTTGTTATTTTCAGTGTCAGCCGCTGGATGATGTTCTTCAGCTACAGGTGTTTCCTCAGTGATATTTTATTGATCCAAGTCAGGTAATTTGTCTTGGACAGTTCCCCAGTTGTGAGATCCGCTACCTCCATTTTTGTCCTTGTGCTTCAGGCCAGATCTATTACTTCCACTATGTCTATCAAATTCACATTTACCACAAGAATCAAATCCATCTCCTCTGCCCATTCCACATCCACGGCCCCCTTGATCTCTTCCAAGACCACCACAACCTTGAATGGGTCTGTCAATATTCGGTCTATCAACTGAAAATTTGCCCCCTTCACCCTTTTCTTCAAGTGGCTTTTCAAATCGTCATTCACTAGGTGGTCGCCTTTCTGGTCTTCTATTAGTTATTTTCCCTTCACCCTGAAGTTGTCGATCGGGTCTTCTTCCAACTCGTCTTATTCCTTCTTTTTTTTTTTTTTAATTGCATTTTAGGTTTTGGGGTACATGTGAAGAACATGCAAGATTGTTGCATAGGTACACACATGGCAGTGTGATTTGCTGCCTTCCTCCCCATAACCTATATCTGGCATTTCTCCCCATCCCAACCCTCCCCAACTCCCCACCCTCCACTCTCCCTCCCCTATTTCCCCCTGACAGACCCCAGTGTGTAACGCTCCCCTCCCTGTGTCCATGTGTTCTCATTGTTCAACACCCACCTATGAGTGAGAACATGCAGTGTTTGATTTTCTGTTCTTGTGTCAGTTTGCTGAGAATGATGGTTTCCAGTTTCATCCATGTCCCTACAAAGGACACAAACTCATCTTTCTTGATGGCTGCATAATATTCCCTGGTGTATATGTGCCACATTTTCCCTGTCCAGTCTATCATCGATGGGCATTTGGGTTGGTTCCTTCTTTCTTAAGTGCCACAGGCGGCTGCATCTCCTCTTTCTTGTTAACCAGGCCAACGCTGGGGGGCAGCGGGTCCTTGTGGCCTTTCTGGGACTCCTTGCGCAGCTGCTTGCCTGCCGCCTTGGAGCTGGTCTGCGCCACCGCCTGAGCTGCGCTCTTGGTCTCAGGGCCCCCAACGCCGCCCCGCCGGCTTCTTTTTTCTTGTTCTCCTCTGCCTTCAACACCTCGAAGGGGTCTGATTCGTTGTCAAATAACTGGTCCAATCGGTTGATGACCCGTTCCTCCACGGATTGCAGCGGGTCATGCTGAGCCAAGAGCCTATGTTGTTTTAAATGTCCTAAATTTTCTATCCTATTCCTCCATTGTTTTGCAAAGCCTCTTTTTCTACGTTTCTCAGAGAAGTCAATATAACCCAATTTTATGGATACAAGTCATAAATTATAGTTTAAAAAGAGATTTTACAGTTCATTTAGTTTACTCCTTGTTGTTTAAGATAAATTAAGTGTAGGGGAGTGGTAGCTCAGTTTGCCAAGAGAATACCTGAGACTGTGGCCTTAGACAGAGATAGATACCAATATCATGTTTGCTACTCAGAGACTATGTGACTTGGAACAGATCACCTAGCTCATCGGAGTTTCAGCTTCATTACCTGTTAAATGGGGATTATAACATTATAACATCTTGGAAATGCAATTTTGAAAATTATATTAGTAAACATAAATTCAAGGAGCCTCAACTGTAAACGATATTCCTTAAGGACATATAGCTAGATATTTTCAGATACGCAAAATCAGAAATTTCTAACTTCCAGTACAGTTACCATTCCCCATGTTCACCTCTGCTTCAAGAAGTGTAAAATTTACTGGTAATAGAGAAATCTCATACAGAGTGTTTACATTGCAATGTACACTAATGATACAGAATAAACCCACAGATCAAAAAGAGATTGGCCATTTTCTGTCAAAAGAGGTAGAGACAAGAGAAACAACAATATAATATAGGAATCCCTGATATCTGAAGCAGATATCTCAAGCAGCTACATTTAGATTATCTCTCTGTGTCTCTGTCTCTGTCTTTCTCTCTCACCTTCAGAACATAGTAAGCAAGATATATTAATCAAAATGTGTCATTTCAGCATATCAGACTTGGATTTAAAAAAAAAAAAGAACTAAATGAAAGCCAAAAAGGGGAAAATTCTGAGTTCTTTTTCTCTCATTTACTCACCCTTCTAGAGTGTTTTTCCAATGCAGAATGTTCTGACATCTCAGTAATGACTGTAATATCCTGTCAGAGCAAACATCTCTCAGACCTGATTCTGCTGCAGACCTAAAATGAGGTGTTTCTTAGTGATAAGTGAATTTCTATTGAAGAACATTTGAAAGAGAGATTCACAGTTTTCTTTCACCATTCTCTATGCAAAAAAAAATATATATATATATATCCTATCCAATCAAACATTGGAATGTGCTTTTCACCGCTATAATACTGTACTACCACTCTACATTGTGAGGCTCTATTTATAGGAATAATTAGTATTTATTAAGCACTCACTCTATGCCAAGCTCTCTGCTAGGGGCTATATATGTGTTATCTAGTGCAATCCTCAAAGCAGAAGAGTTAAGCATCAGGATGCTTTTTTTTTAAAGAGATGACAGTTTTTTAAAGATGATTTATTCACTAATTTTTCAGCTTTTATTATAGGTTTAGTAGGAACATGTGCAGGACTGTTACACAAGTATATTGTATGCTGCTGAGGTTTGAAGTATGAATGATTCCGTCTCCCAGGTAGCAACCATAGTATCCAATAGGTGGTTTTTCAGCCCCTTGCCTCTTTCTTTCCTTCCTCTTGTATTCCCCAGTATCTATTGTTGTCATCTTTATGTCCACATGTACTTGATGTTTAGCTTCCAGTTATAAATGAGAATGTGTAGTATTTGGTTATCTGTTTCTGTATTAGGTCACTTAGGATAATGGCCTCCACCTGCATCCATGTTGCTGCAAAGAATATGATTTTATTCTTTTTATGGTTCCATAGTATTGGATAAAGAAAATGTCATATAATCCAGAGTTGATTGGACCACATTTTCTTTATCCAATCCAGAATTGATTGGCATCTAGCAAATGCCTTTGCTATTGTGACTAGCACTGTGATGAACATATGGATACTTGTGTCTTGTTGGTAGAATGACCAAATTCACAGACTGGTTTCCTTGGGTATATACCTGGTAGTGGAATTGCTGGATCCAATGACAGTTTAACTCTTAGTTCTCTGAGAAATGTTCAAACTGCTCTCCCCAGTGGCTGAACTAATTTACATTCCCACTATCAGTGTATAAGTATCCTCCTTTCTCCACAGCCTTTCCAGTATCTGCTGCTTTTGGACATTTTAGCAAAACCCATTCTGAGTGGTGTGAGATGATGTCTCATTGTGGTTTTGATTTGCATTTATCTGATGATTAGTGATTATGAGCATTTTAAAAACATATTTGTTGGCTGCTTGTATGTTTTGTTTTGAGAAGTGTGTGTTCATGTCTTTTTGGCACTTTTTAATAGAGTGTCTCTTGCTTGTTGATTTATTTAAGTTCCTTATAGATTCTGGATATTAGGCCTTTGTCAGATGCATAGTTCATGAATATTTTCTCCTGTTTTGTATGTTATTTGTTTACTCCCTTTATAGTTTATCTTGCTGTGCAGAAGCTCTTTAATTAGGTCCTATTTATCAATGTATTGTTATTGCAGTTGCTTTTGAGGATTTAGCCATAAATTCTTCTCCAGGGCCAATACTGAAAAGGAGTTTTTCTAAGTTTTCTTCTAGAATCATTAATTTTTTTAATATGACTTTTATTTTAAGTTCAAGGGTACATGTGCAGGCTTGTTATATAGGCAAACTTGTGTCATGGGGGTTTGTTGTACAGATTATTTTGTCCCCCAAGTGTTAAGTTTTGTACCCATTAGTTATTTTCCCTGTCTAACATTTGCCTTTAATCTGACTTCAGTTAATTTTTGTATAGGATGAACAGTTGGGATCGAGTTTCCTTCTTCTGCATATGGATAGCCAGTCATCCTAGCATCATTTACTGAATGAAGAATCTTTTCCCCATTGTTTATTTTTGTTGACTCATCAAAGATCAGATTGTTTTAGGTGTGCAGTTTATTTCTGGCTTCTCTACTCTGTTCCATTGGTCTACCTGTCTATTTTTATAATAGTGCCATACTGTTTTGGTCACAGCAGTCTTACAGTATAGTTTCAAGTCAGGTAACATGATGCCTTTGACTTTGTTCTTTTTGCTCAGGATTGCTTTTAGGCAATCCTGAGCAAAAAGATGGCTATTAGGACTCTTTTTATTCCATAAAAACTTTAGAATCATTTTTTTCTAAATGCGTAAAAAAATGACATTGGTAGTTTGATAGGAATAGCACTGAATCTGTAAATTGCTTTGGGCAGTATGGCCATTTTCATGATATTTATTCTTCCTATCCATGAGCATAAAAATACCTAGGAATGTAGCTAAGCAAGAAGGTGAAAAATCTCTACAATGAGAATTACAAAACACTGCTAAAAGAAATCAGAGATAACAAATAGAGGTGACAGTTTTAAGGAGCTCTAATGTCTAACTATGGTTGATAGAGAGTGTAAGGAGCTAATCTAGGGTATAAGCTGAACTTCAACATCAAGGTCTATCCATGGAGATTAACTTCCTGAGAAAATGTTATGATGAACTTAATGCATATAAGCTGCCAAGGATTGGAATAGTAAGTTCAAAGATATTTCTCATTTCTGTATAAGTTTCATTTAGTGGGGGTCTACACTCCATGAAAATTTGTGAACTGAATTATCCCTAGTGATTACAGAAACCATAGTCCTCGTTGCCTACCAATATGTTTGGTTAAACTATATTCACAGAGATAATTTAATTGCAAGTGAATGTAACTTAGTTGTTTTCTAATCTGAAATCATTTAAAAAATATTTTTAAAATATTCATACATATATGCATACTCAATTTTTATGAGGGCATAAAAATAACACATATCTTGGATATTTTATCATGCTTTATAAAAACATTTGTACTTCACTCTACATCTTCTCTTTTCCCTGAATCTACATTAGCTCACCTGTACCCTAAATTTCATAATTCCTATATATCATTTATTTCTGCTTTCTTTCCCAGAAAATATATATATGTATAGCATTATATTTATATGTATATATACACACACACTATGTCTTAGTCTGTTCAAGCTGCTATAACAAAAATAATGTAAACTGAGTTGGCCATAAACACCAGAAATTTATTTCTCACAATTCTGGGATCTGAGAAGTCCAAATTTGAAGTATATGTGGTATCTGGTAAGGGCTCTCTTTCCAGCTCATAGATGATGCCTTTTAACTGTGTTCTCACATGTGGAGTGGGGTGAGAAGTCACTCTCAGGCCTCCTTTATAAGGACACTAATGCCATTCATGAGCACCCCTAATTATTTCCCAAATACCTCACCTCGTGGTACTATCACCTGTGGGTAAGATTTCAACATATAATATGGAGAGACATAAACATTCAGATCATAATACATCACAGACACACACACATATACACACACACACACACACGCTACAAATACCTAGCCCAGTTGCATTTTTTGAACAAGACACTAGAGAGAATCTTTGTAATTTGCAAGTGCTTTTGGTCTCACATGTTATTTAATAATTTTGGAATTATTTTTTGAATACAGCATTTTCTTCTACAGAAATGCCCATTTATGTTAGTATATTTACTAAACAAATCACATATTCCTCACTATAAGAGAAAAATCAAGATGATTATGTATTAAATTCTCACATATATAATGGAGTCTGCTTTTGAACCTGACTGGATTCTACTGATCAATTTGTCTATTGCTAGTTTACATCAATGCCACATTAATTTTACTAATGTAGCTTTATACTGCATTCTAATATCTAGTTGTAGTTTTTATACATTGCAACTTTTTTCTGTCTCATACTTTTCCTATCACATATTAGTTATTTGTTTATCTTATAAAATTTAACATAAATTTTGCAGTCAAGAGGTTATTTTATTTTTGTATTTACTGCAATCAAGTATTGCAACAATTGTGGTCACGATACTTTGGTCTAGTTTCTGATTTTAATTGAAATGCAGTTAGAGTTACTGATTTGGGATAATATTTGCCACTATTGTTGGTAAACAGTCTTTCTTACAGTTAAGTGGGTCTCTACTTTTCTGTATTAGAATTTTTAAAAATAGGAGTATATTTCTAAATTTTATCAAATACACCTTCAACCTTTATATCTTTAATCTTGTGCTTTTTCTTTGTGTTGCAAATGTCATTGGGTGTCTTATTTTCTTAATGAGTCATCTAATGGTAGATCAAATAAAATTTCATTTTTAACTAAGAAAATAAATGACGGTGTTTTAAAGTCATTAAATAACTTTTTATGAAGAGTAACCCTATTCTCTTTTGCAATAAAGAGGCAAGAACCAAGAAAATTTGGACCATGGCGCTTTCGTTTATGGAAAATAATACTGATATAAGTAGATAATTGGCTGGGCCTTTGGCTTCATTTCTGTTTCAAAAGGAATTAGTCATTCTTCCATCCCTTTTTTTTTCTTATTTTTATCATAGCTTAAGTACAATATAGTTAAAGTATATGTTAGTATATTTGCATCTCACAGTAAATTACATACCCTTAGGGACAAAGTTCTCTTTCTTTTTTTTTTTTTCCTGTGCATATTAGTGCTTAGCACCCTGCCCCAGGACATAACAGTTTTACAACAAACAGTCGTTGAATAATAGAGCTGTTTATTTATCTCTTGCCTTTAGAATGCCAGAATGAGAAGAATATGTTGAATAAACATAGATATACATTTTGATGGCTGTCTTCTTAAAAGTTAAGTCT
Organism: Sapajus apella; assembly: GCF_009761245.1. Taxonomy (NCBI): domain Eukaryota; kingdom Metazoa; phylum Chordata; class Mammalia; order Primates; family Cebidae; genus Sapajus; species Sapajus apella. The sequence goes on along the minus strand of NW_022436966.1, from coordinate 15,790,136 downwards.
TTTCTAAGGGAGTTTAAAAGTTAACTCACTTTCTAAGGAATTAGGAATGTTGTTCTGCTGACAAGGAAAATTTGCTGTGATTCTGGCTGAGCCATAATGAATTCTGTACCATCTGTTAAGGTTAACAAGAAATAGAAAAGCAATGGAGGCTAAGTGTACTTAGATCAAATATCTAATCAATAAGCATCTTCAATCTACTTGAAATGTCTGTAAAGTTTTAACTGCTGCTTTATCTTTAGTATCGTAGAAAATGAACCAAAACTTCAGCAACCTCTTCCAGGTAAGTAGTACTCAAAGTATACTCATCAGAGAAACTGGGCTTTAGGACAAAAATTCTTATAAAAAGTTAAGATTGTATGAGCCAAATAACAAAAAAGCTAGTACATTTACCTTATATAAACAGTCAAGCTGGTAGTTTAGTGTTGACCGCTTAAATCTTTTTACAGATTGTCAGCATATATTTTGTGTAAAAATGGAATAAGAACATGTAGAATTCAGATCTTTCCCAGGAATTTACTTCAATCCTTTACAACATTAAAAAAAACAACAACAACAACAAAAAAAACCTATTCTGTAAATGCTGTAAATGCAGCCAGTATAATGTGAAATAAATTTGCTTATTTCAACCTGTAAATACTCAGGATTGACTACATTGAAAGAATGGAAATTATATTTTTGATTGCAAACTTCCTATAAGTGATAGGTCTCTTAAAGGGGTATATTAAGTTAAAATGAGGCCATTAAGATAGGTCCTAATCCAATTTCACTGGTGTCCTGATAAGAAGAGGAAATCTGAACACACTGACGCCTGGAATGAGCACTCATGGTGGAAAGAACATGTCACACAGTGAGAAGGCAGCCATGCACAAACCAAGAAGGGGGCCTCAGAAGAAACAAGTCCACTAACATCTTGATCTTGGACATCTGGTGTCTAGAACTGTAAGAAAATTAATTTCTTTTGTTTAAGCCAGTCAATCTGTGGCATTTTATCATGGCAGCCCTGGCAAACTAATATACTTTATGTAGCAAAAAGCGTTCTGCAGAGGAATAATCCACCAATCTAACCTCTCCATCCACGTTAAATTAAGGATCTTAAAATTGGGAAATTATCTGAATTATCTGGTGGATCCTAAATGCCATCACATACATCCCTGTAAGAAGTATACAGAGGGATATTTGAATACAGAAAGGACAGACTTGAAGTGAGGATGGAAGAAGAGATTGAAGTGATGCAGCTACAAGCCAAGAAAAGGAGGGACAAGCATATATTCTCCCTGGGAGCCTCCAGAAGAAAGTCCCACTAACGTATTAATTTTAGTCCTACAAGACTCAGTTTGATTGTGACCTCCAGGACTGTGAGAGAAGAAACATGTGTTGTTTCCACTACCAAAAAATAAAATAAAATAAATTTGTTTCAAATATTCCTTCAGAGTCATCTGTGAAAATCACAAATTTAAATATTAATAAAATCATAAAAATATGTTTTCTTCTTTTGCTCTAGGCTGAACATTTTACCTGCTTTGCAAAATGCACTCCCTCCACCCCCACCCCAGCAACATATCCCAGTGGCTATGCCCTTGAAATCCTTTGGCAAAATACACATACACATACACACACACATGCACGCATGCACACACACACACACGCACACACACTCACACGCCCTTTGTATTCTATACTAAGGACAAAGTATTTCTGTTCTCCTAGTTTTTCTGAAGATATCCTAAAACAAAATATTTAATTGCCTAAACAGACACTGGTATTTCTAAATCATAGCCTTTCCCTGAACACCCACCACATCACAGCTATCTTCTCTCCAAACTAGCAATTACTGATCCATTCAATTATTCATTGATTTAGTCAAAAATTATTTTTGAATACCTATTACATGTCAGGAACTAGAGAGAGTGATAGAACAATTTTAATTCTTACAGTTTACAAAAGCTGTTTGAATATTTAAATTTATATATAAACATATTTATAAATATTATATGTGATATATAAAAATATATTTCTAAATTTATAATATATAAATTTAAATTATGTTAATTTAAATATATATTTATATATAATAAATATATTATTTATGTATGAGATATATAAATTTATATATATACATAATATAGCAATACTCTAAGATAAAAATTTATGTGCACAATGGCAGTAACCAGTTATGGTGACAGGGACAAAATGTACATGGTGTTACAGCACTGGAAGGAAGAAGCAGGTAAAAGGACCCAAAATTACTTTATAAGGGAAATTGAAAAGGTGACATGTTTATTTTGAGGACTGACTTATTGAGTTTTATTGCAGTTGCTGTTTGAAATGCCTTAACCTTCCAGTATATGAGGCAATTGAGAGAGAAGTGATCTTTAAGCAGGCTGGCATAAAGCTGTTGCTTTGTCTCAGGGTGAATTAAAAGTTCTATTGACAGTAAGCCATTTCAAATCAAAGAAAGAAAAAGAGAAATCAAATTCAGACATTTCTCTAATTAACCTTGCCTACACTTCTAATATCTTGAATTCATGGCAAGTGTCCTGCCGTTTAAAGATTCCAATATTTGTTATATCAATTTTTCTGCCAACAAGAGAGTTTGGATGCATAGGTTGTATGTAATTTTTCTGCTACAAGTAGACAGTTCAGATACCAGTGTGTCCCATGCAGCTAAACACATAATTTATTTTCTGAATAGATAAAAGATGATATGCTAACAGATATAAGATGATGACCTAATGCTAATAGCATTAGGTAGCTCAGTAAGAAAACAAGTTGTTTAATGACAGATCTACCACAAGCTGCGAAGTAGCGTCCAGCAAAGAAATCTATCAAAGGCTTATCTAGCAGTGGTAGAAGAAGTAACTGATATTTGTTTTTACCCATCTGACTTCTAATGAAGCTGGGTTTTATTTTAAAACTCACTTGCTTACATGGGAAATAGAAAATGAAATACATTATGAATTTGGTGTTTTTTTAATCAGTGATGTAATGTAACTATATTCTCAGTCTGCTGGAGTAGGATCATAGCAGTTATTATTTAAAATATCCCTTAATGTAGGTCTCCTCATTTCACATATTAGCTTAAATCTCAAGCTTAGCAAATCATATATTTGTTCTTTGCAAATATTCTATTGTACTCCAAGCACAGCTGGGAATCGTTTTACTAAGACTTGGTATTAGAAAAATGAAGAATCAGATTGCATCCTTTAAACAAAATTGGGTGTAATAAAAACACATAAAAGAAAATCATGTAATATTTTCTATTTCTACCAAAAATCTAATGAATGTGCAGCTACTGAGCCTCCACTATTTGAAAGGACAGATGCTATTGGTGACATATAGGTGAATCAGGCACATGCCAACCTTGAAGCTGCTTATGACTCAATTATGGAAATTAGACACAAACACATGAAAAGTCAAATTTAGTAGAATTAGTATTAGAGACCAATACCTGATTGATTACCAAATAAATTAAACTATCAACTACTTTTTGTGGTCTCACTACCATTAAAATAATTCTATTGAACTTTCTCCTTTTAGGTATTTACCTATAAAGTTTACAGAGGAAAGCATTGCTAATTCTAGGAGAATGTCATTTCTGTGATTCTCTCAAAGCACTGAGCCCAGATAGAAGATGACTTACTTTCACTACCAACAGCTGCTAAAGCTCTTGCTGTAGTCCCTGGTTGCACATCTCCTTCCAACAGCAATTATGTTATGTCGTCTTTTATTGCAGCAGGTGCTGAAGCATGTAGGGTAATTTGGTATTGTGACAGAGCTGATCCCATTTGCTGGCAAGGTAAGTTTGTTTTCTTCATTCTTTGAGTCAACTAACTTGTTAGGGGCCTCTGAGGAGCAGCTAAAGAAGCAATGATCCTCTTGAAAATGTCTGCTATGATGAGCATTCACAGGGGACATGAGACTACCTTATAAAATACTATCTATAAAGTGACCTCCATATGAAGGAAGGAGAGGGGGAAGAAAAGAAAGTCTCCATTAATATTATCTTCAGACATGTGTTATAGAGAAGGTATTGGGCTCCCCTTCTTCTTTCTAAGTGAACTCCAATTCAGAAAACATGCCGTGATATATATCCTCTTTGAGTTCAAGGAGTTATAACACAAATCTCTATATAAAACAGTCACAAACTTACTAATGAATTGTATTTTTCTGTATTTCTTTGTATGCTTTGGCACCCTATAATATCACAAGCATCACAAGATAATTATTTTCAGCTTTAGCTCTGATAGATCTAATGCTGCTTTTCATAATTACTGAATGTCTGCCTTTGGCTTTACAATCTGTCCAGAGTTAATATTTTCTTTAAACTATTAAATATCTCATCAGGAGGATATCTCTGAGATACTGGCTAAACTCATACAAAACAAAATATAAAAAGAGTAATGTTTACCTATCTATCTATTCTTTCTTCATTTGGTTATTTCTGGATATTTTGTGTGTACATTTGTTACGTTACAGAAGCCTGTTAGGTGCTTAAGACAGTAAATACAAATGATCTGGTACACACCATCATATACCTTAAGTATTTGAAGGAAATTTTGTGTGGTTATATTAAACAAGCAAATACAGTCAAAGCATCATATTTTAACTGTGAGGTGATGGCCAAGTATAGAGAGGGATAGAAACATAAAACATGGAGATTTCCTATAGATTAAACAGTAGATAGAACCACATTTTTAGAGTTTCAGAGTTTGGTTCACATTTGCCAAATCTGAATTCAGGCTGACTACCAGAACAAAAAAGAATGTCAGTGGGACTCTTTGACCTTGAGGAAAATACATGCCTTCCCAGAGTAAGGTTCATTAATTATGAAGAGCCCTGCCATAGCATTTAGTGAATGAACAATAATGAAAATAGAAAGTAAGTACTGAACATATTGTTAAAGCTATCACAAAAAAGTTCTCCCAAGTACAAACACATTTCAAAGGAGAAGATTGGAATTTTCAGACAAGTAATACAAATCTGTCTTAGTGAGTCACATATTATCATGGATAGTTATCTGATTTACAGTTTGTTAGACTTTCCAATCATGTAAACAAGTACATAAAATTACATAGGATTTATTTGAGTGTTTTCTTATGAAAGAATAATACTAATCTAAGAAAGAAGGCTTGAAGAGTAAGAAGCAGTTATTGTAACCCGTAAGAATGATGAAAAGATACCACAAATTTCCTAGCACTAACCATTACAAGAGCCCAATTCACTCTCAGAAGTATACTCCTTTGCACAATAAATTAAATTGTCAGCCATTCTTGAGTACCACAAAGTCTACTGAATACTTTGAGTCACAGACTAGATTTTGCTTCTGAAACTTGTTTATTAAGATCCATATCAAAACCAAAACTTCAGTCTTTATTCATCCAATGTTCTTATCCTCCCCCAGGTAAAGTCCACTGCAGAAAAAAAGGCTGCAGCAATAGAAGGGAGGCAAGGTATAAATATTTTTTCATTATTTATTTACCTTCATTATTTACCTCCACCTCATGAAGCTATAGTTCCTTTGATAGATATAGGCTTTCTTTTCAATGAAAGATAGCCTGCTTTTGCAGCTGCACAGTTTTTTTGCAGCCTAATTATTTCTTGTAGAAGTTTGAGAATCTGAAGACTGTTGTTTGTTTTGTGTTGACTCTTATTTTCAGTACAATCTGACTATGTTTTAACCAATATAATTTTCAGTGAAATTGTGTAGGTCTCCCTGTAATCGTATAGGAACTCACTATATCAGACAAAAGCCACACAAACAAATAATTCTGTGATAAGCCCGAACTTACTTTGGGGTTCTGCCAAGAGTGCTTAGCAGCAACTTGTAAGCTTACTAGCATCTGCTGTTTTACTGAATTATTCTCTGAGGCACTAGATTTCATGGATCTGAACTCTAAGAGATGATTCTATAGCCACATCCTGAGCTTCATATTTAGATCATGTTTTTCAGGAAACATGATCAGGTGGAATCCATTTCCAATCCCAAACAATTTTAGGACTGTTCCCAAACAGGAGAGGCTGGAAATTCTAAAAATCAGCAATTACTGGCTCTCTTTAGTTTAGCAGCCATGCCTGTAGCTTATTTTTCTCCTCCCACACTTTAGTATAAGCGGCAGGAAGACAGAAGAAGGTATTTTTTTTTTTTTTTTTACTTTAAGTTCTGGGATACATGTGCAGAATGTGCAGGTTTGTTACTTAAGTATACATGTGCCCTGGTAGTTTGCTGCACCTATCAACCCATCATCTAGGTTTTAAGCTCCACATCACTGGTCATTAGAGAAATGCAAATCAAAACCACAGTGAAAAAAAGGTTGTGTTTGTTTGTTTGAGATGGAGTCTGCTTTGTCACCTGTCACCCAGACTGGAGTACAGTGATGCAATCTCAGCTCACCGCAACCTCTGCTTCCCGGGTTCGAGTGATTCTCTTGCTTCAGCTTCCTGAGTAGCTGGGATTACAGGAGCATGCCATCACGCCCTGCCAATTTTTTTATTTTATTTTATTTTATTTTATTTATTTATTTTATTTATTTATTGAGACAGAGTTTTGCTCTTGTTACCCACGCTGGAGTGCAGTGGCACAGTCTCGGCTCACCGCAACCTCCACCTCCTGGGTTCAAGCAATTCTCCTGCCTCAGCCTCCCGAGTAGCTGGGACTACAGGCATGTACCACCATGCCAGGCTAATTTTTGTACTTTTAGTAGAGATGTGGTTTCACCATGTTGACCAGGATGGTCTCGATCTCTTGACCTCGTGATCCACACGCCTCGGCCTCCCAAAGTGCTGGGATTAGAGGCGTGAGCCACCGCGCCCGGCCTGCAAATTTTTATTTTAGTGGAGATCGAGTTTCTCCATCTTGGTCAGACTGGTCTCGAACTTCTGACCTCATGATCCACCTATCAAACTTCCCAAAGTGCTGGGATTACAGGCATGAGCCACCACACCCAGCCAGAAAAAGGTATCTTTAAAAGTTCCTGGAAATCAATTTAGCTTGATTACTCAATCTATTAGGTACATTTTTTTTAATTTTCCATATTCCCACAGATGACAGAGTTGCTATACTTTCTGCCATCAAAGATTCCCTGTCGGGCACGGTGGCTCACACATGTAATCCCAGCACTTTGGGAGGCCAAGGCAGGTGGATCACTTGAGGGCAGGAGTTTGAAACCAGCCTGGCCAACATGGTGAAACGTCATCTCTACTAAAGATACAAAAATTAGCCGGGGGTGGCGGCACATGCATGTAGTCCCAGCTACTTGGGAGGCTGAGGGATGAGAGCTGAGAATTGCTTAAATCTGTGAAGCAGAGTCTGCAGTGAGCTGAGATCACACCACTGCCCTGGGCGACAGAGTGAGACTGTGTCTCCAAAAAAAAAAAAAAAAAAAAAAAAAAATCCCATCTTCTAGATTCCAATAACATTTTTCTTACTTTTCAAGTTCCATCATTATTCTAACAGTCTGTTCATGGCACTTCAGGTTTTCACTAATACTCTCACTTCTGCTCACCCATAAGTTATAAAGCCTCTCTCACATTGTTAGATATTTATTTGGCAGCATTCCTACTTCAAGGTACAAAATTGTTATTAGTGATCTATTGCTATGTTACAAATTACCCCCATACTTAGCAGCTTAAAAAAGCAATAGATATTTATTATCTCACAACATTTCCCTGGGCCAGCAATTCAGGAGCATCTTAGCTAGGTCCTTCTGACTTGAGTCTCTCACATTAAGTTGCTGTCAAAATGTCAAGTATGCCTTTGGTTGCCTAAAAGACTAATAGGGTCAGCAGATTCATTTCTAAAATAACTGTCATATAACTGGCAAAATGACCCTGGCTGTGACAAGAGGCCTCAATTCCTCACTCTGGGGATCTTTCTATAGGGCCTCTTAAGTGTCCTTTTGACAAATGTTCCAAGAGAGAGCAGAGCAGAAACAGCGATGTATTTTTTTTTTTTGAGACGGAGTTTCGCTCTTGTTACCCAGGCTGGAGTGCAATGGCACAATCTCGGCTCACCGCAACCTCCGCCTCCTGGGTTCAGGCAATTCTCCTGCCTCAGCCTCCTGAGCAGCTGGGACTACAGGCACGCGCCACCATGCCCAGCTAATTTTTTGTATTTTTAGTAGAGACGGGGTTTCACCATGTTGACCAGGATGGTCTCGATCTCTTGACCTCGTGATCCACCCGCCTCGGCCTCCCAAAGTGCTGGGATTACAGGCTTGAGCCACCGCGCCCGGCTGTATTTTAAGACCTAACATCAGAATTCACACTTCGTCATTACCACGATATCCAACTGTTACACTAGCCGGGAGTACTTAATGTGGGAGGGGCCTACACGATGGTATAAATACCGGTGAGCAAGAGTCTTTGGGGGCCACTTTGGAGGCTTCCTACAACAAACATTTAGCTTAGTACTACAAGCTGCCTTCAAACTCTCAGAACCTGGCAAATTCTTAAGCTTAACTCTTTCTGTCAGGAGACACTTTCCTGGGTTATTTAAAGAGAGCTAGCTCCCGCCCACCCCACCCACCCCTACCCATCCACCAGTTCCAGCCCTACCCACCTCCCCTCAGCACCCACCCTGCAACCCCAATCGTAACAGATGTTTAGGTCTTTTACGTCCCTTTGGATTCATCTCTATGCTGGAAATTCATCAACTACTTGTATAGCTCCAAAGCAATCTAGCTATATCTTCAGGGTTGATCTGAAAGATGAAGATCTTTTTCCTCCCAGATAGCATTTTTGTAAAGGAACTAGAATAGTCCCACTTTAGCTCATTTCCATACCTTGGTCCATATTTTTGCTTTGATGAACTCTGAAAGTGCCGCTCCATCCCAACACAGCCTCTCCATCTGTCAACATCTAAAAAATCCAAGTACTTCTCTTTGGCTCTCTCATGTAGGACTGAGATACCAGTTTATAAGTTTGCCCTAGCTATAGGTGAAAAATATCACTGTCTAGCAGTCCTGATGAAGGTTCTTTCTTATGAATCAAGGAATATAAAAAAGCTTCTGCTCCCACCCCCAGGGAGAAAGGATTCTTTCATTGGAAAATCAGACTCCAGGATTGCCCCCAAAAACAATTTGTTTCAAAGACCTATTTTCCATTTTTTCCAAACATTATTTATACCTTACCTATTAAAGCTATGATCCAGTGATGTATTACAAAGCAATATTAAATGTTTCTCTTCTAAATTCAGACAGATTCCCTCTAAATTGTAAAATATTTAAATATTGTTTCCTTTTGGTATTTTCACACCTGTTGCCTCACTCTTCCTACATAACACTTTTTTTGTAATTTTAAAGACTTATTCATTTATAAATCTGTTAATTAATGTTCTTCAAGTTTTAAGAAATAGAGAAATACCCAGTTTATTTCAGGTCACATAAAAATACACAAGGATAGTAATAATATATATGCCCCAAGCTGGTCAAGCTGCTGCACATGGGCATTATAAGCCTTGTAATGATGACTGCTTCTCTTCTTCCCATGATACAACATCAACTCTCCATACCCAAGTACAGACCTGAAGACCTGGTTATCATGTCCTTCAATATGACGTGGATATTTGATGTGTCTATGTTATGCTTAAAAGTCTCTTTTCTGCTTTCTCTCTCTCTCTCTCTCTCTTTGTCCCCACCCCCATCTCAGTGTGTGCACCCTGTTGCTTTTCACGTTGCAGTTTTTTCTTTTATTCATTGCTCTAGATTCTTCTTTCGGTCTCTGTGTGTTTGTGTTCTTTAAGTTTATGTTCAAATTTTCCAAAGAAAGAGTAGTCTTATTGGGAGTACTCAAATCAGGATACCTATCCTGGGCTTCTGGTTTTAGTAATATACAGGTTAGATGGCTCACTTTAGTTCATGAAACAATGCTGTGTTCAGGGAAGCAGGAACAGGTGACTCAAACATACCTTCTCCCCTGTGGCCACTGTCCTCATAGAGAAGTTGAATTTTACAGGCTCACTCAACAGTGGCCTCCATCTCTGACTGCCCATAAGCCCACACTGCAATGTTTTAGAAAGTAAAAATGCCTCAGTAGTATATCTAAGAGAATGTTACGTTACAGGATTGGAATAGGGCCTATAAAATTATAAATTTACACAAAAGTTTGGTGCAAAGCCACAGTTGAAAATCACTAAATTAGAACCCAATTGGCTCTTTCCACATGCATAAAAAATGTATGTTGAATCATTTTACACTGCCAGAAATAACTAATTGATTTATATAGCTCTTTATAGAGCTATATAAATGAAGCTTTCTTATTTATCTTTTTGTCTTTTCTTTTTATATATTTTATTTCTTTTTAGTTTCAGAGTACAAGTGCAGGATGTTCAGGTTTGTTACATAAATAAATGTGTGCCATGGTGGTTTGAAGCACCTATCAACCCCTATCATAGGTATTAAGCCCGGCATGCATTAGCTATTTTTCTCTTCCCACCACTGCCCTCCCTCAAAAAGCCCCAGTGTGTGTTGTTCCCCATCCCTGTGTCCGTGTGTTCTCAATGTTCAGCTACCACTTATAAGTGAGAACATGTGGTGTGGTGCTTGGTTTTCTGTTCCAGAACTAGTTTGCTAAGGATAATGGCTTCCAGTTCCATTCATGTCCCTGCAAAGGACACAATCTCATTCCTTTTTATAGATGCATAGTATTTCGTGGTGTATTGTACCACATTTTCTTTATAATTTTTGTTTTAAGAAATGAATGAATTTTAATTAAATAAAATGCAAGTCAAATTATATGACCCCCAAATAAAATTTAGTTGAGTAAAATCACATTGTAACATTTTTTGTGACGCTCTTCTCCAACTCCTTGATTAAACAAAAAACTAAATGAAAAGATCACATACTTATTAACATTATATATAAATATCTAGTGTAATTTATGTTTTGTTTTTTAAAAAATTAAAATCTTACATTTATCATGTTGCTTGGTGACTTGGGGTAGCTAGCAAAAACACTGAGATAAGTAGAACCACATTATTTCACAAAGAAGAAAAGTGGTGTAGTCATGATCCATAAACTCCGAAGACATTTCAAAACACACTATACTGGTATATATATGAGCAAGTAAATTGTTTACAATTTTGAAAATAATCTAGGACCTTAGAAATTCTGGGTATTCTAGAGATATTTGTGGCTAGTTGTCTTTCTAATGTATTTTTCTAAAACTTTCAAAATCAGGTATTCTGTTTCAGACAATGGCAGACTAGCTTTTAATCTGCTGTGGAGGAATCTTCCCACTGAGAAAACTAGAAAAGGTGAACAATTTGAATAAAATTAAATAAAGTTTTTCCTTGCAGATATCAGATATAATTTACAAAGTAATATTCCTGGAGGCAGGAAAACCAGAGAAATGGGCACTATATTTCACTTTTAACAAATTATCACAAAGACTGTCGGGAAGGTAAGAAAGTACGTTTAGGACTCTTGGGGCTAGAGAGAAAAAAAAAAGGAAGACCTACTAAAAACAAAAATAGGATACTGGTAAATAATTTAATTGGAATCCCAAAGGCATTCAGACTATGATTAAGGAAGAAATCAGAAATAGATTAGACCTCAAAAAAACTTAAGCCCCTATTTGAATTGTCTTAATCTCTGGATTTGTCCCTATTTAGCTACCTATCATAAGCGAAGTACGTGAAGTAAATCTTCTTGTGCAAAGAAACAACACCCTAGGATTCAAACTATATTTACAAACTTTTGTATACAACCTAGAATTCAATTAAAAAAAAAAAAAAGAAATCCAGACTGTAAAAGAGATGAAACTTGGTGGAAATAAAAGCGAAAAAGACAATAGAGAAAAACCACAGGAACTACAGATAATGATTTAGCAGGCCTATACATTAAAATAATTATGGTAAATATTTATAAGAAGTTAAAAGAAAATATTTTGGTTAGATACTTGAAAAGTATTACAAAGGAACTAGGATTTGGCTATATGGACCAACAGAAAAAAAAGAGAGAAAAAAACAAAATCAGAAAGTAGTTGAATTGACCGTATAGAAAAAACCAACTTTAAGCTTAATAATAACCAAAAGAAAGAAAGAGAAGGAGAGAAAGAGAAAGAGAGAAAGAGAGAGAGGAAAGAAAGAAAGAAAGAAAGAAAGAAAGAAAGAAAGAAAGAAAGAA